>NC_065536.1:53044353-54244353 GCF_932294415.1 Quercus robur
CCAAAAAAAAAAACCATATCCAATATTATGTAGTAATCTAATTATTTGATTGTTAACTTGTTATAAAGTTTTTATAAGAGATAATTACAATATGCTACTAATCCCGCAACTCAAATCATTTTCCCCTTAGACCTCCAAGATGCCAATTTAATTACAAGCTAATATGTGGGTTCCAATTAGCTAAACTAATAAAGTCGAAGCAGATATCATAAATTAAAACTTTATAAAAAAAAAAAGTTACAAGCTAATATTCTAAAAATACTTAAAGTTGATGAACTCTAGGAAATCAGTAGGCTGAAAATCTTGAGCGTTAATGATCTCTAAGGCTGTTCATATATCCTGAAAAAGCAAACACAAAATTAGAGGAGACCGGTCAAGAATCCTTCGATGGCAAAGTCAATATTTTTTAGAATTCCAAGTATAATGGAAGTGTCTGAATGCCCTACCGACCTGTAGAAGAGCCCTTATATAGTGCTTGTTTGAGGCAGTTATTTGTATAATAACTTCTCCTACCATTGTGGAGTTCGGAAGACTCGGAGGTAACTTCCATAACCGCCATGGAAGTTACATTATTTGGGGTCCGTTTTCTAGAACCGTTTATTGGAGAAACAATTTGTAGCCTGACAGGAAAACAAGGGTCGCTTCAAGTTTGTACACAACGAACATGTTCAAGACACAAGGTGCTCGTCCAACCAACTTCACGAACGGACGAGCGTATACTTGGACAAACATGCCCTATGCAACTCAACTCTTCCTTTGGACGAGCCATATGGACGAGTTAGAAGTCGGTCTATTTTATAACACCATCAAAAGTAATAACTATTAAAACATATCATTTTGAAATAGTTATCTACTATTCAAATAATCTATCTTAAAATGAGAAAGAAACAAGGAATACAAGATTTCTTAGCAAATAGATGAAGATATTACCTTAGTTGAATATAAGTTTTGCCAATATAGATCAAACTATTAATAAAATCACACTTTACCGGAAATTAAATGTAGCAAAATCGAATACATCAATTTGCATATGTATATTTCTATATATAAAAATTGCATATGTATTTATAAATACTCCTTCCAAAAAAAGTTGTTGTCCTCATCTAATCCTTCCAATAAGGTCAAAATATTTGAGTAGCTTTTACACCTTCAAATTTTTTATACATGTCAAGAGTCTTGTAACTTAATTTATATATCTTCATGTAAGAACTTATAGGGGGAAAGTAATTCTAGTTGCGAGATTAGCAGCATATTGTAACTTTCTCAAAAAAAAAAAAAAAAATACACACACACACATACATGTGGGTCTAAATATAAAAAGCAAGAGTTAGATACAATACTTAAGTGTTGTTCCTTAGGTTCGACATGTGGTTTTTTTCGCATGAGATGGAAGTGTATTTTTTCAATTAACTAACCACATGGCATAATCTTAAAAGAATAATTTAAGGAATAACAGCTAAGATACTATATATAAGTTTTGTTCAAATATAAAAATAATTGAAAATATAATAATTTTATGAGAAATGATATGTCTACAACATTTTTACAATATTTTTACAACAAATCCTAAGTAACAAGTTGTTACTAGTTGTTATTGTTGGGGCAAAAAAGTAATCTTAGCGTTAGTTTGAAATTTGAACCAATAACAACTAATCACTTGTGATTTGTTGTAAAAATATTGTAGACGTACCTCTCTAATTTTATAGATCCATAAAATCATTAAAAAAGATCAAACCCTCTAAATCATGATCTTATTAAGATCCTACATATTTATTATTTGACTTAATTTGAATATCATTTTGAACTTTTTAGATAGTAAAATCTTAAGCTTTTAAGATCTAAATCAACATTTTAATAAAAGAGACCTAGCGCCAACTCACGCCCAGGTGATATTTATCTTCTTTTTTTAAGAAGGTGATATCTATCTATAGGTACACATATTCATGCTCACTGATTAACCCAATTAAAGATCCATGAGGAAGAGCATGCATGAAGACAGCTCAAAGCCATACAGAGCTCCTGGGTATGTACATGGATTACGTTATTAAAATTCCCTATTATATTGTGCTTGGGTGGAGTGATTACTATTTAGATAGAAATTGACGTATGAATAGATTTAAACTTCTATCATTTAAAATCCCAGTAATCATAAATTTCATGATTTTAATAAAATGATGGCATTGTAAATTTGCATTTATTTGAAAACATGTTTAATTTTTCATTTTATTTCTTTTTAATATTTTCAATTTTATTGTTTTTGAAAATTGGCCAAAAATACAATATTGAGCCTCTAAGTTTCACATTTTGTCATTTCGATACTCTAAATTTTAGTTTTGTCATTTCAGTCCTCTAAGTTTCAAATATGGTCAATTCAGTTCTCTATTAAGCTTCAGTTAAGTACTGCTGTCTATTCACCAAAACAACACCGTTTTGGACTTCTTCCTTTTTCAATTTTTTAATTTTTTTTTTTTAAAAACTGAAAAATATTAATTACAAAAAAAAAAATTAATAATAAAGAAAGAAAGAAAGAATCTAAGAGGAACGATGTCGTTTCCCTGCCAGCTGAAAAACAAAAAACAAAAAACACCACCCACCGATATGATACCCTAGCTCAGATATCGGTTACTTTCATCTGAAATTTGAGCCTTCAAAGTTCAAATTCAAGGGTGGTAGTGTTATTTTCTCTAGGGTAACAGGGTTCCAAAATATCCCTTCTCGGACTTTTGCTATGCTGTTAGCTTTCTAACTTCTGAATTATGTGAGAGCCCATGGAAAGGAAAACTGGCTGTACAGAGAATGCCTGATCATTTGATGTGGACTTTAAAAAGACAGAAGGAAATTAAAGATCTTCGATCTAAGCTCAAGATTATGAAATCTCAGGATTACTTCTTTCTTGAGATTTTGGATGTTTTGGATAAAGTCCCAATTATGGCTCTTGAATGCAACCTGAGCGCAGATAAGATGATAAAGAAAATTTTCATTTTCACTTATACTGGCGATCCATTTTTGTGTTGCTGGAAGACTGATAGTGAACCAATCAAAAAGAAATTTGAAATGAATGGCTATGTGATGCCAAATATAGTATGCTGGGACTTGAAATTTCGCTTGATTCCTATTGTGACTTCAACAGGTGATATGAAAACTTGTTTGGCTTCAACTACTGGCCATGGTTGGTGTGTATATTCATATTCCAGTACTGCTCCAGATTGGTGCCTCCTCTTTCTTTGGAACACTGTTACCCTAGAGATAATAACGGCTATTATTGCCAAACAGACTATTCCTAGGAAAAAATTAGGCGCGTGGCATATGTTCAAAGTTATTTAGTAAGTTAGACTGTTTTTGAAAATCGAGTTTGGCAAACTCGACTTTGGGCTAGAAAACAGACACTATAGTGGCGTTTTTTTAGTGGCTATAGTGGCGTTTTTGACAAACGCCACTAAAAAAAACACCACTATTGTGTCTGTATTCCAGCCCAAAGTTGAGTTTGCCAAACTCGACTTTCAAAAACAGTCTAACTAACTAAATAACTTTGAACGCGTGCTGTCCAGCTAAAATTTTTCAGAATTTTCACTGTTTGGCAAATTTTGCCAGATAATAACACAACCGCCCTTGAATTTAAAGGCTCAAATTTCAGATGAAAGTAACCAATATCTGAGCTAGAGTATCGTATCGGTGGGGTGGGGTGGGGGTTTTTTGTTTTTCTTTTCAATTTGGCTGGGGAACGACGTCGTTCCCTTTAATTTTATTTATTTATTTTTGTAATTAACGTTTTTCAGTTTTTTATTTTAAATTAAGAATTTTTTTTAAGAAAAAAAAAAAAACAAAAGTCTAAAACAGCCTATTTTGATTAGTAGATGGCAAAACTCGACAAAAGCTTAACGAAGAACTGAATTGACTATATTTGAAACTTTTAGAGGATTGAATGACAAAATTGAAACTTAAAAAACTGAAATGATGAAAGGTGAAACTTAGAAGGTTAGTTTTGCATTTTGGCTTAAAAAATTTCACACATAATGCTTACTAGTGTATAGCCTCATACATATGTGCATGTACAATTAAAAATAATCACAATTATATAATTCAAATTATACATTTTTTTAGAAGATGTTCAAATTATACATGGTATTAACTTACATATTTTTTAAACCATACATGTCTAAAATATGTAATGGTTTTTCAATATATATATAAAATTTAGAATTTAATTGGATTTATAATTAATTTTGAGTTTTTGCATCCAATAATTTACTTACCACAAAAATTAAAAAAAAAAAAATTAGATGCACACTTGGTGCAAAATTGGATTTTAATTGAAATCCAATCTATAATTTAATTGGATTTTCACTCTTTGATTTTTACACTCAATAATTCACTTGGTACAAAAATTAAAAATTGAATGGGACACGTGACGTAAAATTAAGATTCAAATTAAAATCTAATTAGATTTTCTCTAAGTTTTAGCTTTTATTACAAACTAGATTGTAACCCTATACATATGCATGAATACACTTAAAGATATATACAATAAGATGTATAATATAATTCTTATATATATAATTTAAATACTATTGATAGTCATTTATATATTTTGTTAATTCTTTAAAAAAATTTGTAAAGATATTATTAGATATAAAATGTAAATTGTCCTTTTTTTATAATTATTGTGAAACTTTTTTTTTTTTTTACGATTCATTTATTCTAGACTCTTTTGTTTTTGTACTTAATAACTCACTTGGATGAATATTTATGATGTGGTCCCATATTTGATTCTAAAATTAAGAAATAAAACTCTTTAAAAATAAATAATTTAGGACACATAGCGCAAAATTGGAACTCTAATTTGGAATTTTAATTTGAGTTTCTCTAAATTTCACCTATTATTATTATTATTATTATTATTATTATATCCATTTTTACAAAAAATGAAAACAGTGAAAGGTGTTGTCATTTTCTATATTCAAATTCACTTTTTTAAAATATTGAAAATGAAAATTGAGTATAAACTTGCAAACCAAACCAATTTTTTTGTAGTAGGTCCCACAGAAAACTAAAAATGAATACAGAAAACTACACTTTTTTCCTCTAATCAAACAGGCCCTCAATGTCTTTTATTCTAACTGCAATATGACTCAATTCCTTGTCCAATTTCAAATCCATTAACATTACTGTAAACGGATTTGGATCTAGTGCAATTACTCCCACTCATTCTCACATCAATTTTTACCACTCTCATTTTTTAATTTTTACTTCTTAACTTTTTTCAACTTTTTTTATTCAATAGTTGAGATTGAAAGTTGCTTTTTTCAACTTCCAATCTCAACCATCCATTGCTATTGCATTAGGTGCAATCCCTTAGGTAGGGTATTGCAACTGATCTCAATCCATTGTAAATCAATGACTCATGTCACGTATGAACATTTTAAAGTTTATTTTTATTTTTATTTTTTAATCTTACATGGCACAATTTACAGTTGACATGGCATGAAAAATCATTTTTTATTGTTCCGTTTGACACATCGCCTTTTTCCATCTAAGGGCAGAGACCAAATTGACATAGCATTGAAAATGTTAGATACCAAATTGATACAATTGAAAGATTAGGAACAAAATTGAGATATCATGTAAAGAATGGGGACAAACTTTGTAATTTACCCTTCTTTTAAAATAAACAGTCTTCTTGTCATGATCATTTTTACTTAAATATCTACCCAAATAAAAATATTTCATATGAAGATATCATTGTAAACAAAACACAAAATATCATATAAGCAATTGTTGCTCAAAAATGAGAAAAATTAGAAAAAAAAAAATTTGTTGTTATCGGTTGATAATCTTTTAAGAGTACTTTCTTCGCAAAAATTGCAAATCTATCCATCCAAAATTATTACAAAATAAACAGATACTAACGAAGTATCATAATTAGGCTTTAATATGTATCATTAAAAGAATTTAAAAAAATAATAATAATCTAAATATAAAAACTAAAATATATCACTCATCTGATCATTTTCATTTGATTAATCATTGCTTTTGTCTAAATAAGTGTTAGTGTAGAATTATGAGCATGATCTTTGTTATTGAATACATTAAGATCATATTGATACAAATCAAAGATACAATATGAAATTGTTTTCCAAAAAATAAAATAATAAATAAATAAAATAAAAAAAGAAGAAGAAGAAAAGAAAAGAAAAAACACAAGATGTCATACTCAACAAATTGTTACTTAACAATGATTAATTGGATTCATTTGGAGAACAACTTACTTTTGAGAAACTATTGAGAGTACTTTTTCCACAAAAACTACATATTTGTCTAATCAAAAGAATCAATTAAAAAATAAACCAAAATTAGCAAAGCCGTATAATTCAAAAATTATGAACTCAAACTCAAATCAAACCAAAGTGATACATAGAGAGAACCTGTGATTGGAAATGAATACACCAAAATGCTTGAATTACGTAGTATACCGATCTGCCACAAAGAGAAAAAAATGGGATGTGTCAATTAAATCAACAATAACAAAAAGAACAATTAGCAAACAAAACAAAATCAAAAACAAAAATGGTAGAAACTATTTATAAAAAAATAAAAATAAAAAATCCACTAAAAGAGAAACAAAAACAAAGAAAAGAGATTATTGACCTTTTTTTTTTGTTATGGATATTAATATGGAATGAATGGAAGAGAGAGGTGAAAGAGAGTATCAAGAAATTTATATGAAAAGAAAAGATAGATGAAGAATAGTTTCAGAATGAATAATTTTACTTTATCTAATTAGAAAGTCAAGAAGATAGAAGTTGAAGGACGTGAAAATTTTGAACAAAGTGAATGTAGAATTTAAAATTTTTCTAAAGTGAATGTAGAATTTAAGAATGAATAAAGGGAATGAAATGGAAAATTTAATCAGGCATAGGTTGAATGAGATAAAAGAGGTTGAACAAAGTGAAGAAAAAAAAAAAAGAATGGGAAAGAATAATTACATTTTTTTTAGAAGAAGGAAAAAATAATGACATGGTGCAATAGGAGATTTGCAAAATTTATTGCAAGGCCTCTATTATTATATATCGATTATAAGTTGTAATCTTTGAGTATTTACCATGTTTGAAAATGAATTTGACTTTTTCATTTTAATTTTGAATAACTTTATTACAATCATAGAATACATTGCGTCAAACCTTGTTTGAAATTGAATTGTGCTTTTCTATTTTAATTTTTTGAATAACTTTATTACTATTATAGAACAAATTGAATTACAAAATATTAATTTTTTACGGTTTTGAATAAGAAATTCTATAAGAAAATTTGTAAAAAGACCTCACAAGGTGAACATTCAAGGGAGAGGAGTTTAGAATTCTTTAGACTCAAAAATGTTTGGCGAATAGATCTACTCTTGTATATATGGCAGCCTTTCAGTTTATCTTTTTGGGGCAAGAGTAGGTTTATATAGAGAAAATTAGGTTTAATAGGTAACACAACAAAGTTCATTTATTGTTTAGGTAATTTTGGCTGAGTGAAGGTTTTGTGAACTTCCAGTTTCAGTTTTGGTTGATCAAATGTCAAGTGAGGGTCTTCCAAAAATTGATTTTTTGAGATTCTACTTCTTGACTTGATATAATACAAACCAAACTTAATTTAGCCAACAATCTAGCTAAAACCTAACAAGATTGAATTATCACAGGGTCTAATAGTAAATTTTAAACCTCTTTCTATTATTTTTGGCTGATTTAAGTCAGAAATCCTTATGAGTGACCTAATCTTATGGACGTGCCTTAGATTATTAAAAAATATTTAAGGTTTAAAGCTGATCTCAACAACTTCCATATATACAAAATACTTACATCGATAAGGATAAGCGAAGGCCGTGTCTAGCTCAAGAGCGGGACTTGTATAACTTGAATTTGTGCTGTCAACAAGCTTGAACCACTGGCTCCCTGGGTCACACATGTTATCTCCACTCAAGCACTTGCAACTGTTTACAACAACTGTATTTTCGGAATCTACATCTAGGCATGCTCTGGAACCATTGAAAACCTTCGATGAGAAATGCATTTTAGAATCTGAGATGGTTTCCCATTGGTAACTAGAGAGGGCGCAAGTGTAACCCAACATTGCTGGTTCTCCCAATCTAAATGCTTCTATACAAAAATCTGTTCCCTTTAATGTTAAAGTTCTCTGTGGTAGGTAGTTCCAGGCTTCGGATTTATTGCAAGTGCCAAGCTTGAGGGGCTTATAAATTGATTCTCTAAGCACACAGAGACCTGTTAATGGATGAAAAATCAAATTGTGTAGATTATCTTCTGGTAGGCCTGGCCCTGCAAGTCACATGTGTGCAATCTTGGTTATGGTACAATTGAGTCTCTAACCAACTTATGATCTCAGACTTAAAGTTAGTAACCAAATTGAATTGCATTTGTGAAGATTTGATTTTGAGAAAGGATGGAATGCCATCATACCTCGAAAAGGAGATTGGAGAGCAGAGATCCTTTGCAAGAAGCTTGAATTTCGATTTTCATACCAATTCCAGTCAAGCACTCCATAGTACTCATTGAACCCAATTACCCCCTCTCTTATATAATAACTTCCAACAAGTGTCCATAAGGACCAGTCCAGGTCAAGTTCAGCCACCACGCCTATGAAGCAATTCATATACCTGTTGTCATTTACATTGGTTCCTCTTAGGTCCATCCCAAACTCGCTCACTAACAATGGCCAACCTTGATCCAACAAAAATCCTGACAATCTCATGAAATTATCCACCTCTCTCTTACATACTTCATTTTGGTTGCCAGATTCCCATGCCTTTGCATCTGATAACCCATTCCAGTGCACCTCATATGCTAGCTTTCTGGTGAATGTGAGGTTTACTAGTTGATTGCGAAGAAATGACAAGTCTTTGCCGTAACTCAAGCCGGAGATAATGACAAGAACATCTGGGTTTGCTGAATGCACTGCTTCAGCTGCTTTTTCCATGTACCTAGTTCATTCCATTTACATATATGAAATTAGAATCAACACTAAAATTAAACCCAAAAATCAATTCCAATGTCACAAATAAGTCCTGCCTTTAAAGACTATCTCCCACAGCTCACTTACCTATACCAATCATTCACATTCTGTCCGGAGCCTTGGAGCTCATTCCTCAAGCTCATGCCAACCACATTGGTGACACCATTAAAGATGGTCGCCATCCGAGTTAGTCCCTTCATCCAGAGGTCCGGATCGAAATACTGGTTGCCAAAGAACCCATTACCATTAGAGCTACTGGGCTTGCTTATGCGATTGTCCAAGATGACCAGCACATTATTTGCCCCTAGGCTAGACACCACAGCCTGAGATATAAATTGTCAAATATAAGAGGGGATAAACAGGTCTCTTCATGTAACTGGAATATATTACATATACATTGAGCATTGAGCAAGTTTTATTGTACAGGTCAATTTGAACACAAAGTCGTTTATTCTAGATCAAACCAAACCCATGAAGAAGCCTAACGTTAACTACCCACGTATTTCATAAGATCTATTCAAATATTAAAAACAAAAAACATAATAGATAAGGATTCCAGTTTATAAAGTTCTCTTCTCTTTTCTCTCGCATGTTTACGATGTTAAATTTTTTTTGTTAAGAGGGGTGTAGGTATTTTACCTGGTAAGCTTTTATGAGGGGGAGATCAATGATGGAGGGGTTGTTGGCCTGGATTCCAGCAATAGATTCAAACAGCCCAAGACTCTGAAAGGACTGTCTTACAGTGAGAGAAGCCAATGAGTCATTGGTGACCAAAAAAAGTGGCCAAGTGAGCCTAACACAGTTGAATCCCATGGATACAATCTTCTTGGAGATTGCATCCATGGGCTGCTTGCTAAGGCCCTCAGCCACCATGGGTTCCAGATGTGACACCCAATTCACGCATGCTAGTGCACCCGTTTCCCTCCTTCGTCCACAATCCACCTTGAATTGGTATATAGAGGTAGAACTATCGTAGGCTTGCTCTCATGAGGCTTGCTGATCATAGGCTTGCGAGGGAGAGAAATTACTAGAAGAGATACAAAGAAGAAGAAGGTGAACAAAAAGATCCTCCTCATATTGAGGTTTTTTTTTTTTTTTTTGGGGACAGTAGAAGTCTTTGGATGAAAGAGAGCTGAAAGCCTTTTATGAAAGTAAAAGGTAATAGAAGAAGAGGGAGAACTAAAACAACCTCCCCGTGTTGAGTTTGTTTGAACTGTTGAAGTGTTGGAATGAAAGAGATAACAAGACTTATTGAAATAAAAAAAATTAATAGAAAAACCAATGTTTTCTCTCAATACTTTCATAACTAATCTTAGGTGGTAAGTTTCTGTTCTCCGTCATTACTTACGATATAGAGACTAAGTCTATTATTAAGTAATGCTACATAAATAACAATTTTTACAATATTTTCCATAATATTAAATTGATAGATTTTTATTGATTCTTATATGAATCTATAACTAACTTCATTTTAATATCTGTCATTCATAGTTTGTCACCTTAACCGTTGTGAAATATTTTTTTATGAAGGTTATTGTGACTCAATACTTATTTTCCACAATATCTTGTCGTTGCGATAATTACTCTTTATCACAAGATCAGGAGACTAATTGGTTTTTTTTATTGTAGGTAAGCTTTCAATCTATATACCTTATTCGACGACATATGACATCCACTCCATAATTATTACTCTCTATAATGAAGTTAAGACACTTAGTTATCAGTTTTAGAGTGTAAACAAAATTCAAATCAAATAAGATCGAGAGTAAAAAAATATACAAATTGAATGAACTAAAACCCCTTATTAAGTTTAATTTTACTATTTATAGTTCCCATATTAAAAAATTTTGGCATCTTGTTAAAGGACAAAATTTAGCTATAAAATTGGTTGTAACCTTAGGCTACAAGGTTACAATCTTACTCAATATCTTTTTATTGAAGATGAATTTTGACAAATTCACCATTAGATTACATTTTCTTCTTATATATTCTATGCTTGCAAAATTTCTAGAAAATTAAAAATTAATAGTTATGTCATCAATAAATTATTTAAATTGCAAGTTTTTGTAGTTTAATTGCGTAAAATATAAGTTTATAATTCATACAGTAAATAATATTCGTTTGACACGAAATTTGACATATATATTAAGAACGTAAAGAGCAAGCAATTCAATAGTTAGATTTTCAAAATATGTAGTAATGTTTATTTTATTGAGTAAAGTTGTAGGCTTGTAGCCCTAGACTACAACCAATATTGTAACTAAATTTTGTCCTTAATCAAATCATGAGAGTATGACATACATACAATTTCATAAGTAAATATTAAGTATTCTTAAAGTATGATAACATGGTATTTCCTCTTTTGACACTCATAGTGAACTCCACTAATTAAATACATGATAAGATTCACTATGAATTTAAGAGGAAAAGCGCCACGTTACCATACTCCAAGATTACGCAATACTTTTTCTAATTTCAAAGTTAGGGAGCAAGGTTATTATAAACGCATCAACTTACTTTATGATAAATGCTATTTCTAATTTCCATAATAAACCTTCTCTCAGGCCGGTAGTTTATTTAATTTTTTTTAATTAGTATAATTAAATTAAGTACAAAAATCTTCTCCAAAAAAAAAAAAAAAAAAAATTAAGTACAAAATTACATATAGGCTATAGCTATATAGCACAAGGCACAATTTTAATTTTTTTGCCTTTTGCCAACCCGTTGTATCTTAGGACCTAAGATGATAACTAAATTGAGACCTTTTATATATATTTACATTTTAGTTAAAAAAAATAATTTTTTACATACAATCTATTCTTCTCACTTTTTAATATGAAAATTTATTAATTAAATTTTGGAGAAAATTACTCTTTACTACCTTAAACTCCACATATTACATTTTGTATCTTAAATTTGTTGAATGCACATTTTGTATTCTAAACTATGACCTTTGTTATACTTTGCACCCTGACATTTTTCACCCTAACCTATGAAGTAAGTAGTGATGATTAACTTCCAACATCCTAAGTTTGTTTTTGCTCAATTTGGCCTACCCCCCATGTGAAAGAAGGGAACAATGCTCCCAAACTAGACGAGCAATGTGTAAGTGTGATAAGGTTGAGCTGTCACATGGATATAGCTCGTGAAGAAAAAGTATTCTTTTGAAAGGTGGATGATTTTATGGAAAAGTTTAAGGCCACAACTTTTTACTACAATTGTGACGTGGCAGGGTATGATTGGTGAAGAAAAAACAAATGGTCCATGTGTAAGTGATGATTAACTACTCACAATCTGTCATGTCAGAGTTAAAATGCGGCCATAGGCCCTACCTGATAAACACTGCTGCATACACTAAAAACGCGACTACAAAACTGTCTTATAACTGCATTTTACAAAACGCGGCTATAGGTTCATAATTTTAGCCGCATTTATAACAAACGGGGCTATATGGTATCTATAGCTGCGTTTTTGCAAATGTGGCTAAAAAAAATGCAACTATAGACCCGCATGTTTTGTAGTGGTTGTGGCAAAAAGGTTATGAAATAATTTGTGGTGATTTTATAGATAAAGTGTCAGTCACTAATAGAAACTATTTCCTGTTTGAAAATAAAAGCATTCCTAGAGGTTGTACGTGTCATATGGAAAAGGTAATAAGAATATCGTATGGTGCTATGAGAGACTATGGGGTTGACTATATATCCCATAACCATGCTTGCAGGGCTTTGTGACAAAAAAGGGGGGAGGGTAATTGCGAGGAAGTCCCATGGGTTTTTTGCCCATCTAGTCATGGAGAACGTCTATGATATAGACTTATAGACAAGGGAGTCAATCTCATACCGAAGGCTGTACCAATTTGACCAGTGGAACGATATATTTCAGTACCGGTCAATACTGGTGTACCATTTCGGGTTACCGTTATTTTTTATATTTATAAATATATATATATATATATATATATATATATATATATGTGTGTGTGTGTGTGTATGTACATATGTATGTATATATGTATGTCTGTGTGTGTATGTGTGTATTGTAATAAATATAAAAGTTTACCATAAAACATTACCTCAATTCAGAACAAATTATTCATGGTTTTAGACTTTAGCATCAATATAAAAAAAAATAAAAAAAATTAAAAAAAAAAAAAAAAAAAAAACACACACACACACACACAATATAAAAAATAGAAAGCTTAATTGTTCATTGCATACTAAAAAACAAATAATACTAATAAGTTAATGCAAATAAGTTATCATTCTGCCTTTACAAAAAAATTCAAAAATTACAAAACTTAAATAAATAAAATAAAATAAAAAAGCTTTTTTCTTTTTCTTTTTTTCTGTACCAGCCGGTATTGCCCGAAATCGGTTGGTATGGCCAATACATGGCCAGTACGACTGATATTTAAACCAGTATGAAACATTGGCGTTTCAATACCAGTATTCGTACTAGTATGGTACATACTAGCCAGTACGGCCGATATTAGTACGGTATTGACTACCTTTTATAGTCTCCTATTGAACTTTAGTTGTCCAAAGAACTCTTGGGAAGCTTTTTACCATGCAAAGAACACTAAAGGGAGAGGAAATTTTTAACCACCTAAGAGCATTCTCATCAAAAATGGTATAAATGCTATAATGCTATTTTAGCAATTAAAACACCAAAAGGCAAGCTACAACAAAGATGCTAAAAAAAAAAAAAAAAGGCGCAACTAAGCTAAAGTGAGATGTCAAAGATAATGGCCAAAATGGCCAAATACCACCAATTTTTGAAATTTTTTGTAAAAGAACACTGTTTCGGAACTATATAGGGAAATACCATTTTTTATGGTACTCGAGTTTCTTAAACTCGAGTTCCTAGAAGTTTTGCCATCGTGGCACTGCTGATGTGGAAATTGGGCAATTAAAAAAAATTATGTGGTACTCGAGCATGGTAAACTCGAGTACCATGAACAATACTCGAGTATACCAGGCTCGAGTACCATTATATAATAAAATGCTTCTTTTTTTTTTTTTTTTTCTAAGGTACTCGAGCTCACTAAACTTGAGTACCTTCTAATTTTTTTTTTTTTTTTTTGGGATTATCCACATATAAACAAAAACATAAAATGGTGCTTATTTTATTTATATAGTACTCAAGCTCACCAAGCTCGAGTACCTAGTAAATTTTTTTTTTTTTTTTTTTGGGATTATCGACAAATAAACATAAACATAAAAATAAGTAGCTTTTTTACGTTTTTATTTATTTAAATAGAAGAATTTTAAAATATAGAGATTTTAATTTCAAAATATGAATTTAATTTCTACATTAAGTACAATTGTTCATTGTTTTCTCACAAAAATTGTTCACTGTTTTCTCACAAAAATTGTTCACTGTTTTCTACATAAACTATTTCTAGCATTTTGCATAAAATTATTTTCTGTTCAACATTATTTAAAAAAAAATTCACTCTCTTTTCTACGTAAATTATTTTCTGTTCACTATTTAAAAAATCGTTCACCATTTTCTCATAAAACACCTAGTGAAATCGTTTTTTCTAAATCTAAATGCCAAATCTGAATGCATTTTCATGTTTGAATTTCACAATAATTGAATCTATTTTGCTGCATTGATAAAATCTGTTTCTACATTAATAAAATTTGCACTCTGCCCATCATGTTTACTGTATATTCAAATCTGCTTATTGCATTCATAAAATCTGTTTTTTGCATTAAGTAGAACTGTTCATTGTCTACTCATAAAAATTGTTCACTGTTTTTTGCATAAACTATTTCTAGCATTCTGCATAAAATTATTTTATGTTCAGCATTATTTAAAAAATTGTTTACTCTCATTTCTGCGTAAATTATTTTATGTTCACTATTTAAAAAATCGTTCACTGTTTTCTCATAAAACACCTAGTGAAATCATTTTTTCTAAATCTAAACGCCAAATCTGAATGTTTTTTCATGTTTGAATTTCGCAATAATCGAATCTATTTTTCTGCATTGATAAAATTTGTTTCTACATTAATAAAATTTGCACTCTGCCAATCATGTTTACTGTATATTCGAATCTGCTTACTGCATTCATAAAATCTTTTTTTTGCATTAAGTAAAACTGTTCACTGTTTTCTCATAAAAATTGTTCATTGTTTTCTGCATAAACTATTTCTAGCATTCTGCATAAAATTGAATTTTTTGTTCAGCATTATTTAAAAAATTGTTCACTCTCTTTTCTGTGTAAATTATTTTTTGTTCACTATTTAAAAAATTATTCCTTGTTTTCTCATAAAACACCTAGTGAAATCTTGTTTTCTAACTTTAAAAGCCAAATCTGAATGCATTTTCATGTTTAAATTTCAAAATGAACGAATCTGTTTTTCTGCATTGATAAAATCTATTTCCACATTAACAAAATTTGCTCTTTGTACATCATATTTACTGTATATTCGAATTTGCTTACTGTATTCATAAAATCTGTTTTTTGCATTAAGTAAAACTGTTCACTGTTTTCTCATAAAAATTGTTCATTGTTTTCTGCATAAACTATTTCTAGCATTCTGCATAAAATTATTTTCTGTTCAGCATTATTTAAAAAATTGTTCACTCTCTTTTCTGCGTAAATTATTTTCTGTTCACTATTTAAAAAATTATTCCCTGTTTTCTCATAAAACACCTTGTGAAATCTTGTTTTCTAATTTTAAAAGCCAAATCTAAATGCTTTTTCATGTTTAAATTTCAAAATGAACAAATTTGTTTTTCAGCATTGATAAAATATGTTTCTACATTAATAAAATTTGCACTCTGCCCATCATGTTTACTATATATTCGAATCTGCTTACTGCATTCATAAAATCCTTTTTTTGCATTAAGTAATATTGTTCACTGTTTTCTCATAAAAATTGTTCACTGTTTTCTGCATAAGCTATTTCTAGCATTCTGCATAAAATTGAATTTTCTGTTCAGCATTATTTAAAAAATTGTTCACTCTCTTTTCTGTGTAAATTATTTTATGTTCACTATTTAAAAAATTATTCCCTATTTTCTCATAAAACACCTAATGAAATCTTGTTTTCTAACTTTAAAAGCCAAATCTGAATGCATTTTCATGTTTAAATTTCAAAATGAACGAATTTGTTTTTCTGCATTGATAAAATCTATTTCCACATTAATAAAATTTGCTCTTTGTACATCATGTTTACTGTATATTCGAATCTACTTATTGCATTCATAAATCTGTTTTTTGCATTAAGTAAAACTATTCACTGTTTTCTCATAAAAATTGTTCACTGTTTTCTGCATAAATTATTTTTAGCATTTTGCATAAAATTATTTTCTGTTCAGCATTATTTAAAAAATTGTTCACTCTCTTTTCTGTGTAAATTATTTTCTGTTCACTATTTAAAAATTATTCTCTGTTTTCTTATAAAACACCTTGTGAAATCTTGTTTTCTAAAAAGTGGAAGTTTTAAAAGTTCAGCTTTTTGAAACAGTTCTTTTGGAAAAAGTGGAAGTTTTAAAAAGTGCAATATGAATATACAGTAAATATGATGGGCAGAGTTCAAATTTTATTAATGTAGAAACAGATTTTATCAATGCAGAAAAATAGATTCGATTATTGTGAAATTCAAACTTGAAAATGCATTCAGATTTGGCGTTTAGATTTAGAAAAAATTATTTCACTTGGTGTTTTATGAGAAAACAATGAACGATTTTTTAAATAGTGAACAGAAAATAATTTATGCAGAAAAGAGAGTGAACAATTTTTTAAATAATGTTGAACAGAAAATAATTTTATGCAAAATGCTAGAAATAGTTTATGTAGAAAACAGTTAACAATTTTTGTGAGAAAACAGTGAACAGTTTTACTTAATGTAGAAATTAAATTCATATTTTGAAATTAAAATCTCTATATTTTACAATGCTTCTATTTAAAAAAATAAAAATGTAAAAAAAAGCTACTTATTTTTATGTTTATGTTTATTTGTCGATAATCCCAAAAAAAAAAAAATACTAGGTACTTGAGCTTGGTGAGCTCGAGTACTATATAAATAAAATAAGCACCATTTTATGTTTATGTTTATATGTGGATAATCCCCAAAAAAAAAAAAAAAAAAAAAAAAAATTTACAAGGTACTTGAGTTTGTTGAGCTCGAGTACCTTAGAAAAAAAAAAAAAAAAAAAAGCATTTTATTATATAATGGTACTCGAGCCTGGTATACTCGTGTATTGTTCATGGTACTCAAGTTTACCATGCTTGAGTACCACATAATTTTTTTTAATTGCCCAATTTCCACCTCAACAGTGCCACGGTGGCAAAACTTCTAGGAACTCGAGTTTAAGAAACTCGAGTACCAAAAAAAGTGGTATTTCCCTATATAGTTCCGAAACAGTGTTTTTTTACAAAAAATTTCAAAAATTGGTGGTATTTGGTCATTTTGGCCCAAAGATAACAGCTCCAATCTTATAAAAAAATATTATTTTATTCCTTTCTCTCTCCACTTCTCTTTAAAAAATATTTTTTCTCTTTCTTCACTAACCATCTGTTTCTCTTTTTTTTCTCTCTAGCTTCTTATCTCTTCTTCTCCAGATCTTGCCTACCTCCTCTTCCTTTCTTCTATTTTTTTTTTTTTTTTTATTTCTTAAGCTATGGCCGAAAATACCTCTCTCTATTTCTTTTTTCTTTTTTTTTTTTCTTTCTTTCAATTTCTTTTTTCTCTCTTTTGTAGTGGTGATGGGCTTTATGGCTGGTTGTGGTTGTGGTGGTAATGGGTTTTGTGGCCGGTTGTGGGTGTTGTTGTGATGAGTTTTGTTGGCTTTGGTTGTGGATGTGGTGGTGATGGGTTTTTTTGGCTTTGGTTTTGGTTGTGGGTGTGGTGTTGATGGGTTTTGTTAGCTTTGATTGTTTTTTCTATGTGGTGGCTTTGTGGCCGGTTGTGGTTGTGGGTGTGGTTGTGATGATGGGTTTTGTGGGTTTTTTTTTTTGGGTGGTGGTGGTGGTAGTGGCTAGCAATGGATTGTGAGTTCTTGTTTGATATTTTTTTTAACTGGTGGGGGTGGTTGGTGGCAGTGAGTGGGCGGTAGAGAAGAGAGATGCAGCAAGTGTGGGTGGAGAGAAGAGAAAGAGATGGAGAAAGATGAGAGAACAAGAATAAAAAAATAAAAATAAAAAGAATAAAGAAATAATAAAGAAAGTATATTTAAATGAAGTGCTATTAAAAATAGAACTTTTAATATTTTGTGTATTTTAAAATGGAATGTTAAAATACATGAAGTAGGTTTTTGAGATGTTAAAAGCTAAAAATTTTAAAAGCTTGGATGTGAATGCTCTAAGGAAACATCCAAGGTGTTAAGTCTCACCTTGGATGTTTATTGGGTCTACTCCTGATGATAGCTTTTTATCATCATACTAAGACATCAATCAGTTTTTGGTATAGGCGGGGATTGAACCACAGATCTCTTATATAACCATCAGAAATTTTACCAATTAAGTTAACTGGAACCCACATCTTAAATTATGTAAATGTTTGGATTTATTAGGTAAATCTTGACTATATAAGCAATTACAATGAGTCTCGGCTAGCACTTCTTTGAGCTGTGACAAATATAGAACTCTTTAAGTTCAAGGAGGTTTGGCTCATCTATTGTTGAGTGGTAGCCTCTCTTGCTCTTGATTGAGCGAAAGTTGAGCAAAGATCCTACTAATTTCCAGTTTGAGTTTCAATCGAGCAAGAATATATTTTCTTGAACGAGTCTTCTAAAGCTTTTAATCTTTGAAATTATACTTTTTGGACTCGACTTAATACAAACCAAACTTAATTTAAATACTAACTTTACAATATTTTGTTTTCACACAAGAATGTAGCCAAGAATCTAAAACTTAACAAATGCTCTGCCACTAGGTGAGTGTTTGGATCCGCGTTTGTGTTTCCACATTCACGATTTCCCCTTTTTTTTTTCTTTTTTTTTTCTTTTTTTCCTGCTGCAGCACGCGTTTCAGGGGGACAAACGGCTACTATTCATGAACAGTAGCCGTATATTTCTAACTTTTAAGCCACTTTTCATCAGTTTGTGGGTTCCGTGCACTATTCACAGGACCCACAAACTTCACTTTTCAGCAATTTTTTCATTAAAAATGAGTCTCACGGTATTATTCACACATTTAAAAATTATTTTGCTATAATGTTTTCAGTTTTCGCAAAATAAATTCTATCCAAACGGACTCTGAATCTAATAGTCAATTTTAGACCTTGTTCTATGTTTGTTTTTTTTTTTTGTTTTTTTTTTTTTTTTTTTTTGGCTGATTTAATTTGGGAATCATTCTAAGTGCCCTAATCTCGTGGACATGCCTTAAATTTGTTAAAATTATTTTGTAAGGGGGAAGGTATAAGAATTTGAAAATGAAATAGGAATTGATTTTTTTTCTTTCCTAAGCTTTTGAACAATCCATTATTATCACGGAATTAATTGAATCGAGTAGCATATCATGTAAGATTTTGTAACCACTAACCAACAACATCAATGCTCGGTTTCAGAGGAAAAAGTGAGCGGGTATTAGCATGCTATGGTTGATATTTACGCTGCAAATTAGCCCAATAATTAATCTAAAGAAATTAGACAGGAAATAATTAACCTTCATTATTTTATTCTATTTTACAAAATGAAATTTCCTGTGAGATTAACAAGTCCAACATCTGTATGCAAATTGGGAAGATTCACCATTTTCTATCCTGAAATTTTTTTTTTTTCAATTGTGAATGACTTGTTTGGTTGCTTCCCTTTGCCCATTACTCTAATGCTGATCTCAACAACTTCCATACAAAATCCTTACCAGGCAAAGCCAATATCGAGTCCATCTGAAGAAAGGATTTTGTAGAAATTGAACTTCTTGTGCTGTCAACAAGCTTGAACCACTGGCTCCCTGGGTCACACATGTTATCTCTACCCAAGCATTTGCAGGTACTCACAACAATGGTATTTTCGGAGTCTACATCTAGGCAAGCAGTAGAACCATTGTTAACCTTTGTTGAGAGATGCATTTTAGAATCTGAGATGGTTTCCCACTTTGCAGTACTGTCTGTGCAGATTATACCAAGCTTTGCTGGATTTTCCAATTCATTTGCTTGTAAGCAGAAATATGTTCCCTTTAATGTTAAAGTTTTCTGGGCTGAGTAGCTCCAACCTTCAGAGTTAGAGCAGGGACCTAACCTTAATGGTTCAAACAATGATTTTCTTAGGACACAGAGACCGGTTAATGGATGGAAAATCACTTTGTGTAGTTTAGTTTCTGATAGGCCTGGCCCTGCAAGTCACATGAGCACAATTTGGTTATGTTACAACGTTAGTATTGATGATTATCTAAATCGTTCTAAAACCAGAAAAATTATGACCTCAGACTAAAAGGTTAGGAGCAAATTTGAATTGCAGCTGTGAGGATTTGATTTTGTAAGGGAGAAAAAAGTAACAGGAAAAAGGAATACCGTTAACTTATACCTCGAAATGGAGATTGAACAGCAGATATCCTCTCCAAGAAGCTTGAATTTCGATTTTCACACCAACTCCAGTCAAGCACTCCATAGACCTCATTTAACCCAATTACCCCCTCTCTTAAATAATAACTCCCAACAAGTGTCCATAAGGCCCAGTCCAGGTCAAGTTCAGCCACTGTAGCCAAGAAGCAATTTATATACCTGTTGTCATTTACATTGGTTCCTCTTAAGTCCATCCCAAACTCGCTCACTAACAATGGCCAACCTTGGTCCAGCAAAAATCCTGACAATCTCATCATGTTATCCACCACTCTTCCACACACTTGATTTGGGTTGCCGGATAGCCATGCTTGTCCATCTGAAAACCCATACCAATGCATCTCAAATACTAGCTTTCCAGTGAATGTGAGGTTTACTTGTTGATTGCGGAGAAATGACAAGTCTCTGTCGTAACTCAAGCCTGAGAGAATGACAAGAACATCTGGGTTTGCTGAATGCACTGCTTCTGCCCCTTTTTGCATGTACCTAGTTCATTTCAATTGCAAATCTGAAATTAGAATCAACACTAGGAATTGAACGGAAAAAAACAATTCCCATCTTACAAATGCCTCTAGGAAAATGTAGTCAAGTATACTTCACATGAATCTAGTATCTAGATATGATCATTCTGTAGGCAAGGTCCAAATAAATAAGCCCAGCCTTTTAAAACCATCCCCCAAAGCCTACTTACCTGTACCAATCATTCACATTCTGTCTGGGGCCTCGGAGCTCATTCCTCAAGCTCATGCCAACCACATTGGAGACACCATTAAAGATGGTGGCCATCTGTGTTAGTCCCTTAATCCAGAGGTCCGGATTGAAATACTTGTCGCCAAAGAACCCATTACCATCAGAATTGCTGCAGCACCAACCAGGCTTGCTTATGTGATTGTCCAATATGACCATCACATTATTTGCTCCTAGGCTAGACACCACAGCCTGAGATCATAAAATTGTCACTTATAAGAGGGGGTATACACTTATACAGCTCTTTTCGTCCAATCTTGTAACTTGAATTTTATATATATATATATATATATATATAAACAGACAGAGAGAAAGAGAGCTAGTTGTGTACGTATTTACATATTACACTTTTTTTTTTAGAAGAGACGTATTTACATATTACGACAATGATTAGAAGCGTGAAGCAAATGCAGATAAGATTAAGATTAGAATATACTAATATTTTTGATTCATTGTTGTGGCCATCACATTAATTATCATACTAATATATAGTATTATTTTCATCAATCACTATAGCCTAAGCCAATACGATTTATTTTACAATTAAATAAAAACAATTTAAATATGCAAAGATTAAACCCAAATCTCTTATTCAACCATTAGACTTTTTACCCATTAAGTTAACTGGAACCCACCAATGCACAAAACTCTTATGATAGCAAGGTTGGGGAGAGATGATTAGTGTACAATCTTGCCCCAATTTTTTTTGAGACATTAATTGTTGGACTCAAACCTGTAACTTACCGCTTTCAGTTGAAGGTACTTGTCATCACACTAAAGCCCGACAACTTAAACTTGTGGTAAAACATTAATTACATACTGACTTTTTAAAAACATTTTTATTGATTCTATTATGATAAATTCGTGTATGGTTTGATTTAAAATGGTTTTGATTTTTTTAAAAGCATTTTCATTAATGTTCTTAGCTTAAATAGTGTATGGTTTGAATTAAAACGATCTCAAACTTATAGGGTTCTATTTAAATTTTCAAAAGGATTAGTTTTGATTGGAATATATGTTTCAAATGTGATTTATCATATATCCCTTTTTTTTTTTTTAGAAACAAATATGATTTATCCTAAATAATAAAAGTAATAATCTGACTAGTTCAAATATCAACGTGGCCCCATTTGTTGGTCACTTTGACTTAAATGGCTTCATGTGAGAATATCTACATGGCCAAAAAATATAGTAACCAAAAAAAAAAAAAAAAAAAAGCACAACTCTTGCAACAATTATCTACATGGCTTCATGTGAGAATATGAGAGTATCATATAGTCAATTACAGTCTGCCATGAAAAATAATTCCGGTAAAAATAGTGGCTTTTTATGTAAGTACTAGAATTGCTGCTATATAGGCTGAGTTTGTTCTAGAATAAACCTAAAAACCCATGTTTTCCGTAGAATCTATTTTATTAAAAAAAAAAAACACAAAAAACAAAAAAACAAAACAAAAGATAAGGATGCCCAGGTTATAAAGTTTACTTTTTTTTTTTTTTTTTCTTTTTTTATGTCATAAAAAAATTGGGAAAAGGGGACTGTAGCTACTTTACCTGGAAAGCTTTTATGAGGGGAAGATCAATGATGGAAGGGTTGTTGGCCTGGATTCCTGAAATGGTATCAGACAGACCAAGACTCTGAAAGGACTGTCTCACAGTTACAGAAGCCAGTGAGTCATTGGTGACCAAGAAAAGAGGCCAAGTGAGCCTAACACAGTTGAATCCCATGGAAGCAATCTTCTTGGAGATGGCATCCACGGGCTGCTTGCTAAGGCCCTCAGTCACCATGGCTTCCAGATGTGAAACCCAATTCACACATGCAAGCTTCACCCTTTGCCCTCCTTCGTCCACAATCCACCTTGAATTGGTGTACAGAGGCTGAGCCATCACAGGCTTGCTCTGAGGTATCACGGTGGGGAAGATTACCAGAAGAGACACAAGGGAGAAGAAGGTGAAGAAAATGAACCTGCCCATTTTGATGAATTTGTTTTTTACTGAGGAAGAAGTGTTGGGATGAAATGAAAGTCTAGCTTAAAAGCCTTTATATTGAAGAAAAAAATTAATAGAAAAATGGTTTTCTCTAAATCCCACACCATCTGTCATCTGTCTCTTTCGGTCTGTCCCTCAAGCCATCACTTACTTCCGTTAAGGAGAGAGTCGACAATAATTGTTCATTATTATATGTATATAAAACGTGAGGTGTGGATAGGTTAATTTTCTAGTTAAATAAAATATAAATAAAATAAATAAATAACATATAATTGTATTGTTTAATGAAAGTATACATAATACAATCTGTTTTTTAAGAATAACTCAATTCAATGCAATTGTGTGCAGGCCTACGAAACAATTCACTCAAATTGTCCAACCCACTATGCACCGCACCACCCTGCACGGATATAAATTGATTTCTAAGTGGCCTTGGCGAGTTCAACTATTAAAGTGTCCAGAAGGATTGGGTAGTTAGTTAGTTGACTTTTTATCTTAAATTGTCAAGACCTGATCCAACCCGCTTATATATAAAATTTAATTTAATTTTGTTAACTTCATAATTTACACATTTTAATATGAAAAATGAATGATACTTTCTAAAATATTTGTAAGCATTGATATGGTTATGGTACTCATAGCTATTTCTACTTTTAGAAGAAAAAAAAAAAAAAAAAAAAAAAAAAAAAAAAAAAAAAGAAAGAAGAAGAAGAAGAAAAAAGAAAGTTAAAAAAGTACTCATAATTTAAGTCTTTAGATCGCATGTATTTTGTTCTATGAGAAAGTGGGTCACTTCCTATATACTTCCTTCAATGCTTTATAAGATTTAGAAGAAATACAAATTCTTAACTTTATCCTTGAATGATAAAATAAATTTTTAAGTTTAGTATATGACACATAATTAAAACTAACCCACACAATCCTAATTATGTACTTGAATTTAATTAAAACTAATGAATTGCACTTCTAGAATGTATCTAAATTTTACACAATACTATTTCAAAGCCAAAGTTATTATAAAATCATCATGTTAATTAATTCTATAATAAAACACAAAATTTGCAAACTTTTCTTTTATTTTTTTATTTTTTTAAAGCTATTAGAAATATTTACATAATATATTTGTTACATAATATACTTGTACCATGCATTATTTATCAACCAAAAAAAAACATGTACCATGCATCAATAGTGATGTTTTCATTTTCAGTTGAGATTAGGGAGGATAATGTGGGTATTGGCTATTTCGTAATTTTGTCACTTTCCATTGAGCAATGCGAATGAGAATGTCGTATTATTGTTGGAAACACGCCAAGAAATTCAATGTGGTCAACAGGCTTGTATAACGTAAGGAAAATGCACCATTCGCAATTACATCTTCTTACTTTAGAAGCAAGATCTAATGCTATTTAAAACATTTCGACCTTGTCAAACTTACAAGGCAATGCAAATACTATTGCTTTTCTCAATTGCTATTTTTCTCTTCTACTCCATATCTTTCATTTTTATTTATTTATACATTTCTTGGTTGAAACTATTTCACTCTTCTCTTGTCTACATCATTGTTCTCTTAAACCAATTCCCTCTTTCTAAATTCTAAATAATTCTATATCATATGGGCTTGTACACTGTGGGCTATAATTGACGCTGTCCACGTCCACGCATATAAAGTACTTTAAAACGAAGTTTGGAATTGAAGGCACAGGTGAAGGGCTTGATGGCTAAAAACTAGAAAATGACTTGTAATAGGCCCAAAGCTCCATAAGGCCCAACAGGACCAAGCGCTAACTCATGCCTAAATGATCTTTCTCCGGGCACAGTTTCAATCTCAACAAAATCCACTGGGAGCATTAATGAATAAAAAAGTCGTCAAAACTTTTAGGGAAAAATTAAATAATGCCTAAGAGTATTAGTTTAAGAAATTTTTTTAGAAATTTTTTTATGTGAAAAAATAAATAAATAACTGATTTTTTTTTTTTACATTTATTTTTATATTTCTCATAAAAAATAGTTTTTTTTTTTTTAATTTCCTTAAAATGATCCATTAATAAATGCTCTAAGGACAACCATTAACCAAACCCAAAATTTTATAATTTGAGTGACCAAAAGGTATTGTGTTTCCTTATAAGGAGCAATGTGCCATATTGATGACACTTGAGTGTAGTGACACATGAACAAGAGTTCTTGAGCTTTATTGGACATGTATGGATAAAGAAGTTAATCCAGGAGCATAGGGTTCATATAGTCATATGGACCCTTGGACTATGTTGTGTTCAAAGGGGAAACTAATGAAAATAGTGGATATAATGACTAAAAGAGAATAAACATAGTGTGCTTTTAGGTGACTAAGGGGATAGGTGAGCAATTTAAGGAAATTAAACATACAGGATATAAATTATTGCATATGTGAAAAGATAAAAATAGAAAGAGAGAATGAGAGATGTTACATCCACAACATTTTTACAACAAATCATAGGTGATTAGTTGTTATTGGTTCAAATTTGAAACTAACACTAAAATTACTTTTTTACCCCAACAATAACAACCAGTAACAACCTTCCACTTAGAATTTATTGTAAAAATGTTGTGAAAATGTTGTAGACATATCATTTCTCAAATAGAAATGGTGTAGAAATAGTCATAGATAAAAGTCTTAAATAAATAGTTGTTAAGGTTAGGAAGATTGGGAATGTAATTATTTTTGTAAAAACTTGTTTTAGGAGAAGAGATAATTAACAAAGTTAGATTATATGTTTCTCAAATGGGGTTGGAAGAATCCATTAAGCAAATATTCTTGGAGGACATGGATGAATATTTGATTTAAGGGGTAACAAATGGGATCATTATTTTTATAGTAGAAGATTTGAATGTTCATGTTGGAAAATATGGTGAGAGGTTTTGAAAGAATTCATGGAGGCCAGCAATTTGAACAAAGGAATGAATTAGGAGATAATATCCTAGACTTTTACTATAACAAATTAACGAACAATTGGTTTAACATGAGGAATCCACATGCACTTAATTACTTTTGAAAGTGGGAGAACTCAAATATAATTTCAAATAGGTGTTTTGGTGTAAAATCAGCAACCAGAATTCTGGTAGAATTTCTACGTTTGAAAATATTTCGAAAATTATGATTATTCAATAGAAACTCAAGAAATCATAATAAAAGCAGCATTTTATGTAGAATTTTTGCGTATAAAAAACATATGGAAATTTCTACATTTGAAAATCGTGAAATCAAGATTGAAGTATAATTTTAGGCGAAATTTCTACATTTGTAAACTATTTGAAAAATAATTATGGTTTTTCATGAAAATTCAACCAGGATTAAAGTAGAATTTTCGACAGAATTTCTCCATTTGAAAAATGTTTTTCTTTAGTGGAAAATTCAAGAAACCTGGATTAAAGCAGAATTTTAAACAATTTCTGTATTTGAAAAATATTTTGAAAGTTATGATATTTTATAGAGAAAAAAATCAAGATTAAAGAAAAATTGTGGACAGAATTTCTGGATTTGAAAATTTTTGGTGGGATTTTGATTTTTAAGTGAAAATAAAAATCATGATTAAAGCAGAATTTCAACCCAAAAAAATATATTTAAAAATGGGTTTTGTTGAAGAAGTTTTCACTTTTCAGCGAGTGGAAAAAATAGGATGCTAGGTGTGTATGGGGTTTTTGCATGTAAATGTCAGGTGTACAATAATAGAAGCTAAGTCGTGAACCCTTTTTGTGCTTTGACGAAATGAAAGATTAAAAATAGAGTAGAGCAAAAAAATCAAACATAGTGCAGAAAGCAGAGAACAGAAAGAAAATGAAATAAATGAGAAAAAGATTTGTGGAAAGAGATGAGTTTTCACGTATTGAAGAGAACGGATTCCAATAATGGAATTGATGCTCTGAGAAAAAAATGATATCAATGGTAAAATTATGGTTAAATAATTAAACTTTTTGTTTTCTAACTACTTAAACTTTTGGAATAATCAGTAATTTATTATGATATCAAAAAATAAGATGATGCCAAGAAGTTTGAACTCTGATACCATATCAAAAAATTGATTAAGCCTCTATTCAATTTTGGGATGTTCTAAAATAAATAAAATCTTCTTTAAAAATTCAATAAATAGATTTCCTAACATATTCTCTCTTTTATTAAAGTTTAAATTAATGAGGGAAATTTTGGAAACTTGTACATTTTTAGGTAAAAAATGATATTCCCTTCAAATTTTGAATTTCTAAATAAGCCTAACAAAGTCGGGATGAGGGAGTAAATAAACTTTTTTATGTGTAAAACATGATATTCTCTTCTTGATACTATTGATATGTGTAAATTACAACACTAAGTGTACATTTGGATTCAGCTGAAAGCGTCTGCGTCTGGCGTTTTTCTTTTTCTTTTTTTTTTTCTTTTTTTCACGCGTTTAAGGGACAAATTTTACTGTTACGGTTACTGTTCATGTACTGTTCATGAACAGTAGCCGCAATATTTGACTTGTCAAACAATTTTCAACCACATCAGTGGGTCCCGTGCACTGTTCACAGGACCTACAAACCTCACTTTTCAGCAATTTTTTTATTAAAAATGGATCTCACGGTATTATTCACACATTTAAAAATTATTTTGCTATAGTGTTTTTCAGTTTTTAGTTTCAGTTTTCAGTTTTCAGCTATATCTAAATGGACTCTAAGCACTCTTGTAATTTCTAAATAGAAGGGTAACAACCTGGAAACTATCACAAATAAACTAACTAATTTTAATTAATTACAATATCACAGGTGAAAATTAGGGAAAATGTGTACAAATGCTAATCTAAAATACAATATATACACACTGCAAGTTTAACTGAAGCTTCTTCTCTAGCTGAACGGACCAATATGCTCCATAATATCTACCCAAAAAAAAAAAGAAATTAATTTAATATAAAATTCTCATCAGGCACCTTCACGATAAGTTCTGAGACTTAGGAGAGGGATCTTTTAGGATTTTTATAGAACTTAGACTTCTTGCGCTTGTAATAATCTTGAAGCACTGGCCCTCTGGGCTACAAATTCTACTATTGCTTAAGCAATTGCATGTATTTGTCACGACTGTATGGCTGGAATCTATGTCAAGGCAAAGGGTAGTAGCATTGCCAATTGTTGACGAGAGATGCAACTTAGAATCAGAGATGGTTTCCCAATGTGAAGCAGAGTCATTGCAAATGTTACCAAGTTTCGCTGGCTTCCGCAATCCATCTACTTTTAAGCATAAATTTGTTCCTTTCAATGATAAAGTTTTCTGAGGTGTGTAGCTCCAGGCTTCAGCGACATTGCAGGACCCCAGACTCAACTGTTCAAGTGATGATTTTCTTTGGACACAAAGACCCGTTTATGGGTGGAAAATTACTTGGTGCGGATTAGCTTCTCATAGACCCGGCCCTGTAAGTCATATGTATTCAATCATGTGATGTCTAATGTTCCAGTGCATTAAATGTGACATGACACATGATCAATTTTGAACAGGAGTCTCATTTGTTGCACTAGGCACAATCCTCTAAATAGTGAAATAAGGGGTTCAAAGGAACCATTGAAAGTATAGCCATGAGGTCTTACCTTGAAAAGGAGACTGGATAGCTGAGAGCCTCTCCAGGAAGCTTGAATTTCTAGGCTCACTTGTGTTCCAATGAAGAAGACCATAGGTCTCTTCGAATTCAGTAACTCCTTGTTTAATATAATAACTCCCACCAAGTGTCCATATGTTCCAATCAAAGTCAAGTTCAGCTGCCAATGCAAAGAAGCAATTCATGTACCAATTGAGTTGTTCATTGGTACCTCTTAGGTCCATCCCAAACTCACTGAAGAACAATGGCCACCCTTGCTCCAACAAAAATCCTGCAGATCTCATGAATATATCTACCACGTTTGCACAAGCTTGGTTCGCGTTGCTATATTCCCATATCTTGGCATCTGTGAATCCATACCTGTGAACCTCATATACTAGTTTTCTAGTGAATGTGAGGTTCACTGAATGGTTTCGGAGGAATGACAAGTCTGTGTCATAACTCAATCCCGAGAGAATAACAAGGACATTTGGATTTGCCATGTGCACTGCTTCTGCTCCTTTCGGCATTATCTTCTCATTTCATTTACAAAAATGAAATTAGCCTCTTGAGTCTTTAGTTTATGTCACCCAAAAAGGAATATAATTATGAAGGAAAAAAATACAAAAAGATCATATATTTACCTGTGGCTGTACTAAGCAGGCAAATTCTGTCTTTGGCCTCGAAGCTCATTCCAACCACATTGGGAACACCTTTAAACAAGGTAGCCATCTGAGTTAGTCCCTTTATCCAAAGGTCTGGGTTGAAATAAATGTCACCGAAGAAACCATTGCCATCATATGCGCTACAACACCAACCGGGTTGGCTTATGTGATTGTTTAGTATTACCATCACATTGTTGGCCCCAAGGTTGGATACCACACTTTAAAAATGTAAAAGTTCCTTATAATATGCAAACTGCTACGTTATTTAAAATTTTAAATGATGTGACACTAGATACATTTTTATATTTGTAATATTTAATATGAATTATAAAATAGATCCATTTCAAATGAAAATAATCGTTTTCATGGAAATGAAAGAAAGTATAGTTAGTTTACCTAGAAAGCCTTTATAATGGAAACATCAATGATGGAGGGGTTTTTAGCTTGGATACCGGAAATGTATTGAGATAGACCTAGTTTCTGAAAAGACTCTCTTACAGTAAGAGAACCCAATAAGTTATTTGTCACCATAAGCAATGGCCATGTGAGCCTAACGCAATTAAATCCCATAAACACCATCTTCTTGGAGATTGCATCCAAGGGTTGATTGTTGAGGCCCTCAGCCACCATGGTATCCAAATGTGACACCCAATTTACACATGCAAGCTTCACCCGTTGCCCAGCTTCGTTGACAATCCATCGGGAATTGGTTTGTAGTGTTAGAGCCGTTACAGGCTTGCTTTGGGAAATGACACTAGAAAAGATTAGGAAAATAGCTACCAGAGGGAGAAAAGAGAAGTGTTCCGCCACGTTTTGGTTTTGAGTAGAGGCTTGGGCATGAAGAGAAAGTCTGAAAGTGTTACTTTATATAGGAAGTGAGTTTTCCCTGAATTGTATAATTAGTTTTAATTCCTTTTTTTATTGTAAATGAAGATCCATTAATAAACGTAGGGAAAGTATTTTTTTTCCACTCAATTACGTCCATTATTTTACACCAATATCCATAATTGATTCGTTGATGTACATTTTTTAAAAAGTAAATTTGTTTTTGAATAACATATATAAAAGCCCATACGTATATATACTATTTTTTTTTGGATAATATTAGTGAATACTAATTATAATAACAAGATTTCTATGTGGTTTTAACATGTTGCTTATGTTGGTGTGTGTTCCTAACGCTTGGTATTTACTATCCAAAATTTATGTATATCCACATTTAAAACAAAAAAGTTGATGCGAGAAAATAAAAGCCCATACACATATATACTAATTTGATTTGGATAATATTAGTGAATACTAATTATAAAGAAATTTAATTTATGCATGGTTCTAATATGTTGATCATGCTAGTGTGTGTTCCTAACCCTTGGTATTATTTTTAGTGAATCCCATGTATAAATTAAATTATAAGTAAATAAAATGTGGTAGGTAATTCCAATGGCTCTCAGCCTTCAAGTGGCTTATTCTAGGCGTGACAAATGGCTTGATCCTAGCATGCCACCTCATTGAGCTAGGTGGGGCTCCTGGCCCACACGTGGCCAATTGGCCACTTTCCTAACCATCCTTTTGTTAGAGTTAGGTAAGGTCAATGGTCAAGATGCAATCAAGTTGTGCAATCTCATTTGTCGGAATTCCATACTAACCACCCAAAACCCCTATAACTACGACCTCATCATTTGTGAAATTTGCATTGAAGAGAACAACGAAGAGCGAAAAGAAGGGGGAAAGGAAAAATAGAAGAGTGATGTTAGAAATACTGGAAGATTGTATTGTATTTCATAATAAGAGAATATACATCAGAGCCTTATATAGGAGGCGTAAGTGTGCGGTACAAGTAAAGTGTTGTACAAGTAAGGTAATTGGGCCTAAAGCCCATAATATAATATAATATACATTAACAGCCCCCCTCAAACTCAAGGTGGATGTGAGACCAACTTGAGGTTGTCAACTAAATCACGAGTGCGTCTCTTAGGAAGTGACTTGGTGAAGATATCTGCAAGTTGATCTTTGGAAGAGACGGAGAAGAGCTTAAGAGCACCATGGACAAGATGATAACGGATAAAATGACAATCAATCTCGATATGTTTAGTCCGTTCATGAAAGACATCATTGTGAGCAATATGAATGGCACTCTGGTTGTCACAATAAAGGGGAGTAGCAGAGGAGGTGGACACACCCAAATCCTTAAGAAGCCATCGTAGTCAAAGGAGCTCAGATGTGGTATCAGCAAGGGCACGATCAGAGCCTTATATAGGAGGCGTAAGTGTGCGGTACAAGTAAAGTGTTGTACAAGTAAGGTAATTGGGCCTAAAGCCCATAATATAATATAATATACATTAACAAGTGAGAAAAGAGAAAAGCTTTATTATAAAGTTGTTCTTAATCCTTTGTGTGTGAAAGTGTGTCCAACACAAAGGTAGATACTATGACTAATATTCTTAAGGGGTTGTTTGGCCAAAAAACCGCTTCGCACCAAATTTTTATCCTAGTGGCACAAATTAACATTTAAACACAATGCATACACATAATTCTATAACTTTATGAGATTGTTCTTGATATCATTTTTAGTTTTTTGTTATTGTATTGATTATTCGGAATAGACTTATTGTATGTTGGTAAAAATAAGAATTTACGTGTTCTCCAAAATTATTTTTCAAATAGCATGTCGATGTACCAAAAATAATTTACAGTCAAATTAATTACAACTAGTTTTATACTAGTGTAGGGATGACCCTCCTAGTCTCCTCTCAATGTTTCTTTTGGTGTATAAAGATGGATTAAGATCCTTTAAAGTTCTTAGTATAACTCTAATGATAGTTTATATTTGATTAAATATTGGTAATGTGGTAAAATTAATCCAATCAATTCAAAATTGATGGAGAAGATTTTAGAAACTCCAAGAATTGCCCTAAAAACTCTATCTAGACCATCAGTAAACCGTATATTGATGGAGTACTGGAGTAGATTTTCTTTTTCCTCTCTACTTAAGCCTCTCTATCTTTATTTTGGTGTATAAAGATTGAGTAATTTTCTTTTCCTAGAGAGATAAACTAGTTAAGAGACAACGGAAGAAGAAGGAAAGAAGCTATAGTAATCAAATTCAGTGTCATGATTCATAATCTTGTGGGCATACACTACATTATCAAAATCTATTATTGAATATTTTCTTATTTGAGTCAGTAACTTATTTCAAGATAAATCGTAATTCTGTTATTTCACTTTGAATCAGTTTATTATTATCATGGAATAATGCAATAATTAGTACTTCTGTGGGCATGCATGAGCATGACACACAATATTTTACACAACAATTGTCATTTTGCTAATAAACTCGTGGTTCCACAATCAATATCCTTTTTTTTTTTCAAATATATTTCTCGATATTGTATTTGATATAATTGTTTGTGTGGGGGCCAATTATTTAGAATGTATTATTAAAACTGTATGAATTGGGCCAATGGCCCAATCCGAGGATGGTCAAATAAGGTTATAATGGGAATGGTATAAGAAGAAGAAATAAAGATTGTATGTGATAGTTCAACATACGTCCGAGAAGAAAAGTCATCTCGAAAACGGAGATCTGAGGTCAGTAAGAATATCTTATCATCCTGGACATTCTTTAAGGTTGCATCACAACTAAGAGTCGGGCATTGGATAAGGGATGAGCAAAGGGAGACAACAAATATCTTCAAAAGCTGCTACCTCCACATTAAATGCCTCTCAACTAACTCTTTGGCCGCATTAATGTGGAGGTGATACCTAAACAGTGGTTAAGCAGCCTTACAGCTATTAGTTGATGGTTCTAGGAGGTGTTGGATAGGACAAGAAGGAGTTCCTAGAATCTAAGCCTACATGTGTATGGTAGAGATGATACCAAGATTATAGTATATAGCATGGGAAGGTAGCCTAATGAAAAGGGATCAGAAAAACTAAGAAATCCTTGTAATGATACTTTGAACTCTTGTAACTTTGTTCATCAACAAGACATTATAACATAGCTCCTCAGGCCGTGCCGAGGACAGATTTTCTTATCTTATTTGTGTTTAATGCTCTTAAATCAGCAACTATTATTGTCTTTCTTCTGGAATAGAACTAGTTCTTTCACCCACGCTCTACAAATTCATTGTTTGGCCTTATTGGACTAAAACTCAATCCTATACTGGGTCCAATCCAAATTTGGTCCTTACAATTGGTGCCGTCTGTGGAGAAGACTTGATCTATTCTGAAAGAAATTTGGGTACAACATTTAAGATGGAAGAAGCAGGTCCACACCAGGCAGCGATAGGACCACACCAGGTGGATGCTAATCTACACCAAGTAGAGTCAAGGGGGTCTCAACATAGCAATCCACGTAGGAGCCTCGAATGGAGAGGAGATCATGAGGGAAGTGTGCACACAGCTCATACTAGTAAAAGCCAGTCTCGAGGGAAGAGCCATGTTTCCCATTCAAAGAATGATAGAGACATGCAACGTGAAATTGATGAATTGAAGAGGGAATTGCGCCACACACGGCGAAGACATTCATCGCCCAACTTCGAGCTGTCCTCTGAGGAGATAGATGGTGCTAGTTATAGACAGAGATCCAAAACTCCGTCCAGCAAGACTTTCTCCTACGACGAGGAGTATCACCATAGACGTAGATATAAGAGCCCGCCTCGTAGAGGCCTATGGAACGATATCATGAACAAGGCGTTGAGTCAAGTTTCTAAGTCACCATTCACTCGAAACATAGAAGGTGCGAGTCTTCTTCGGCAATTCCATCAGCCCACGTTCACCATTTATAATGGTCGAACAGATCCAGTAGAACATGTCAGTCATTTCAATCAAAGGATGGCCATTCATTCTGAAGATGAGGCTTTGATGTGTAAGGTCTTTCCATCTAGCTTGGGCCCAGTGGCGATGAGGTGGTTCAATGGTTTAAGGGCGAATTCTATTGACTCCTTTAAGAAACTCACCCGGGCCTTTGGTGCTGGCTTTATCACTTGTAGCAGGGTTCCTTGGCCTTTGGGATCCTTGTTATCTATGTCCATACGGGAGGGGGAAACTCTGAAGGCCTACTCAAATAAATACTGGGAGATGTTTAACGAAATAGACGGCGATTATGACGATGTGGCCATCAATACTTTCAAGGCTGGCCTCCCAGCCGAGCATGACCTGAGGAAATCTCTGACTGGTAAGCCTGTTACTAATGTGCGCCAACTTATGGATCGGATTAACAAGTATAGAAGGATAAAGGAAGACCAAATACAGGGGAAACGAAAGGCTAAGGTGATCCCTCAAGAGATGAGGGATTTCAGGTCGAACCGGTACAATAATAACCGACCTCGGAAAGATTTTGTTGGGAAGCCAAGATCTACCAACACCCAGGTGGTTAATGCTGTATTCCAAGAACCAGTATAACAGGTTCTGAAGAAGATTAAAAACAAACCGTTCTTTAAATGGCCAAACAAGATGGTAGAAGATCCTATAAGGCACAATCAAAACCTTTACTACCAATATCATCATGATCATAGGCACACTACTGAGGATTGCAGAAACTTGTGGGACCAACTAGTCCAGGAAGGGAAGTTAAAGCAACTCTTACATCATTCCAATGGTCGGGGAAGCCAAACGGGTTTGGAACTTCGGGGAGATGCTTCTTCAAGACTCCCTCTTGGCACAATAAATGTCATTTTTGCTGCCCTAGGGAGGACCGGATCTTGTCCTTCCAGAGTAATGTCAGTATCTCGTTACCCAGTTGACGAATCCAGCTCAATGCCTAAAAGAGTCAAGATGGGCATCCCACTGGTGTTAGGTTTTTCAGATGAGGACAAACTTGGAACCATACAGCCCCATGATGATGCTTTAGTGGTTACACTTAGAATTGGTGGGTACGATGTGAAAAGGGTGATGATTGACCAAGGCAGCGGAGCTGAGATAATGTATCCTGACCTATATAAGGGGCTAAATTTGAAACCTGAAAACTTAACAGCCTACAATTCTCCTCTGGTGAGTTTTGAAGGTAAAATGATTGTTCCGAAAGGTCAGATCAAATTACCTGTGCAGATAGGGCTGTCCATCCAATCCGACAAACCGACCCACCCGAAGATTCCGACCGGATCCGACCCGAAAACCGGCCGACCCAATCAAGTCACCAGTCGGCAACGGGTCATTTGTTCCAAAAACCGACTCTAGCGGGTCGGTCTCGATTTTCCTCCCAAAACCTGAAAAAACCCGATTCGACCGATGTACTAAGAATTTCAAGCAAAAAAATTCAAGAATCCGGCAGAAATTTCCAGAATCCGGCGGGATTTTCCAGATTCCGGCGAGATTTTCCAGATTCCGGCCTCAAATTTCCAGATTCCGACTTCAAATTTTCAGATTCTGGCAACAAATTTTCATATTTCGGCGACTTATCAAGTAGATCTATTGATATTTCGTCCAAATCTAGTGAAATCTCACCGGATCTAGCGAGATCTCACCAGATCCGGTTAGATCTCCGTCGGATTTGTCGTTTTTTCGCCTGAAATCAACTATTTTGACTGGATTTTTCACCGTGGACGGTTCCGACCAAACCGATCGTGTTCCCGGCACAAAACCGACCAAGCCGATCCGACTCCCTCACAAGTCGGCGGCGGATCAGGATTTTCTCAACCCGATTCTATCGGGTCGGTCTCGGGTTGGGCACAAACCCGACCCGGACCGACCCGTGGACACCCCTATGTGCAGACCAGCCCAGATGTGGTGGAGGTGGACTTCATTATTGTAGATGCTTTCTCTCCATACACAGCTATTATGGGCAGACCCTAGCTTCATACCCTGGGGGTCGTCTCCTCTACTATTCACCAGAAGATGAAGTACCCATCTAGAGGCCAAGTCTTAGAGATATTAGGAAATTAGTCTATAGCCAGACAATGCCTAGTAGCGGCCATCCAACATCGGCCTGAAGTTGAAATCTCGGCCACCGCTGATAATGGCTTATAGCAATCAGAAACTCCGGCGTTGCCCTTCAATGAACCAACCGACGAAGCGAAATGTGAAGATCTAGAGAGAGTAATTGTTGGCGATGATCTGGAGAAGTTCTTTCAGGTTGGAGCTCAACTGCCTCTGCAAGAGAGAGAACAATTGGTTGAGTTCCTTAGAAAAAATGTTGATGTGTTCACATGGAGCGCGTATGAAGCCCCGGATGTAGACCCAAGTTTCATTTGTCATCATTTGAATGTTAACCCTTCCATCATTCCGAAGAGACAGTCACCTCGACATCCATCAAAAGAGCACGCCGAGGCTGTCAGAAATGAAGTAACAAAGCTCAAACAAGCAGGGGCTATCAAGGAAGTTTTCTATCCTCAGTGGTTAGCTAACACGGTGGTGGTGAAAAAGAAAACTGGGAAATGGCGTGTGTGTGTGGACTTCACGGACCTCAATAAGGCTTGTCCCAAAGATCATTTCCCTATGCCTCGGATAGATCAATTGGTGAATGTGACGGTAGGCCATCCTCGGATGAGGTTTTTGGATGCCTTTCAAGGATATCACCAAATACCATTAACGCTGGATGATCAAGAAAAGAAAGCTTTTGTCACTCCCACTGGAAACTATCACTACAGAGTGATGCCCTTTGGTTTGAAAAATGCAGGGTCTACTTATCCCTTTGGTTTGAAAAATGCAGGGTCTACTTATCAACGGATGATGACTAAAATGTTTGAACCACAGTTGGGCAGGAGCATTGAAGTCTATATTGATGATATGGTTGTAAAGAGCAAGGTGGTGTCTGAGCATGTGGGAGATCTTGCTAACATTTTTGGAATTCTGAGAAAACACAAGTTACGCCTAAATACTTCTAAGTGTTCGTTTAGTGTAGGCTCAGGAAAGTTTTTGGGCTACATGGTCACTTACAAGGGAATTGAGGTGAACCCTGATTAGATTAAGACCATTAATAGCTTGCAACCACCTCGGAACCCCAAGGAGGTCCAGAAATTGACCGGGATGACTACTGCATAAATGGAAGGGATTTGAATGGACCGATTTATTTCCAAATCAGCAGATAGGTGCAGACCTTTCTTCCTTCTGCTGCATAAATGGAAGGGATTTGAATGGATAGAGGAGTGTGTTGTAGCATTTCAACAGCTCAAAGAGTACTTATCTCGGCCGCCCATCATGTCCAGTCCTGAGGTGGATGAGGTCCTATTTACCTACTTGGCGGTAGCCTCCCATGCGGTGAGTTTTGTTTTGGTACGAGTAGATAGTGGCATCCAACGACCGGTCTATTACGTAAGTAAGTCACTTCATGAAGCCGAGGTGCGGTATTTACCACTGGAGAAGGCCATCTTGGTAGTAGTGCATGCTACACGAAAACTCTCCCACTATTTCCAGGTGCACACCATGGTTGTTCTAACTCAATTACCACTCAAGTCAATACTTCGGAGCGTGGATTATACCGGGAGGATTGCTAAATGGGATACAATTCTAGGGGCTTTTAACATCAAGTATATGACTCATACCTCTCTGTAAAAGGCCAGGTCCTCGCCGATCTAGTAGCCGAGTTTGCTGAATTTCCTGAAGAAATAGATGTGAAGCAGCATGGCATGGATGAAAAATCAGTTGGCCTAATCTCCACACAATATCCCTTACCCTAGAAAGTATATGTGAATAAAGCAGCAAACTAGCGGGGATCAGGAGTGGGGCTGGTTCTGGCATCTCCTGAGAAGATCACCATTGAAAAATCTTTAAGGTTGGGGTTCTCGGCTACAAACAACGAAGCAGAATATGAAGCTTTGTTGATGGGAATGGCGATGGTTCAGAAAATGGGTGGAAAGACAGTGGAAATGTTCATAGATTCAAGACTAGTCGTAGGCCAGGTAAAAGGGGAATTGGAAGCTCGAGATACAAGAATGCAGAAATATTTGGGCCAAGTTAGGCGTATACAAACAAAGTTTGAATTCTTCGACTTATCGCATATCCCTAGAAGTGGAAATACCCATGCAGACTCCTTGGCTACCCTTGCCACTTCCTTGGCACAGGATTTGCCCCGAGTGAGACTTGTTAAAGACTTATGCACCCCTATCCCAATAAAGAGAGACTTGCTCCAGGTCCATCAAATCAAGTTGGGGCTGAGTTGGATGGATCCTATACTGCAATTCCTTGAAAGGGATATATTGCCTGAGGAGAAGTCAGAAACTGAGAAAGTACGAAGGAAAGCTCCTCGGTTTTGGATGTCCAAGGACAAAAAATTGTACAAACATTCTTTTTCTGGACCATGTCTGCTTTATGTACATCCCGATGCATCAGAATCACTCCTAGAAGAACTACATGAAGGAATTTGCGGAAGTCACATAGGAGGAAGATCTTTATCTCATCAGGCCATTACTCAAGGATACTGGTGGCCGAGCATGCAAAAGGAAGCACAAGAATATGTTAGAAAATGTGATCAGTGTCAGAGGTTCGCGCCAAACATTCACCAGCCTGGAGGAGTTCTTAATCCTCTTTCCAGCCCTTCGCCTTTTGCTCAATGGGGTTTAGATATTGTAGGTCCTTTCCCTAAAGCACTAGAAAATAAAAAGTATCTGCTGGTCGGCACAGATTATTTCAGCAAATGGGTCGAAGCTGAACCTTTGGCTAATATCAAAGATATGGATGTCAAAAGGTTTATCTGGAAGAATATCGTTACTCGATTCGAGGTCCCCCATACCCTCATCTCGGATAATGGCCTTCAATTTGATAGCAAAGCCTTCAGGCAGTACTGTTCTAATCTGGGGATAAAGAATAGATATTCCACTACAGCCTATCCACAAGGAAATGGGCAAGCTGAAGCTGTCAACAAGGTTATAGTGAATGGACTTAAAAAGAGGTTGGATGATGCAAAGGGAAAATGGGTGGAGAAATTACCACATGTCCTTTGGACGTATTGAACAACGCCTCAACGGTCAACAAGAGAGACCCCTCTCTCAATGACATATGGGGCCGAGGTTGTAATCCCTCTAGAAACAGGTTTCTCGACACTAAGAACAAATGCATTTACCTCGGACGGCAATGATGGGTTGCTGGAAAAAAGTCTAGACTTGATCGAAGAGCGAAGAGAGAATGCAATGGTCCAACTGGCCTACTACCAGCACAAGCTCAAGCAAGGTTATGATACCAATGTAAAGCTAAGAACGTTGGCCCTAGGAGATTTGGTGTTGAGAAAATTTTTGGGGACTACCAAGAATCTAGCCTGAGGAAAATTAGGGCCTAATTGGGAAGGGCCGTATTGAATCACTTCGATGGCAGGAATAGGTGCGTACTATTTGGAGGATCTAGACGAAAAAACTGTACTCTATCCTTAAAATGTAAACAACCTAAAGAGGTATTATTAATAATAAAAATAGTCCTGTTTAATTCTTCTTTAATTTGTCTCAATCATGTATCATGTGTTCCCCTATCTATTGAAGTATTAAACAAAAACTACGTCATGTCAAGTTCCTCGGACCACAGACTTGGTGGAAATTAATACCCTTTGACATCTATTGAAGTTTTAAACAAAAACTAAGTCATGTCAGGTTCCTCGAACCACAGACTTGGTGGAAATTAATACCCTTTGACATCTGTTGAAATATTAAACAGAAACTAAGTCATGTCAGGTTCCTCGGACCACAGACTTGGTGGAAATTAATACCCTTTGACATGTTTAAAAACTAAGTCATGTCAGGTTCCTCGGACCATAGACTTGGTGGAAATTCATACCCTTTGACATATGTTGAAGTATTAAACAGAAACTAAGTCATGTCAGGTTCCTTGGGCCACATACTTGGTGAAAATTAATACCCTTTGACATCTATTGAGATATTAAATAGAAATTAAGTCATGTTAGGATCCTCGGACCACAGACTTAATGGAAATTAATGCACTATGGTACCTATTAAAATGCTAGTCCAACATGAATTTAAACATTTAAAGGAAATGAACCCCTAATTCCCGGATCACAAGGTTTGTTATCACCTAATAAAGATATAGACCGCAATAAGCCCATGAGCATCACTTAAAGTATTCTGGGGTGCCCTAGACTTAACTTTATTTGATCAAACATTAGAACATTTTCTTGAAGTTAAACTTGTTAGAATTGATAGATTCAAAATATGTCTTAATAGTACTACAGATTCAATGGTTACAATCCACTTTGATTACTGATTAAAAATATGTGTAAACTTTGTTTTTCTCTTGTGTAAGCAACTTTGTACTTTCCTGGCATATGATTATGTTCAAACAAAGGACAATCAAAATGAAAATTACTTAAAATATATATATATATATATATATATATATATAAATAATAAAACAAATAAAATAAATAACAACTCATACAAATTTGAGAAAGTAAAAATGCATATTTCATTAAAACATGTCTTGGAAAAAGCAAATTCCATTACAAAAATCATAATTACATTACAAAATGAAGATTCAATGTTTCAATTTTATCTAAAGCTTATCCTTGGAAGTCTTGTTAGCTGGTTTATCCGCTTTAATAGGAATCTTCTTCTCCTTCTCTTTGGGGGCTCCCTCGGCAGGCATAGTAATTGAAGCTAAGGCCTGTTCAAAACCTTGGGAAGTTGCCCCATCTTGTGGAACCTCTACGGCCTTGTCCGAGGATGTTTCCTTTGAAACTTCAGGTTCCTTTAACTGCTCCTACTGATTGGGAGGAAGAGGGTCCTGAGGCTGTGCTTCCTCAACCGAGTCAGGAACTGTAAAGGCCACCTCACCTTGAGTGGAAGGAAGGTCTGAGGCTCATTGGTGGGAAGTAGATGTTTTCTGGCCTTCTCAGCTCAGAAGAAGCCTCAACCCTGACTCGGTTGAGAGCTTCCTCCCAAGTCTAAGCATAGTAGATTCGACATACGGCTGGGACCTCTGCCCGGAGGGTATCCTCGGTCTCGGCTACGCCAACGTCGTAACCATGTTGTACAGCCTCGTTCCTAGCCCTCTCGGCCTCTACTTTTGCCTTCTCGGCCTCAGCTTTCAACTTCTCATCCTGATCTTTGAGCTTCTGGGTTTCTTCCAATTTCTTCCTAAAAGCTGCTATTTGCTCCTTGGAAGAAGCCAGCTGATCATTGGCCTCACGTAGGCACTGCCTCTGATCCTCGGCTTGTCTCTGAACGCTCTCCGGAGCTGAGTCAGCACTCTTCCTGGCCCTTTCCTCCTCAGTCAGCTTTTTCCTTAAATTTGTATTGCTTTGATTAGAAATGTTGAACAACTGCACAGCTGCTACACGCCTTTTCCTCTCATCATCCAACTGCTGATAGCAAGAGTTGGTTATCTCCTTAACCTTGAAAGTGGCTTGGACAACCTAAAAGAAAAGGGTTAGTAACATAACAAATAACAAAAAAAAAGGAGGATAGCATCATACCATGCCCAAATATCTTTTGAGGTTGAGGAAAACCTCATTCTTCCTGATATTTCACAGCTCGGCCATATCATTCAGGAGTAATAGAGCCCCCTCTAAAGCTGAGGCAACGTGACATCCAATACCCCCATTGAAATCCCTGAGTGATGCATCATCCCTCAAGGGTTCACCATTGAGCATGGGTGTTGGAGGCCAAGCCTGAGGCTCTCGAGGCTGATTATCTTCCCTCTCCACACTTCTCTGCGATGTCTGGCTAGTCTTTTGCTGCTTTGCAACTCTCTGGGTCTCGTCGTCATAAGTGGGATGAGACCTCCCAGCATCCACCACATCTTTTCCCTTCTGCTCTCACTTCCTTTTCAGATCAGCGGGATCAGGTCTAGATGGCAGAGACGGCTGAGAAGGAGGAAGAGGAGATTTAGGAGGAGGAGGAGGAGAAAGTTTTAGTTGTATGGATTTCCCTGGTGCATCTTTTCCAAGCTGAGATTCTATTCAGTCCCTCAAACTCCTTTGGGATTTCCTCTGGATACCCATTTCGTCTGAAGTGATGACTTCTGCTTGATGCTGGAAGTCAACGTCAGCCGATATACCCTTGAGAGATGGAGTTTGGTTGAACACTTCAAATTCCTCAGAGGAGTCTGACAAATCTACAATCCCCTCTGGACTTTTTTCTTTTTCTTCATTTTCTTTTTCTTCTTCTTCCTCTTCTTCAAGAATGAGATGGGATGAGGATGCTCCTACTGAAAGGGTGGCTACGAAGAGTGGTCGAGTGAGAGGTGTACCTTCAGGAATTGGAATACCCTCTAGAACGACAAATCCTTCATAGGTAACACTAATATGGTGAAGCCGAGGATCGTTGGCTTTTATCACGCACTTGAGGGCTTGAAATGCGAGAGAAATGGGTGTGTACCCAAGAATTAGGTGCGCCGCTCGCAATTGACCATTGGCTTCGTTTACGTACACCTTAGATCGTAAAATTCTACCTAGGCTCTCTCTGTTGACTAAGCTGAGCTGGGGTTTGGTAGAACGTTTATCTGCAAAATCATTAAAATGGAAGAAAAATTTTGTCAGAAGTAGAGATAGTGGGAAATAAAAGAGAAACACAAGCCAAGACACATAAATTTATGGCTATACCCCCACCTGGTTTCCCCTCCTTAGTTGGACAGGGTAAGCCATCATGCTATTCTCCAGAAAAGATTAAAAAGTCTTCCTTTAAGCCTTTGTTTGATGTAGGGAGGCACTGGATTAACCTTACTTCGGGATACCTTGACTTAAGATAATATCCCTGTCCCGTCAAATGATGTAGGTGCGCCGCTCGCAATTGACCATTGGCTTCGTTTACGTACACCTTAGATCGTAAAATTCTATCTAGGCTCTCTCTGTTGACTAAGCTGAGCTAGGGTTTGGTAGAACGTTTATCTGCGAAATCATTAAAATGGAAGAAAAATTTTCTCAGAAGTAGAGATAGTGGGAAATAAAAGAGAAACACAAGCCAAGACACATAAATTTACGGCTATACCCCCACCTGGTTTCCCCTCCTTAGTTGGACAGGGTAGGCCATCATGCTATTCTCCAGAAAAGATTAAAAAGTCTTCCTTTAAGCCTTTGTTTGATGTAGGGAGGCACTGGATTAACCTTACTTCGGGATACCTTGACTTAAGATAATATCCATGTCCCGTCAAATGATGTAGGTGCGCCGCTCGCAATTGACCATTGGCTTCGTTTACGTACACCTTAGATCGTAAAATTCTATCTAGGCTCTCTCTGTTGACTAAGCTGAGCTAGGGTTTGGTAAAACGTTTATCTGCAAAATCATTAAAATGGAAGAAAATTTTTTTCAGAAGTAGAGATAGTGGGAAATAAAAGAGAAACACAAGCCAAGACACATAAATTTACGGCTATACCCCCACCTGGTTTCCCCTCCTTAGTCGGATAGGGTAGGCCATCATGCTATTCTCCAGAAAAGATTAAAAAGTCTTCCTTTAAGCCTTTGTTTGATGTAGGGAGGCACTAGATTATCCTTACTTCGGGATACCTTGACTTAAGATAATATCCCTGTCCTGTCAAATGATGTAGGTTGTATACCCAGTTCACATCATAATGGGTCAAATTTAAGTTGATTCTCTCATTTAGAACTTCTATACTCTCCAATACCATAAACATATTTGGGGCGCACTGTGTGAGAGATAGCCTAAAGAACCTAAGGTAGTTTCTAGTGATGGTACCCATGGGAATGGTCATCCCTCCCTCTATGAAGGCGATCATGGGAATGACCACCTCTCCAGTTTTCCTAGCATCTACCCATTCTCCCTAGGCAGGGTATCTCATGCCCACTGTTGGTGGGATCCTGTACTTAACCCTAAACCTTTTCATACCCTCCTCGGACTCAACTAAACGCTTGAACTTACCCATTTTCTAAGAAGTTTTGAAGAAAAATTAACAAGTTCGAAACGAAAACTAAGAGGGTTCAAGGAAACTTACAGGTTTGAAAAGAAGGTCCTCGGAAAAAATTTTAGTATTTGTAGATGCACAAGGAGGTGAGAGAGAGTGACAGGTTCAGTGTATGAGCTCTAGGACTGTGTGATTGTTGAAAGTAGAAAAAGGAATTGATTTGAAAAGCTATTTATAGTGGCACAGAAATTACAAGCGGGAAAATTCCCGCTTGTAAACCTAGGAAAATCCTCCACCGTTGGATTTACATCCTGCCGATGAACGTGGGGGACAAGAGAGCCACCAAAATTTAATGATGGCACACTCTGGACACCGAAGCGTCAGGAGTTTGCCTTGAGCAGGTAGAAAGGCATTTGGGAATTCAGGTAAACAGGGTATAACCATAAACGCGATGGGTTAAGGATATCAAAATCCTCCTTTCCTCCCGAGGAGTCAAAAAGCAAGATTTTGAGGGGCTATTGTCGGGGCCAATTATCTAGAATGTACTATTAAAACCGTATGAATTGGGCCTATGGCCCAATGGCCCTATCCGAGGATAGTCAAATAAGGTTATAATGGGAATGGTATAAGAAGAAGAAATAAAGATTGTATGTGATAGTCCAACATACGTCCAAGGAGAAAAGTCATCTCGAAAACGGAGATCCGAAGTCAGTAAGAATGTCTTATCATCTTGGGCATTCTTCAAGGTTGCATCACAATTAAGAGTCAGGCATTGGATAAGGGATGAGCAAAGGGAGGCAACAAATATCTTCAAAAGCTACTACATCCACATTAAATGCCTCCTAACTAACTCTTTGGCCGCATTAATGTGGAGCTGACACCTGAACAGTGGTCAAGCAGCCTTACAGCTACTAGTTGATGGTTCTGAGAGATGTTGGATTGGACAAGAAGGAGTTCCTAGAATCTAACCCTACACATGTATGGTAGAGATGATACCAATATTATAGTATATAGCATGGGAAGGTGGCCTAAAAAAAAGGGATTGGAAAAACCAAGAAATCCTTGTAATAATACTTTGAACTCTTGTAACTTTATTCATCAACAAGACATTATAACATAGCTCCCCAGGCCGTGCCGAGGACAGATTTTTTTATCCTATTTGTGTTTAATGCTCTTAAATCAGCAACTATTATTGTCTTTCTTCTGGAATAGAACTGATTCTTTCACCCACGCTCTACAAATTTATTGTTTGGGCTTGTTGGACTAAAACCCAATCCTATACTGGGTCCAATCGAAATTCGGTCCTTACAGTTTGTGTAAGGACCGAGTTTAAATCCCAAACCCAAAGAATGAATAGGCTCGGGCCCAAAAGGCCCAAAACAATAAATTTGTAGATAGTGGATTGGAAAACTGAGCTAGAATGAGTTGGATGGCAAACAAAATGGATTCAAATGACAAGAGCAAAAAGGTAGATGGATTTCAACTAAAGAAAGTCGTCCTCAGACAGATCCGAGGAGATCAGTTCTTGTATATTTATATTAAGTATGATTACAAGATTATTTCCTGACTGCTACAGTGTTTCTCTCTAGATTTCTCTCTCTCTTTTTCAAACCCCTATTTGCCAGGCGTCCCATACATTATATATCTCCCTTCCAATGATCTTGGCCCTCCATTTGTTGATCATCCAGTCCACTACTTGAGTGTTTGTCGCATTGAACACCCTCTCTGGCCCTTTATGAGTTGGGATAGCCAATGCAGCACTGTTCAGGAGTCTTCTCCATATAAATGCAGCCAGAAAGTTAGCTATAGAGCATTCAATGCGGTAGTAGCAGCTTTCTCTTAGATGTTTCCTAGTTCTCAATCTTCCAGTACGTTCGTAATGCACACCCCTATCAGTGGAGTTTCCTCGGAGGTCACTTCGAGTGATAGGATATGCATTTGATCTATGCTTCGTTTATCTGAGGAGACACTCCTCCTCGGACCATCTTTCCCAACCTTTCTGTCTGCATGTTATTTATGGGACTCTAAGCTTAACACCCTTACTACTGTTTATTCGTACTCGGACCAATCAACGTTCTCGACCAAAACCCAAGGCCCAATATATGATTTTGTGCCCTTATCCTTACCATTTGAATTCCTTTTGATTTTTACTTAAACAATAATTCTAATGGTAATTTGAGTCATTACCTTAGAGCATTCTCATCAGGTATTCTATAAACATGTCATTTTGACACATCAAAAAACCTACTTTATTATTTTAACACACCGTTTTACAATTCACTGTTCATCATATCTTCTATTTTTCAATTCTATACATTAAAATAATATATAAAAATATTTTTTTAAAAAAACCATCAATATAAAAAAATACAAAATAAAAACCTACCACCATACACAAACACAAGCACAGAACTGTAACAAACCCACCACCACCGCCCACAGGTACAACCCGCCACCACCACCCAATACTACTTAAAAAAAAAAAAATCCCCAAAATCAACACAAAACTCTAAAAAAATAATAAAAATAAAGAGATGAATCAACTCCATTTATACAACCTAAATCACATGGAATCAACCCAACTCCACCACCACCCATAATCACACGGAATCCACAACCCAAAAAAAAAAAAAATGCCCAAACCCACCACCATACACAAGCACAGCCCGCCACCACCACCCACAGCCACAGGTACAATCTGCCACCACCAACAACAATCCACCGGCCGCCACCACCACCCAATATTACTTAAAAAAATCCCCAAAATCAACACAAAACTCTCCAAAAAAACATGAAGAAATAAACTCTACCACCACCCACAATCACATGGAATCCACAACCGAAAAAAATAAAAATAAAAATAAAAAAACGCACAAACTTACATGCGATCTCCACCAGTCGACCTCATTGATGAGGCCAAACTCCACAGTGATGGTCGATCTCAATGGCAACGGTCTAGGCAGAGAAAAAAGAAGAGAGAGAGACAGAGACAGAGACAGAGAGGCGTAGAGAAAGTGACAGAAAAAAAGGAAAAAAAAGGGGGGGGGGGAGATGAAGATTCTAGAGAAGAAAGAAGAAGAAAAAAGGAAGAGAGTGACAGAAGATGAAGGGAGAGGCGGAGAAAGAAAGAAGAAAAAAGAAAGAGAGAGAAGAAAGAAAGTCATAAAGGAAGAAAGAGAAAATGAATATATATATATATATATTTTGCATTTTCATTTATGCTGTTCCGAAAATGGAATAGTACTATTCATGTGTGCCAAATATTATAGCATTTAGAATATCTCATGGGAGGGTTTTTTTGGTGTTTGGTGTATAAAATGCCAAATATTTAGCATTTGACACACCAGATGAGAATGCTCTTATACGAAGATCAACTAATGACTATCCTTGTCGGGGCCATTGGTCTTAATTTCTTAAAGTTAATGGTGGGGGCCATTGGTCTTAACATGGCTCTATCCTTGTGTTTTATACTTTTATTGTTTGAGTTAGCACTCATCAACTAATTTAAAAATGTTTTCTAAAAAAAAAATTAAAAACTTATTTTAAGATGAAATAATGACATTTATATTCAATCTCTGATTAACTTTATTATTATAACAGAATAAAATTAATTCACTAGCAAAAGTAAGTGGCTGGACCTGATTCATTAAAAATAATAATAAATAAAATTAAGTGCATTGATTAGTTTACATAAATAGTACTACTATATAAAGTGTACATTATAGACAAAAATGTGGTTGATATTTACCACTTCGGGCAAAACTGTGCTATTCTTTTTACTACAATGCCCACTTTCCAGTTTTCATGAAATAGTGTAATGTAAAAATAGTTTTTTTTCTTTAAATTAATTTGACAATATCTAAATCCTAATCTTACCAACATGTATTACCTTAATTATTAAAATTTATTAAAGGTTTGAGACATTAATTTTTTTTGAGGATGACATAAATTTTCCACCTCGGTTTTGAAACACATTTTTTATTAAAATAAATTCAATTGGACAATATAAAAACTGAGAGGAAATACGGAATTTTCTTGTTCAAAATGTTCATGGCCAATTGGCCATATATATAAGAAAATACAGAAACTATGAAGGAGAAGATAATATGCGAGAGAGAGAGAATGAAAATAATGATCTCAATTGAATAATGAATCTGTACAAGCTCTGCGCCTAAATACTAAAACATAGACCTGGAGAAAATATCCCAAATCTGTTACAACCAAAATTCTGTTACTGCACGTGTAGGAGTCTGTTATTCCACGTGTGAGCTTCCTCCAACTTAAATACAATGAAAGCTACAGGTAGTTTTACATACAGGAAATACAAAACTACAACATCAACACTACACTAATGTCGTTTAGACAGAAAACAGAAAACTTATTTCTTCTTCGTTGCTTTCTTCTTCTGCTTTATTTCTTTTCTGTCTTTCTGATGTGAGCTGCAATCTTGATAATATAAGGAGCTCTGTAATAGCTTTGTTGTACTGTTCAACGCTTTCCCTTGTTGTTGCTCCAGGCTGATGATGCAGAACGGAAAATAGAGATAAAAGAGGAACAAAAGAAACAACAGAACAAATTCTAAGCTTCACCACATAAAATCTACCAGCAAACCCTAGGCATCACCACCTAAGAGCATTTGGCATCACCACCAAACAAAAGGAAACAAAAAAGGAGACATATCCCAACTCATAATAATTAATCTTATTCAAATTTAACTATCTTTCAGCATTACACAAGTGCTAGTTAAATATTTTTAGGGATTATACTAATATCGAAAGCATCTAATCAAATCCCTAAAAACTATCTACATTAATCAAATTCAAAAACAAAATTAATTTCAAATTAAAACATAAGATCTTGGTTCCTTGCATCAGCTAAGCTCAAAACTTTCATAAAATCCCCAGCAAGCATGTTCAAGAGAAGTTTTTTTCCTAAGAGTTTTTAGAACTTGGACTTCTTGAGCTTCTAATCAGCTTGAACCACTGGCTCTCTGGGTCACATGTTCTACCTATACTTACACAATGGCAAGTGTTTGTGATGACGGTGTGGCTAGAATCAACATCTAGGCAAAGGGTAGTGGCATTGCCGATTGTTGACGAGAGATGCAACTTAGAATCAGAGATGGTTTCCCATTGTGAACCAGAGTCGCTGCAAATGTTACCGAGTTTCGCTGGCTTCCCCAATCCGTCTACTTGTAAGCACAAATTTTTTCCTTTCAACGATAAAGTTTTTTGTGGGGTGTAGCTCCAGGCTTCAGAGTCTTTGCAAGGCTCCAGTCTCAATGGTTCAAGTGGTGATTTTCTTTGGACACAGAGACCTGTTGATGGGTGGAAAATTACTTGGTGTGGATTAGTTTCTGGTAGACCTGGCCCTGCAAGTTACATATGTTCAATCTTGTCATCTACTCTAATTAAGTAGAATCTTTAAATAGTGAAATATGGAGGAAAATGAACAAATAAGAGTTTGAAATGAAGAGAATTCACGGTAAAGATTTTATTTCCGGGATATAATAGTATACTATGTCATGTCATTTAAAACGTTAAATGATGTGTCGTTAAATACACATTTTAATTTGTAATATTTAATCTGAACCATGAAATTGATGTGTTAAAAAAAATAGAAAAAAAAAAAAGATCTTAATACCCCAAATTACCATCCTAATTACCTTGAAATGGAGTCTGGATAGCTGAGAGTCTCTTAACAAAGCTTGAATTTCTGGGCTCATTCGAATTCCAAAGAAGCAGACCATAGTATTCTTCGAATTCAGTGATTCCTTGTTTAATATAGTAACTCCCACCCAGTGTCCATAGGTTCCAATCAAAGTCAAGATCAGCTGCCAATGCAAAGAAGCAATTCATGAACTGGTTGAGAAGTCCATCGTTACCTCTTAGGTCCATCCCAAACTCACTGAAAAACAATGGATACCCTTGCTCCAACAAAAATCCTGCCGATCTCATGATTATACCTACCACTACCGCACACGCTTGGTTTGGGTTGTAATATTTCCATATGTTGGCATCTGTAAATCCATACCTATGCACCTCAAATACTAGTTTTCTAGTGAATGTGAGTTTCACTGGTCGGTTTTGGAGGAATGACAAGTCTGTGTCGGAACTCATGCCTGAGAGAATAACAAGAACATTTGGGTTTGCTAAGTGCACAGCTTCTGCTGCTTTTGGCATGTACCTTCACATTTTCATTTACAAAAGTGAGATTAGACTCTCAGGATTTAGTTTGGGTCACCTAAAAAAAAGCATAACATACAAAAGTAAAATGGTATATATACCTGTACCAATCAGGGGCATTCTGTCTAGGGCCTCGAGGCTCATTCCTTAGACTCATTCCAACCACATTGGCTACACCTTTAAACATGGTGGCCATCATAGTTAGTCCTTTAATCCAGAGTTCTGGATTGAAATACTTGTCACCAAAGAAACCGTTGCCATCATTTTCACTACAACACCAACCGGGCTGGCTTACATGATTGTCCAATATTACCATTAAATTGTTGGCCTCAAGGTTGGATACCACTGCCTGAAAATGTTAAACTTCTTAGTTATAAACTAATAATTTATCAAAATTACTTAGACTTTACACAAAAAATTTAAATAAAAGTTCAGACAAAAGGAAAGTCCGGTTATCGTACCCGAAAAGCTCCTATAAGAGTAACATCAATGATAGAGGGGTTTTTGGCTTGGATACCAGCAATGCATTGAGATAGACCTAGTATCTGAAAGGACCGTCTTACAGTGAGTGAAGCCAATGAGTCATTAGTGACTAAATACAGTGGCCATGTTAACACAATTAAATCCCATGGATACAATCCTCTTGGAGATAGCATCCAAAGGCTGCTTGTTGAGGCCCTCAGCTACCATAGGGTCCATATGTGACACCCAATTCACACATGCTAGCTTCACTCGTTGCCCGGCTTCGTTAACAATCCACCGTGAATCGGTGTGTAGTGTTACAGCCATTACAGGCTTGCTTTGGGATATGACATTAGAGAAGATTGCTAGAAGAGATAGAAGAGGCAGCAAGGAGGAAAAAAAGTAGTGTTGTGCCATGATAAATTTTGGGGTTTGAGTATAGAACTGAAAGTAGTGTCACTTATATGGGAAATGGGTTTGCCACAATTGCAAATAGAATGGTTAGTTTCATAGCTTTTGGGTTGTGAATTAGGACAGCAATGAATCAACTTGGTTTGTGTTTTACAGACATTAAATGTGCTAATTTTATCGGATGCCTCCAAAGGACATGTAATATTAGTGTGTATATAGTAAGCTATAACATGACTTTTTGTGGTTCGAACACTTTTTTTATAAACCAAAAGTAGTTCATTTCTAAATGATTTTTATTTTAAAATTGATTCCAAAACATCCACTACTCTTCCTCTACGACCTGTAGGAATCAAGGTTCTCAGATCCGGACCGGACCGTATGGTCCGATCCGATTAACCGTGAACCCCTCATTATTTCGGTTCTTTTAGCTCTAATAACCTCTCTATGTGAAAAATGCATGAAACCACTCAAACTGCGGTCAAACCGTACGGTTCTGAGAACCATGGCCGGTTTTAGAGGTTCGCATGATTCCATTTTTTTTACTATATTTGGCTGGAAAACAGATCTCAGTCCAAAAAGAATTTGAATATAAAAAATAAAAATAAAAAAAAAAATTGCAAGAGAGAAAAAGAAAACAAAGAGCCAAGTTGGTGAGGTTGCTAACATCACTGTTAATTTTCTGGCAGGCAGCAGCTAGAAACTCATCTCCTCATATTGGCTCTTGTTTCTTGTTTTTGAGTAGTGCACTAATAACTTGTATAGCTGTATTCTTGTTGAGTGTGCCCACTGTTTTGCCTGATAAAACCACTACCACATGACCTCGTGAAGCTCAATAGACTAATAGTGAGATTTGACCATTCAATTGTTTTTAACTTTTGTCATCCGCCAATATTGAGGTCCTTTTAAACAATAGGTGTCCCTTCTTTTTCTTTTTCTTTTTCTTTTTCTTTTTTCTTTTTTTAATGTCATTTAAGGTAAGCGTCATTCTAAAGTTATTATTATTGTTATTATTATTATTATCACAAGTTTAACTCATCAACATAAAAATAAGAAAATAAATATTATATATATGTTTGCTTAAGCTTTGATATTTTTTGTTTGCCTTGTCAAAATTATGATATGAAAAATATAAAGATACATCTTTTATCTAATTGGACTATTTTAGTTAATTTTTCTATTTGTACTAATTAAAAGTATTTATTTATATTTTAAATAATTAATTAATTAATTATGACGCCATCACGGTTCGACCTCGGTCCGACCTCAAAAACCTTGAACTTCTTCCATTTACGGTTCGGGTTTAAGAACCTTGGTAGGAATAGCTACTCTCCTCTACATCTTCTTTCCTGGAGTATATAAATAGAGTAGTTAAGAGACAACTTATGGAGGACTGATGAAAAGCTGGATACTTATTAGTGAATTATCAATTTTTTTTACCACTAAATTGAAATTTTTTATTTTAATTAGTTCATTTCAACAAAGCAGACATTTATTAGTCGTTCCATCCATTATATTGTTGTTTGAAAAATGCAATTTATTCTTTTAAAATAACGTTATTTCAGACTAAAAATAAAATAACATAAAAAGGAAATTAACGGAAAAAAGTTTAATAATATTTTTCAAATAGCAATGGAAAGACTAATCTATTTTGAAACAACTTATTTAATTTTTTGTTGAAAATACTATAGATAAAAATTAAAAGTTGAATAAAAAAATTATTTGTTTTTTTACTAAAAACACTATAGCTAAAAAATAAAATAAAATGGAACTCGCAGGCCACAATAATCAAAAGACCTAATATTTTTGCGCAAAAACTTTAGTATGGGACCCCCAAAAGTTAACTTTACAATAATCCAGAGACCTAATACTTTTGCACAAAAACTTTAGTATGGGACCCACAAAAGTTAACTTTATGTCAGGTTGAGCAAATTAAGCTAACTTTTTTTTTTTGTTTTTTTGAGCAAAAGCAAATTAAGCTAACTTTTTTTTTTTGTTTTTTTGAGCAAAAGCAAATTAAGCTAACTTAAGCCCAAAAAATGCTTCTTCTTTGTGTGACCCACAAACAATAGCATAAATAATCAATAAGCTAGTTTTTAACTATATTCCAAATGGACACTTAAATCATATCATAATCAAATATAGATAACAAACTAAAATGATAATATTTAAATTTAGTGGACTAAAATGACAAGTCACCAAATATATTAAATAATTGATCTCTCATCATAATCACGGGAAGAAGAATAAGAAACGAAAAAACAAAACTAACCGTCAATCTTTTCATTCTTAGTCATGAGAAAATTCTAGACATATCTCTTTGCATTATGTATTGCATCTCTCCACCAATCTTCCGTACGTGTTACTCTCAAATGTTTTTAATACAAACTACATCTTGAAATATTCAAGTACCTTTGCATGATCAAAATAAGCTTCAAGTTATACATGTTAGTGGTTACTCAATGTGGACAGAGGATGTTCCATCACACTTTCATAATGTATTGATGGGCGACTTTGGCTAATTTTTTTTAATAAAATTTCAAAGTATTCATTCTCCAAAAAAAAAAAAAAAAATGTTCTTGATACAAACTACACCTTAAAATATTCAAGTACCTTTGCATGATCAAAATAAACTTCTAGATCAAGGATCCAATTTATGAAGTATTCTTTATATGATACCCCCATCAATGAATAGAATATCACTAAAATTATGATTTTACAGCTGCTGATTGGTTGGGTACAAGAATAGTCTTTGGCACATATATCCTAACATCATCACAGTCACTTTTGGCTTTAAAACCAAGAACAATGAGAATATCATGAATCTCATGAAGCCACAGGTCATCAACTCCTCATGAGCTTGATTGCTTGAATCTTTGTCATGAAGGCTTGCATCCCATGTTCACTATCAATAGGGTGGCTGCTTTTACTGTTACTTTTATCACACATTCATAGTATTATTTAGAAACATAATAAATTTGAATTAAGTATTTTTTATATTTTCATAGTAGACATGCAAATTCATGTATCTAATTTAGGAAAAAAATAATAAAAAGACTAAATTAGCTTCTGTAAGGACTCAAAAGAGAAGCCCAGGCCCACTTAGAGTAGTGGCTCCCAGTTGTTCAAGCCTAATACAATAAATTTATAAGAGAGTGGACTTTCGAATCAACTACAATGCTAAGGGAATTATAAGCTTAGGGACAATAGGACTAAAGAGATTAATATGAACGAAAGAAGACCAATTCAGTATAAATTCTTCCTCGGGCAAGTCTGAGAATGGATTTCTCTTTAACAGTCAAGGCTGATATTTTTACAATATGATCCTTAGTTCTCTTTTTGTCTTTTCTCTTGCAGAATGTTCATCCCCTTTTTCAGAGGGGTTCCTTTCCTTATATAGCCCTTTTCATTGCACCTCAGCCCTCTATCTGTACATCTCAGGGGAATAATTTAGATGCTTGTCCCATTAGGACCCTTTTGGAGGTGGTAGAGAGAGCTATGAGTTGTGGAGTCACTGTTCGGGTGTCTTTTCCTCATAAATGCGGCTAGTTCAATTAGTGCAAAGTATTAAATGTGGAGGTGGTAGCCACCTTTCCAGATATTTGCCCCTTCCGTTGCTTGCACAATTATGTTGTCTTCCCTAGAGCTTTACTTTCTAGTGCAAGGAGTTACATAAGGTACTCACAAGGTGCATTCGCTCCTCGGGATCCTCGGTCAGCGGGCTAATTAGCCTTTTTTCCTCGGACCTTTTTATTATCAGTTTTAGTCCAGTTCCGAGTGATCTTAACGTCTTCCCTCCTCGATCTTGGTCTATGTGTCAGACTTGAGTAAACACATATTGTAGGTCTTTAATCATCCTCGGATAGGGCCCATGGCCTTATAATGTCCTCAGATCATTTGCTCCCACAATAGCCCTTCAAAACTCCATTCTTCCCATTTCAGGGAAGGTGGGGTTTTGATAACGCTCTGCGGGTCTAACACGTTTTGGGAGTGTTCCCACGTAGTGGTGTCTCTTCGCTTGCTTTGCACACGTCCTTGACACTTCGGCGTTTGCAACACTCCATTTAATGCCCAGTACGACACTGTGTCCCCCACGTTCTATAGTGTGATGAAGATCCAATGGCTGCGATCTCTTATGGTGTTTCGAGCGAGAAATTTCCTGCTTATCTCTTCTCCCTATATAAGGGGTGTGAGGGGACCATCTTTCCATTTTTCCCATCTTTCTAAACCTTCAAAGAAGCGGTCCGAGGTGCCCCACTCCCTATTTTTGTAAGTATCTTTTAGCTCACATATAGTTTTTAGGGTCTTTCCCTTCCTCGTCTCATGGTTTTTACTTCCATTTTCATTTTCCATAAAGATGGGTAGGTTTGCTAGTTTAGTTGATACACCCAAGGGTAGGGAGTCTTTTAAGGCCAAGTATAATATTTCGACCGGGGTGACAATAGAACATTGTCTTTTAGGGGAATGGTATACCATGAGGCCAAAAGGGGCTTTGGTCATACTCATGATTGCTTTTATAGAATGTGGGATGCAAATTCCTATGGGTAGAGTGACAAGGGATTTTTTTATTTCCCATAGGCTTTGCCCAACCCAATGTTCGCTCAACTTATTTAGGATTCTAGGTAATGTAAATGTGTTAAACCGTAATATAGGGGCTAATCTTACCCATCATGACGTCAATTGGGTATATAACTGTCAACATAGCAAAGATACGGGGTACTACTTTAAGACTAGGGTTCTCTCAATGAGGCTGATTTCCTACATTCTTGAATCCAACAACGGCCTAGATCAAGATTTTCTGATCATCTCGGGTGAATGGCACGATGGTTTACATTGTCCAACACAAGACAGGAAGTTAGGTGGGGTGTTCATAGGCTTGAGTAAATTGTCTTTACCTCTAGATAGTAGAGCTCTATCTCGCTCACCTTTTTTTTAATCTTCTCTTCCTTTTTTTCTTTTTTTTTTTTGCATACAGTTTTTTCTTCCTCTTTTTTGTAAGAACGTGTACTTCTCTTGTCCTCTGTTGACTTTAGATCTCTTACTATTTTTTTTTTATTGCAGATAAGCAATTTATTGCTCCCAATTTTAACTTAGTGAATTGTAAGGACCTCAATAGGATACTGCAATCTGAGATCTTCCTTTACAAGGACAAACAATTGCGTGTTGCCCATGTTATCCTCAGGTACACCCCCATTTCCTCTAGTTTCCAGTCTCCTAAGCATGTAATCAAGGCTAAGGATCCTCGATTGCTTCAGATCAACATTGCTATTCCCGGGTTTCTCGCTAGTCCCCCCCCCCCCTAGAAGGAACTCACAACGTTGCTCTAACTTATCAATAGATAGTTGAAATCCTTCAAGCCGAGAAGGAGGTTATTCCATCGAAAGAAGAGCAAGAAGAACCTGCCCAAGAGCCAGAACTTGTAGAGTTAGAAGAGGACTTTAGCGTGTTTGATCGGCCCGAATTTGCTGAATCTTCAAGTGCTAGTTCAAGGCGCCAACCTGCTATTCAAGTAAGTAGTGATTAGGAAACTACCGACGTCATTAACGCTATGGTACTGCAAAGGAAGAACACAAGCCTACTAGCTCTACTGGAGTCCCACGCAGGGGGGACTATGCATGAGGTGAATGTTAATCCTCGTCCACCCACTCCTCTTCCATTACAGGCTTCCCTTGTTGAGCCTCTAGAAAAGAAAAGGAAGAGGGACAAGAAGGCTGGGAAGGAGATGTCCAAGGAGGGCAAGATTCAGCCTTCCAAGGATCAGGAGGGCAGCAGAAAAGAAGCTCTACCGAAGGTTCTGGTGCTAAGGTAGCACCAGACCGCCACCCTAAGGTTCCTACCTAGAACCCACCACTGGAGCTAAATGGAGCCCCTCTGCCTGTTGACTCCTCCATGAGGGATTTTCAATAAGGGAAAGCTAGCTATGTGGCCAATTCCTTGGAGAAGCCTCTGCTCCTTCCTCAGGACATGGCAGACTTGAGGAGATTGAAGAAGTATGAGGTCTTCTTGACCTTAAAAAGAGATCTTGCCATGGCAAGTGTTCAACATTACCTTCCCTTTTGTCCTTTCGTAAACATTTTTCTTCTTTTTTTTTTTTTAACCAATTTAACTTCTTATTTTGTTTTGCTTACTCAGGCAGTCCAGACTGCTCATGTGGCTGAAGAGTGGGTTGATCATGCTCACTCTAAGCTGAAAGATAAAAAGGCTTGTTAGGTTTTAGCTATGAAGAACTTGGCAGTTGTTGAAAAGAAAAACAAGGATCTTACTCTCAAGCTAACTGAAGTTGAGAGGGAAAGGAAGAGTGCGGAGGCTACTCTAGCAGAGGTTGAGAAACAGGCCGAGGAGTAGCGCCAGTACCTTTGAAAGGCTGAGGAGCAATTGGCCATTGCTCGTGAACAAATTGAGGCCCAGTAGAAGGAATTGGAGGGCAAGGAAAAGGCTGTTGCCAAGGCCAAGCAGATCGGGTATGATGTGGGTGTTAAAGAGACAGAAGCGACCCTGAGGGCTTAAGTTACCGAGGTCTGCCACGGTTACTGCCTCCAGGTTTGGAATGAGGCCTTGAATCTTGCCAGGGTGGATGCTGCTTTCGAGTTGAGGGACCTCGAGAAGGTTTTTTATCCTGTAGCCTTGAAGGAAGTTACTCCGAACACCACTAAGGTAGCAAGTACTGCTCCTATGGCTCCCCAACCCACTGAGAAGACAGTTGCTATGGTTTCTCTACCTGTTGACAAGTCAATTGTTTCGACATCCCAGACTGCAGCCAAACCAACCACCTCAACTTCCCAACCCGCTAAAGAGAGTGAACAGGAACAAGATGACACCAACCCTAAGACTGTTTCCTAGAGAGGAAGCTTTCTTTCCCTCATCTTTCTTTTCTTCTTTTTGTTCTTCTCTTCTGAGCAAGAGTAGAGTAGGCTTTTTTTTTTTTTTTTGGTACTTAGTAATTTTCTAACATCAATTAATGAAAGTTCAATTTCGGCCAGTTTATATGCTCAATTGAGTTGGGCCCCCCCCCCCCCCTTTTTTTTGTCTTATCATTTCTTATTGGTCACAAATATAATTGTGTGTTTTTAAACTTTTTATTTATTTATTACAACATAGCCACTTTTGGATATTTAGCTTATTCCACCAAGGACAACCGTTTAACTGAGGAGCCTACAAAAGCCGAGGCCACATCAGGCACTCAACCATATTACATAACGAGGGTAACACTTACCTATTTCAAATAGAATCATTTTATCCCAAACACTTGACACGAGGAACCAAACATTGCTGAGGTTCTGGCTTGCATTTAGTTAATTAAGAAGCATTAATTTACTTAAGGCACGTGTTCCGAAGAATCAAACATAGCGAAGGTTCTGTTTAACACTTAATATAAAAAAAAATAAAAAAAAAAGGTATTAATTTACCCAAGGCATGTGGTCCGAGGAACCGAACATGGTCGAGATTCTATTTAACATTTAACCAAATAAAAAAGTATTAATTTACCCAAGGCATGCGGTCCGAGGAATCGAACATGGCCGAGATTCTGTTTAACACTTAACCAAATTAAAAAATATTAATTTACCCAAGACATGCGGTCTGAGGAGCTGAACATGGTCGAGGTTCTGTTTAACACTTAACCAAATAAAAAAGTATTAATTTACCCAAGGTATGCGGTCCGAGGATCTGAACATGGTCGAGGTTTTGTTTAACACTTAACCAAATAAAAAAGTATTAATTTACCCAAAGCATGCGGTCCGAGGAACCGAACATGGCCAAGGTTCTGTTTAATACTTAACTAAATAAAAAAAGTATTAATTTACATGGGTGCCAAGTAGGGAAAGAAATTAATAATCACAAAAAGAGAAAATGATGACTTTAAAGCCTTTCATTAATAGTAATATCTTCAAAGATTATTTACATTTCACAGGCATGGTACAACATTTTCATCTAAATCCTCCAAGTAGTAAGTCCTTATTCTAGCTACTGAAGTGACACGATAAGGTCCTTCCTAGTTAGGCCCCAATTTTCCCCATGATGGGTTTTTTACAATACCCACCTCTTTCCTCAAGACTAAATCACCAGGCGCCAGTGGTCTTGTTCTGGTTCCCTTGTCATATCCCTGCTTGAACTTTTGCTGATAATGGGCTAGTTGGACCATGGCCACCTCTTCTCTTTCCTCAGCTAGGTTTAGGCTTGCCAAGAGTATCCAATCATTTTCATCATTATCAAATTGACTCGTCCTCAACGTCAGGAATCCAGTCTCAAGAGGGATGACTACCTTAGAGCCATTCGTCATTGAGAATGGAGTCTCCTCTATTGATCTTCTGGGTGTGGTGCGGTATGTCCATAATATGTGTTGCAGCTTATCCACTCGTTTCCCCTTTGCTTCATCTAGCCTTTTCTTTAGTCCATTAATTATGACATTGTTGACAACCTCAGCCTGCCTGTTCCCTTGTGGATAGGTCGAGGTGGAGTATCTGTTCTTGATGTCCAACTCACTGTAATACCTCATGAACGTCTTACTGTCAAACTAAAGTTTGTTGTCTGAAATTGGCGTATAAGGAACTCCAGACCTAGTGACGATGTTCTTCTAGATGAAGCTCTTAACGTCTAAGTCCTTGATATTGGAGAGGGGTTTAGCCTCAACTCACTTCGTCAAGTAGTCAGTTCCGACAAGGAGCCATCTTTAGTTTCCCATTATCCTTGGGAACAGCCTAACTATGTTTAAGCCCCACTATGCAAACGGCCAAGAACTGGAAAGGAGGTTCAAGGCTCCTCTTAGTTGATGGATGTTCGAAGCATACCTCTGATATTGGTCACACTTTCTGATATAATCTTAGGCTGCTTTCTGCATACTAGGCCACCAGTACCCTTGGGTGAGAGATCTATGTGACAGGGACCTTCCTCTTGTATGACAACCATAAATTCCTTCATGGAGTTCTTCCAGTAGTGGCTCCATTGCCTTGGGTTGAACATAAAGTAGATACGGCGAAAATGAGCGTTTGTACAATTTCTACTCCTCGGAGAGCCAGTATCGTGGTGCCTTTCTTCAGATCTTCTCGGCCTTACTCCTGTCCTTGGGCAATGTTCCATCTCTTAAGAACGAGACCAATGGGTCCATCCAACTCGGACCAACTTGTATGCTGTGTACCCCAACTATGGCTTGATCATGACAACTGGGAGTCACTAAATCCTCAACGATTATGACTCGGGGGAGGCCTTCCCCTAAAGAGGTGGCCAAAGTGGCCAACGAGTCAGCGTGAGAGTTCTTGCTTCTAGGAACTTGCTTTATGCAGAAAGCTTCAAAGCTGGACTGCAATTGCCTAATCTGGCTAAGATACCCCTGCATCCATTGGTCTCTAGCCTCAAAATCGCCATTGATTTGCCCTACTACTAGTCTCGAATCTGAGAAGATCTCCACGACTTTACCTCTTAGTCTATTTACCATTGTCATTCCGGCCAGCAAGGCTTCATACTCCGTCTCATTATTCGTGACTAGAAAGTCTAATCTTAAAGATTTTTCCATGGTTATTTTCTCAGGTGATACTAGAACAATTCCAACACCAGATCCTTTCTAATTAGTTTCCCCATCAGCATATATCTCCCATGATGGGGGGCAAGGAGTGGAAATTACCAAAACTTCCGGGTCCGACATCTTTCTCTCCTCAGTTTATGTCTCCTCGATTCCCTCGGTGAACTCTGCAGCCAAATTCGCTAATACTTGCCCCTTTATAACTGTACGGGGTAAGTATTTAATATTAAATGCTTCCAACATTGTCCCTCATTTAGCTATTCTCCCCATATAGTCTGATCTATGCAATAGTGCTTGCAAGGGGTGCTAAGTGAGGACCACGACAATGTGTGCCTAAAAGTAATAGAGAAACTTCCTTGTGGCATGTATGATAGCCAAAATTGCCTTCTCAAGGGGTAAATAACGGGTTACTGCCTCCTGGAGAGATTTACTAACATAATAAACTGGCTTCTGCACGCCAACATCCATTTTGACCAGGACTAGGCTTACTGCATGATTAGTAACCATTATATAAGCATACAGGACCTCTTCCTTCTCAGGCCTGGAGAGAATAGGAGAGTGTGACAAATACTGCTTCAATTCTTCAAAAACAACGCTACATTCCTGGGTCCACTCAAAATTTATCCATTTATGAAAGAGCTGGAAGAAAGACCTACATCGATCAGCCAACCGAGATATAAATATGCTCAAGACAGCAGTCATTACTATCAACTTCTATACCTCTTTGGGGTTTTGAGGTGAGTGCAGGTCATTTATGGCTTTAATTTGATCGAGGTTAACTTCTATTCCCCGATAAGTAATCATATATTCTAAGAACTTGCCAAAACTAACACCAAAGGAACACTTTGAAGCATTGAGGCATAGCTTGTGTTTTCTAAGCATTGAGAACACACTTCCCAAGTCATTTAAGTACTCTAATACCTACTTACTCTTCACAACCATGTCATCAATATACGCCTCGACATTCTACCCCAGTTGAGATTCAAACATCCTCGTCACCATTCTTTGATAGGTTGATCCTGCATTCTTTAGGCCGAAAGGCATTACTCGGTAATGGTAGTTCCCAGTAGGGGTCAAGAAAGCTGTCTTTTTTTGGTCGGACAAGGCTAATGGTATTTGATGATAGCCTTGAAAGGCATCTAAAAAACTCATCCAAGGATGACCGACCGTCGCATCTACCAACTAGTCAATTCGAGGAACTGGGAAAGGGTCTTTGGGATAAGCTTTGTTCAAATCAATGAAATCCACATGAACCCTCCAATTTCCCAGCTTCTTCTTCACCACTATTGTGTTAGCTAGCCATTCGAGACAAAATGCCTCCTTGATTACCCCAGCTCACTTGAGCTTGTTCACCTCTTCTTTTATTGCCTCAACATGCTTTTTAAAAGAGTGCTAAGGTGGTTGCCTCTTGGGTACGGCTACTGGATTCACATTTAGATGATGACATATGAAATTTGGATTTACTCCGGGCGCCCTATATGCACTCCATGCAAATACATCTATATTCTCCCTTAAGAACCTTAAAAGTTCTTTTTTAGCAAGGGGCAGTTAAGTCCCCACCTGAAAATATTTATCCTCGTCTGACTCAATGATTACTTTCTCCAACTCTTCACACAATAGACCCCTTTCTTTAGTCTCGTGTTGGTCTTCAAACTCTGTTAATTGCTATGGGACCTCTTTTAGGCCAAGGGAAATCCTATCTACTGATTGGTGCCTAATAGTAGCCACCAAACATTGTTTGGCCATCGTCTGACTTCCCACCAGTTCCCCAACTCACCCTTCAATGGGATACTTAACCTTCATATGCAAAGTTAAAGATACTGCTCCCATAGCATGGAGCCAAGGCCTTGCTAGAATGGCTGCGTAGGGAGAGTAAGCATCAACCATGATGAATTCCACATCAACCACTTCGTCTCCCGTCTGCATGGGTAGCTTAATCAACCCCCTAAAAGTCACTGTTCTTCTGTCAAGTCCCACCAAAAGGAAATTATACTTGCTTAGGTCCTCAGGCTTCAAGTTCAACCCCTTGTACAAATCCAGGTACATAATTTCAACTCCACTTCCTTGATCCACCAATACCTTCTTCACATCATATCCTCCAATGCGGAGGGTCACTACTAGGGCATCATTATGGGACTGAAAAGTTCCAATCTTATCTTCATCTGAGAAGCCCAGGGTTGGCCGTATTTTTGCTTTGACCCTCTTGGATTCTCAGACTTCTCGAGGTCTGGCCTCGACACTATGGACATGATTAAAGAGGAGGGACCTACATCCCGGATCGGGGTGGCAAAGATGACATTGATAGTCCTTAATGATGGTCGAGAAACAGCTTCTCTTTGGTATCCTTGTCCGACTTGACTTCCCTGCCTGGAAGGCTGATGCATGAACTACTTTAACTTCCCTGCCTTGACCAACTGCTCCAAATGGTAACGTAGGGTTCTACCTTGGCAAAGATGACGTTAATAGTCCTTAATGATGGTCGAGAAACAGCTTCTCTTTGGTATCCTTGTCCAGCTTGACTTTCCTGCCCGAAAGGCTGGTGCATGAACTGCTTTAACTTCCCTGCATTAACCAACTGCTCCAAATGGTCACATAGGGTTCTGCAATCCTCGGTGGTATGTCCCAAGTCTTAGTGGTATTGGCAATAGAGACTTTGATTGTGCTTGGATGGGTCCCCTCCCATTTTAATAGGTCATTTGAAATAAGGCTCATTCTTTATCTTTTCAAGGATCCAATATACCGGCTCCTTGAATACCAAGCTGACCACTTAGGCATTAGCTCGCAAGGGCTAATTGATGAAGTCTCTCTTAGGTTGATTATGGCTGCTCCCATCAAGTCAAGGATCTCTCCTTTCAGGAGGGAAGATTTTGGTCTTTCCCTTTCCTTGCACCTGATCCTCCTTGACCCGCTTATGCTCATTAATATGATCCATGAGTTAGCACATACTCTAAGCGGGCTTCATGGTTAATGACTTTCCCAAGTCATGGTTCATGGGAAGCCCCACCTTGAAAGTTCTTATGGCCACATCCTCAAAATTTTCATCTATCTCATTAAAAGTTTCCCAATATATGTCAAATTAGGTTTTCAAGGTCTCTCATTCTCTCAATGCCATGGACAACAAGGAATCCAAAGGCCTGGGAACTTTGCTGCATGTCACAAATCTGGCACCAAAAGCTCTAGTCAACTCCTCGTAAGAGCTTATTGAACCCTCTTCCAGCCTATCGAACCATCTCATGGCAACAGGCCCGAGGCTGAAGGCAAATACTTTGCGCATAAGGGCCTCATTTCTAAAGTGAATGGTCATTCTCTAGGTGAAGTGACTCACATGCTCTACGAGATCAGTCCTTCCATTATAAATGGTAAAGGTCGATTGGGCAAAGCGGTGTGGGAGCTTGGCCCTATCAATTCTGCGCATGAAAGGTGACCTGGAAATTTGACGCAAAACTTTACTCATCAAGTTATTCCCCATATTCCTAGGGGGTGAGCTTTTACTTCTTCTCCTACTCTGTCTTTCCTCCTTATCTAAATGTGAGGATACAGTGAAGGACTCACTAAGAGGAGTCCTTTACCTCTGTCTGTAGCTGCAGTCTTCTAAATCAAATCCCGAGCTTGATGGGGGCGTTCTGTGTCCCCTAACATGCACCCTGCGGCACAGCTTCTTACGCAAGTGGTCAATCTCTAACCTGAGATTTCGTGTCTTTTGGTCATGGGAAATATGACTTCCAAGCCTTGACTGACTTCTACTAGTATGGTCTGTGTAGTCCATTTCAACCCAGACACTAAGAGTTCAATTAGCCTCTAGATCTCTCCTTCACTCCAAGCTGACAAAATGGTCAACGCGCTGCGAACCAACAGATTCCTCCCTATTTTGCCTGGAATTTTTCATTTATTTATTTTTACAAGGAAAGCCTGAATAATGAAGATTTCAAGTGATTCCCACAAACAGCGCCAATTGTAAGGACTCAAAAGAGAAGCTCATGCCCATTTAGAGTAGTGGCTTCTAGTTGTTCAAGCTCAAAACAATAAATTTGTAAAAGAATGGACTTCTGAATCAACTGCAATGCTAAGGGAATTATAAGCTTAGGGACAATAGGACTAAAGAGATTAATATGAACGAAAGAAGCACCAATTCAGTATAAATTCTTCCTAGGCCAAGTTCGAGGATGGATTTCTCATTAACAATCAAGGTTGATATTTTTACAATATGATCCTTAGTTCTCTCTCTATCTTTCTCTTGTAGAATGTTCATCCCCTTTTTCAGAGGGGTTCCTTTCCTTATATAGCTCCTTTCATTGCATCTTAGTCCTCCATCTGTACGTCTTAGGGGAATAATTTGGATGCTTGTCCCATCAGGACCCTTCTAGAGGTGATAGAGAGAGTTATGAGCTGTGGAGTCATTGTTCAGGTGTCTTTTCCTCATAAATGTGGTCAGTTCAGTTGGTGCAAAGCATTAAATGTGGAGGTGGCAACCACCTTCCCATATACTTCCCCCTTCCATTGCTTGCACGACTTTGTTGTCCTCCCTAGAGCTTTACTTTCTCGTGCAAGGAGTTACATAAGGTACTCCTAAGGTGCATTTACTCCTCGAGATCCTTGGTTGATGGGCTAGTTAGCCTTCTTTCCTAGGACCTTGTATTCTCAGTTTTAGTCTAGTTTCGAGTGATCTTGATGTCTTCCCTCCTTGGTCTTGGTCCATGTGTCAAACTTGAGTTAACACATATTGTGGACCTTTGATCATCCTTGGACAGGGCCCATGGCCTTAGAATGTCCTCGGATCATTTGCTCCCACAGCTTCTATGCAAATGTTTTTTTAAAAAAGAAAAAAAGAAAATGATAGTCAGTGGTGAGAGGATTTAAACCTTGAACCTTGTAGGGAATTAACCCGAATTCCCAACCTGTGAGAAACAAAAAAAATAGAGAGAACACACACCAAAGAAAAACAATCACACAAACAAGACAGTATTTACGTGGTTCGTCAATTTGCCTTCATCCATGGAGTTGCAGGGATTTCACTATTATCAGGGAAGAAGAAAAAATACAAGATGCGGCTACAATTACTTTTTTTTTTTTTTCTCTCACCCTCAAGAATGCGGCAACAACAACCTACAATCTTAAAAACCCTAATCACGGCAAAGTCGGTTTATATATATGAAATGGGCCCAAAAAATTTTTCCCGAGGGCAACGCCAACTTAGGCCTGTCGGCCCAAGCCTCCGCTCCATGGACTAAGCCTCAATAAATCTCCCATTAAAAACCACGCAATATTATTCGAGTCGGGTTGAGTCGTCAAACCGGATCAAACAAAACTAGGCTTCACAAAGCCCAACAGAACCTCTTCATAAAAATGCTTGAAGATATGCAATGTGAGGATGGTGTGGAAGACATCTTACAATTAAATAATGGGGTTTTCACACAAAGGTAATCGTAAAACTTCACTTGAAAGTGTGGATAACTTTAAAGGAGGGTGTGAGGCAAGTCATACTACACACAACACAACACGATCTCTTAAACAATGCGAAACAATTAACCATTTTATTAGATCCTTTAAATTAAAAAAGTAATGATACATATTCAATAATTTTCATACTATTTTTCGAGAAATTCTATATTCATAACATTCACAACAAATCCTCAATGATAGGTTATTATTGGCTCTTAGTGGTGGACAAAAAAATCAATTTAATTCAAAATAGAAACAATAATAACTTACCACCTATAATTTATTGTAAAAATATTGTGATGTAGCCACTATTTTAAAAACCGAACCAGACCGACCGATTCAATTGGTCGAACTGGACATGGAATCGATCCAATAAAAACCCAGAAAACTAGCAAAAAATTGGTCAAGAATTGGTCCATTTTTTGGTTCTTTGATGATTTTTAAAACTATGGATGTAACAATTTCAAAAATCACTAGGTGCACCCAGTTTTTAAAACAATGGATGTAGCAATTTTTAAAACCATTTTTTGGTTCTTTGACGGTTCATTGCAATTTAAAAAAAAAAAAAAAAAAAAAAGGCTAAGTGAGTTTATGATTATCTATACTATTATTTAATAGACTTCCCCTATTTGGTCTGAACTTTTTTTTTTTTTTGTTTCAAAATACCCCTACAGGCTACTGCCTACGTTTAAGTCACTGTAAAAATATATCTCTAACTCTTACCAAAAATATTTTATACAAAATAAGATTACTCTCTCACTAACTACTTCATCAAAGCAACTATAGGTTTACTTTTTCTTTTTTTTTTAAAAAAATAGAAAACAAGTTAAACAAAAATAAATAAATAAATAAACAACCCCACGTTGTTTTTTTTTTTTTTTTTTTAATTCCTTTCCAAAAAAAAAAAAAAACTTTACCAAAAAAATAGGATATCCTAGTACTAAATTGTTTGAGTAAGGGTAAGTTTGGTTTAGCTTTTTGAAAAAAGTGTTTTTTCGAAAAGGTAGAGTTTCCAAAAAGTGCATAATGAAAAAGTGTTTTTTCAAAAAGCTGAGTGTTTAGTAAAAACTGTTAAAAAGTGCTTTTTGAAAAAGCTGAATGTTTGGCTAGCACTTATAAAAGTGGCAATTTAAGGGATAAATTACTAAAAATGACAATGTATATATAAGGGAATTTATTTCATACTTAAATCAACTACTTCATATACTTACTAAATAATAATAATAATAATAATATTGGTATTATTTTAATAATGTTTAGGCAATTTTTCTTTTTTAGTATTATAATTATTTGTTATTACCATTAATGACTTCTTATCAATATTAATTAAATCTAAATAATTTTCATCATTATGAAGCACAAAATGAAAATGTAAAAAGATGATAAAATACACACCAATAATCCAAGTTTAAATTGTACTACATAAAAATATAAAAAGATATAAAATACGTACCAATAACTCAAGTTTAAATTGTACAACATAAAAATGTAAAAAGATGATAAAATACACACCAATAACCCAAGTTTAAATTGTACTACATGATATTATAAAAAAAAAATTAAAAAATTAAAAAAAAAAAAAAAGACAACTACTAATTATTATCCCCCCCAAATGGAATTAGCAATGGAATCACAAAGAACCACCATCGCAGGGTTTGTTAAAGATCCTAAGTTCTGCTCATAACTGCTACCTGCTTCACTATTATGTTCTCTTCTAGAAATTGAATCTCGATTGGTGTTTATGAAGCCCCTATCATCCCTATCATTTAGTCTAAAAAAATTATGAAGAGCCATAATAGCAGATACAATAAGTATTTGGATATAGAATGAAAAAGATAGTATATTTCTGATAATTCTCCATTTATTCTTCCACACACCAAAAGTGCGCTCAATCACACATCGAAGAGATGAGTGAACATGATTAAATTTTTCATGTCTAGTTTTAGGGCTTCCACCTCTCCTTCTAAATTCCTGAAGATGGTAAGATAGCCCCTTGTATGGTGCCAAATAGCCTTTCATCATTGGGTATCCAAAGTCAACTACATAATATTTCCCTAGAAAAAAAAAATTCAATTGTATTAACACACACACACACAATATGTCATTATAATGAACAATTGGTTAATTGTATTAACACACACAATATGTCATTATAATGAACAATTGATTAACCAATTACAAACTTGGTGGTGGGTGCAAAAAGTTGTTACTTTGTTTACAAATAGTATCAAGAAAAATAGAGGTGTTGTGTGCTACACCTTCCCATCCAGGCAAAACAAATGTGAATAACATATCAAAGTCATTGCAGCCATCACATTTTGGGTTAGATATCCCTTTCTTCCATAGTATGGAATGGACTTCTCAGTGGGTACAACCGCTATCACATGTGTGCCATCAATCGCACTGATGCAATCCTAATAAAACATTAATAGTTTTCAATTCCACATGCATTGTATTATCTTATAGACAATAGCACTTATTCAAATATATAATAGTACACATACTTGGAAATATGGCCAATAAATTGGATGGTCTTGTAATTGGGTTGGAACTTCACTAAAAGTTGGATCCGAAAGCTTTACATATACAGCTGCAAAGCGAGCGCCCAATAGAGTGATCATCTTCTCAAAATGTCTACTTATGGTTTCACCCAAATGTTGAAATATTTCTTGAACTATTCGGTTACATGTTCTATGACCAAGTATCAGTAAACAAATTACCACCAACTCTTCTAACCTTATATTCCTTGAATGTTGAAGTCCATAGTCATGTTGTAAAACTTGACACAAATTATGAAACACCTCATTTTTCATTCTAAACATGTTGTAACACAATTTCTCATTATCTTCCATACAACATCTCACCCAAGCCCACCCTATTTGTTCAGTATCATAACAAGGAGCCTTATTAATGTACTTATTAAAATATGTCACAACTGCTTCACATGTAACTGCCACAAGCTGGTAAAACTCTTCATCAGAATCATCGTTACTATCATCATCATCAGAATAACTGTCACTGTCATCATCACTATCACTACTCTCACCATCATCATCATCATTGCTATCACTATCATTATTATTGTCAGCATTGTTATAATTGTCATCATTCAAGTCACCACCATCATGATCATCACAGTAATTTCTGTAATCCCTATCCATTAATAGTTCCATATAATAGCCACTCTCATGAATACCATTATAATCATCCATATTGGTTTAGTCTATACAACAAGGAAACAAATAATCAACCATTGCTAATACTACTTTAATATAAATCAACATAATAATCAACAAAGTAACAAAAGGCAACAATGGGACCAAGTATAAGTTACTCTATAGATGCAGACTTCATGAGTCTTAAGCAATCAAAATAAATTTGTTTAGGCAGCCCAATATAAGTTACTCTATATTCACATTCATATTGTAGATAGATGATATCTTAACTATATATTATTGTAATACCAATATGCCATATAAAAGTTTTCTGTACATCAAACAATTCAGAACATCAAGTATGTAACCAACCACTTGACTGGAAACACGTTGCATACCAAGACAATTCAAAACATCAAGTACATAACACTTAAATGAAAATTTCAAATGTGTTTACATTACACATATATTAGTCCAAAGCTAATACTAAATATCACATAACTTAGTTTAAAGTTAATACAACATAGCTAATACAAATCTAATATTAGTCCTAAGCTAATACAACATAAAGTTAATATTAGTCCTAAGCTAAAACAGAGTACCACATAAGGTTGGTCACTTCTTTAACATCCAAATCATTCCTTGTAGCCACTCCAGCGGTGACTCTAGCTCCTTGAAAGTTAGGAACATCTCCCTACGTGACTTCTTCAGTAAGACATAAGAAGTTTGAATCACAAATGTACTTTCCACTCCAGGAAGTGCTCTCACAATCTCCATGACATTATCAATTGAACTTGGTAACTCTCGAGAAGTACCTTCAGACTTATTCTGACATACATTTATTAATTGACTAATACGATTGTCCAACATTGCAACTCTTCCTCTCTTCTTCTTTTTCTTCTGTGAGGGTATTGATTCACTAGTTTGCTTTTGTCCTAAACTACATGATTGACTAGTATGTCCTTGTTGTAAACTATCAATGTCTAAACTCATGTCACATTGATTATCCTTAAATTCAAAGCTACTAGATGAATCACCAGCACCCTCCTGTGGCATTTTTGGAGGGAGTGTATTTGAAGAAGGAGTCCATGCAGCTACTCCAATTGCTGCAACATCCCTAAACATTCTATCAAGTTGTTGTAGATTCTGTGGACCTTTCTCTCAAAATTTTGTAGTTTTGGGTAATTCCTACAAAATGTAATTGTCATTTCACTCATATTACAATAATATTAAAAAAAAAAAAAAAAAAAAAAACTATCTCCAACTAACTACATATTAATAAAATACTCAACTCACCTTCAACTTCCGTCCCACCAATCATCACTAGCATCAATCGTTTCCTTCACTGCATACCAATCTAAACCTGTGTCAAGATTCTTCAATTTTTCCCACACTTTCCAATCACCTTTTAATACATTCCACCTACTTTTTAATTGGTCCTCATCATAGTTTAGACCGGTCTCATCACAAAACTTGGTCACCAAATTGATCCAACCTTTGGTACTAAAGGAAGCACCTTTTGTTCTATTCCCAGCTTCAATCTATTCCACACAAAGGTTACAAAAAGTCATTGTCCACTTTGGATTATCCCATAATGCTCTAGCCTTTTTTGCCTCGGGATTGAAAGTGGTGTTTTTACCCATCTATAGAGTTAAGCAACCATAAGAAATGCAAAAAATAAAATTCATAATATTCCAATCTAGTGAACTAGTTACAAACATGATCTAATGTTAGAAGTGTGTAGGTGTATATATGCGTGGGGTGCTGATGGGGAGTGCATGTGGTGCTGTATGGTGAGGTGCTGCAGGGTGTGCGTGGGCTGCTGATGTAGGGTGTGTTTGCTGCTGATGGGGCATGTGTGTGCACTCCCCATCAGCACCCCACGCACATATACACCTACACACTCCTAACATTAAGATGTGACACACTAACATGTATTTGCATCCTCAATATAAAAACATATAGGCTTCATGGCACATCTTTGACACATTCGAATTGCAGAATTTCACAATGCCACTCACAATGCTCTGTTTATTTCACTGGAAAACCTTCTGTAAAGATAGTTTTCTACATTTTCTAGTGTTTGGTAGCACACAAAAAATTGGTCAACAAAAAACTAGCTTTAGTCAACGAAAAATCTTAATAAAAATAAGACTTATTTTCTATAGGTTGTTTTCCAAATATTTTTTTTTGGAAAACAAGCTCTTTCTCACAGTAAGCTCTCTCACTTTTTCTCTCTTCCCTTTACTTTTTCTCTCCTCACATCTTCCCTATCATTAATTTTGGTCTCTCCTCTTCCATAGATCTATCTCTCTCTTCCCCTTTATAACACAGTTCTCTGATTATTTTTTTTCCACTCACTGATTTGTCAATAGTTTCGACTTGCAAAGGAGAACAAATTTGCAATGGTAATTATTTCATTCCTCTCTACCAAAATCCCAATTCTTTGCTTTAAATTTCAAGCTTGATTTTCTTTTTTCTTTAAGAAATTTTTAGTTTGATGGATTCCAAGCAGAAGTTACTTCTTTTTCGCACATAAAAGTGCAAAAGAAAAATAATAATAAAAAAATAAATAAATAAGAAGAAGAAAGAATGAATAAAGTAAAATACGAAAATTTTAAATATGGTGCTTATATAGCTCTAAATTGATTTTACATAGGAAGATCTTTACTATAAATTAATAATATTTTTATGAATGATAATTGTTTAGGAAAATTGCATTTGTTAGCAGATACATTATGCAGATACTATGTAGTGATGATATATTATGCAGATACATTATGTAAATACATAATTTAGAGTAATATTGAAAACTTGTGGTTGACTATAGTAGACAATTAGTCTACTAGCAAAAAGAGTAAACAATTAAAAGTTATTGTTATTTGTACTTATTAAAGATATATTTCCCTATCAATTAATTAATTATATATATATATATATATATATATAGACAAATGGTTGGTATATATGTATATGTGTGTGTGTGTGTGTGTACGTATGTATGTATATACGTACGTACATTATTGTTCATATATATGAGCAAGATGAATGGTAGAGATCATGAAAATTTGACAACTAATTTTGATTGTATCTATTGTCAAAATTTTAGTATGAAAACCAAATTCATTCTTGGTTTTTTATTTATTTATATTGATTATATTAGTTGGTTTACATAATACACATGTTTTAAATTATATAATAAATATATAAAAAAATTGTATACCAAACACTAGAAAACATTCTCAAGCTCATTTTCAAGGTCATTACCAAACATCAGAAAATGAGATAGTTTTCTAGAAAATGCTTTTTGGAAAATGAACTATTTTCCAAAAAACATTAATGCTAAAACAAACAGAACGAGAATGAATGAGAGTGAGTTTTTAAATTTTGTTTTCTAAGTCACGCAGATTGATGACGTGGAGTTATTTTAGAACCGTTAGATTGAATGGAAGGCTAGGATTTGAGGTATTGCACCCCGTGCAATATCCTAGGTATTGCATGGGATATGAATCCCAAAGTAAGGGAGATTTTTCTTTCCACAAAAGCAGCTAGCAAGGGTTCCAAATCTTAAGGCTTAAGTTTCTTAGTCAATAAGTCCATTCGCGGGTATGGCAAAGCAAGGAAAGCGGCTAGAAAGACAAAGAGCTAATCATTACTAGCCTCCATAATATTTTTACAACATTTTCACAACAAATCAAATGTGATTAATTGTTATTAGTTCAAATTTGAACCTAACACTAAAATTACTTTTTTACCTCAACAATAACAACCAGTAACAATCTGTCACTTTAAATTTATTGTGAAAATATTGAAAAAATGTTGTACACACCTCATTTCTCAATAATAATAATAAAAAGAGAAATGATATGAAATAAAGAGAGATGCTACGTTTACAACATTTTTACAACAAATCACAAATGGTTAGTTGTTATTGGTTTAAATTTGAAACTAATACTAAATTTTTTTTTTTCCAACAATAATAATCAATAACAACCTATCACTTAAAATTTGTCGTAAAAATATTGTAGTTTTATCATTTCTCTAAAATAAAACCCCAAAATCCCTAAATCAACGGCTCTATCTATCGTCCTCTTCCATTGAATACGAAATCCAGTGCACCCGATATTCTTCATTACTATATCACTCTGCGAACTCTTCAATTTCGGATTCATTCACCGTGAATCCCTCCTACTCCTTCAGGTTTTCAAATAACAATAATGTAAGTTTTAAGCTTTCTTCTCTTTCGCTCTGCTTAGCAGAACCCTCAAATTCAAATGTAAAATCTCTGAATTTCAAACAATTTTCATTGCGTAAAACTAAGATTACAATTCAATTTTAGGCTTCTCTCGTTGTTCTAATTAATGGGGTTTTTTTTTTTTTTTTTTGGGTATACAATTAGGGGTGTAATAAAGTTGGAACCTCGTTGTCCCCAAAGAATTGATGGAATGGCAATCGACCCTGAACCCCATTGGAAGTTTGATGCTTTATTATCAGAACTTAATTCATTGGAAACAAAGCTCAGTTCCTCTACTAATGTTCCTGCGCCTTTCACAAAATCGACGCCAAGGTATCACAATTTTTCAATGCTTTCTGTATATAACTGTACTTGGGTATTTGTGTAATGCCAAGAGATATTCAATTTCAAGGGTCTTTTCACTTTTTGGATTAGATGGTTTTTTGTATTTGGTGCTGTTCAAGTATAATTTGAAATTGAATTCTGTGTATAACTGCACTTGGGTAATTGTGTAATGCCAATAGATATTCAATTCAAGGGTGTTTCAATTTTTGGATTAGATGGTTTCTGTATTTCGAGCTGTTCAAGTATAATTTAAGAAGCACTAGTGTGTACTGTCTGAACTAATCTGCATTTTAGGAAAATGGGTTCTTTTTATTGATGCTTATAGATTTGTGACTAATGCAACTCATTTGTGATTGTTTTGCTTGTCTGAGTATGTTTTAATTCAAGGGTCTTTCACTTTTTGTATTCGATGGTTTCTGTATTTCGTGCCATTCAAGTATAATTTAAGAAGCACTAGTGTGTACTGTCTGAACTAATCTGCATTTTAGGAAAATGGGTTCTTTTTATTGATGCTTATATACTTGTGACTAATGCAACTCATTTGTGATTTTTTTTTTCATCTTCAACTCTGTTTATATATTTCTCCAATGGGAAGAGCAGTGGTAAAAGTTGTAAGCCTTTTATAATGCGTGTGTTTGAGGATGAGATTGACGATACTGACAGCGAAGGTGAGGAGGATCATAGTTCGGTGGCTGCAACACGGTTCAATTGCGATGCAATTTATTTGAGGTGCTAACTTCTTCTTCTTGTTTTCCTTTTAACATGGGAAAATTTGTTTGACGATATAAGATGTTCTTTTATGGGATTTTATTTGGTTGGAAATCTTTTCTTTTCTTTTTTAATTAATTACACATGATGCATTCAGATGGGAGGAATTGATATATTTTTTCTGCTAATAAAATATTCAATGATGGTGTTCATTTATTTTTACCTTCCAATGCCAGTAGTGATTCTGATGATGAGTCGACTTTTAAAGACCAATCCTACTTAATGGATGAAGTGCGAATAGTAGAAGGTGCTTTGTGTGAGCTAACCCATGAACATCACCTTGAAGATAAGGTATTTTTCTGTTTTTGATCGGTAAATGTTGCTCATGATGCTGATTGATATATTTTCCACAATATTATCTAGCAAATTGAAAATTATACATTACATTATGTATTATTTTAGAAACAACTTGAAAATTATGATCCTCTATTGAATGAGTTTGTATTAAACCTGGATGCAGAGAAATGAATGAATTTATCTTGTGTTTGGCCATTTTGAGTTGTCGTGGCTAGCAAAGAAACCCATCTTTTGATTTATGTCTGTTTTTAAATGTCTTGTTAATCTTTTCTGCTTGGTGCATAAACATAGTATTTCGATTGATGAGCAGGAGGAGATTAGGAACAAAATTTCTGCCTTAGAGACAGATTTAAGGAGTGGAAGTGAAAAGTCTACTTCTGCCCTTACTCAAGTTGAGAAATACAGAGAAGCAAGAAATGAAATGGATAGGAAACTTGATACTCAATACCAACGCAAGATGTAAGACAATTTTTTATTTCATGATATGGCATGCTTTATTTTAACAACATGGTTGAGCTTATTATCCTAGTTTCAGTAGTTTTCTTTCTGCTACCATTGTCTGTGACATTAAATTTCCTACCACTACTTTAGAATAGACCTATGAAGTAAAATGCATGCATGATATAATCTTTATAGTTGGTGATGTGTCAATCCCTTTATATGGATTTCATTCTCATAGATTTAATTTTGTTTGTTTCTATAAAAGATAGTAGAGACAAATGACGGAGGGAGGGATGGTTAGTTGAAATTGGAATTGTGTTGTGCATTTCTCATTCCCTAGTGGATTGATGGATGCTTGTTTTCCCCTTTTCTATTCTTCCCTCTTTTGGGGGTTCCAGAAATGTTTTTTGATAATTTCTTACAATCTTTGTAGTGCAGAAGCACTTGATAATCACTTGACTGCTGTTCAGCGGGACCATGAATTGAGATCACAAATAGAAGAAAGAAAAATAAGAAGTGACGCAGCTTATGAAGAGACCAAAAGAAGGGAAAAGGCTCTCCAAGAAGAAAAAATACGCCAAGAAAAATCTAAAGCAGAATCTGAGGTTTGTTGGCACCTTTAAGTCCTTTCACATTTTTCTGATAACATTTTCATATTTGTTTTTTTAGTCCTCCTCTATACATTTTACTCCTGTAGATATCCTTTGAAAAGCATAACAGAGTTATTGTGACAGCTCTTGGACTATGGGAAAACTGGAACTCCTTTGGCATTTTCTATGCCTTTTTTGCTTTCTGGGACTTCATTTCTGCACTTCATGCAAACATTTTCCATTAAACTACACAACACATGGTTATTTCCAACCCAAAATGCTTACTGTGCATGCCTTTCTACTTGTTTGTTTGATTGGAGCATTGTTTAGGGTCCGATATTTGTAATAAGTATCCATTTCTTCGTCAAATGCATTATGTTTGTCGCTACTTCTAATTGGTTTTCTGGTCACTTGGTGACAAAGTAGTTCTAGTATAGCTTAGCATTTCAAGGCAGATACCATCATCCTTCATAAGTAATAAAAATATATTGGAATGCAGGCCAGACTTAGAGCCGAGGAAGCAAAGAGAGCTGCTTTGGAAGCTGAGAGAAGAGCAGCTCTGGAAGCTGAGAGAAGAGCTGTGAAAGAAACTGCAGAAAGGCAAGCAATTGAGACCTCAACGAGAGTTGCTGCTAGGGCAGCACAAGAAGAAGATGCAAGACGCCAAATGAATGCTAATTCAGCAAAAAAATCACAATCAGCAAGTAATTTTTTTTCAAGTACTTGATAGATTGATTATACCATGCTTTGCACGTGTTGTTTAGTGAATTGTCTCATTTAATACTTTTGCCCTCACCAATTGGCAACGTGATGGTAGGTAATGTACTCTGGGCAGCAGAAAGTGCTCTAAATTTAGAACAGGCAAGAATACAGAAACTTAAAGAGGTAGATGAAGGAAACCGGGCTTTGAGGTTGACTTATAACAAGGTATTGCTAACACTACAGGGATTAAGTTTTGAAATATTGGAATTAGAATATATGTTTTCTTAAATTTTATTTTGGATGTATATATTAAAAAGATAATGCTATTACTCACACCTGGATACTGTTATTGTAGATTAGACTCTGATTTTGTGTCAATTATATTACTGAAGTCTAAGTTATAGGCTAAGTGACTTGCTTCCTTTATTTCAGTAGGTGACATGGTCTTATTTTTTGTCAGGATTTGAGCAGCTACGAAAAGCTTATTGGTAGGTTGATAAGACAAATAAGTGGATCGACGGAGGTTGTCCGGTGAGATGGATTTGAGTTTCACTTCAATCTAGTGAAACATTGCATTATCAATGAAATTTTTTGGTTTTCCTGTATTATCTGTATTACTGTACCTAAATTATGTTATCATGACGAGTATGAAACTGCTATCAATGTTTGCCCTTCACCCCAGCCAATCATGACATGTCACTGATATGAAGGACTTAGTTTTTGCTTGCCTTTAGAGTGGACTTCTGCCCTGGACTGCGTTGGACCAGACTAGCTGGTCAGACTAGTAAATTAAGTGCCAGCCCTTTTGGCCATTTTCCTTCTCCCCCCCCCCCCCCCCCCCCCCCTTCCTTTTTTTAATCATTGTATTATTCATGGCTTTGAACTAATAAAGTGATTGTTACTGATCACACTGGCTGATTTATGATCTGTCACTCATTAGTGAAGTTTGTAGTTGCTGCTTCAGCCTCTTTAGATAGAGTGAGGGTGTTTCCTATTTTTGAGATGATTTCTGTCTAGTTGCATGTTTTCTGTTCTAGTCAGCATGAACTAAGACACTTTATGGCTTTTGGCATGGTAGCATATTAAGAATTCTTCCTGAAGCTTCATTGTTAAAGAACTCAAATTCTGGTTTTATTCATGGCATTCAATTTGGTTGTAATTCTTCACCACAAAAGTAACTAATACTTTTGGATCTTGTTTGTATTGATTTACCACTTGCAGTGAAAAGTCACGTGAAATTATTAAGATTTTCAATGATCCTCATTGCCCTCAATCTGTCATGGTGGCAGCATTTGCAAAGCTGGTAATTTCATGAATCTGGCCAAAGACATGCTTTTGTGTTCTACCTAGATTCATTTTTGGATTGGATTGTTCAGAGAATGGAAGAACTAGACTGAAAGTTCTAGAACATGCATTTTTTTTATAAGTGGAACATGCATGTTAAACAAGCTTAAAGTTGGAAAATATGGGATTTTATTTGGTATCTGGAAAGAGTTTAAAAACAACTTTTAAAAAAAAGTTTAAAAAGAACATTTAGAATTAGATCATTATACTCTGTAACCATACACATCGAAACAATGAATAATGTAGAATTCAGAAATTAGGGTTAGCCAAGTCTAGAAATTCAGTTCTAACAACTATGAGCCCATGCATGGAGTTAGAGAATAAGCATTTAACAGTTTTCTTACTTTGTTAATGAAAGCAAATGATAGAGTATATGGACACGTACCAAACAAGAGATGCAACTGCTCCTTAATATTTCCATATAGAATCTTAATAGTATGAGATATCTGATGATAGGATTTAAATATTTGTTTCCTCTTATTTTAATACAACATTGGAGTCACTATTGAGAAGCTCTTCAGCTCATAATTTTTTGTCATTACATTTGATGGTCTTGGACATTCTGACTATCATGCTCTAGTGAAATTCAAACTGAAAGTTTTCTGTTACAGGATATTGACAGTAAAGTCTTTTAATTATGTTTTTTATAAGTAGACAGTAAACTTAAAGAGATAATATTATTCCCAATTTTGACATTACAGGTTGTCTCCCGTTGTACGAGCCCTAATACTGATGCTTTTGCGTGTGGGCATGTCATTGTTCTTGTTACCTCACAGGTAAAACACGTTTTATTCATTGTGTTTGAGGCTGGATGTTCATTAATGAGATCATTGGTTAGTGGCTGTTGGATGCTCTTGTGTTTTGCATTCTTCTATGCATTAGGATGCTACTCTGAGATTGTAAAATTAAAGGACTTGTTTCAAAACTTCAAGATATTGCAACGTTGAGGACTACTGCTTTTTAGGTTATTATTTACACATGAGATTAAAAAAAGGTATGCTCATCTGCCAGGGGTCATATCAGTTTGGTACAAATAGGAATGGTGTAATTGGTTGTGGTTAGGGTTTGATTTTGATGCATTTTAGGGATATCTCAATGAAACAAATTCTAGAGGCCTTCATGGAAGGCTTTCTTTCTGTATTCAATTGGAAGAAAGGTTTTGAAGTTCATGAATTTGGTTCAAATGACGGAGGAGGATAGCCTTCACAATGTAGCTCTTTTGTCATTTATAGTTTTATACATCTTGAAATAGACAATCAGACACAGATCTTTTACAAGCTCTCACACCAATCATTGGAATCACTGTAAATCTTAATCACAAGGAAGGTGCATATTGTTTCTTCCTATCTGTGTTTACTTGTGCTGCATGCAGGTGTGTTTTTAGAAAGCAATTGAATGGCCCTTTCCTTGAAATTTGTATTTATGTAATAATCTGGTTTTGTCATACCAAAGTAACTCATCATTCTAGTCACATTGGTTTCTGAATTTACTGAAGGATATAGAATTTTCTCTACAATTTGCTCAATAGGTTGCGATGCTGAACCAACCTACATTCTGATTTCTGAGTTGTTAGTCTGAAAGTCATATCAGGTCATTAATTAGGTCAGAGGAGGAATTAAACCTAGCTGCGGCTCTTGTACATAATTACATTTATTTGCTTATGTTTTTGTTATATATGAATCAGGTTCCACATGCAATGGATCTTCTTCTAGCTGAGTTCCACAGAGCCTGCATTTACACTGTTCCAAAGCATATAACATACTCAGAGGTGATGTTTATCAACTCGGAGAAGTCATTTATTAATGTTTTGTAGTGTCATGCTATGGTTATTTTGTGTTTGACTTTGACTGTGTTTTAAGGAATTTGTCATGTCATGTCATGTCACATTAGTATTGCATCTAGCCGAAGCCATGGCTTCAAGACCTACCGATGCATGTGTAAATTACCAATAAAAAAATTGCATTTAGAGGAAAAAGAAAAAACGAGCACCCTTATTTATCCTTATTTTGCATGCTTGCTTGACCTATGAATGGTTGATATGGAGTAAATTACCAATAAATCATTTATCTGCTAGATATTAAGTATGAGTTTTGGAGATTTGTTCTTCCTAATTGTCAAAAATTGCAAAATTGATTGAAATTTTTGATAGAGGAGAATTTCTGAGTTCAATATTCAATGTGATTTTTACATATGATTTAACTACTTAAAAGTCTCATCTGATGTAAATGTTCCTGCTTTATAATAGACTAGAAAAGGCCTGAGTGAGAGTACTGATTAAAACTGGATATAGTAGAGAACCAAATAGTGATCTGTTATCACTGCTGATCCTTGATGGTCACTGTGGAATGTTGAATAGTTATGTGAACAAGTGAATAACTTGTTTTTCATTCCATATTTCCATTCTTTCTTTTCTTGTTATTTCCCTTGTAAACATTCTTTTCACTTAAATTTTTTTTATTGGAGTGGCAGATTTTATATTTTGAATTGAATGGTAAATTTTACACACACACGTAGTTATTTTCCCAAATCTAACATGTTGAAAATGGTCCAAGTACGGCTTGGGAGAGTTTGAATTTGGCCAAATTTATCCTAATTTTGTGAATTATTTTTTTCTAGTCTATGACCAATCCAATAAATTACCAATGTTGAAAGTTTCAATTTCTTGGCCTATTGTTTGTTGCTGCTGTTTTTGTTTATGATTCTGCAGCTAATGCATGGAGCTTTATTAATTATATTTTCTTACTACAGTTGGCATTTGAATGTGAAGAGGCTTATTATCAGGCTCTTGGATACCGGGTAATTGACAGAAAGCTTGAGAACACTAAGGACTATTTGACACGGTTAGCATCCTACATGGAATTGTATGGAGCTCTAATTCAGGTTTGTAACAATGATCTTATGGTTTTGAATTTTGAGGTGTTGAAATTCTTTATTTTTCACAACGGGAAATTTATAAAACCCCAGCTTTATTGACATGGTACTATTGTCCACCTTTCCTTTGTCTCTTCATTCCTGAAAGAAAAAGCTTTTTACCAAGAATGATTGTTTTGGCAGACAGAAGTACAGGGTGTCCAGAACACACATGGCCTGAAAGAAGGCTGGGCATGGATTGCGAGGTTCTTAAATACTTTGCCTGCCAATAGATATACAGCGGTAGCACTGAGTGCCTTCCTGAAGGTAAGTTGATAGAGAAACATAATGCATACTTGCAAAACAATATTTGAAAGCCCTTTTAAGTCAAAAAATAAATATGTATGTTTTTACAGATGGCAGGGTTTGCTCTCTTCAGAAAATATAAATCTCAGTTCATGAAGGTACTGAGCAACATCTTGAACAACTTTCTGCAAGAATTGAAAGCATGTGAAGATCCAGGGTTAAATGCAACCATTCTGGAGATTCAATCCTACTTGGAGGATAAGAGGTTCCTTAAGGAGCCAGTGGGAAGGGCCCTGCAAAGTTCTTTGCTTTCAACTGTTAGTATTCCAGAAGGACCAGATCCAGATTACCACCGGTCATCAGGTAGATATTACTAGTATTTATTAGTAATCTAGATGTTATCACCTGGGTCTTAGGGGGTGAAAGTTCTTTTGAAGTCACTTATGTATGTTGTATCAGTTTCTCAAAACCCAAAAAAATGTATGTTGTATCTTTGCTCAGCTGTGTAACCATTGATAATGATCAGAAGGTTACAATTTTATCAGCTGCTGTTCAGTTTGAACTTCGTATAAGTAGCCTAATGAGTTTCATAACATCTCTTCTCCTTTTGTATATTTTATAGACAGTCTTGTTTTTTTGGGGCTAAGATATAGACTGTCATATTGTAACTCTATGAGGGATTCCTTCCAATGCTAATTAGGTTTCTCCTTTATTAATAAAATTTTCATGTTACTTATAAAAATATGAAAACAATATATATTGTTTCAATTGTTCATCAACAATTATAATTTTGGATAAAATATCATTTTCATCCCTAAACTATCACAAAAGTTCGTTTTTTGTCCCAAAATTTTTAAAAGTTTGTTTTTCACCCCTAAACTTTACAAAACGTTCTACTTTTAATCCTTTCGTTAATGCCCTTTAATTTATGTCCTATGTGGCATAATGGAGATCTGATGAGGTAATTGACTTGGACTAAACTATTTTATTTTAAAACATATGGACAAGTGGCTTATAATGATTCGTGCATGTGGATTAAATATTTTAGTGAGACAAATTTATCTTTCACACTACCTGTAGTTGTACATTATTCTTGATAGAAAATCCCCAATTGGAAACTCATCGCCCAAACGTTAAAACTGAATACCCAACGCCCAACACCTCCCAAAAGCTCACCTTATAGAAGAGAAGAAACGATTAAAAATTCCAAAGCTTAGAGAGAGAGCGCTTATAGCTTTATTTAATTTTAATCCACTCCAGGTCTACTGCTTCAACTGCAAACCCATTTTACAAGAAGTATTGCTGCACACATATAGCTCCAAATCAGGCAAAAGTTTTGAGACCCAAACTATAAAATACTTCAATTTTTAGCTCTGTTCAAGAAATTGTTGTTTATGCATATCCAAACTTATCAACTAATCAAGGTAGTGGGTTCCAAGTTATCTTTTCTTTTCAAATCTATAAGCAAATACAGAATGAAAGGATTTTTGTCAACCAAGGGCTTGAGATTTCATTGGGCTCGGGTGTACGGGTTAGTGCCACTGTATCTTGTTTTTGTTGCTGGCAACAAGATCTCTTCTAGGAGAAGCTAGGTGCAGTTGGTCGTGAGAACAGGGAAGAAAGAATCATTAAAAGGGGTAAATTTGTCTCACTAAAGTATTTAATCCATATGTACAAATCATTGTGAGCCACGTGTCCATATTTTTTAAATAAAATGGTTTAATCCAAGTTAGTTACCACATCAATACTCCATTAGGCCACATAGGACATAAACTAACAGACATTAACAGAAGGATGAAAAGTAGCACACTTTGCAAAGTTCAAGAATGAAAAACAAACTTTTGAAAGTTTAGGGACGAAAAACAAGCTTGTGTGAAAGTTTAGAGACGAAAATGATATTTTACCCTATAATTTTTCACGCTTCCTTCTATTGTAATTAAGTTGGCGAATTTTCTTACGTTCAAATTCACATGCGTAGGCCTTTTCAGAAAATTCTAATGGTCAAATCCTATCGCCGCACTTGTTCAGCCATATTGCAATTTCTCTTTCGAAATTAAATTCTAAATGGTCAAATCCTATCGCCTCACTTGTTCATCCATATTGCAATTTCTCTTTCAAATTGGCTGTTTCCAAGGATTTCAGGGTCCCAAAATGTAACCTATTTATGAGTGATGTTATAGCAAAGCATTTTTCACAATAAATTTCACAACAGTTAAATTGACCGATTTTTATTGACACCACCACTTTGTTATCCGCATTCACTTGTCACATTGATAGTTTGTGAAATCATTTGACTCTAGACTTTTGAAACCTTTATTTTAGGACATGCTGAGTTCCTCACAAAAGTGGGACTCTTTTCTAGATTATGTGATGGAATAGGTCCAAGTCTGGTGCAGGACCTGATGTTCATCGAGTTATAGATACAGAAACAGGAGCATATGCTTAAGTTTTAGAGATGATAGTAGTCACATTACCTTAATTTCCTCTAATTAGACGTTAATAAAGGGCCTCCTACGTTTTGCTAATCATGCATCAAAAGTTACAAGTCATCATTCTCTTGTTGTACAGGCTTATTCCCAACATTTCTGAATATGAGGGAGCTGTGTCATCAATGTTTTCACCATCATACAGCAACCACCTATTTTAAGTAACACGCATGGAATTATCACACACCAAAAAGCAGAGATGCCAAGTAGCAATATCCATAAACTCAAATATTGTCTTTACAATCCTGAACTGAAATTCATGTACATCAAAATTAAATCAAATCACGAACGAATCCTGCTATCAAACTGGATCTTAGTTTTACATTCCTCGCTAGTATACATGCTTACAACCAAAACATAAAAACAAAGACGGAAAAGAAATCATCTTACCAAAAAGGGTGAAAAAGAATAATAAATAAAAAAAATGAACCGTGCCTAACTCGTTCTATCAACAGGCCTGAACAGGCAAATCATATCCTAATTTGTTATGGTTCTTAATTAAGCAGCTTCTGTATAAAGCAATAAGCAGAAGATTCAATGGAAAAGAGACTCTGCTGGCCAGTTTTTCAAATGACCTTCGGAAAATTTCTCTTTTGTCATCAAGATAACCCCACTTGTCTTGATCTCACGCTAAGACTAATGCAATACTTTCACATCAGATTGTCTTAGCCCAATGCACATCCCAAAATTTCTCCATCTCTGATAGAGGTCATCTAACATCATTCAAATTGGACATAATTTTCAAACTGTTTGGAGGAGAGTCCTTCGGACCAAGTACATCACATCTCAAAAGACAATCCACTTGTACTTTGGTCACATGATCTACTTTGTCATGTGACTTGTTTAAATGATTTAATGAATCACATGATTTAAAACACATGGATGATCTTCTGAACTGTCATGTAATTCCTCCGTTTGGAGAAAACTTTGTCCTTTGATAAAGTTGCTCTTCAACAGCAAAGCTTTGCTACGTCTAAAGCACAATTGTTGCCTTATCAAACTAAACACATGAGAGAAGAAATAGACTCAGAGATGTGCAGAAAAGCTGATTAGTAGAGCCTTATTCTAGTCTCGATTGCACGCCGGCAAATCGGGCACACTTCAAGGTCTTCCCCACAATCACAACAAGTCTGCCACATAAAAGTGAAAGGAAACTATTAAAAACGGAGAGAGAGAAAATCTATTATGTAAATATGGTTCTTCGATTTAACCTCAAGGTCCCTATAAAACAGCAAAGGAATGCAGTGTAGTTTACCTGATGTCCACAACCAAAGGCCATGTTCTTTGCATTAGTAAGACAAATGGGGCAAACCTGTATAAGTTCACCACAAATAGATTAGTAATCTTGGTGTTGGTGGTGATGACAAAAATACTAAAGAACAACAGCAACTATTATCTATTTCCTTAATAACTATGCAAGGAAGGAATATTTAATAAAAACAAAGCATTTTACTTTTTGGAGAACACTCAAAAATACCTGATTGTCATAATGAGAACTTGATGATGGAGCTGTTTCAACTGGTGCATCATATCCAGTATAAGGAGGATCATACCCGCTATAAGGATGTGCACGCTGCTGAAAACTATTTGAACGCTGCTGAAAACTATTTGTGCGCTGCTGAAAGCTGCTTGAACGCTGATTTTTCGAGTTGCTGCTAGAATTCACACCATAAAGAGGTGGAGGAAGAGGAACCCTCTCTGGAGCATTTCCCCTCTGTCTACTGCTTTAACAATGGGAAAAGGTGAATGTTAATTTCTACATAACTATGCATAAAAACTGGACCTGAAAAATCTTAAATATTAAAATCCAAACATTACCCTAATAAGCCAAGCTCAATAGTTGCTTTATATTGAGCAGGTATTTCCATTAAGGCTGCAAGAGCGAATTCAGTCTCTTTTCTAGAAGGATCGACATTCTTTGACATGATTTCTGTGAAATTGACGAACTAGATGCACAAACAAAAGCACGCCTTTCCAATTAAGTACACATTCAAGGACATGACATCAAAATCTTGGTAACTAAATCAGCAACCATTGCTTACCTGGAAATTATCAAAGGCTCGAGCAGGGATGTTATCATCAAATTCCCTCATCATGTCCCAAGGCCCATCTCCGACCCCCACCAAAATTATTGACAAAGGATACTCACTGCAATTAAATTATCATATGAGAAACGCAGGTTGGCAACCAGCAGTACTGAGTTGTCAAATTTTTTTTTTTTTGATAAGTAGCTGTCAAATATTTACCTTGCTTGTACAATTGCATTTATCGTCTTTTGTTCTTGTGGGCTGAGCTGGCCACGCTGAGTATCAACACTTCTTGTTACCTAACAAAGCAGGCAGTTCTGTGAGGCACAAGTCCTAATATTGATATTATTATAGAGGAATCCTCGCACTAAAATAAACTTGTTCAGCTTTAGCAAAGCAAGACACATGTTTTTGCTTGGGAAGACAGAAATAAGGATATAGTAGTCAGATAACCTCAAATTTGAAATCCACAGAAAGCTAAATTTCATTTTGGACCACCCAAAAAAAAAATAAAATCTGAATTTGAGGTGAATTACCTGCCCATCAGCAATTATCACCAAAACATGGTACTGGCCACTACTTTGCTCAACGGTTGTAATGGCCATCTCAATAATTGGAGCAAAAGATGTTGGCCCTGCCATCAAGTGAAAAAATAGTAAGAAGGTGCACTAAAAACCTATTGGTTGAATTTCAAGAACACTGAATAGAATATATATATATATATATAGGTCACTGGGATGAACAGATGCAGCACCTGCAAGTCGAAGGTTAGGGACAATTTCTTTGTATTGCATCAGCACTTCCTCAAATCCATTGCAAGCACTCTCGTCTGGATAGAAACTGAAGACATCTGTATCATGTGTTGATGCTGCCAAAATATGTAAAGACAATTAACATCATTATAGTCCAAACATTATATCAAGATAAAAAGAATGTTCAAGACCATGCTTCATATGAAATTACCATCGCCAAATCCATAACAGGGAATTAAGTTATCCTCATCGAAAGCAGATAAAGTTTTTCCAATAATTGATATTGCTTGTTCATAGGGATTTTGACCATTTCCAATGTGATGTAAGCTTCGTCGGTTGAATGACCTAGCACCTAAATTATGAAGAAAGATAAGCACACTGCATGCCAAGATATACAACTTATAAGCATTGAGATGAGGTTGAACCTGTCCACTCGTTACTCTTTGTGAAATCAATACCAACAATTAGATTAGAAGACTCCAGGCCAGCATTTGCAAGAGCAGCAGTAACCTGCGGTCAATCATTCTCATTAATCACCAAGAGGATGAAAACTTTGCGAATCATTTGGCAATCAAGATGTTCTAAAGTAGGCACGGACATATATCAATGATGCAATCAGAGCTCGAGACTGAGGTAAACAAGCAAGACAAGGAAAGAATGAAAGGTACCAACAAATAAAAGAGCTACACAACCAAGTGCATAAAATGATACATTATTTGGTTATCATGCCATATTTTACTACTGGCAAGTAAAGCTGGCTCTAATTGAAGAGACAAGCCTAATGTAAATTTTTTTCTCAGAACAAGGCCAGCTCCTAGTTAAAATAGTCATAGCTGATTATTTACCAGAATTTTTCAAGATTGATTTGTTTATACAAGAGGCATGCAACTGCTCAAACAATTGATATATTTTTTTTTTTTGATAGGTAATAAGAATATTATTAAAACAAACTAAAAAACAGACGAAAGCCAATACAAGGTGTTCATGACGGTGAACACAAGGAAAAGCAATAAACAAAACAAACAGCAAACAACAAACAGGAAAAAACTTAAAGAGCAATACTAAGAGAAGAAATAAACTCTAAGATAGTGGAGCATTCCGAGAAGCCCCAACACCTAGACCGATCAAATAAAGTCTTTTGGCAAAGAGCTTGTAATTGAACCAAGGATTTCTCGGTGTCCTCAAAAGAGCGCCGATTTCTTTCCGTCCAAACAATCCACATCAAACAGTCAAAAACCATATTCCAAATCTCTGAATTAAATTTTCCCAGCCAAAAACTCCAACAATACACCAAGCTTTCCACAGAGCCTGGCATGACCCAATGAATCCCAAAGATCTTAAGCATATAAACCCACAGAGAGTGAGCGACCGGACAATGGAGGAGAAGTGTCATTCCCACCACCCATAGGGATCCGAGATTGAATGAACTCAAGGAAAGATAAGGCAGCCCCTAATTCCCTTTCATGAAAATTCCTATGAAATCTCAAATTCCAGAATCTATCGATACCACCCTCTTGGTAGCATAAAACATCAGAAATGCAAGCTTCCTTGTCATTAGAACACACATACAACTGAGGATAGAGCCTATTAAGCGTGTTATCTCCAACCCACTTATCATGCCAAAAAAGAATACGAGAGCCATCCCCCACTACTAAGGACACATGGTTGGAAAAACTCTCCCAACCATCATGAATACCACGCCACGGACCACATCCGTGGGCCCTTCTACAAATTTTAGTACTCCACCCCCCCTTGACCCTCACCAATTGATATTATAGTCACATTTGTCCTAATTTTGAAGATCTGAAGGAAGCAATTACGAGAGCTCTAGGGAAAAAAAAAAAATTTAATCTTTCACCTCTCAACATCATAATCAATGCAAGTAGTGCCAAAAGCAAATGGTAATAATATTACAAGGAATAGAGCATGGAAACCTCCTCATACTGAAGAAACTACAGGTCACAATTTCCAGTTGTTGACTTCAGAAATAAATGACAGGTTTCAAAGCTATCGGCCAAAATATAACTTTCCAGCTTAATACGAGTACAAAACTCGAAAAGCCAAGGGTTACTTTTACAACACCCTAACTTTAAGGTAGGGGCTGAGAAAATCAAGCAGCCAGAGGTTTACCATTGTTAAAATGCTATGAGAGTACAATCACTTGTCATAGCTAGAGAGAGAGAGATGGAAAAATTAGCTTATGAGACCGGCTTATACAGTGCACCCCTCATAATATATGAGTCCCGCAGATTTGTAGGGTAAGGAAGATGCCGTATAAACCGCCTTGCAAGATACTCTCTCAAAAGCCTCTTAGCCATGGAACTATAGTTGTCACAGGGAAAGATACAATTGGGGAGAAACAAGTGGGAAAAGTACTTAATATTGAGCAAAGTACAAATTTTAAAAGAGCAAACACTCTTCTTCTTCCTCCATCCACCCCTCTCCCCCCCACTCCACCAAAAAAAAAAAAAAAAAAAATCTTGGATCTATAAATTCATGTCAGAAATACAATAGAAGATTTGAACATCCAGAGATTTAATGAATCTCAGATGGGAATTGTTGAACACATATCAGAATCAAAGATTTTAATCATTTTTCCCAAAAGAGAAATAGTTTAACACAAAAACCTGAGGATATACATGTCTCCTATACTCTCCCAAGATTTCAATCCTTCAATTAACTGGAGAAAAAAATAAATAAATAACAGAAGCTTATTTTTTTTCCTTTCACATGAGAATTGAAACCACTCTTATTATGGTCCGTTCACATACCTTTAAAAATATCTCGGAATATGCTTATGTTGACAAACTGAGAGGCCAGCAAGGCTTTAATTGTCACCTCTAGTTCAAACACAATATATTCTACTTGTTTGACCATACTTAAAAATCTTTGGATCAAGCATGCACATACTAATATATAGATAACACATGTAAAATTTTCTGGAAACTTCTACTCCTTTTATGTTTCAAGATTGTAAAGTGCATAGGCAATTTGTTGTATTAGTACCAAAATTCCATACAAGACACCAAACAAAAAAAACAAAACACAAAAACAGATGGTCTTTAAAGTAGTAGAGAAAATCACAAACATAAATACTGCATATGGGTCTAACCTCATCTAAGGACCTGTAGTTATCAGCAATCCTCGAGTATTTTCTATCCAATTTTCTGTGCGGTTGTGCCACTGGTATCTCTGACCCATAATTATAAGATGCTTGGGATCCATAACTAGAAGATGGTGGTGGTTGCCCATGTTGATGCTGTGGCGTATAATTATATGAACTCTGCTGATGATATGGGGTTTGTGGAGGATACCCATATTGTTGATTATATGTTGAAGAACTCGCAGACCCATATGATGGAAACTCTCTCCTACCTGACCCTTTCGAACTTTTACTACCCATCTTCAAAAAAATAGTACAAACAGAAACTTAGATTCAATCTATTTATTATTTATTGTTCATTAGCAAAAGCTTAAGCCAAAACTCCTTGACCTTCAAAGTTTTGGTCAACAACCTCGTTTACAAGCAAAATACAAATACTCGGCAACTTCTGAATCTTGGTGTATTCAAAAAGGACACAAACATTTAACACAACAAGTGTCTTTCAAATAGAATGACAACAAATGTGAAAAAAGATAATGAATTTTCAAACCACTAATATGGAACAAAGACCAAAAAAACAGCGGCGAAACACGACCGAGTCTAAAAACGCCGACCATCGACGAAACCCATATCGTAGAACGTTACGCACTTCGTGAATTTTCAGGTAAATTACATGAACAGCGAAGAACAGTCACAACTGGGGTTCTCATTATTATAGATAACGTGCAAGAGACTAGTAATATTATGATTTCTACAATTTAATCAATATTTTAAACGAAAATTGAGGCTGTAACTTGTATCTAGAATATACTAAAACTATATATTATATCATTATTATAGGCCTAGACTCACGGGCAAGTAATTTTATTTTTTATATTATATAATCATGAGCAAGTTTAATTTGACAACTAGGCAAGCTATTATATAGTCTTTATAGTCAACTACAACTTTTTTCCATCCACCGTTCTAAATTTCCATTACAAGTTGTTTGAACTTTTAGTAGAAATTTTAAAGATAACAGCCTTTATAATAATAAATTATTATCACCCATGCTAATCTTAATCTAGTGGATTTCTAGAATCTTGATCCTAGAGTGCATTACACATTTCGCAAAATTATTATTGACTTTTTTTTTTTTTGAGAAACTATTATTATTGACTTTAATTGTTATGTTTAAAACTCAAGACATTGACCCTAAATGCAAGGCCATTACCCTCATTTGTAATGAAATTTAATTATTAAAAAATCATTGTATTTCTAATTTTTTTTTCATTGTGATAAACACTTTTTTTTATTAGAATATTAAATATCTTTAACACACACGAGAAGAGTTCTCGTGGAAGAAACTTTAAAGAAACTTACAGTGGTGTATATTCAAAAGGGTCTAATTGTGACAAATTCTTAATTAATGTTATGGAGGCATTTAATTCTCTATAATGTGTCCCTGATATGATAAACATTACAATAATGTGGCATTAAGATTTTTTATTTATTTTATTTTTTCTAACATTATTATAATCTAAAATCACAAAATATATCACATCACCTTAATCTCATCACCTTTCTAACCAATGTAATATTATATTCCTGTATTGAGATTATATAAAAGTAAGATTACAAAAATCAAATGTAATATAACAGCGTAATGTAACATCATGGTAAATCAAACAGTCTGTATAGAAGTTTTAATGTAACTCAATTAACAACTTTTAATGTTTCCTATAGAAGTTTCTAGGATTCAAATTTTTCTTTCCCAACTATTGAATTATAAAATTAATTTAAAAAAAAAAAAAAAAAAAACCTCTTAAATCACAATTGTGCCTATTTGGTATTCCATTTTAATTAAAATCGTACATTTTCATAATATAGTTTTTCTATATTGCACTTCTTTTTTTGGTAAATATAGCTTTTTCAAATAATTAATATTCAAAAAATAATAATAAATTGTCCAAATTAGCTGTCCATACACCTCTTATGATTGAGTTAAGAATTGCCATTTTAATGGTTCCACCACAATTTGTTTGTTTGCAGATTGTAATGTCGTTTGTAATTGACAGGAATGAGTTTTTAAAGAATAAGAGCATCTTTTACCATAATTCAATCACATCACATTGCAAATTATGTGCGATGGAAGGTTAGTAATGGCATAATGGGTCGATATGGACCTCTCATACCTTTGTCACATCATATAAATAAGTGTGAACAAAATTACAAGAAAAATAAAATGTGTCCCTATAAAAGAAAAAATATCTTGTGAGATTTATACAATATGTCTACTTCTAGGGGCGGAGCTACATGGGGAGGGCCTTTCCCCCCTCCCCCAACTATTTGAGTTGATCCAATAATGTTTTTAAAAAAAATTGTCCAATTTGTCTAGTAGTTATAGAAAACATATTGTTTCTCAAATTCATTTTTATGGTAAAATGTGTTCTCGTATTTTTTAAAGTTTTAGATCATTTATGTCTTTAAACACTTCATTAATTCAATTGAAAATTTTTTACTCACAATGGTAGACAATTTGGTAACTTATATGGAAAATGAAAATTGTAAGGATTTCACTATGGAAGATGGTGAAAGATTAATTTAATTCTATGAAACATTTAATTTTAAGGATTCATTATGAAAGATACTAATTTTTTGTGTATGTGTATATATACATGTGTGTATGTATATAAAAGTTTGTATAGACTAATAAATTAACAAACAAATCGGCCCCCCAAACAAAAATTTCTAACTTCGCACCTGTCAACTTCATGCTAGATGGTTTCTCAACACTTGTGGAACACATATATTGTGACTTGTGAGATCGCTATGTATATACTTTTCTCTCCTATGAAAATTTTCCCTATGCATTAGAATTTCTTAAAAGTGATGGTTTGGTAAGGTTTGGTAGGGTTCTAGTCTCCTATAGTCCTACGTGAATGTCTAATTTTCAAATAATTTTTTGGGAGAGATAGTGGAAACAACATGTCAATTTGGTTTTAATTGGATGATAAAAAGTCTTGAGTCTAAAACACTAAAGTATCATGGGTAACTTCTCAGCAAAAGCCAAAAGGAAAGAAAAAGAGATTGTGACTTGAGGATTAGAAATGGTCATAACTCACTAGGAGTGTGACAGTGGCATTTGCCCAAATAATTTGGAAGATATGTGGATTCTTTGGTAGCTGATGCCGACAATTTGATATTAGGGATCCACACCTTTTAAAAGTCTATAAACTACTTTTATTGATTTTCAATTGAGCCAATCACTAATATCAATATTTTATCTACTACTAACAATTTGCCATATAAGAAATTATGATTTTTTTTTTTTTTTTTGGTGTCTATAAACTTTTTCTAAAATTCATTCTATCCACTGAATTTTCTTTCAAACAGTGATTATAATCTATTTAAACCTATTTAATAGTTATGTAACTGTTTTTTTTTTATTAAATGTAATTGATTTATTTAGATGATTAATATTTAATACTAACAATTTTTTAGTTAAAACAATATAAAGTTTTATTTCTCACGGAAATTTCCAACAAGTCCTTAATAAATTAAGATTATAAATACTTATTTTCATGCTTAAATTCAAGAAGTAATTCAATTAGCAGCCATGTCTTTTTAATTGTTATAATAACTAGTATTATGCTCGTGCAATGAATGACTTAATCATAATTATATGTAAATTATTTCAATATTATAATTATATTGAAGTTTTTGAACTTGTAAGGGATATTTTAACATTTCAATATTATAATCAAGGGCATATTTAGTATAAAATAAAACTAATTATATATTTAAATACAAAATTGAGAACTCTTCAAAAAAAATATACAAAATTGAGAAAGAAAATTCAGTATTCTAAGAAATACAAAACCTAAGAATGGAATAGCTATAATATATGGTATTGGCAGAAAAAAAAAAGTTTGGGATAATTATATCTTCTTATCAAATGACATGACAAATTGACAATCATTATAGGATTCATAATATCTATAAACAACCTAAAAGATTTGTCATTATGGGATTCATAATCTCTAAAAACAACCCAAAAAAACAATTGAAGGCAAGCTTAGGTTAAAGCCAATTCAATCACTAAAACAATCCAATTCCTAAGCATTAAAAAAAATTTGCAGATTTAAGTAAATAGAGACGTACGTGGTAATTGGATTTGGTGAATCAACTGGTCACTTCTCTAGCTGAAGTATCATGCCCCTTTAACTACTACCATTGAGAATGAAGAGACTTTTTAATCAATTTGAGAATTGAAAGCACATTTTTCTTAATATTTGCTGTTATTTCTATAAAAATAAATAATGAAAATAGAGTGTGTATTAATTTTGACATTTATTTTTTAAATAAAAGGTCTAGATAAGTATCCTCCTTCATTTTTTATATCAAATCAATAAACATAGAAAGAAAAAACAAAATGCAATCATTTATCTCATTAAGAGTTTTTTTTTTTTTTTTAATTCACATATTTGATCAACATATATGAACCCTGAACCATCAATGGATCCTACTAATAACAGGATTTCCTGTTTGGATTTCATCATTTTGCATACTCTCACAAAAATTCTTAAACTCTCTTAAATACTCCTATCTTTTAGTTAAATAATTTTAAATTTAAAAACATAAACTGGTTAAAATAGTAATTTGAATTACTACTTTTTATTTTAAATTCAAATTTTCAAACTTTTATCAACTCCCACGTAGTGAAAGATTCTAAAAATTATAACACTGTCTTTATCTCACTTTTAAACATTATTCCACATTATTTTATCTATTTCTTAAATAAATAAAAAATACTTACAGTTATTTTATTTATTATTTTTTTGGACAAATGACTTCTCCTATTTGAATTTCAATGCCTCTAAATGGGCAAAAAAAAAAAAAATCAAGAGCTTCAATTTCAAATTGTTTCTTCCATTCATATCAGCCACTAACTCATGTACAAATAAATAATTAGAAAAAAAAAACCATCAGAAATATCCTAAGAATTAGGATACTATCTTTATCTCACTTTTAAACATTATAACACTAAATACAAAATAAAAAATAAAAAAGAGCCTCATCGCATGCACTGTTAACATATGATAAGGCCTATATGTATATTCTAGTCTCTAAACACACGCTACGTACACACGTGTTTAGAGGCTTTTAAAAAAAATAAGAAAACAATTTGTGTCTCTATAGTGTATATGAGGAAAAAAATTTCAGTATTATAAACTTGTTTAAAATAAACACACACATACAAACATGTGAGTGAGAAAACATAAAAAATTAATTTAAGGAAAAAGAATTAAGAAAATTACCTTAGCTATCTAAGTGAAAAAGAAAGGGAGGGAGAAAGGGAATTTATTTATGTTTTTGTTTTGGCAACTAGCTTGACATTCAGAAAAAAAAAGATATATATATATATATATATACACACACACTAGCCTCTCTCTCTATATATATATATACTAGCTTCTAAGCACGCGCTCACATGTGTGCTCAGAGGTTCTTCTATTTTTTTGGGTAAATGTTAATAATTAGCATTTATTATAATTTAGAATTTTTTTTTTAAATTTTCAAACAAATATAAAGAATAAACCTTAGAGATAAGCTACCACTATAATTTCTTTTTTGAATGTGAAGGGAAAAAAATCCTAAATTTTAGTTCTCTTTTTTAATTCAAAATAAAATTTGTTATTTAACAATTATAACTTTATTTCTAAATGAACTTACGTTTCATTAATGAGGGTATTTTTGAACCACATAAAAATCCAGTTGAAAGAGGGGAATCCTCTTATATATTGTAGTGCTTAAATTTAAGGATATGAATGAAAATGTGGGGTGAGTTTTCTAGTAATTGGAGGAATCTAGGAGAGTTGAGTTTGAAAAACAACAAAAAAGTTATCATATTTTGTAGGCTATGTTTTAGGTGTGAGTTAGACATATATTTTTACAGGGTTATTCTCAAATTAGTTTGGTCTCTATTTAAATGTTGGATGCATGGGTAATTTTGAAACACAAAATAAGATTCCAAATAGGAAGCCCAGTACTGTTTCATTCAACTGCCTTGTAAAGTTGTGATTTACAACTAGTTTGTGTTGGCTTTTATTCCGTGCCAAATTTGATTGTAATTTTGTTCAATCTCTATGTACCTTGTATTTTATGTGGGATTTCTTTGTAAGGGTTGTGTGTGAAAGAGAGTGTGAAGACTCAAGGCAAAGTGAAGAGCAAGAAGTTTTTGTGGGTAGCTTGCGAGAAGCCTTCCCGCAAAGTGAAACATGTGTCTTGCACATGACTGAAATGCAAAGAATCATGACAGAAGCTGACAACTGGTTTTCGTGAGTGTCTCGCAGGTAAGGCTTTCCCGCGAGATACCCGCGAAACATTCTATTTTGCCAATTTGTCATATCTGATACACTAGGTCTCTGCACATACTATATATATCCACATTACCCACATTCTAAGAGGAGTGTTTTTTATAGAGAAAACCCTAACCACTATCCTTAAAAGTGAGAGATTGTTATACCCACAATTCTCTACACAATCCATTGTGGTTTTCCTCAACTCCTACCTCTCCATTTCCAAATCCTTAAGAGGTTGATAGCCCAAACACTTACCACACCCATTCTGAATGTCAAGTGAGATTTTGGTGTTGTTGGGAAGTATTGGAAGAAGCCAAGTTTTGGTGGATGCAATCAGGCGTATTGCAGGATCTGAAAAGTTAGACAAGACATGGTTCTAAGAAATTCTGTTGGAGTAGGAGCTTAGAGGGTTTAGGTGCATTGGATAGATTAAGTTTGGAGGGTCTTTTGCTATTCATGTATCCCAACTTATTGTCTAGTGGATCGATTTACCGCTTAGAGGGCGACGGAAATGTTTTACGCCGAGTACTTCGATTTCCTCTTCAATAACACATCAACGTGTTATCTTGTGTTTACATTCTTCTTCCCTACTCTTTTGGCTTTCGTTTTACTGTTGTGTTTTGTTGAATATGGCTTAGAGTAGTTTTATTATTTGTTCGCTCGTATTTACTCTATTCCGCACTTAGTTTAAATTAAAGTAAAATCAATCAAGCCGTAACTTTTAATTTAAGGGTCTAAACAACTCTTGTATTTTAACACATAATCGAGCTTTCATATCTTAAATAAATTACAATAATTTGATTTGACACAATCCTTACACTATATTTTGCTTACACTATATTTTGCTTTGAATTCTTCCAAAAATATACTAAGATATCTATGTGAATTAATATTTAAGCATCAAATTAGTATCAACTATCAACATATAACACGTTAATCTGCTATTTCAATCAACAACAGCAACCAAAAAAAAAACAAACTTATAACAATCACTATAGAATAATTATAAAGAAAACCCGAAATTCACAAATTATAAGCTATCCAAATTCATAAGCATTAGAAGAAAAAAAATTAAGCATAAATCTCCACATTATTTTGGGGAAAAAATTATTTTAATTTTTCAAATTTTCAAATTTATAATAATATGATGGATTTTTATAGAAAGAATAAACCTAAAATGTTGTATTTTGCTTGCTCTCTGTTCAACTGATAGGGTGCATGAAACTTGGTTTAGTGGCTACAGATGTCAGTTTGTATGAAAGTGTGAATATTGGTGTGAAATAGCGTCTTTAGGCCAACTAATGAGAGCAAAAATATAAACAAAACAAAGAGGAGAAATACTGAAGTACATACCTGTGATCGCAATACCAAGCTAGAGAATTTGGGGATTCATATATATAGAGGTGAGTTCCACTAATAAAATATAAGATATATAATCTTGGAAATTGAGACTTCGGAGAGTTCTATTTAACATATAATTTCAAATTATATTGAAGTTAAATTATCTATCCATACTATTTATAAGATGATTCTCCTTTTTAGATTAGATTTTTATGTGGTTTAAAAATACTCCCTAAACCTTAGATTTAACAGATAAAAAATTTGAGGACAACCCAGTAAAAGTACATTTCTAACTCCACTTGAAATGTTTACAAAATATGACGCTTTCCTACTAATCTAGGTCTTCAAAATAAGCTTATCCAAAATTAAAAATAAAAAATAAAAAAATTATGACACTAGACCACTCTTCAAAATAGGACATTCTTTAAATGCCTACAAAATAAGACATCTGAACAAATCGTTTGGAATTAAAAAAAAAAAAAAAAAAAAAATCATATGTGAAATTCTAATCAATTAGCTGTATATGCGTATAGAGATAGCGTTTATTTTTAAAAAATATATAGGTTTTTTTTTATACCTCTTAATTTTGTTAAAATACTACTGGTTACCTGATAGTCCTAATCCAAGTAAATCAGCTATCTTATCCATATTTTGATATGCACATTGCTTGTTTTTTTTCCCAACGTTGGAAGTTTAACTCAAATCAATGAAAGAAGTGATAAAGTAGTTGTTCATAAGAACAAATAAATTGTTTGTTCTTATCCAAAACATTGAAATTTGGTGAAGTTATTTGACGCAATCTCAACCTCTAAGCTCAACTTTGATTATATAGTATAGTATATGATTATTATGTTCTTTTGATTACAAGCTTCAATTGTTTTAAAAAATAAATAAATTTAGGTATTTATGATATTTTATAGTTCTCATAGAAGAACACGTTTGGCTTGTTTAAAAGTAAAATATTTTTCAGAAATTTTTCCCATTTTCAAGTGTCTGTTTGCATGTAAAATGTGACCAAACTTGTAAAATATTTGCCGTTGACTTTAAAATCCTTTATAAAAAGTTTTAAAACGTTTTATCTTTAAAATTTTGATAAAACATCTTACAAAAGCACACTGTGACTTCCCTTAATTCATTTGGTGGCTAGCTCACTAGTTGAAGGCCTGACTCGTCACTCTGGCAACTGATGTTGGGGATCTGGTAGCCTAAATGACAATAACCGATGTTGAAGTCCAGTGGCAAACGCTGCCATTCCGATGAAAAATGTTAGTCGTCCAGTCATTAGAGATGTCATTGCAGCAGCCAATGTTGAAGATTTGATAATTGGAGACACTGTTCCTACCACTAATGCCAGAGGTCTAGTGGCCGGAGACACCACTTAGGCAATGGTTGTCTATGTCTAGTTGTTAGACCTCCAGCACCAGCAACTTCGGTGATTGAGCCACCGATTTTGGTGATTTGCTTGAAAAATTTTACTTGTCATACCAAATACCTAAAAATATTTTACTTCAAGATAAACGAAGGGCAAATAATCTAAAAAGACTACTCACATAAAAAGTAAAAACTTCAACAACAATGTTTCAAAACTAGTCTCACATAGTTTAGTCAGTACTTTAGTTGGCTATTTGTTGCATCAACGTAATTTTTGACACTATTTTGTTAGACTAAATTAATGTCAATGTGTGAAAGATAACTATTCTTTTGGTCCCTAAAATTTGGTACTGGAATGATTTTGGTTCCACAAATCTAAAAAGTTCAAATTTCAAAAGGGGAACACTTTGGTCCCTCAATCTATTTTTCTATTCATGTGACTAATGGGATACTAAGGCACCCCATTTTATATATAGGGGCCAAACTCAAACCAACCACATATTCAAGGGACTAGAATTGAACCCACCACATATTTAAAGGATCATAATTAAATTGATACTGATGAACTCTAGGATATCAGTGGACTGAAAATGCCGGGCCTTGATAAACTTGCGACTGGATCCTGAGAAAACAAGTAAAAACTCAGAGGAGACCGGTGGAAGCCGGCCAAGAACCCTCCGATGGTGAAGTTAGTCTCTGACTGAAAAATGTGAACTCAGTTTCTCAAGAACAGAATCCCTTACTCTTTCATTGGCGTGTGCTTATATAGTATGCGGGAAGCGGTTACTTGTTTAGTAACCGCTCCTACAGTTGAGGAGTCCAACAGGCTCGGAAGTAACTTCCGTAACTGATGTAGAAGTTTGTGTTTCACAACGGTTGGGCTTGACTGGCGACGGTTCGTTCTTCCACTCGGCGGATACGTAGTAATCCTCCCTTGTCCTTTATGGACGTATGGACGAGGAGATGGTAGCAAGCTCGTCCGTCCTTTACAGACTGACGAACGCTAAAAACCCCGCCTGTCCTCAAGGACAGACGGATGATAGAGAGCTCGTCTGTCCCGTTTGTCCTTGAGGACAGGCGGACGAGTTAGCAAAGACTTACCTCTTGTCTATCCTTTGGACGACACATATGGACGGGAGATGACTTAGCGAATTTTCGTTGCACATCAGATACCATTGATGGAAGGAAATTTTTCCCTTTTTGAACTTTGAAAGACTAAAATTGAACTTACCCCAAATTAGAAGCATCAAAAGTATAATTTACCCTAAATTAAGAAACCCTAAGCAATAGTGAAAATAAAAATCACACACGTACCAAGAAAATCAATCACACAAGAACTAACCAAATTTACACGGAAAACCTCTTTAGTCTAGAAGGAAAAACCAAAGGCATATCCAACCAATCCTCTAATAAAATAAAGATTACAACCATGGTTTTAAATACCAAACCGAACTGGCCAGTCTAATTGGCTCAACTGAGAACCAAGTACTAGTCTGATCCTGTACAAATGCCCAAAATTGGTAAAAAACTAGCCAAAACTGAGAACCGGAAGCAAATCTAGTTCGGTTTTTAAAACCATGATTACAACACTCAAGTTTATGTCTAAAACTTGAGTTTGCAATAAATTAGGAAAATGCAAGAATAACTTTATGGGAATAAATACAATCTCATTGCAAAAAACTGGAACCTAGTGAAAACCAATTACACTACAAGATCCTATAAAAAAAAATAAATAAAAAACACAAGAAGATTTTTTGTGTTGAATTCTTCAACTTTACATAGTTACGACACTCATAATCCCCCTCTTGAGAAAACCCCCCAATTTATTATCCTCGTGACATACACAAAAATCCCCTCCCTTCCACCCCCCCAACCCTCTTTCCTTTTTATTTATTTTTTATTATTAATTTTTTTTTTTTGGGCATAGAATGAGGATATATCATATCATATTATATATAATAAAAGTTGGGCTTAAACGTCGTGGTTGCGCCACGTGGCTTCACTAAATTGCAAAAATTTTAATAAATTTTTAGATTTTAAGAATAGATATATACATATTTTTTGGATAAATATGACAAATCAAGTAATGAAAGAAAGTAGTATTTGATTTACAACTATAACAGTTGTGTCTATCAAAAATGTTATTAACAAACCCTAAAATCAATAGAATAGAATGAGCTAAGGATAGAATTTAAATAAAAGAAGAGATTCTTTCATCTTGATGCTTTTTAAATATATATTATTTTTCTTCTCCTATAATTTCTAATTTGATTACAATCCAAATTTGATCATTTTCTTATTATAATATATAAGTTGATAAGAATCTTAATTAAAAAAATCAATGTAGTACACGTAAAAAAAGGTCCATCTAATGCTTCTTCTTTTTTTATTTAAATTATAGTACTACATGTAAAATCAAAAAAAAAAAAAAAAAAAAACCTTACTACACGTAAAAATTGCAGAAAAGTTTTTAGATTTAAAAAAAAATAGATATAATTTTTATTCTCCGATAATTTCTAAGTTGATAAAAATCTTAATTTCATTATAATCCAAATTCTTCATCTAATCCTTTCTTAAAGTACACGTTAAAGTCCATCTAATTTTAACTTCATACACCTCTATAAATTAGACTGATATTAGACTTTTTATTCATATCAACTTCTTTAATGTGGAGTGTATATATATATAAGATAATTCATAATAAATACCTACCATACAGTTTTTTTCCTCTATTATTCCCTTCTTCTCCCTACAACCTTACACATATGTATTTGTTTACTCTAATTTTTTTTAATGTATTTGTTTAATTTTTTTTTCCCATAAAATTGAATAGGTTTTGTGTATTTTTTGTCTTTTGTTTAACCTAATTTCCCAAATTTTTATCCTATTTATTTGGTTATTGTTTGAGCATCAATCATTAAATAGAGTTAGACATGAATTTTTATTATTTTGTATATCATATATGAATTACACTCAACAATATCACACTTCTGTTTTCATTTAGTACAGTTCCATTTGAAGTTCTGCATATTGGACAAACTGCTTCAACATAAACACCACGCCTAGATAAATTGTCCATTGCAAGTAAAGAATTACTCAATGATTTCCAAAGAAAAAGTAAGACATTTTTCCCCTTCACTTATTTTATTCTATTTATGCCTCAATAATTTTTATTTTGTTGGTCTTTTTGCTTCTTCTTTATTTATTTTTATTTATCCGTATTGCTCACATTGTTAATTGGGAAACTACTGTCTACCATTCTCTTTGTAGTTTAAGCCTTATTCGAAAAATCTTAATTAGGTGAACAAGATAGGAAATATCATGCTAAGCTGGGTTTTTTTTTTTTGTGCTACTTATTTTGGGTTGTTAATAATAGAGAGAGAGGTTGAGATCAAATAATAGAGATTATTGTTCACAACTAAAGGCCAAAATGGATGCTACTATTGAAAGGTATCACTTCTCAATTCTCATCATATCTCAATGCTAATGAATTTATTTAATTTTTTGGTTGGGTGAAAATCACTCAAGTTTCAGTGTCTTCTCCCATGCTTTCAAGGACAAAAATTATATTTTCATGTATGTCTCTCTACTTTATATTTTTAAATGTTTAGTTATTTAGATTATTCTTAATTATTGAATTGAGGTTTCCACTTAAATATGCTTTCAATAATTTTTTAATAGCTTTTAATTATTAAATTCAAGGTTTTTCCATTTAAATATTACTTGAGCCCTAAATCTCAATATATTATGAAAAATCCTTTTATATTTCTTTTATGTATCTCATTTTATATTAGTTACTTAGTTATCTACCATCTTCCATTCAATTATTTTAGACTGATATATATATATATATATATATATGCTTTTAAAACTTAGTCTCACACAATATGCATTCATTATATAACTTAAAAGTAAAATATTCATTTATTTTTTATTTTTTATTTTATTATTTAATTTTAAGGAAATTAATAAAAAAAATTGTTTACATTTGAATTTTAATTAAGCCGTTGGGCTTAGAAGCCGTGGTTGCTCCACGTAACTTCACCAAATTGCAGAAATTTTATTAAATTTTTAGATTTTTAAAGGAATAGTATACTGCCAGAACTCTAATTCTTTCTTATCATTAAATAAAATTAGATTAACATTATTTTTTTATTTGTTAGGATATATTTCTTAAATTAAGGGGATAATATTTAACATACAAAAATTTAATTTAGATAATATTTATCATCTAATTAAAATTATTTTTTTATTTGTTAGGATATATTTCTTAAATTAGGGGATAATATTTAACATAAAAAAAATTAAATTTAGATAATATTTTTCATCTAAATTTTCAAAATTTTAATATTATTAAATTAATATTATTTTATCTAAATATCAAGCTACAAAACTTGATTATTAAGTGATAAGCACAATCCAAATTCTTCAAGAGGTGATTAATATAAATCTATCCCAAGAAATAATATATATCTCTAATAATTTGATAATCTCTATCTATGCCAAAAAACAATATATATCTCCATTAATTTTATAATTTTTAAGTTGATGACATTTAAAATATATATATATATATATATATATATATCAAAATTCCTTATAGCTATCAACCACGTTCTCTTTCTCTTTTTTTTTTAAATTTATTATTATTATTATTATTATTATTATTTTCATTTTGTTTATTTTCTTTAGTGTTATTATTGTTTTTTGTCTTCATGTAATTTTAATTAATGAATTCAAAATATTCGAAAACATTGTCAAGTTTCTAAAGGCTCATTCTTTGTTTTTGTATTTTGTTTTTATTAAATTGATTAGGTTTTGTGTATTGGTTGCCTTTTGTTTAAACTAATTTTCTTAGCTTTGATATAATTTATATTCTTAGGGTTAGGGTCTTAGAATTAATGATTAAATATGATTACAATTAATAGATTAATTTTAACAATTTTTTTATTTGATTTTTATGTTACATCAAATTATCAATATGTTCTACACATGTATTCTTGAATTATCAACTTTAATTTTAATTTACAATATTATCAAAATTATATTAATTTTAGATTTATCAATTGTTTAGTACATTTTTTAAAATAATTATCAATTTAAAATTCAATTTTGGTATTATCAATTTAATTTAGTTTTAGGAAGAAATCTTACCCCTTATTTTAATGAGATAATTATTTACACTTGATAATTTTCTTCTTTTATCTTTATTGAATCTATTAAAATATATAATTATTTATACATTTATTTTATAAGCTTTTTCATAAAACCGTGCAACGCACGGGCCTATAACTAGTTATTATATATAAAGCAGATAGAAAGCTAAAATGAGTTTCAAAATTGTGAATACACACCAAACAACACAAACTGTCCAAAACATTAAATACACCTAAAACAAAATTTGGGAAGTACGCAGATGACCAACCCCATCTTGTCCCAAATGTACATAGTTATTCAAAAAGGTTGGGCATTTTGTCATTTAAAATCTCTCATTGCATTTGTTTCCTTCCAATATCAACTAGTTTATCTACTATTGGATTTGCCTATCGGTAGATATGATTAAGCGAGAGGTTCCATGTTGGCTGGCGCATTAGGTACCAACAACCAAAGATTAAGTTCGTAAAGAGTAAGAGGAAAAATTGTATTTGAATTCAGCCATTTTGTTACTAAATGCGAATCTGTTTCTGGTTGGATTTGATTCATTTGAGTATATTAATATATTATCCGTTGGCCTTAGCAAGAAGTAAAGCAAATTAGCAAAACTGATTGCTCAAAGTTCCGCTGTAATACTAGAGTAATGTCAATAGTAAGAGTACGAGAGAATGCAATAACCCAATTGCCCTGCCCCATTAATCCCTAACTATCTCCCCAACATGGCATTTTTTGCCAAATATTCAGTTTTTGTAAAAATTATTACTGATAAGCTTATGCTTGAAGTTATTTAGGCATATAGCACTTTTGAAACTCAAGTTTAACAAACTCCAATTTAAAATAAAAATCAAGTTTAGTAATCTCGAATTCCAAACAGATGTAATATTTTATTTTTAGTTAAACGATTCATGTGAGTAACTATCTACTTCGAACTTAAGTTCCAAAAGACATTATATAACAAAATAGCTTCAGACAAAAACTTCTCACTAATATATTTTTTTCTGGTAAAAATTAAATATTTGAGGGGAAAAAAAAATGCCCCCAGCACCGAATGGTCCTGGATGACCTTTTGCACTACCAGTAATATTTAATTTGAGGTATTTGGTGAAGGTGGGTTCCAACTTATTTTATGGCCTTACTTTTATTATATTCTTATTTTATTGCTTCTAATTAGATGGATAACTCTAGTTTTTGTTTCTTATGAGCCATATCTGTTTGGTTTCATTTTCATCACATGGGTCACGAAACAAAACACCTCCAAATTCGTAAAAATATGAGTTATTTTGTTCTTCACAGACGAGAAGACGTTGACGGTGTTTGTCTTTTTGCGGCTTTGCATTTTGTCTGTTTGCAGATTTTGTTGATGTTATCGCTGTGTTTTTTTTTTTTTTTTTTTTTTTTAAATTGTTGTTTGTTCGGTTTGGTACAGGAAAGATTATCTTAAGGGACATGGTGGAGTGGCGGCACACTACACGTTACAATTGCCAGTGTGAACGCGTCATTCCTAAATACTTTCCGGAGAGAAATTGATGCTTTCTTGGGTCAATTTGGCCTAAATTCAATGATATACACATCCTAGGTTTAAAGTTTGATGGTAGCTTGTGGTTAAAAGATTGTTAGGAGTAGTAGGGTAGTGGCACGTGTCCAAATGATCTAGAAAGACATGTGACACTTTAATGACAATTTTTTTTTTTTTTTTTTTGTGTAATGACATTTTAAATATACATTAAATTGAAAGTTTAGAAATTTGAGACTTTGGACAAGAAGAGAAAGAAATAGAGGAAAAAGAAAAAGAAAAATAGAAAACAAGAAGCGTGATCCATTTGATCTTGGACTTTTCTTTTTAATAGATAAATAGTATTTCAAATCTATAGCATTTACTCTATAAAATTATATTTTTATCATCAAACCAATATTATAATTGATTTTTAGTCTATGTGGGAAATTGAACTTTAGATACCGTATTTAACAATAAGAAACTTTACCAATTAAACTTAATTAAACCTAAGCGTGATTGATTGAATCTTGAATTGATAAAATTAAAAAAAAAAGAAAAGAAAAAGGAAATCATTAGATTATCTTGGTAACTTGTTTTAATTTTTGGTATCACAACTGATGTTGGTTTTGGACCACTTATAGCATTTACATCAACTTCAACAAGTGCTCAGTTAAATTAACCCCAAAAAATCTTCTTTTTCTATTTTAGCAAGTCAATTTTTCAATGCATGTACATTAGACTCAATACTCTGCCTCTAATTTATTTAAATAATTATTTTCTCTCTCTCTCCAAGCAACAATTTGTTTTGCTTCCCTTACTTTCCCCAATTTCAACCTAAAAGCCATATCAACCCGTGGGGGTCAAAAACGATGGAAGCCTTTAAGGAGGTTCCACGGATCTAATCGTCTCAACTAATTTGTTGATGAAGGGGGTAATCCATACTAAGAAGACTAGACAAGTAAGATCAATGGTTGAAATGAAAAAATCTTGTATATTTATATAACGCAACTGAACTTCTGCCAAGATTACAAACAAGATAAGCCTAAGCAAGAACACTTTTCTTTTTACTCTAACTCTCTCTCTCTCCCTCTCCCTCATCTCCTTCCACCCTCAATAAGTGAGAATAGGTTTATTTATACCCTCAGCTCATCCTTCTCCTTAATGAATTACCAAGCTAAATGTCTGCAAATCCTTATCCCATCAGGTGTCTTCTCCCCTAATTTCATGATGAAAATGGACTTTTGGAGCGTCCAACACTACTCAAGCCGATCATCCATAATTAAATGTAGCATGCATTAAATGGGAATACCTAATTAATGCGAAAGTAACTATTACTTGGATTGTGTGCCACTTTGCATGGTTCCCTAGTTGTATTATGGGTAATTCCTCCCTCAATGACTTTCTGGGTAATTCCTCCCTTGGTGGCTTTCCGGGTCAAGAATAATTGGGTGGGACCTTACCTCGGTTTAGCAAGTTTTTTCTATCTTTGCTCAGATGTTGTGGATCCAAACTAACCTGGTGTTTCCATTTATCCTTGTCACAAGAACCTTCTACAGGCCTAATACCTCGAGTCGTGACCCAAGCTCGACATCTCAGGCATTACTTGGGTTGTTATATGGGCCCAACATCTCATGCCTATCTCGGGCTTCACAGGCCCAACATCCCTGGCTTACTTAACTCCTTGGTGGAGGGGATCATCCTCCCATACAACCCAAATCCAACACCAGCAACCCAGATCAGCCCAAATCAAACATCAATTGATCAACAATCTATGAATTAGATCACACCCTTTGCCATTGCCAATCTCACAAATCTATGGTACAATTATCACCATTCATACCATGGTACTACATATAGAGCTTATGATAATCACTGATTAAAAATCAACAAATCGACAATCAAACCTAAATCGCATGGCCAATCACACAGAGTTGCTAACCACAGTTGTTGCAGTTGCATTGATCTTCAGCTCTTCACTTCAAAATTACATTTCTCAAGATTAAAATCATGAGGCACTTCGTGAACTAAGTTTAATTCTTCAGTTAGATTGTCAATGAAATTTTCACCACTCAACTTTTCTTTTATAAATTGGCATCAATTTCACTGGAATGATCATGACCTTTGTTAACAATTTTTTGTCCACTAAAGTCATACTCTTCAGGGATTAGAATCATAGGGCATTTCATGCCCCCAAACTCTAATTCTTGAGTGTTAGTGGATCTTTCTGCAGTCTTTTCTTCATACTTTGATGATTGACCACTTCTATTTTGGTCTTGACATCGAGTTACTTCATAGAATTATTTCCATAGCATCTCTCTTCGTTCACATAACTTTTGAATGATTAAATTTATTCTATAAACTTTGTATGACTCAAAGCCATCACTTGAATCTATAGGTTGGTTCAACATAGCAATATTTTCTTTAATTCTATTCTATATAGCTGCATTTTTACTTAACATTGGCAAAGTAATTTACAAGCGCAGTTGATATGATTTTTGCCATAGATTACGCACATTTCTCCATCTAGACCCATGCTTTTTGTTGAATTTTCTCATTCAACGACTTGTTACCAGCATGTGTTCCCATTGAGGTCGCCAATTTGTTTGAGCACAAACCAACTTTTATTTGATGTTGCTCAAAGTGATACAAAGTTTCTCGAGGTTAATGACCTGACTTTGCGAAAGAGGACAAGGGTTCAGTTCGGTAACACCTAACTTGATAGGACTTTTTTGTGAACTGAATCATGAGAGACCTATATAGGTAGTATTTGTACCCATAATTTTAACTCCACAAATTTTCTCTTAAACTTTATAGTTTAGTGGCATAATTTGCTTTCACTTTTTAGGAGAATTGAGTTCAAATCTCCCCCCCCCCCCCCCCCCCCCCATTGCTGTCTTGATGTTCTGTGGAAATTTAAATTATGTTTTGAATTTTGCTAAATTTACAACATTCAGTCCACAACATTTTCACAACAAATTTTAAGTGATAATTTGTAAAAATAACAATTTACTTATCGAAATTTGTTATGAAAATGTTGTAAAAATAATATTTTTTTAAATAATATATGGAGTATAGAATTTAAAATAATAAATTTTCCCCCCAAACTCCAACTAAAGTATTGCAGGCTCGCAGCCAATACACAGTTACTTCCAAGCTACAATTCACAATCCCTGGATGCAGCAGTATCTTAAGACCGAAACAAGAACTGCCAGCTCGTAGAAATTTGAGTTTTATTTTAGTTTTCTTAGAGGAAAAAATAATGTTTCCGCGACTGTTTGAAGGATTTTTTGGCTGCTGTTGGCATTTTTTTTATGGATTTTGCCGAGAAACAAGGGGGTGTTTAGTACATGTGTTTGAAAATATGTGTTTTGTTATTTGAAAACATATAAAAATATGTGTATGTAAAAAAATGTGTAAAAATGCGTGTAATATTATTTAAAAACTGAAAATATGAATTGAAAAACCATTCCTAAGTTTTCAGAAGTCATGGTTAGGTAAGGAGAGTAATTGACACGATATAGCTTTAGCCCTTATCAAATAATTTTTGAATAGAAAGTTAATGCAAAGTGTCAATTCGAACTTTGCATTAAAGAAAAACAAACTACTCTGGCCTTCAGTTGATGATAAGTCTTAGTCTACACTCTTAAGTATGGTAGGTGGATTTCAACAAATAATAAATGAATGTTAAATTTTATTTTTTATGATTATTTGTTATTGAGAAACATAAGTTTGTAAAGTTTATACAATACAATTTTGTAATATCCCTACTAAAGTTATTCATGTTTGAATTATCTTCTATGATTCGTGATATATTAGTTTGTAAAATTTGTTTAATAAAATTTGTAATATATCTAACATTAATTTTTTTTTTTTATAAAATTGTTAATGTTTTTTATTGCTTCTAATCAAATTTTGTGACATTATCAAAAAGTATTTTTAGATTGATAACTCAGTTTTCTTGAGATCTACGTTTTTTAATTTCATGGTCATGATCAGATCTAGATCTTTTACTTACAAATCAAAATCCTAAAACCTAGCAATATCTTAAGATTGAAACATAAACTTCCACTCGTAAAACATTTTTTTATTATTATTATCAAAAAGCCTCGGATCGGAGGACATAAAAATAACTAAATAAACACAAAAATTTTCACCCCAACACCTTTGCCTGTTTTTACTGTGTTGCGGATAGGCTAATACAACAGCAAAGCCATTTGGTGATTTTTTTTACAATATTTAGCTGAAATTGAAATTTTTTTGTTGAAAATATTGTAAATAAAACTAAAAGGTAACTAAAATAGTACAATAGGACCCATAAATAATATCAAAAAGTATAGTGAGACTTATGAATAATAGCAAAAATAAGCTGAATAGTAAAAAAAATTGACTTTTTAAACCATGCCAAACGCACACTAGCCGTTTTTTCTACTTATTTCTTCTCCGGTTCTACAGTTATGCAGCTTGCCATAAAATATGTGTCAAGTTGTGATAAGATTACATTATTTATATATGGGTCTATCATTGATTTTTTGTGAAATAATAATCCAATTCTCATTTGACATATGCGTAGGTTGTGATAAAGTATGTATCCCTGGAATTATCGTTCTTCCACACTTCCTCTTTAGATAAAACGAATAATGTTTCATGCAACAATCCAAATAGTTAAATCCAGCTGTTGAATTTACATTCGGTGAGGCATATTCCATCAAAATGCAAAACAGATTATTATATTGTTCACCAAGGAGCACAAAAACAAGCCTACATCGGAGTAGGCATTTTGCAAAATATTTTGCAACTTGCCACTCAACTCATAAAAGTTTATTTATTCATTTTTTATCTTATTCTTTCTCTCCTTCTCTTCTCTATAGTGTTATTTTTATAAAATGAATTGTAAAATAATAAAAAATAAAAAATAAAAAGAGATGTAAAGTGTGTTGATAACTAATGTGATTATATAATAAATGCATTTTTTTCAATGCTCATAAGATTAAAACAAAAAGGCTCTCAGGCTGATAAAAATGAGTTTTACTTTTCTTTTTTTAACTAATATTTTCTGCAACAACTTCTGTGTCTGTTGTTGTGTTTGCCTTCTTCTTTTTTCTTTTTTTTAATTAAAAAAAAAATGTTTGTCCTGGTTGGTACAGAGATAAATCTTTAAAGGCCAAGATTTGGTTAATGTGAACGCATCATTAGAGTGCAAGTGAAATTGTGAATGCATGATTTTCACTTTTTCAGAGCGTAGTACAAAGTGCTAGTGTGTGTGAAAGCGTCATTTTTAAAAGCTTCTTGCTAGAGAAATCTTTTTTTTTTTTTTTTTGGAATACTGGTAGAGAAATCTGATAGCTTCATAATTCATGAAGTCAATTTGGCCTAAATTCAATAATACCAATTCTGCGTCATCATGGTCCGTGACTCTAATTACCGCTAGTAGTTTTGGAATTGGCGTGTTATTGTATGTTTGTGTTATATAAAAAAATTATAAGTCATAATCAAAAATAAGTTTGGTATATGTTTCAATGTTTCATACTTTGTCTGAATTTTGGTCTAAAGTGATGGTAGATTGTGGTTAAAAGATTGTCGGTAGGAGAATAGCATGAGTATAATATGTTCAAATAATTTGAAAAGACATTTGTTCTTTTACTTTAATCACGTATAGATATTACTCTACAACTCTAACAGTCGCTAGCAATTTTAAAATTGGCGTGTTGCTAGCAATTTTAAAATTGGCGTGTTGTTATATGTTTGTGTGTAATAAAAAAAAAATTCTGCGTCATAATCAAAAATAAGTTTGGTATATGTTTCGAAGTTTCATACTCTCTCTGAATTCTGGTCTAAAGTGATGGTAGATTGTGGTTATAAGATTGTCAATAGGAGAATGGCACGTGTATAATATGTTCAAATAATTTGAAAAGACATTTGTTCTTTTACTTTAGTCATGTGTACATATGTCAGACTCTGACAATAGCAAACATACCTGTTTACTTTTTTTTTTAATCTCAATTTTATTTATAAAAAAATAAAAAATAAAAACCTCCAAAATTAGATTTTTTTTTTTTAAATAAGCTTTTTTTTTTCCTTACCTTTAACAAATAAGCTACCAAAAATTAAAGGATTTCAAAAATACACTTAAAAATTTTGGAGGTAAGGAAAGGCAAAAAGAAAAAAAGAAAAAAAAAAAGAATCGTTAACGTAATAATCACTTTACAAGAAGTTATCAGACCCATAGGTTTAGAACCTAGGCAAGGTTAGAGTTGAAGTTAGAGCCTTACCACTTAGTTACGCTTGCAAGTTGATGCTCAAAAAAAAAAAAAAAAAAAAAAAAAAAAAAACTTGAAGTAAACTTAACGCAATTTTTTTTTTATTTAAATAAAAACAACTTAACACAATTCTATTCTACTTAATTAAATTATCAATCTCTTACAAGGATTATAAAAAAAAAAAAAATCATAATTAAAATCCTTCAAAGATATTCAACTTTACTTCAAAAATTAATCATAAATTTTAATATTTTCATGATTATTATTTTATTTTAGTAACTTTCTTATTTAATTATTAAATATATGCTTGAAAATCATTAAATTTCCCTCACATATATAGATATATTAGTCAATTTTGCTAGTTTTATAAATTTAATATCTATATTTAGGGTTTAATTAATTATTAAAGTAATTATGACATTATCGCGGTTCGATTTCAGTTGAACCTCGGTCCGACCTTAAAAATCTTGAACCCCTCCTTTTACCGGTTTTTTGAACGGTTCAGGTATGAAAAACATGGGCAAAAGCATAGAGTAGGATTTCTATTTCTGATTTAAATAATAATAATAATAATAATGAGATGGGATTGATTATATAAATATGTTACTTAAGCTAAAAACTACTATTTGAATCACTTTTCTAGTGTAATGTTATTTATAAAATAATTTTCTAAAGTTTTGGCTAATAGATTAAAGTTGATTTGGCCCCAATTAATCTCTCCCTCTCAGAGCGCCTTTGTGCCTAGCTGATTGATTACTAATAATGCACTTGTGGCCTATGAAACTCTGCATGCTATGCATGGCCGGAAAAAGGGCAAGAAAGGGGCTATTGCACTAAAACTGGACATAAGTAAGGCGTATGACAGGGTTGAATGGTCTTTTTTAAAGGGAATGATGATCAAGTTGGGTTTTCTGGATGGGTGGATTGACCGGATCATGGGTTGTGTCACTACTTCTTCCTTCTCTGTCCGCCTCAATGGTAAGGCATATGGTAATTTCAGACCTACTAGGGGACTCCATCAAGGAGACCTGCTTTCCCCCTATTTATTTTTGATTTGTGCTGAGGCTTTTACATCTCTGCTAACTAGGGAGGAGGTGGTGGGCCGGCTTCATGGTGTGTCCATCTGTCGGTCTGCCCCATCTATTTCCCATTTGCTTTTTGCTGATGACTCTCTTGTGTTTTGTCAAGCTAAGCAGGAGGAAGTGCAAGTGGTTTCGGATGTTTTAGATTTGTATGCTGTGGCCTCCGGTCAATGTATTAACTTGGAAAAATCTTCCGTCTTCTTCAGCAGCAATACTTCAAGGGTGCAAAGGGATTGGATAAAAAATGCATTGAGGGTAAAGGAAGTGGAAAAATTCGAATCCTATATGGGCTTACCCACTCTGATTGGCCAGTCAAAATATCAAGCCTTTTCTTTTCTTAAGGAGAGGGTTTGGAAGAAGATTCAAGGGTGGAAGGAGAAGTTGCTATCCAAAGCGGGGAAGGAAGTCCTAATAAAAGTTGTGGCCTAATCAATCCCTACATACACGATGAGAGTATTTCAACTGCCAATGAAACTTTGTAACGAATTAAACATGATGTGTGCTAGGTTCTGGTGGGGTCAAAGTGGGGATGAAAAAAAGATACACTGAAAGAGTTGGGAGTCTCTTGTCCAGCCAAAGAAGGAGGGAGGTTTGGGATTCAGAGACATTCGAAGTTTCAATTTAGCCATGCTGGCAAAACAAGGGTGGAGAATGTTGACCAACCATGACTCTTCTTTATCGTTGTTTTAAAACAAAATACTTCCTCCGGTGCACCTTTTTGGAGGCGGCTGATCATCCAAAAAGCTCATATGTTTGGCAAAGCTTAATTGTTGCGCAACCTATTTTGAGAAAGGGGTGTTGCTGGCGAGTTGGTTCGGGCTCTTCCATTCGGGTGTTATCTGATAAGTGGTTGCCTCACCACCCAACAAATAAAATCCTGGCTCCACCGAATGAAGTAGGGGAAGATTGGTATGTGGCGGAGCTAATTGATTGGAATAATTTCCAATGGGACCATACTTCATTGACGGGGCTTTTAGCAAATATGATGCTGAGGCTATTTATCGAATTCCTCTGAGCAGAAGATATGTTCCAGACGTGATGGTTTGGCTGCATAACAAAAATGGGCGGTACTCGATGCGGTCTGGTTATCATACAACAAGGAAGTTGGTGAGAGAGTCAAAACAGGAGGGTGAGGGGTCAAATCCAAAGGCCGGCAGCGACGTTTGGGCGAAAGTCTAGGGGCTTCACATCCCAACTAAGATCAAAGTTTTTGTGTGGCGAGCCTGCCATGATATTCTTCCAACTTATGAAAAACTTAGACAGCAGCGAATTATTGAGAATGACTTGTGCCCTATCTGCAATCAAGCCCCTGAAACAATTCTCCATGCATTGTGGGAGTGTGCTGTAGCTCAGGATGTGTGGGATGGTTGCTCTCACCATTTGCTGCAGAAAGGGCTGACTGTCCAAACCTCTGTGCTTTAATTAGTTGAGGATCTTCTGCATAAGCTGCCACCGGATGTGCTTGAGTTTTTTCTGGTGCTTTGCTAGCTTCTTTGGCATCGTCGTAACCGTGTTGTGCATGGGAGTATTTTGCAGGAACTAGGTACTTTGGTTGGGCGTGCTAGCAGTCTCCTTGGGGAGTTCTTGGAGGCTCGGTCTCAACTGGATTTACCCGTGCCTCATGTGTTTAATGGCCCATCAAAGCAGTGGCAACCACCTATAGGATTGATGTATAAATTGAATTTTGATGCTGCAATTTTCAACGATTTTTCTGCCTCTGGTGTTGGGGTGGTTATTCGGAATGGTGATGGTCAGGTGATGGCTGCGTTGGCGTCAAGGGGTCCTGCAGTTTTGGATAGTGAAGAGGCAGAGGTTTTGGCTTGCAATCGAGCCCTGGAGTTTGCGATTGATGCTGGTTTCACTGACTTAGTTGTGAAGGGTGATAACTCAAATGTGTTGCGTTCTATTGTCTCTGCCCAGTCGGATTGGTCACAGTTGGGAAACATTTTCGACGACATTCCCTGCTTGGCTGCTAGGCTGCGACTTGTGGAATTCCAGTGTATTAGACGGTCTGCTAATGGGGTGGCCCATTCTCTTGCTTGTTATGCTAGACAAATTAGTGAGGATTGTATTTGGCTGGAGGAATCCCCTCTGCCAGCTCTAAAAGCTCTGTATGAGGACTCTGTTTCTCTGTTGGTTTAAATGAAGCTGTGTTCATTTTCAAAAAAAAAAAAAAAAAAAAAAGGATCACTTTTCTAGTGATTCCATGGGTATTCCACTACTATTCCTTGGAATTCTCAGCGTGTTTTGAAAAGTGAACTCATAAGGCCTTTTTATAGTGAAAAAATGGAGTGCAAGGCCAATTCGAGGCAATGTGTTATTGATCTAACCACAATTTTTTGAGATAAAAATGTCCTTATGAACCTCCATCAACCTTAGCCTACTTGCACGGGCTCAATGACTTGCACATGTAGGAATCAAAGCCTACACACCCAAAGCTAAGGGTTTTCAGAGTATTTTGTATGTTTAGAAAAATTGGGCTCATATTCATCTTGCTTGGCAAATATCCTTTACTATTGGGCTCCTAAAGTCTCATCGCCAGTAGTTTCCAATTCTGTTGGACTAGGCACCACCCTGCAACTATGATATAACTTCACCTGCTTTTTTCCCAAGCGCTCCTTGGTGAATACAACGAAGCCACTCCCCGCAACTCCAAGCCAAAATATGCATGTTTTTTCCACCACAACGGCTCACGCACAAAACAATGTTGGCATTTTGCACTACCCGCACAAAATGAAATAATGCTTGTCGAGGAATAGGGGCTTAAGTCGAGAAAGGATGCAAAATGGGGTGTCTATACACTATTTCCTTTTATTTTCTTAATTTTGCCATATCCCAAGCCCGTGTAATATTTTATGGGAAATTTGAAGAAGTGTGATATGGAAGGAAAAAAGTGTGGCCTATTGAACTCACCCATGGGCCCAAGAAGTGGATTTTGCCCAGTAGGCTAAAAATGTTTGCATAACTTATGTGCAAATTAGCAAGCCCATTTATAAGCCATGAACACAAAAATAACACTTGAATAATTTGTTTTATATCCCATTTTGGCCTAATCACCTTAAGTCATGAAAACCTCCCTAACCGTATTTAACGATAATTGATGAAGTTTGTCAAATTTAGCAGGCTCTTAAGGGATCGATTCCTCTATAAAGGCTTGACAAAGCTGATTTAGCTAATTTGATTATCCAAATTTGGTAGCAAACTAATGTTGCAATGTTAAAAAAGCCCACTTTTTAAGGTTGCTAATTTTTCAAATATCTAGCTACCAAGAGGTTTGATCATTACCTAAAGATGGATATTAGACATACCTCTTATCTACTTTAATGCCCTGTCCCAAACCAAGTATTAATTGAACTTCATCTACCTCATCAACCACATTTATACTTCTGACTTACACCACAACCTCTTATTATAAGAAGTTGCAAACTTAAAGCATGTTTGTGTGTGTAGTAGCACAAGTAGTACCCTCTCTCTCCATTTGTTTTACGATGATATTTTGTTGTCATTATTATCGATTGATTGATTTTTTTTTTTTTTTCCGAGTAATTAAAGAACCTTTGAGTGATCCTTAATATATACTGCTAGCCTCCTTAATTTAAAGAAAAAAAATGCTATATCCATATCATTTTTACAACAAATCCTATGTTACAGGTTATTACGAGTTGTTATTGATGGAGTAGAAAAGTAATTTCAATGGTAGATTCAAATTAGAATCAATAACAATTAATCACCTATGATTTGTTGTGAAAATGTTGTGAACGTAACTCCTCTCTTATTTAAAAGATCAAATTGAGTAGTCCCATCTCTTTTGAACTTGGGTCATGAGTCCAAAACCTCATTTGCTTGCCATCTCAAATCGACCCCATTAAAGGAAATAATGTGATTTCTGGAAGTATAAGACAAGGGGGTTTAAATGTGATTGGATAAACTAAGGATGGGGGCTTAAATACTTCCTAACTCAAATCACTGAACTGATTGTGGACTTCCTAACTCAAATCACAGTTAAACAAATGCATTTTTAACATTCATTTGTAAGAAAGTCCAATGCTAAGAAGCTGCTAGGAATGTACTCACAGAAAAGAGACAAGAAATTGGGGCAAAGTGTCTTTGTAGTCAATGCTATAAGTCTTCGTTTGGATAAAATTATTGGAAAAGTTGGAGCATAAAAACTGTAGGAAGGATAGGAAAGTTATCTATTTTTCACCATGTGTGTTTGGTATAAAGAATCGAAATGTTGTAAGGTAGAAATAAATATACATTGAAATGGAAATTGTATGTATCTACCATTATACCCCTATTGCATAAGAAGTAATTTTTCTATTAGTATATAATAAAGGATAAAGTTTAGTTACAAAATTAGTTATAGCTCAATATCTTTTGATTGAAGTTGAATTTTGATAAATTTACCATTGGATTATATTTTATTCTTATATCCTCCATGTTTGCAAAATTTCTATAAAATTAAAGATCAATAATTTGTTTAAATTGCAAGTTTTTATAGTTTAAAATTATACATAAAATATAATCTTAAAGATCATATAGTAAATAATATCTAATTGGCACAAAATTTGACATGTGCATTAAGAACATAAAAAATAAGTAATTTAACGGTTAGATTTTTGAAATATATAGAAATATTAATGATATTGAGTAAAGTTATAGTCTTATGTTATAACCAATTTTGTAACTAAATTTTGTCTTATAATAAATATATTTTTTTCATTCTTATAAATTAAAAAAATTAAAAAAGAAAAAGAAAAAATGAAGAAGAAGAAGATAATGTCATTAGTTCAATTAGTGGAGATGAACACATACGAAGACAGATTTATTCTTTTTTGGGCTGATGTTTCTTATTTCGTTCCACATGGTAATTGATTTTGACACCTTCACTAACTCCTTCACTCTAACGACAAGTTATATTTGTAAGCGACCGGTGTGTTAAACAAAGTCCATACGATAAGACAATTTTCCATAGGAAAACCAAGACCAGGACTTGTGTCTTGTCCTGTAGTCCCCAGAGAAGAAACCTCAATGCTTTCGAAACCAGACTCAGCATCTCTGTCTCATATAGTCATGCTCCGAAAGCTAAAGCAAACCCAACCCAAGCTCTAACAGCCATTACTGGGCTTATTTGGACTGGACCATGCTCCTAGAATCTGTACCTACGTAGAAGCCCATATTCATACTGGAAATGCAAACGATTTAGTTTATTATGAACTATTGCTGTAAACGAGCTGGCCCAATTAAACAAAATTTAGAATTGTTTTATATAATTTTTTTTTAACATAAGTTGAACTTAACCTCATCATCAAGTTGATTAAAAACAAAAACCTCTTCCACAAGATAGATTGTATATTTAAATTTGGTTAATTTATTGATGAATAAGTTTAGGTTTATTCACAAATTACTTGTGATTAACTATTTTTTTCCCTGCATATAATAAACATGTCTAATACTTTTTACCCCTTAAAGAATTATACCACGTAACTAAATTATAGTTTATAATTATATTATTTAAGTTAATTAGATAGAATGATTATTAAAAAAAGTTCATGACTTTATATACTCCTAAAGCCAGTGGTATAGACTCTAGTAAGCATTCAGTCTTTAAAAGTATATATAAACAAAAGAAGGGTAAAAATATGTTTCAATATATTGTACATAAATCATTTATCAAAATGAAATTCAACATATATATTTTTTATTCTTGAAAATAATATATGATTGATTCTATGCTAAATTATGTAGGTAATTTCTTTTTCAATGTACAAAATTCTTTTTTTTTTTGTGAAACTTTTTTTTTTTTGAGAAGAAAAATGTTAGCTTGGTAGTTGCAATAGAAACTAAAAACAAGAAGAATAAGCAGGAGTACAATTACTTTTTATAGAAGTTGATGGGTTGTTAATCTTTTAATCGCCTACCAACAATTTCGCACAATTCAAAACAAAATGGTGATGAATAAAAAATAAAATCCACACGAGTCCTCAGATCTACAATCCATCCATCTATTTCAAAATTTTGAAGGAAAAAGAATTTAACATGAAATACATTGTAAAAAATGAAGAAGTGCCACACATAAATATATAAATAAGAGCAAGTGACAACCTTTGGATAGAATAAAAATGTAATACCCCTTGAAAGCAACCTCTTCGTTTGAATTTAAATTTTGGTAGATTAATAAATTTTTTATTTATTTTATAAATATATAAATAAGAGCAAGTAAGAACTTTGGATAGAAATAAAAACGGAATATCCCTTTAATTAAGGAAACCTCTTTGTTTGACCTTAAATTTTTGCTGATTAATAAAATCTTGCTTGTGGGGCCAGAGAATTTGCGAGGACGTGCAACGAAAGTCCAAATGGCCTAGAGGTGTAGCTGAGGACGATCCTATCCTCGGCATCCCAAAACTTAGAAGGAAAGAATGGAACGCCATCAAAGGCAGCCCCCAGAGCGCTCCCAGAAGAAAGGGCGAGTACAGTGTGGGAGTAGTTCAAGGGAAAGACTGCTAATACTGCAATTAAGTACTTTGCGCCTGATAGGGCTATGCTCTTCAGCTTTTACAACCACCCCCAACCACTTTGGGTATGGGCTGACAAGCAAGTATCAGCCCTAAAAAGCTGAACCTACACGTGGACGTTTGAGAGAGGAGAAAAGCTAGTATAAAAAGAGGAGGAAGCAGCCAGAAAAGGAGGAGGGCATAAGGCAGATCGTCTCCAGGGGCCATTGAACCCTAACGTAAAAAGAATAATAAGAACATTAAGCTCCTCAGATGAGGTCCAAGGACCGGAGCCACTTAGGCCGTGCCGAGGAGAAAGTCTTCTTAGATACGCTAAGTTCACCTCTATGTAGTCACCATGAACACCATGACTAACTACTATCCGATGATCAAGACCTAGCCTTTTAGCCCATTCTCTACAAATTTATTGTTTGGGCCTTTAACGTTCGAACCCAATATACCAATTTGGGATCGTTACAAATTGAGTCCTTACATTGTTTATTAAAGAATTTTATCTGCATAAAACACCTCTAATGTAGAAAACAATGTCTTAAAAAATTTGTCTTAGAAGAGTACCACAAGTTATATGCTAAATCATCGGTTTTAAACTTCATTGAATAAATTGAATTATTGTATGCAAATTTTCCCCCCCAAAAAAAAAAAAAAAAAAAAAACCAAAAAAAAATCTTTAGTCATCCATCTTTACTTCCTTTCATTTCAATCATCTAAGTTTAAAATTTATTCAATTAAGTTTCTCCATCAACTTCCATTGAAATTAATTAATTTTTTTTTTAAATTTTTCAATCATTAATTAGATTTTTTAATGTAAAAAATTTGAAGAAAATGATTGAAAATTTGGACAAGTAACCTCAACATTTAATTGATGGAGATGCCTTAATTAAATAAACTTGAAATTTAAATTACTGAAATAAATGAATGCAAAGTTGGACTAAAATAAAATTCTAGTGAAATATAAAAAGTGAATTTTGCATTTTAGCCTAAAAGTTTTAATTATATATGTATGTGTGTGTGTGTGTGTGTGTGTGTGTTGGGGGGGGGGGGGGGTACAGGAATTTAAATAAGATAATTGCACCATGTGTCGTACCCATGACTAAGGGGGCCATTATCGTGTCGAGGAGGTCACTCCCTCGGACAATAAGGCCACATTAGTGGCACGTTACCAGAGGAGGTCATATTGTAGAGAAAGAGTTTCAGGGAAGGGGTTGGCTCTAACATGACTGAAGGGATGGTGGCTACTACCACATTTAATTCATCCCACCAAACCTCATTACTGCATTTATGTGGAGAAGACTCTTGAATAATGCTGTCTTGGCTGCCGTAACTCACAAGGGGTTTGAGAAGATGTCTGATGGGTCAAACACTTAAGTAGTGGTCTGGATGATTAACAAATGAAAGGTCAAGATCATCTAAAGGGAGTTATATAATAGGCAGAGGGGATCGGAAAATCTGTAGAAAAAAAACTATAACAACAAGAACTGAAATTGCACCCCAATTTAAAAGAAATATACATGAGAACCACTCTCTTCAGATTTTGCCGAGAAAGGGTTTCTTTGCATAGAGCTTGTTTTTCTTTACTTTTTTACTATCTTCAATTCACTGTGCGTGTTGTTGGATCCATTGAAGCCTAGCTTTTAAGCCCATTCTCTATAAATTCATTGTATTGGGCTCCTTGAGCCTTAATCCATTCATCTTTTGGGCTTAGGAACTAAAGCTTGCCCTTACAATATATATATATATATATATATATTTAGTTATATCTATCTTTTTAGAATAAATATTTAAAAATATGGTAAATTTTACTATCATATCCTAAGGTTTAGGTTAATGTCAACCAAGTCCAAGACATTCCAAAATTAACCAATTTGGTCCTAAAGACTATTTAGTCTCTAAAAACTGTTAACATTTCGTTAGTTTCTCCCTCTTCTCTCTGTCTCTCTCTATTACTCCTTTCTTCACTCATCTCTATCTAACCTTAGACTAGTCACAACCATTAAGATTAGCCACAACAACAGTCGCAACCTAATTTTACCCATATCAAAACCCAGTCAAATCCATAGCAACAAAACCCAAATCCAATAAACCCATAGCAAACCCACTACCACATCAGAACCCAAAACCATCCCCACTACAAAATCCACCCACATTGGAATCCAACACCATCATCGGCCACAAAACCTAGCCAAACCCACATCAATAAAACTCAAATTCAAAAAATCCATAGTAAACACATCACCATATCAAAACCCACAACCACCTCCACTACAAAACCATCCTAGATCGCAACCCACCACCACAACCAAAAACAACTACCAGCCACAAAACCCAAATAAGAAACCTCAAAAACCCACTACAAACCCACCGCACATTAAAACCTGCCACCACCACTAAAAAGCCACAACAAAACCAGGACTCATCATCGACAACTCATAACCATCGCAAATGACTATCCACAACCATGACCACTATTGTTGCTTGAGAGAAGAAAAAGACAATGAAAAGGGTAAGTCAGAGAGAGGAGAATGGATCAGGTTGGAGAGAGAGAGAGAGAGAGAGAGAGAGAGAAAAGAGGTTTGAGAGAAAAACAAAGGCGTAGAGAGAGACGAGAGGTCTAAGGGAGAAAGAGAGGAACGAGAGAGTTTTTTTATATAAAATAGAAATTTTCTTTAATCTAATCTAAGTATATAAGTGTGTGTGTGAAACTTTCTCTTGAAGACTTGAACCTTAATCTTTACCTTCCATAAGCACTTATACTTGTAGAGTGACTATCGCATCAAAGATATGTGATAGGAGGAACAAGAGAGTTAGAGAAAGAGGAGACACATTTGAGAAAAATAAATGTAAGGGATTAAAATTTTTTAAGAATCAAATTGATCACTTTAGAAATATCTTGAATTTGGTTAATATTTGTAAAAACGTTGGAGAATATTATTAGAATTTACCAGGAGGAGTTGGCTTGGCCCCCTTTGGGCGTTGTCTCAACGTAAAACGTGGACCCCGTCTTTGATCTTCACAAAAAGTGAAGCTTCTTTCCTCCAACTCTCCCCGACCCCGACATACAACTATCACAAGGATTTGCGAAAAAACCAAAGCCTTCACCACCAGATCAGACGTGGCACATTCTCAAGGACTCCTTATTTTAGACATCTGCGATTTACCCAAACCCAAACCCAATCATTTTCAATTCTAATTTATATATATATATATATATATATATATTTAAAATTTTATTTAAAAAAAGAAAAAAAGAAAATAAAATCACAGACCGAGACTGGTTGTTAGATGTAGTTGTATTCTGATAGGCACTGTCTCGGTCTTCTTTTTCTTCTTCATCTTTCTCAGGTACGATCTTCTCTTATGTCTCAATCTCTCTTAAAAAATTAACGACGTTTCACCTTATCCAATCTCGCCTTTTTTATTTTAAGCAATCTCTCTCTCATATTGAAATTATTTCATTCTCTTCTCTCTGAATTTTAGGGCTTGGTAAATGGAGGTTTGCGTGATCGATCGGCAAGAGTGATTATTATTATTATTATTATTATTTTTTTTTGTATTCATGAAATGGCGAGTGGCGGAGGAGACGAAGAAGCCGATGCGGTGCTCAGCGACGTGGAGGAGGGAGACGAGCCGGTGCCGATTTCGATAAAGAGTCCGAGCGCAGAGGATGTATCGGTGGAGAGGTTTCGGGAGCTTCTCGCCGAGCTCGATCGGGAGAGGCAAGCGCGCGAGGCGGCGGAGAGTACCAAATCGGAGTTGCAGGTTTCGTTCAACAGGCTGAAGGCTTTGGCTCACGAGGCGATCAAGAAGCGCGACGAGTGGGGGAGGCAGAGGGACGACGCTCTGCGCGAGAAGGAGGAGGCGGCTAGGTTGAACGAGAAGGTTACGGCGGAGTTGGCGGAGGCGAACAAGGCGAGGGACGAGGTTTCGAAGCAAATCGACGAGTTGGTGAAGGAGAGAGACGGTTTGAGATCGGAGATTGGGAATTCTAACCATATGCTCACGACTGGGATTGAGAAGATATCCGGGAAAGTCAGTAGCTTCAAGAATTTCGCGGCGGCCGGGTTGCCGCGGTCGCAGAAGTACTCGGGGTTGCCGGCGGTGGCGTATGGAGTGATCAAGCGGACGAATGAGATTGTGGAAGAGCTCGTTAAGCAGATTGACGCCACGGCGAAGTCGAGGAATGAAACGAGGGAGGAGATGGAGCATAGGAATTATGAGATTGCCATTGAGGTTTCTCAGCTCGAAGCTACGATAAGCGGGTTAAGGGAGGAAGTTGCGAATAAAACTTGTGCTGTTGAGGATTTGGAAAAGAAGTTATCTGAGATTGAAGGAGAGATGAAGGAGAAATTGAGTAAGATGGAGAATGAAGGTTCGGAGTTGAGGGAGTTAGTTAATGAGTATGATGATAAGTTGAGGAGCTTGGAATCGAAGATGGAATCGCAGAGGCCTTTACTGATTGATCAGTTGAGTCTTGTGTCGAGAATTCATGAGCGGATATATGATGTGATTAAGATGGTTGATGTTAACAATTTGGACCAGTTCTCGGACTCATTGTTTGTCCCACAAGAAACGGACACGGAGGAGAACATACGCGCTGCTTTAGCTGGGATGGAATCCATATATGAATTAACCAAAATTGTTGTTGAAAAGACGAGGGATTTTGTAGAGGAAAAGGGTCGTGAAATCAAGAGTTTAGATGAAACGGTGGGTCGATTGGTTAAGGAAAAAGAGCATATTGGATCCTTACTTAGGAGTGCTCTGTCTAATAGGGTGACATTGGACCCATCTTCCAAAACGAATGAGTTGTTTCAAGTTGCAGAAAATGGTTTGAGAGAGGCCGGGATAGATTTCAAATTCAGCAAGCTTCTCGGGGATGGAAAGTCTCATAATGACAATGTGGATGCGATGGGGACAGAGGAGGATGAAATATACACTTTGGTAAAGTTTTTCTAAGTGCTAGTTTGTGTTTAAGGTTTTGGTATTTTTTTCAAACCCTATTTTTCCCTTGCTGAGATATTTATATGCTTTACACAGGCTGGTGCATTGGAGAAGATTGTCAAGGCATCTCAGCTTGAGATCATTGAGCTGCAGCATTCTGTGGGTGAACTAAGGTACTTACTAGCATTCTCAATATTATATAGCTGCACATAGACTGTAAAATTTGCATGTTCTCCTATTGTAAAGCTGGGTCTAAGGGTCCCTTCAATGATAGTCAGAATTATAAGCACTTGCTTTTTTCCTGACCTGGTATCATTCTGTTTTTCATACTGCTTCACTGTATGAAGGGCAGAGTCGAGTTTACTTAAAGAGCATGTAGAGGCTCAAGCCAAGGAGCTCAACCATAGAATACGTCAAATAGAGGAACTCGAAGAAAAGGAGAGAGTGGCAAATGAAAGTGTAAGTTATTTATGTTTTGTTTATAGTTCACTAATGTACTGTTACTTTCCATTCAATTTGGCAGCATTTGATATCTGGTGATGATATGGACCCAATTTCTATGTTGGTTGCTTCTAGTTCTAGGGAAACAAGACCTCCTAATTTCATAAATGGATTACTTTGAGGGAGTCCAGACTTCCATGTTAGACTAGCTAACAATTTATTCAGAAATTTATGATTGCCCTTTATTCATTTTCAACATCTGAACTCAAAGTAGACTTCCAAATCGATAAAGATAAATAATGACTTCCTAAAATCTATCGATAAATCTAATCATAATCCAAACCAATCCAGCTAATCATAATCCGAAATAATTTATTTGAATAAATAAAACATATCTCTACCATTATTGATCCAATAATAATTCAAAAAAATTAGGCATATAAAAGCTGAAATATGAAATTTTCAAACTAAGTTGCACCACTCTTTAATTCTGTGCTGGTTGAAACTTAGAACTTGTTTGTGCCTTTTATATTTGGGGGTATTTGATATCAACTTGGCTTATATATATTGTAGATTGAAGGGCTCATGATGGACATTGCTGCTGCTGAAGAAGAAATTACAAGATGGAAAGTAGCAGCAGAGCAAGAAGCTGCTGCAGGCAGATCTGTTGAACAAGAGTTTGTGGTGCAGGTATTCTTGCTTATTTGGCCAGAAAAATTTCTTTTTGTGTTAACATTGATATGTGGTTTGTCATTTCTAGTACTAATTTCTTGTTGGTCAAACTATAGTCAGTCCTCCAACAATGAGTGTAATTACAATTCCATCCCTTTATATATAATTTTGTTGATTTTGTCCCTCAACTTCCAAAATCAAGTCAATTTTATTCTTTTTGGTAGAAAGGAAACTTCATTAAAGAAAACTAAAGGTTAACAATCATCTCAGGACAACACTTGTTATGATACAAACCAGAATGATCAAAGTCTGCAAAAATCCCTAAGTCCATAAGAGGACTTTCATACAAAATAAAATCTAAAGATTGCTGTGTTCCCATTCTAGCTAAAATCCATCAGCACACCTGTTTGCTTCCTTGAAGCAGTGATGAAAACGAACCTGGGGAATTTGGGAAGCCAACTGCCTGCAATCATCCATAATGGTAGAAATAACAGAATTAGTTTGATTGGGGTTAACACGTCAATAATAGCTTTTGCATCCAGCTCAATATCAACAGCTAGAGAGTTTCAATTAATGCATAGAGATAAACCATCCCACACGGCCCATAACTCAGCTATAAAACTAGATGTGATTCCGATGTGTCTAGAATACCCAAGCACCCAGTTACTATCTTCATCTCAAAAAACTCCTCCACTCCCAGCTGTTCCCAGATTCTCCAAGGAGGATCCATCAGCATTTAATTTCATCCATCCCCTACTCAGTTTCTCATGGAGGGGCCTAGGAGGGCACTTGGTAGATGCCAAGTCCTGCTTGTAGAAGGTTTGTCAAGCCTTCAACAACAGGTGTGGTAGTCACTATCATATCATCCAAATGGACAACCGATAGTGATGCCACAGGGGGAGGCCAGAATCCCCAATCATGGTAAAACCATGAGTGGCAATCCAGGCTTACAGATGAGGAACTAACTCAGCTGTCGCCATGTTCGGTTACCCGAACGCGATGCCCCTAACTTCGTGACTTGAAAGATTCATAGCAAGGCAAATTTTCTAGAAAAATAAACTCACCCTGTATTCCATGTGAGTTAGTTGACTTTTATGACCAGACTGACCCAAAGAGAGGAACGTGCCCACGAGGGCACCACCAGATGTTGTAGATGAACTTACTGAAGAAGACGTTGAGTAAATCATGGCTGACCACACCATGGGCTAGCCCATACACCCACTGCACGAGTGGAATACTACTTAGTCAAGTAGAAGGGCCAACCGTTTCCCATTTAATTGGCTTCAAAACATAGCAGACTGCTTCTCTAGCATCGTGAGCATAGTGGACAAAATCCAAAGCTTTTCGAGAAATTTCAGACTTAGGGTAACAAGGAAAAGGTTTGTTCTGGAAAACAACAAATTTTTTTTTTGCCAGATGACCCAAATGGCAAAGAGAAAAATGAACTTCCAGGGGGGGGGGGATTTGGCATTTTTAGCTTACCAATTCGAGACGTCGCGAGAGAATAAATTATTATCATTCCCAGCAATGCCCAACTTAATCCATATTGGCTTTACTACTTCACAATCTCAGGGAGCATGAATGATTGTCTTGGCCCCTTTCAGACATAAAGGAGAGGACATAAAGTATTAGTGGTCACCCCTCTTGCAACAAGACAGGAATTAACCCTTATTCTGTTATGGAGACACTTCCAAACGAAGAATTGTATTCAGGGGATAATTTTTATTCTCCAAATCCACTCTCCCTCAAAAGAAACACTATCATTCTCGGTTGCCAATTTGTATGCCCTTTTTAAATCAAAATTTCCGTGCGGATTGTCAGACCAGACCAGTCTATCGTTGCTAGTGGCAGCTTGAATATTCATTTTGACATTAATAGGTAAGTCCAACGACACCTTAGACTAGTCCTAACCGCCCACTTTAACATCTTCTTTCACCTTCAGATTTATCTCTTCCAAAAGGAGGGGACCTTGGACAGAATTCCTCAATGGTTCAAGAATAGACCATTTGTCATGCCGAAAACTAAGATTGCTATCTCTCCCAAGAGTGCATCTAACTCCTCACTGGAAAGTGTTCATTCCCTTCTTAATGCCTTTCCACACTGGCAAGCAAGGTAGCTTGTTATTTCTGGAGTTGAGCCTCTGGTGAGTGCGGTACTTCCTCCTCAACACTTGGGACCAAGGAGCATCCTGTTCCGAGTGATATCTCCAATTCAATTTATCAAGGAGAGCATCCTGTTCTGGAATTGACTTGATTTTAAATATTGAGGGACTAAATTGGCACAGTTAATAGTTGAGGGACCATGAAAATTGGAGGACAAAATTGACACAATTAAATGTTTGGGGATGAAATTGAAACTGTGGCAAATATGTAGGGACCAAAGTTGTAGTTTGGCCATTCTTCTTCATACACATATTCTTATGCTATTTATTGAATCTGTTAATCAAATATTCAAACTGTTACTTATTAAAAAAAAAAAAATACATATATTCAAACGGTTACAGAATGAGGTTTCTTGAAGCAACTTTGAGGGGGATAATGGCTTAAAATGGTTGCTAGAATTATTTCTTGAACAAGCAATGAAATTTTTGTTTGTTGTTTCTCTCTCTCTCTCTCTCTCGTTTATTGAATAATTTGGAGAAAGTCAAAGAATAAACTGAGATCTAGAAAAGCAATATATGTTGAGGGACGAGAGAATTATTTCTAAAGACCTTGGGGCTTTTGTAATACGTAAGCATAGACATTAAGCTGGAAATTCAGATGTACTATCATTCATTGTTACATACTAATACATACATCTGAGGCAGCCTCATCATTTGTCATTATAAAATTGTGCTCATGAATAATATGCTTATTTTGTAGTTGCAGTTGCTCTATATTTTAAAGCAAAGTATATAAATTTCAACTTGTTTACTACATTCCATCTTTTTTCTAACATGATTTATCTCAATTTTATTTATTTTTTATTGGTAAGTTACACATGCATGTAGTGGGTCTTAAACCCATGACCTTATCCTTCATCCCATTATTATGGGAAAAGGAAGTGCCAGTTGAGCTCATTGGCGATATTCCATCTTCCACCCCCCCCCCCCTTTTATATGGCATAAAAATAAAAAAATAAAAAAATCTCAGATGCAAAATACCCCTTAATTACTGTAAGGTTCATCACCTGCCATATGTATCATCGTATAGGTACTTTATCATGCCCCTATATACCCCCCCCCCCCCCCCCCCCCCCTCCCCCCACAACAAAAAAAAAGAGAAAATGAAAAGAAACAAAATGTTATGAATATTTCTCTTACAGTTGGATTAAATCTTATGCTCTAAGTGGTAATGGCTTTGGTTGAATTATGGATGGTGCAGTTGTCAGCACTTAAGCAGGAGCTTGAAGAGGCTAAGCAGTCCATGTTGGAGTCAGAGAAGAAGCTCACATTCAAAGAAGAAACAGCCACTGCTGCCATGGCAGCAAGAGATGCAGCTGAGAAATCATTGAAGTTGGCAGATTTGAGGGCATCTAGGCTGAGGGATAGATTAGAGGAGCTTACCCACCAGCTTGAAGAATTTGAAAACCGGGAAGACTCAAGGAGGGGCCAAAACAGGCCTAGATATGTATGCTGGCCATGGCAGTGGCTTGGACTTGACTATGTAGGTATCCGGCGACCAGAGACAGAACAACAGGTTTCAAATGAAATGGAGCTTTCTGAACCTCTTCTATGATTATACTTTTTCCCCCATCTGTGTAGTTGTGATATTTCAAACTAAAATAGTAAAGAAATTGTAGCTTATAGCAACTTCATTCTTTAAGATTGTCCTGTTTGTTGTAATTTGGTGTTGACTGTTGATTGATAATTTTTGCAAGGAAGCAGCTTCCACCAGCTTGTTGACCAACTTAATACCAGAAGCCAAAAACTCTAAATCATGATCTTGTAAAAAATAGGGTCAACAAGTTGGACTCGAATAAAATTATACAGTATATAAAACATGCATTGGTAACCCTAATTTGTATTTTGATGTTGAAAAAGGTGTGCGCAATATATACCATCACTTTTTGAACAATTCAAATGCCCTTTCAACTACATTCCTAGTAACAGATGACAAAGATTACACCGAATGAGATAGGATTTGAAGTTAGAATTTGTGACGTGCAAATTTTGGCTACAAATCTCACCCACAAAATTTTGAGTAGCCTATTTTATAATACCAAACAAATGAATTGCCGAATTCCCCCTTTCAAATTACAGCTCCTCCTAAATTCGGCCTCAAAATGCTTCATTCAGACACATTATAGGAGAACAAAGTGAATGTTTCATTCAAACACAGTGAATGTTTCATTGAATTTTGAGAGGGTTTTCTGTCCTGCTAATGGAAGAGTTCAATTCAAGAGGCGTAAGGTTAGCAAGTTTTAGAAGCTATCATAAATCAAGGTACTTAGTATTATTACCCATTTAATGATAACAGACAAGGGAGTTACTAAATTCTCCCTCATAAATTTGGGCTCCCCTAGATTTCACATGAAAATACTTCATTTAAAGACACGATAAAGGAACAACATAAGTGTTTTCATTGAATGTTGAGAGGGTTTTCTTCCTATAAATTGAAAAGTTCAACTCAAGAGACGTAAGGTTGGCGAGTTTTAGAAGCTATCATAAATCAATGTATTCATTATTATCGCCTATTTTATGACAACAGATAGACATAGGAGTCTTCACCAAATCGCATAAACCGCACCAAAACCGCCCGCAAAATGGCATAACCACATCGCACCGCAAGTAACAATGCATTACACTGCACCGCACCGCATGGTGCAGTGCAGTTTGCGGTTTTATAATGAGAAAACCGCACTGCACTGCACTCTCTCTATATACTAATATATTTATTTTTTAATATTGAATATATTATTAATAGATTAATAACCTTAGTTTTCAAAAAAAAAAAAAAAAAAAAAAATTTAACAACCAAGTGTTGATTAGGAAATCAAGCCAAAATAAAGAAAAATTAGCTCAATAACTTAAAACTTGGCGCAAGACAAAGGGAAAAGTAGTTTTGGGTTGGGCATAAAAAATGCAAAATTCAAAAAATATACTAGCTTTAAACTGTTTAAACTGCATCTTAAATATCGCACCGCACATGTGGCGGTAAAAATAAGGTGCGGTGCGGTTATGGTTTTAGCTAAACTCAAAACTGCACCGCACCACACATGTGACTGCAAAAATGAGATACAATGCGGTTATGGTTTTGGCTAAACCGCACTGCAAAGTGCGGTGTTAAAAATGGCCCAAAATCGCATTGCGAACACCCCTCATAGACAAATTGCTAAATTCTCCCTTTCAAATTTTGGCTCCCCCCAAATTCAACATGAAAATACTTCATTCAAAGACACGGTAAGGGAACAATGTGAGTGTTTCATTGAATGTTTAGAGGGTTTTTCATTTTATAAATGGAAAGGTTCAACTCAAGAGATATAAGGTTGACAAGTTTTAGAAGCTATCATTAATCAATGTATTCATTATTATTGCTTGTTTAATTTTAACCAACAATGGAATTAGTAAGTTCTCCCTCTCAAATTTGGGCTCTCCCAGGTTCAGTCTAAAAATACTTCATTCAAAGACACGGTAAGAGAGAACAATGTGAGTGTCTTATTGAATGTTGAGAGGGATTTTCATTCTATATATAGAAAAGTTGAACTCAAGAGACATAAGGTTCGGCAAGCTTTAGAAGCTATCATAAATCAAGGTATTCATTATTTTAGCCCATTTTATGATAACATACAAAGGAATTGCTAAATTCTCCCTTTCAAATTTTGCCTAAAATACTTTATTTAAAGATATGGGATAATGGGAGGGGCTCAACGTGAGTGTTTCATTGAATATGGAGAGGATTTTTTGTCTTATAAATGGTCCATTCTTAAAAAAAAAAAAAATTGTCCCATGACCATGTAACGTGGCCATCTAGGACCCATTGAATATCCAAAATATCTTGACACCCATTTTTACACTAAATTTCACAACCTGACAACTTATGCTATTTGAGTGGTTAACGGAAAAATGATGAGTACATGTAATTAGCAGTAGAAAATATTCACAATTTATCGTTCATAAATTAATAAGTTGTGAAATTAAATGTGTCCCTAAATTTATTCATTACCGGCAGAAAGTTTCCACTACTCACCGTCTACAAATTATCAATGAAATTAGATTTGTCCCTAGATTTATTTATTGAACGGTGGGAGAGAAAAAAAAAAAAAAAAAAACCACTAAATAGATACTCTCATTAAATACTCCCACCTAACCCACTTCTCTCTTTTCTTTTTTATTTTATTTTATTAAAGTTTCAGGCTTCAACTTCTTCTTTCGTAACTTTTGGATTTTCTTCTTCCCTTCTTTCTTTTATAAATCTCTCTCTTTGTGCCGCAAAATTCATGATTATCTTGAAACATTGGATAGCTAAATTCTTCGTCATCTCTTATTTCATGATAACAGACAAATGAATTGCTGTATTCTCCCTCTAAAATTTTTGCTCCTCCTAAATTCTGCCTGAATATACTTCATTCAAAGACACAGGCGGAGAACAACATGACCGTTTTATTGAATGTTGAGAAGGTTTCTTGTCCTTTAAATGGAAAAGTTCAACACAAAAGACGTAAGACAATGAATAATGTTGAAACTACTACAACTTTTATGGTTTGATAATGTTGTCCTTATCCCTTCAAAAAAAGATAATGTTGTCCTTATAAATCAAGGCATTCATTATTACTACCTTTGATAATGTTGAAACTACTACAACTTTTACTACAAAAACTTACAAATTATAAGCCAATGAATAAATAAATATTGAATTATTGATGCTGAGAGTTTATTTTATTTTTATTTTTATTTAATAAAAAGGTCCAACTCTACTGCGCACCATTGGCACAATGGTCACTCCATAAGTATAAGTTCTTATGAGATGGAGGATAAGGGTCGAGGTTTAAGTTTCTAGGAGAAAACTTTACACATAAATATACTTAAATTAGATTAGAGTAGAATTTTTATTTTACATAATATATATATATATAGAAAGAAAAAGTCCAACTCAAGAGACGTAAGGTTGACCAACTTTGAAAGCAAGCTTAAGTCAAAGTATTTTTTATTACTACAAATATAGGAGAGTCATCCTTTTGAACAATTTAAAGTGATGGTAGTTTCAAGGGTTGCAACTTGTAAGATTGAATCAGGCATTTAAAGAATACTATTTTCTTCACAATTCACGCATTGTGGGCATGTTCAGAGACTTTTCTTAAATAAACAATGTGATTTTCTTATGATGCCAAACAAATGAACTTAGAATCAATCTACAAATCCTATCGATAAAATTTAGAATCACCTATTTTATCCATAGTTCTCAGAATCGGACTGGACCGAGAGGTCGGACCATGAAAATCGGGAACCGGGATGAAAATCAGTTTTTTAAGCATAAAAAACCGGGCATATGTGGCAATTCTGTGAACCGTTAAAACCGGGGTTGGACCGCATGAACTGGTGGCAAGAACCGTGCGGTCCAACCCCTTACCATTTTTTTTTTATAAATTTTTTATAAAAACAACTTAACACAATTTTATTCTACTTAATTAAATTATCCATCTCTTACAAGGAATAAAAAAAATTATAATTAAAATCTTTCAAAGATATTCAACTTTACTTCAAAAATTAATCATAAATTTTAATGTTTTCATGGTTATTATTTTATTTTATTAACTTTCTTATTTAATTATTAAATATATGCTTGAAAAACATTAAATTTCCCTCACATATATAGATATATTAGTCAATTTTGCTAGTTTTATAAATTTAATATCTATATTTAGGCTTTAATTAATTATGACGTCATCACAGTTCAACCCCGGTTCGACCTAAAAAACCTTGAACCTTTCCCTTTTACGGTTCAATAAACGGTCCAGGTCTGAAAACTTTGATTTTATCATTTATGATAACAAACAAATGAATCGATAAATTCCCTCTCAAATTTTGGCTCCCCCTAGATTTCACCTCGAAATACTTCATTCATTAACAAGGTAAGGGAACATCATGATGTGAGTGTTGCATTGAGAAGTTGAGAGACTGTTTTTTTCCTATAAATGGGAAAATTCAACTCAAGAGACGTAAAATTGGCAAGCTTTTGAGGCAAGCATAAATCAAGGTATTAACTATTACTACCATGGATAATGTTAAAACTACTACAACTTTTACTACAAAAAAAGTTACAAACTATGTGACTGTGAATATAATTGATGTCATTTTAGCAATATAATAGATAAATATTGAAATATTAATGTTGAAAGGTTTTTCCTTCCTTTAAATGGAAAAATCCAACTCATGAGACATAAAGTTGACAAACTTTGAAAGCAAGCAAAAATTAAAGTATTTATTATTACTATCACTATACGAGAGTCATCCTTCTAAACAATTCAAAGTGATGGTAGTTTGAAGTGTTGTACAAGGTTTTGAAACCCAGATTGGACCGGGCAGTCCGACCGGGAAACCGGACTAAAATCTGGTTTTTTAAACCTAGAGAACCGGGTATCAGTGAGTTGTGAGAGAATCGAACGAACCGGGGTTCAACCGGATGAACTGTAGGCCGGTTCAACTGGTCATGGAATAGGGAAAAATTAAAGAAAAATGCGGCTGCCAAGATCCGAATCTAAGCTCTCACACCTTGTAAGCAAGATTGAAGCCATGACCAATGGACCAAGTGCTCTTCTTGGGAGCTAATATGCAATATTATTAAATTTATATTAAATTTACATGATTTATAGTTTCTAAACTTCTATGTCATCTTTCTCAACATATTAAATACTACTAAATTAACTTTTTATTTAAGAATAATACCTATGCAATTTATGAATTTATTTTAAAAGTCGATTTTAGTTAATTGAAATGATTTCTCTTAAAGGATTATTATAAAAATTTCAACATATAAATATTACTAAATTAACTTTTTATTTAAGAATAATACCTATGCAATTTATGAATTTATTTTAGAAGTCGTTTTTAGTTAATTGAAATGATTTCACTTAAAGGATTATTATAAAAATTTCTTTTTATGCTTATTTATGTTGTACTATTTTTTTATTAACCTTATAATGTACTATTTTATGTATTTTGTTTCAATTTTTAAGATATTTTTAGTAAATTTTGCTAATATTTACAAATTTAATATATTTATTTATATTTAAATAATTATTTAATTAATTATGATGTCATCACAGTTCGACCTTGATTCGACCTCGGTTCGACCTCAAAAACCTAAAACCTTGAACCTCTCGCTTTTACGGTTCAATGAACGGTCCAGATCTGAAAATCTTGGTGTTGTAAGATTGAATCAAACATTTAAATAAATAATACTAGTTTCTTCATAGTTCACACTTTGTCTTTATGAATGCATTCGGAGGCTTTTATTTTTAAATAAAAAATTTAATATTTTTTATGATATAAAAAAAAATGAATTTCCAATTTGGCTACAGCTCCTACCATAAAATCAAGGTATTAATTATTACTACTACGAATAATGTTAAAACTACTACAATTTTTACTACAAAAAAGTTATAAACTACATGACTGTGAATATAATTGTTTTTATTTCAACAATATAATAGATAAATAATTAAAAAAATTGATGTTCAGAGGTTTTTCTTAATTTAAATGGAAAAGTCCAACTCTAGAAACGTAATGTTGATAAACTTTAGAAGCAAGCATAAATCAAAGTATTCACATTTTATGAATGCGTTCAGAGGCTTTTCTTTCTAAATAAACAATTTAATATTTTTATGATAACTGACAAATGAATTTCCGATTCGGTTACAACTCCTATCATAAAATTTAAAGGGAAAGGTTTTGCTGCATGTTTGTATGCAGCAAAACCCTTTCCAAATTTAGAATTGCCCATTTTATGATACCAAACAAAAATTGCTAAATCCATCTCCAATTAAGAGTCCCCCAGATTTTGCCTCAAAAGGCTTCATTCAAACACAAAGTAGGGGAACAAAGTAAATGTTTATTCTTGAATGATTTTTCGTCTTATAAATGGAAGATTTTAATTCTTTTTATTTTTATTTTAGAGAAACAAAAGATTTCAACTCAAGAGACATAAGGTTTGCAAGCTTTAGAAGCAAGCACAGATCAAGTATGAGTAATTTTAGGGCCACACCTTTTACCACTCTACTTTCCACAACTATCCTATGTGACAAACTGTGATTGGTTGCCTGTCATTTTCACATGAATCCAACACTTTGTTTTCACCATTCATAACCTGCTACATTAGAGTTGTGGCAAAATTATGGCATGAAAGGGTGTGGTCCTCAATTTTTTTCCATCAGAAATTCATTACTAGTTTGTAACCTCATGCATATGCATAAATATACTTAAAGATATACAATAAGATGTACAATATAATTCTTATGTATATAATTTAAATATTATTGATAGTCATTTTTATATTTTGTTAACTCTTTAAAAAAATTTGTAAGGATATTAATAGGTATAAAATGTAAATTGTCCATGTTTAAAAAAAAAAAAAGAATTATTGTGAAGCACTTTTTATTTTTATTTTTTACGATTCATTTATTTTAGACTCTTTGGTCTTTGTTCTTAATAACTCACTTGGATAATCAAATATATATGATGTGATCCCACATTTTATTCTAAAATTAAGAAATTAAACTCTTAATTAATAAATAATTCAAGACACAACGCAAAATTAGAACTCTAATTTGAGTTTTGATGGACGACCATAATCCCCTCAGGCAACCTCCTCGTCCAAACAAGGGACTAATGGAAGTAGAAACCTCCACTTTGTCCTCAATTGAACCCACTAGACGAGGAGGAGGGCTTGCCAGTTCATACATGACAGGCATACGTTATAGGATCACCATAAATCTCTTTACCGTTGGAGCACCGATGACTCTCTCATTAACATCTCAGGAAAGTGTTACAAATAGCCCATTCAAGCCTCCATTAACAACACTCCCCAATGGCTAGGAAAATGAAGCACGTATATATACAGACATCTCACACCTACAAAGGTAGGAAAAAAAGACTCTAGTTCACAGTGATTGATATTCTAATATTGCTATTCTTATTCTGGCCATTCTAACTTTAGCATCGGAGGTTCTATGGCAAGCACCCCACTGGTGACCCACACTTCTTCCTTTCACCCTCTATTTCTTCAGGGTCAGGTTGGCATAGAATGACTCCATTCTGGACGAGCATTCTGACTGACGATCTCGAGCATCATCAAGTTTCTCTCAGCTTCACCTATTATTATATATATAAATTGCTATCACAATGTTAAAGCTACTATAAATTTTATTACAAAAGCTTGCAAACTAACATGACCATGAACATAATTGTGTCACTTCAACAACATATAAATACATGATGCTGAGAGGATTTTTCTTTTTTTAAATTGAAAAGTTCAACTCAAGAGACATAAGGTTGACAAACTTTTGAAGTAGAAATCAAGGTCCTTAGGAAAGCCATTCTTGTGAATAATTTAAATTGATAATAGTTTTAAGTATTGTAAGATCAAATAAAGCAATTAAATAACAGGCTAAATTTTCTTAAAAAAGAAAAAAGAAAGAAAGTAATAGGCTAAATTGCAAATTATAACTTTAAAATTTAGGGTAATTTTGATTTAATTCCCTAACATTATTTATCGTTTTGATTAGTCCTTCCATGCCTATGCTAATGTGTGTCCCTTAAGTAACACCTAAAACTTGCCATGTGGATTAATTGATTCAATTAAATCATGTAACGTGGATTTAATTATGCCATGTCAAATAAGTAGCCTAAAAACTTTAAATAATTAAAATCAATTCTCTAAAATTCAAAATAAAATATTTTTTTCCCTATCCAACATTTTCTTGGTATCTAGGCAGAAAATTTTTCCCATCCAACCAAGCCCAATCACAATCACAGAATTACTCCCAACAAGCAACAAATATTTTCTATTGACTGGAGATGAACAGATCCAGTCAATCAACACTAAACCCAGCCAAGAGTTAGAAAAACAAACTGTAAAGCTTGTTTGATCTTTGGTTTTGAGATAACCAATTCAAAGGCCTCATCGATCCCAGCTTCATTGATGTCAATTCCCACATTGAAAAGCATATCCTTGGATAGCAATGACCTCCAGGGGCTTTGTTGCACTTGCACAAGTGTTTCCTTTCCTCCCTTTGCGTTGCTTAATTTCCCTCTTTTCACACCATGTTTGTGAATTTCTAAGAGATTTGAGGGAGAGAATATAAGCTCTAGCACAGAACTTGGCCCAACTATTCTTATAGAGCCCCAAGCATCAAAATCGACTATAACAGAGAGATTATGTATTCGTTTGGATTGGGCGTATGCGTTTACAAGTTTGCGGTTTTTTTTTTTTTTTTTTTTTTTTTTTTTTTTTTTTTTTTCACGCGTTTCAGGGAATAATGCGGCTACTGTTCATGCACTGTTCATGAATAGTAGCCGCAAAGGTTGACTTTTCCACGGTGAACAGTGCATCGGTGCACTGTTCATGGACCTACAAATTCCACTTTTCAACAATTTTTTCATTAAAAATGGGTCTCACGGCACCATTCACACATTTAAAAATTATTTTGCTATAGTGTTTTCAGTTTCAGTTTTCAATTTTAGTAAAAATAAGTTCAATCTAAACAGACCCTATATGTACATGATATTACTAAATTCACGTGACATGATTTAATTGGACCAATTAGTTCATGTAGTAGGCTTATATGTCACTTAATGGACACATCAGCATGGTCATGGGCTCCAATCAAAACAATATTAGATAGCATTAGGATACTAAATCAAAATTTTGAAACTTTATGGGCAAAATCAAAATTATACCAAATTTTAAAGGCTCAATTTACAATTTAGTATTAATTCTTCTCCCTTGACAGTTCACACTCTGTGCATGTTGAGAGACTTTTATTTTTTAAATATAAAAGTTCAATATTTTTATGATACCAAACAAATGAATTGGAAATTCAGCTATACAAATCCTACCAATAAAATTTAGAACTGTCGATTTTATGATAACAGACAAATAAATCGCTAAATTCTTCCTCTCAAATTCTAGCTCCCCTCATAATCCGCCTCAAAATACTTTATTCAAAAAAATGGTAGGGAAACAACCTAAATGTTTCATTGAGTGTTGAAAGAGTTTTTGGTCCTATAAATTTAAAAATTCAACGCAAGAGATGTAAGGTTAACAAGCTTTAAAAGCAAACATAAATCAAGTATTCATTATTACTACAAACTAATGTGATAGTGAATATGATTGGTGTAATTTCAACAACATGACAAATAAACGTTGAATTATTGATGTTGAGATGGTTTTTTATTTTATTTTATTTATTTTATTTAAAATGAAAAAGTCCGTCTCAAGAGATATATGGTTGACAACCTGTGAAAGCAAGCATAAATCAAGGTATATCAATTTACAATTTAGTATAAATAGTACTTCTCCCTTCACAGTTTACACTTTGTGCATGTTGAGAGACTTTTCCTTTTTAAATAAAAAAGTTCAATATTTTAATGATACCAAACAAATGAATTTAGAATTCGGCTACAAATCCTACTGATAAAATTCAGAATTGTCTATTTTATGATAACGAACAAATTAATGAATTGCTAAATTCTCCCTCTCAAATTCCAGCTCCCCCATAATCCACCTCAAAATACTTCATTTAAAGACATGGTAGGGGAACAACGTAACATGAATGTTTCATTAAATGTTGAGAGACTTTTTTGGTTCTATAAATGGAAAAATTCAACTCAAGAGACTCGTAAGGTTAACTAGCTTTAAAATCAAGCATAAATCAAGTATTCATTATTGCCATCATGGATAATGTTAAAACTATTACAAAAACTTACAAACTAACGTAATAGTGAATATGATTGGTGCAATTTCAACAACATGATAAATAAATGTTGCATTATTGATGTTGAGATGGTTTTTCTTTTTTTAAATGAAAAAATCCATCTCAAAAGACATGGTTGACAACCGGTGGAAGCAAGCAGAATTCAAGGTATATATCTTATTACTATCACAGTACAGTATCACTATAGGAGAACCATTCTTCTAAACAAATTCAAATTTTCAACTGATGATAGTTTCAAGTGTTGTAAGATCAAATCAAACAATTAAAAATACTAGTCTTCACAGTTCACACATTATCTGTGTGTTCAAAAAAACAAAAGTTAATTCTTATGATACCAAACAACTGAATTTAGTATTTAACTACAAATTTTACTCTAGCCTAATCTAAGTGTATATGTATGTGAAGCTCCCTCCTGGAGACTTGAATCCCGGCCCTTACCCCCCACACCTCATGAGCACTTATACTTGTGGAGTGACCATCGCACCAAGGGTGTGCGGTGGTCCCACTCATAAAATTTAGAATTGCCTAGTTTATGTTACCAAACAAATGAAATGCTAACTTCTCACTTTCAAATTCCTAGCTCCCCCAAATTCTGCCTCAAAATGCTTCATTTACACACATGGTAGAGAAACAAAGTAAATGTTTCATTGAATGTTGAGAGAGTTTTCCGTCCTATGCAAAATTCCAACTTAAGAGAGGCAAGGTCGGCAAGCTTTGGAAGCAAGTATAAATCAAAGTATGTTGGAATATGTGTGTTTCAAACTCTTAAACTATGCTTGTGTCCCACATTGGTTAGAGATAAGTTCTCATGTATGTTTATAAACCATAGCACCACTTAAGTGATAGCTTGAGAGATAATGGGCTAAGGGTTAGAGTTGGGCTTGGGTTGGACTTAAGCTTGTCTCTATCTCTCTTGGGCCTCATTCCTTTTCCCTTTCTTTTCTTTTAGCCCATTTTGGTTTTGCCTGTTGGGCATTAAACAAGCAGCTTGTTGGGGCATTTCATGTGCTGCCTGTTGGCTTGCATAGTAACCGTTGGTTGCAGCCCATGTCCTTTGCTTTGTTGGTTTATAAAACCCTCATTTTCCCCTCACAAATCAACCTTTAAAGACAACGCATTTTGCATGATTCTATATTTTGTGAGATCTTTCTAACTCTATCTATTTATTTTTGTCATTGCTAATTTTTTAGGGTTTGTATTGTTGAATCAAACTTGTTCATTTAGCCTTATTTTCCTACAATTTTAAAGGTTGATTAGTGTGTTTTAAAAATGGAGAAACAAGTTGTTGATTCTCTTAAGGTTATTTCGGAAATTACAAAGCTTGAGGCTTTTGATGGAAATAATTTTAAACGTTGGAAAGAAAGGGTTTTGCCCATCTTGGAATTTACCGAAATTGACCGGGTTCTTTATGAGCCTAAACCCGAAGATGATCCTAAAAATATAGCAAATTGGGGAAAAACAAATAAATTATGTGTTCATACTATTAAGTGTGGTTTATCTAACAAGTTGTTTGATAATTATTGTCATTTTACTTGTGCTAAAGATTTATGGGATGAACTTAATGGTCGTTATGAGTTTGAGGATGAGGGTGCTAAAAGGTTTGCTACGGCTAAATATATGTCTTTTCAAATGGTTGAGGAAAAAAGTGTTTCTAGCCAAATTTAAGATTTTAAAAAATTAGTATCTGACCTAGCTAAAGAGGGTGATGTTTTACCCAAGAGGTTTGTGGCTCATGGCATTGTGTTTAAGTTGCCGGACTCTTGGAAAGAGTATAAACACTGGTATAGCCACCATAGAACCTATTTGAATCTTCAACAAACTATCGTTGATATTCAAATTGAAGAAACAAATAGGATGTTGGAAAAAGTTTCTAGAGCTAAGGAATTTACTTCCAAGGCTAATGTTGTAGTGGGAGGACTCTCTAGACCTCCACAACATAATAAGAAACATGATTTCAAGGGAAAAGGAAAATTTCATAATAAAAATGGCCCAAATTCTCAAATCCAAAAGAAAAAGGGTAATTATTTTATTTATGGCAAAGTAGGTCATTATGTGGCAACATGTAGGGCAAGAGGAAACTTCAACAAAAATAAGAACAACAACAAAGGCTCTACATCAAATAAGGTAAATGTGGTACAAACCGAAGAGATCATTGCGGCAGTGGTGTGTGAGGCACACTTGGTGACAAAAGTGAAGGGATGGGCAGTTGACCTGGCTTGCACAAGACACATTGGTGCATTGAATGAGTAGTTTAGTTCCTACACTCCAATGGCGGAAGGCACCGAATGTGTCTATGTTGGGGACAATAGGTCTGTGCCGGTGAGTGGTAAAGGGAAGGTACTCTTGAAGCTAACTTCTAGTAAAACTCTTTCACTCAATAATGTCCTTCATGTATCTCACTTTCGACACAATCTCATTTCGGTACATTTGCTTGGTAAGACCGGTATTAAAGTTTTATTTGATGGTGCCATAGTTACTTTAACTAAGAATGAAGTCTTTGTTGGTAAGGGCTATGATGATTAAGGTCTCTTTGCACTTAATGTTGATCAAGTTATTAATGAAAAAGGTTCATCTTCTTGTGCTTACTTAGTTGATTCCATTGATGTTTGGCATGGTAGACTTGGACATGTTAATCTTGGCTATATAAAGAAAAGGAAAGAATGTGGAATTATTAACTCACTAAGTGAAGCTAATATGGACAAATGTGAAATTTGTACCGAAACTAAAATCACCAAGAAACCTTGTAAATCTATAACAAGAGAAACTAAGCTTCTTGGATTGGTACATAGTGACTTGGGTGATTTAAAACACACCATGACTAGAGGTGGTAAAAGATTTTATGTGATCTTTGTTGATGACCACTCTAGATTCACTAAACTTTATTTACTAAGAACCAAGGATGAAGCTTTGGAGATGTTTATAAAGTATAAAAGTGAAGTTGAGAACCAAAAGAATAAAAGGATTAAAAGACTTAAAACCGATAAAGGTGGTGAATATGAGTCTAATCCTTTTAAGGAATTTTGTGAATAAAATGGCATAATACATGAGATAACTCCATCTTATTCACTGGAATCTAATGGAATAGTTGAAAGGAAAAATAGAACTCTTAAAGAGATGATGAATGCTATGCTTGTTAGTTTTGGGCTATCTTTTAACATGTGGGGGGAGGCCATTCTTTCGGCTTGTCATATTCAAAATAAGGTACCTCATAAGAAAACTGGTAAAATTTCTTATGAACTTTGGGAAAGGTGTAAGCCTAACTTGGAATACCTCAAAGTGTGGGGTGCTTGGCTAAGGTCATGCTACCCGAGCCTAAAAGGAGAAAGCTTGGTTCTAGAACATGTGATTGTGTGTTTATTGGTTATGCTTGCAATAGTTCATGCTATAGATTTCTTGTCATCAAAAGTGATATATTAGAATCTTACACTATTATTGAATTGTCATATTCTTTGAGCATGTGTTTCCTTTGAAAAATAAGGAAAAAGTATTGCATGATTCTATTGAAATTTCTAATGACTTTGTTAATGATGTGCAAGAAATAAAAAGGAGCAAGCGAGCTAGGAAGGAAAAGGATTACGGTAACGATTTCCTTGCCTATTCCGTTGAAAATGAACCTGTATGTTCCTATGATGCAATTAAATCCGTAGATGCACTTTTTGGTTGGAAGCAATTAATAATGAATTAGAATCTATTATGTCTAATCATACTTGGGAATTAGTTGAGCTTCCACCCAAGGTTAAACCTATTGATTGCAAATGGGTGTTTAGAAGGAAATTAAAACTGGATGGTACAATTGATAAGTTTAAAGCTCGTTTAGTAGCTAAGGGCTATAAGCAAAAACACAATGTGGATTATTTTGATACTTATTCTCCGGTTACTAGAATTGCATCTATTAGAATTTTGTTTGCCATTGCTTCTATTTACAAACTTGTAGTACATCAAATGAATGTTAAAACTGCCTTTCTAAATAGTGATTTAGAAGAAGAGATTTATATGGAGTAACCCGAGGGTTATGTAGTTCTTGGACAAGAACATAAAGTTTGTAAGTTGGTTAAATCTTTATATGGTTTAAAATAAACACCTAAACAAGGCATGAAAAATTTGATAATGTTATGCTTACACATGGGTATGTGATCAATGGTGCCGATAAATGCATATATAACAAGTTTATTAATAATGAAGGTGTTATTTTATGTTTATATGTTGATGACTTGCTTATATTTGGAACTAGTCTTGATGTTGTGCATGATGCTAAACACTTTCTTGCCTCTAATTTTGATATGAAAGATTTGGGTGAGGCAAATATAATCTTGGGCATCAAGATCCTTAGGGATAATGATTGCATTATACTATCATAATCTCATTATGTAGAGAAAATTCTTAAAAAGTTTGAACACTTTGATATGTCACCTATGTCTACTCCTTTTGACTCAAAGGTGCACTTATTTAAAAATCGTGGTGATAATGTTTCACAAGATAAATACGCACAAATCATTGGTAGTTTGATGTTTTTGACAAACTGTACTCGCCCTGATATTACATATGCTGTTGGTAAATTGAGTAGATATACTCATAATCCTAGTATTGAACATTGGGATGCAATATCAAGATTGTTAAGATATTTAAAGGGTATTTCTGATTATGGTTTAGGGTATTTCTGATTATGGTTTGTCATATTGTGGTTATCCTGCTATACTAGAAGGATATTGTGATTCTAATTGGATCTCTATTACATATGAGGTAAAGCCCACTAATGGATATGTGTTCACACTAGTTGGAGGGGCTATCTCTTGGAAATCATCCAAGCAGACTTGCATAGCGAGATCCATCATGGAATTAGAGTTAATAGCCTTAGAGAAGGCTGGGTTCGAAGTCGAGTGGCTTAAGAGTTTGTAAATTGATATACCATTGTATACTAACTCTATTGCCTCTATTTGCATACGTTGTGATTGCCAGGCTGCCATAGCACATGCTAAAAGCAAAATCTATAATGGGAAAAGTCGACATATCCGATTGAGGCACAATATTGTGAGGCAGGTCATTGATAATGGTATAATGTCCTTGGACTTTGTGAGATCAGAAAGGAATTTGGCTGATCCTTTGACCAAGCCACTAGCAACAAGGCTGGTGAGTGAGGCATCGAGGGGGATAGGACTGATACCCAAATTGTGACACTATGGCCAATGCCTAACCTCTATGATGGGTGATTCCACGCAAGGGGTTAAATGGGTAGAGGTCATTTGTGGTCCATATCGGGACTGTCAGTTTTTATGTGTTCCGCTATCTCATTGAGGAGATTAGTGATGAGTCCATCCCTATGGTGTGAGATAGTGCTAAGTTGCAGATTGTTGGAGGTTGAGCTTTAACTCTTAATGGATCCATAGTCCCTACCTGTTGGGATGGGGTGTATTGCACACACTCTTGATGGATGCCACCTATGTGGGAGTGGAAGTTGTGCTACTTCCTATGAGACTTGGGTAGGTCTTTAGAGCTCTCATGAAACCCAGTGGCGCTTGGCCTGTATAAGGCGCCAACCCGCTTATGGAACAACCTTGGTAAAGAAAGGTATGTGGGTGGTAAGTTTGGTTATCTAATAGCTTAGTTAAAAGAGTCTAATTCTACCATCGTCTGGTAGTTCCTACTTATTTATCCCAAGTATGGTTAAAACCTTATAGTACCATATTGATGCATGCCTTCTTGAGTTTATTACTTTTCCTAGTTTAGTGTTTGTAACATGTGGGGGATTGTTGGAGTATGTGTGTTTCAAACTCTTAAACTATGCTTGTATCCCACATTGGTTAGAGATGAGTTCTCATGTATGTTTATAAACCATAGCACCACTTAAGTGATAGCTTGAAAGATAATGGGTTAAGGGTTAGAGTTAGGCTTGAGTTGGACTTAAGCTTGTCTTTATCTCTCTTGAGCCTCATTCCTTTTCCCTTTCTTTTCTTTTATCCCATTTTGGTTCTGCCCGTTGGGCATTAAACAAGCAGCCTGTTGGGGCATTTAATGTGCTGCCCATTGGCTTGCACAGTAACCATTGGTTGCAGCCCATGTCCTTTGCTTTGTTGGTTTATAAAACCTTCATTTTCCCCTCATTATTCAGTTCAGTTTTTTCAGCTACACAGCCGCCTCTTCCCCTCTGTTTTGCTTTGTTTTTTCCGCTCATCTCCACTGAAAATTTCAGCATCATTTTTAGTTTTAAGGAAAGGCAAATTAAGGTTGTTCTTAGTTCTTTAAGGTTGTTCTTAGTTCTTCTTGCTTGAGTGTGTGATCAACTTCAAGAAATCACTATAGTCTAATCTTGGGGGGTTGTTCGGTCAAGAGAACCATTCACACCGAGTTCTACTCCGGGTGGCACAAATCAACCTTTAAAGACAACACATTTTATGTGATTCTATAGTTTGTGAGATCTTTCTAACTTTATCTATTTATTTTTGTCATTGCTAATTTTTTAGGGTTTGTATTGTTGAATCAAACTTGTTCATTTAGCCTTATTTTCCTACAAAGTATTCATTATTAAAACCATAAATAATGTTGTCAATTTTTAGACCCCTTAAACAATTGAATTAACCCTAGGTAATTAGCCAAGTTGTTACTTAGTCAAATTAACAAGTCTAGGTTAACACAAATATATCATATCATGCATAGTAGCGGAAAATAAATAAGACAATGATATGATCACCCAAGAAACCAAACCGGTAAAAACCTGGGGAGCATTTGACCTAGCTATCCTCAAGGTAAACTTGAATCCACTATCAGAAAGAATCGAAGTTCATACAAAAGGACTTACAAGCACCCCCACTCGACTTCCTAATGCTACCAACCAGTAGAACTTACTGACACGACCACGTGCAAGCTCCGAATCCACGAACTCCTTCTTTCTTTGGATTCCCACCAGCTACAAGCACCCTCGCTTGTGTATTCTTTAAGCTTTAATGGCAGCAACTGTTTTGATCATCAAGGTTTAGAGAATATCTCCTCCTTGAAAACCCTAAATTTGTGTAAAGGAAAGCTCTTCTAGATCTCACAAGAGATTTACACAAACCGCAATATGAGCAACACTAAAACGTGGCTAGGGTTTGCCTTTTATACTTAGGACAAATAAGAAACCCTAAAAACGTTTTAAAACAAATAGGGCCGAGTTGGACGAATCTGCAGAAAAGCAATCTGCCCGACGTTCGATCGGTCGAGCCTAAGCTTCGATCGATCGAGTGAGTCAGGCCGAAAGCCACACTGCCTCCTGCTTTACACTTGATTCCAACTTTATATTGACTTACAACTTTGAGCTAGCTTTAAACACTTCTAAACACATTGTTTTGATCATGGTTTGCCAACAATACAAATTAGAGTTCTAAATACATAAAGTCCTACACTTTAGAACCTAACAAACTTCCCCTTTGGCAATCCGTGACAAAACACAACATATAAGCTCAAAGTTTACAACATGAAAAGCCCTTTACAAAATAATGCTCATAAAAAAAAATTCAATCATAACTACTATCCATCAGTTGCAAGTGTAGACAGCAGCTTAATTGAATTAACCTGTATATTTCCTGAAACACTAAACAAAATGCATAACCTCATGTGTGACAGAAAAACAAAAACAGTAAATCAACAAATATGCAATCTAACTCTCCCCCTAAGTTAGATACATCAAAAACAATGTTAACTCAATGTTAACTCCCCCTAAACAGAACATTCTTGTATTTTCCACACATTTCATCTAAATCTCTCCCCCTTTTTGTCATGCATTGACAAAGACAACTCAAACAAAGAGTTGACAAAAAACATACGCAACAGAGTAAGAGAAAATAGAGAAAGAAGGGAACACAAAACAATTCAACTCTATAGGAAATAGAGACAACTCCCCCTATGAACAACAAAGGTTAAAAACAATCTTCTCCCCTATAAAAATAGGAAAAACAAAACAAGTTTTGGGAAAAACAGTTTTAGGGAAAAATAAAGGGGTTGGGGATAAATAAAAGACACAAACCAAGTTTAAAAAAACTAAGTTGAGGATACACATGAAGAAAAAATATTCTCTCCTTCAATAAAATGCAAACATGGCACTATGTGACCTATAAACAGTTGCATGAGTAGAGAAAATATTTGCACATTGATTATCCATCATATCTCTTAAGAAAAATATTTTCTACAGTACACAACTAAAAATAGCATATACTAAAAAGTACAGAACTCAAAGATTAATCAATCAATTTTTAAATCAAGTTGAGTACCCAATTTAGTAAAGTGTATGCATGTTATGTGTGAAAACAATGAGAGATATGACTGCAAAACTACAAGATGAATACAAAAAACAATGCAATGCATGTGAATCCTAAACATAAATGATGCATAATAAAAGTTTGGTCAAAAACTCAGAAACTCCTCAAAGCATAGTATTTCACGAATAAAATGCATGAGTATGAGATGAAAAGTTTTTCAAAAACACTTGAATTCAACCCAGATCTTCCAAAATCAAGATTTTCAATCAATTTGTCTTCAAAGCGCAAACATTAAACACATTTTGCATTAAAATCAAGGAACTTTTAATCTTGGATGGCCACAACAAAATCACACACAATATAATGTACCAAGTTTAGTAAAGAGTAACTTGTGTAGTGTGTGCAACTAGCAAAAGCTTGAGATACATGTGGGGTGATATGTGAATAGCAATCAATCACAAAGTCTACAAAATTCATCACAAAGAATTTAAAAGAGACTATCACCTAAAGAGTTACATCATATAACTCCCACATCTCCTAGATCATAAGCTTGCAATCATGTAAGTTTCTTGTATTTATGTCTCATAATATACATACCGATTTTAAGTCATGTGAGTTTGGCATCAAGCCTAATAGTATACACCAATTTTAAGTATTTAGCAATTTAAACCGAGGCTTCACCTTATGTTCTTTTTGTGCATGTGCTACACTTTCTCGAGTACAAAATCTTATGATATGCACTAAGGTGTTCATGATTGGCTAGTGAACAGTGGTGAGATGGTTATTTATGCCTTTCTCAAAAGGTTCAAGTCCGACAGTCAAAAACATGTGACTTCAAGATCAAAACAAAGTGATCAAAACTATAAACATCTCCCACACAACATACACTACAAAGCTCAAACTAGTAAAGTGCAATAAAAGAAGCTCATCCAAGCTAAACAAGGTACATAAACTTGTTATGTAAAGATAATATGGTCAATCCTTGATTATAAATCCAAGATGTGAAATACAAAATACAAAACTCTTTTTGGTTTTAAAAAATTTATGACCAAAAACAAAAAAGTACATATTATGCTATATGAACAATGCAAATGTAATGCATGACAGTGTTTAACTAAGCTATAGAGGGTACACAAATAAGAAATATCAATTTCTTAATTAACCCTTGAGTACATGTACAAACTAGTACATACTCACATAAAATCAAAAATAGCTTAGCACTTATATAACACATACTATCCAAGTTTCTCCACAATGTCAAGCATGTTCTAAATCAAGAGAGAGATATCATAATTCATGTAATCCTCAAAAAGAAAAACTAGACACAAAATAAAATATTTTTGTCTTTTTGAAAATTTTCAATGTTTTGTATTTTTTTTTAAATAAAAAAACTTAAAAAAAAACACGACCAAAAACAAAAACAAAACATGTCCACAATTAATTGAAAGAATTAAATTAGGGACAAGTTAGCAACACTCACCTTGGAGAATCTTTTCTCACCCATCTAGCACGAGTCTTCGGCTTTGTAGGTGAAAATCCATGAGAAGCAGAGTGTATTTGAGGGATTACACCAATCTTCTGAGAAAGACTAAAATCCTGCAAATTCCTTTCACAAGCCAACAAGCTTAAATTTTTCAAAATAATATGAAACAATTTATATGGACTTATGGCAGGAGAAATATCATCATAAATCCTAGATTGAAACATAGAATACTTAAATTTCAATTTATGACAATTAGGACGAATGTGACCAGAGACACCATAAAAGTGACAAACAGGAACAAATTTAGGAACATCAGTATTCCTAACAACAAGTTTAGTCTCAGATTTTGGTTTTTGCCTTAACAAAGAACAATTTGGTCTAATATGACCAACAACACCACAAAGGTGACAAGAAGGCACAAAAACAGATTTATTGTACTCTCTAATAGTAGGTTTAGACTTAGGTTTAGAAACTTCAGCGTCTACATCAGAACTTTTACCTTTGTCTAACCTAGCTAATAAGCCTTTTCTTTATTATTCCTCTTAAAAGGAGGGATATAAACTTTTTCAGTTTTAGGCTTAAGAGAAGCAGAAACACTTCTGTTATCAATAGCAGGCTTGGTACAAGTCAAATTTTCAATTGTAGCTTTAGATTCAACTAACTCTTGTTCCAAGCTTTTCATCTTCTCATCTTGAGAGGAAATTTGATTTCTCAAAACTTCATTCTTTTTATTAGATTCATCTAATCTAACAATCAATTCCTCTTTTTCGAGATTAACCAATTTTAACTCTTCCTTAAATTTCTTAGCAGTTTTCATAGATTTCAATAATTCCTTACGAAGAGTTTCACAGGCATCAATAAAATCAACAGAAGCATGAGCAGAAATATGATCAGAAAGACACTTCAAATTATCCATGACAACAGGGGTCAAGGATCAGCTTTTAGATCAAAAGATCTAAAACAAAAGAGCTACCCGCTCTGATACCACTTGTCAGTTTTTAGACCCCTTAAACAATTGAATTAACCCTAGGTAATTAGTCAAGTTGTTACTTAGTCAAATTAACAAGTCTAGGTTAACACTTACTTAGTCAAATTAACAAGTCTAGGTTAACACAAATATATCATATCATGCATAGCAGTGGAAAATAAATAAGACAATGATATGATCACCTAGGAAACCAAACCGGTAAAAATCTGGGGAAGATTTGACTTAGCTATCCTCAAGGTAAACTTGAATCCACTATTAGAAAGAATCGAAGTTCATACAAAAGGACTTACAAGAACCCCCGCTCGACTTCCTAATGCTACCAACCAGTAGAACTTACTGACACGACCACGTGCAAGCTCCGAATCCACGGACTCCTTCTTTCTTTGGATTCCCACCAGCTACAAGCACCCTCGCTTGTGTATTCTTTAAGCTTTAATGGCAGCAGCTGTTTTGATCATCAAGGTTTAGAGAATATCTCCTTCTTGAAAACCCTAAGTTTGTGTAAAGGAAAGCTCTTCTAGATCTCACAAGAGATTTACACAAACCGCAATATGAGCAACACTAAAACGTGGCTAGGGTTTGCCTTTTATACTTAGGACAAATAAGAAACTCTAAAAAAGTTTTAAAACAAATAGGGCTGAGTTGGACGAATCTGCAGAAAAGCAATCTGCCCGATGTTCGATCGGTCGAGCCTAAGCTTTGATCGATCGAGCTAGGCCGAAAGCCACACTGCTTTCTGCTTTACACTCGATTCCAACTTTATATTGACTTACAACTTTGAGCTAGCTTTAAACACTTCTAAACACATTGTTTTGATCATGGTTTGTCAACAATACAAATTAGAGTTCTAAATACATAAAGTCCTACACTTTAGAACCTAACAAATGTTGAAACCATAAACCAATGATAGTTTCATATATGTAAGATCGAATTATCTAGGCATTTAAATATATAATACTAGTCTTTTCAGACGTTGTGTGCATGTTCAGAAAAAAAAAAAAAAAAGGTTTTTCTTTTATCATGCTAGCCATAGAAACAAACATGCGTACATTTAATTCCATAGTAAGAACAAAATGAAGAAAAGAATGGCTTACAGAAAATTTGCAGTAGGGATTCCAAAGCTCTTATTATCACATAGCAAGCTGATGATGGCTTCAACTCCACACAAGACTAAAGAAGAAGTTATACAAAGAAGCATACAAGAGTGATATTGGTTCGGCTCATCTCAGGAGCTTTGGGTGTGAAGGTAGAAGATGAGCCGTACCAATATCGCACCTTGTCTACTTCCTCAGGAATGAGTTTTTAGAACTTTCTCCTCCATACTAGGAAAGTTGGAGCTTCCTTCGTATATATAGAGCTGAAAATTGAAAAAGGGTTTGTGTGGATGGATCCATAGTATATGGTTTATGACATGCATATACTATATATATATATATATATATGTATGTATATAGATTGCGGAGCATTTACCATGATCTAGATTTAGGAATCCCACTAGCAATCCTTTTTATTATTATTATAAGCAGCATAATGGAGGATTAATTCTTTTCTTAGGACATGAATTCTAATATGAAGATATAGCCTACCACATCACTAATTTAACAAAAAATGCATGCAATGTTAAAAAAAAAAAAAAAAAAGATAATTACAATATGCTGTTAATTTTGCAGGTCGAATTATTTTCCTCTTAGACTTTCAAGCACTTTATTCATGCAATGACTATTGAATCTTAAGCTCAACATTAAGATGCTCCTACTATGGTTGATGAATCATTTGGTAGAAATCCTTGAACTAAGGGTTTGTTTGAGATTCGCTTATTTTACTGAAACTGAAAACTTTTTGTTGAAAGTACTGTAAATAAATGTAAAAGTTAGCTGAAATAGTATAGTGTGACCCATGAATAGTATCAAAAAGTGTAGTGGAGCCCATAAATAATAACAAAAATAAGCTGAATAGTAAAATAAACTGGCAAAAAATAAGCTATCTAAACAAACACTAATTATATCATGGTCTGTATGTAAAAATGCTAATTGCAACTTTTTCTAGCAATTTTTGACCTAATTGTCAAGTAGAAGGGTGTGGATTTCGATTCATTATGAATGTAGATTTATGGGGTTAAGGTTCAATTATTTTACCAAAAGAAAAATAATTTCTTTCCAAAGTATTTCATTTATTATATATATATATATATATATCTCTCTCTCTCTCTCTCTCTCTCTCTGTCTGAATTGTTATTAGCGTTACAATATCTTATCCTGATGGCAATTTCTAAACATAATGGGAATATTTAAATCCTATCATTTGAAACATAATAATTTTTTAATTGCTCGTAAGATCTTGAAAAAAGAATCATGTATATATCTTGGAATCTAACTGGCTGACCAAATCTAAATGAGATTGCAAGGATAAATAGAGTTCAATGTATGAGACATATTCTTTTTACTTGAAAACGTAATTGGTAGATGTGGTTTGATACAAAAGCTAGCGACGTGAAATAATTTAAAATTATGTCAAATCAAATTTCATGCGCGGATAAATTATAAAAAAAAAAAACCTTTCAAAATTCACATAAGAATTTTAGATAGAATTTAAGGGCAGTTAATCGCCCTTACTCTCTCTAATGATTCAAGGAAATAGAACTAGTCATATTTGTGCTATATTTTAAAATGATTATTCTAGTCATAAGAGCATTCTTAGTAAATGATAGGCCAAAAAGGTAATGACCCATTGTGATAAATTAGTTGATTAATTAGCCAAGTTTATTAATTAATCAAATTAACATGCAAAGCGCGTGGTAGCACAAACAAATCACCAACAACTAAAGTATGTAGCGGAAAATAAATTAACACGGTGATTTGTTTTCAAATAGGGAAAACCTACACGGCAAAAACCCCACAAGATGATTTTAAGGTCACCACTTCTGAGAATCCACTATTATCACAACAAGCGGTTACAAGTAAAGGAATCCCAGTACCTTATACCAACTTACAGTTGAACCCTTATCTCAATACCCAATTGGACTTGTTCTATAGTGACAATCTCTCTTTTCAATGCACGGTTCTCAGTACGTGACTAACCAATTGCACGGATCTCAGTACGCGACTTTAATCACTAACTAGAGAAGGTTGTTGACTGCAAAATTCTTCAGTTCATCACACATGACGATCAAGAAGCTCATTGGTCACAAAACCCTACGGTGTACAAACACAGCAACTTCTTTACAAGAAAGATGAACTAGGGCAAATTCTGTCTTCGGTCACAATTTGCTTGAACAAAAATTTGCTCAATACTCGTGCAACTTGTGTCACATTCGACAGCCCTTAAAATAATCCTTATATATGTCTAGGGTTGTGAGAAAAGAAAACCCAAACATATATTCACAGATTGGATGAAAAACAATCTTGAAAAACTGAACTTGATAAACCTCGACAGATACCCTATCTGTCGAGCTGCTGTTGAGCCACGGACTGGAACAACTCTTCAAGGCTCGATAAATGCTAGCTGTCAAGCTTTAATGAACAACACTTTTCACACTTGAATCTTGGACAGACTTGCATGACTTTAACACTTGAACTTGAAACCTTATTTCTTGAAGTATTAAACACATCCTAGATCTACCCAATTACAAGTAAAGTGCGTTTTGTCAAAGGATTAGCCAGTTACATAAAATAGTGACATATGTTCTTAACAAGTGAAACACAAATGTCCTAACAGTAAAGATGTCAAAAAATATATGGAGTAGTTTTTAGCAACTCAAAAAGCCACTTTATCTATTTTAACAACTCACTTTTAAATACACCTGATATCAAAGATCATATTTTAATATACAATACATTAAAATAACATATCACCACAATAAACAACAATCATAGCCAATAGTCACAACCAGCAAACAACACCCATCAGCCATAATAACAACCACCACCAACACCACCATAGCCACCAAATTCACCAAACCCACACCCAAAATCAATCACCACCACCACTACAACCACCAATCCACAAGACCCACACCCAAAATCAACTACCACCACCACTAGAACCACCAATCCACAAAACCCACACTCAAAATCAACCACCACCAAAGTTTAATCTCAAAGAGAGAAAATCAAAGGAAGACAAAAGATGAGGAAGCTTGAACAATGTGGTCAAATCTGCCGATTTCTTCAATTGTAGTCGAAGCTTGAACAGTCTTGCCAAAAGAAAAAAAAAAAGATTGTAGAGAAGGGAGGAGCAGGGTGGTTTAGCCAAAGCAGAGAAAGAGAGAGAGATAAAATATAAAATAATAGAAGAAGAAAAGAGAACTGAATAAAAAAATATTTTATTTATAACTTTGTTGCTACAGTAAGCTACCGTAGATGGCAGTTTATTGTAGCTAGATGCTAATAATTTTTAGATTTAGCAACTTTGATGTAGTGAGTTTTTGAGTGTTTTTGGTGTTAAAATAGCAATTTAGCTCTTTTAAGAGCTTTGATGTGAATGCGCTGATTGAGACTCTTTGTAATTGTTTATAAGCCTAGATTAATCCAGTGTATACTAATTGGGGGATGCAGTATACTCACATAACCCACATTCAACTAATTCAATATCACTTGGTGTATCACAATACCTCCCCCCCTTAAATCCTCAATTCCATTCGTTAGGGTCATTGTTGAGGGACAATGTGTTCAATCCCACACGGGTTATTATATTGACTTTAATACTATTAGGAATGAGCTAAGGAAAGTATCAGGCACATCTATACTATACCCAAAAAGATTATTCAAATTACAGTTGGAGTTCCTTGTAATTACTTATAAACTTAAGATCTTTCTAGTAAATGCCACAATTTAATTATAAGACTCTAAACATGCCCACCTAAGACCACTCAAATAATCCAATTCAATCAAATCTGTACAAATTTTGGTACCCAAAATTGTGCAAATTTGATTGTATTGGTTTATTTGAGCATATGTTATGTGGGCATGTATTGAGTTCCATATTAAACATACATACACTAAATTGATTAAACGTTTATAAACAATTAAAAGAAGCCTCAATTGCGATTAAATTAATTTAAAATCCTAATTTGAAGTCACAATTTCCACCACTTAGGTAAGTACAAACCCAATCTAATAACCCAAATCGTTCAAATCCCTAGGCAAAAATATACAATTATTCCCCAATATTTGTGTCAGGTTCTATTTTAATCAATTTAATTTGAATTTTTTTTTTCTTTTTAAGAAAATATAAACATATTAAGTAGTCATTTTCGTAACCTTGTCGTTATGATAGAACACCATGTGATTTTGTAAAATTTAACAATGTAAGCAAGAATATAATAATAAGATTACATAAGGACTCACTTGGTATATTTATAATTTTTTAAAGATTATAATAGAACCTAACCCAAATTTTATGAACTGAAATAAAAATCTTATTCAAATTCTTTTAGATAAGATATATTTTTACCTTTTTAATATAATGTTAATATGAAGGATAGTTGCACCTGATATTTTTTTATTGTCTATACCTCAAAATATTATATGTAATAATAATTATATAAAAAAAAAATGCTCCAAACCAATGGACAGCAAAGGTGGAGAGTAAATATAAGAAACTCGTCAGAGTTATTTACCAAAATAGAGTAAACCAAAGTAGGGTTTTTGCGACGTTAAAATAGATAAGTTGCTTCTATAAACATTTTTTACACCGTACAACATGATTTCACAATTTTAAATAAAATCATGTATGAAAATACGATTTTTGCTGACATGATATTATGTATCTCGTACAAACAATAAGTAACTATCACCCCTTTATTTATTTATGTATGAAGATGCTTGATAATTAAGTATCAAAGATAAAGTAAGACACCTTTCAAAAAAAGAAAAAAAAAAGAAAAGATAAAGTAAGACATGTAAACTAAATACGTAAGTCTTATTTATGGGAAGTTCAAAGATGAGAAGTTGATTTTTTATTAGTTCTGTTTAATTATACTAAACAATCTGTTAGGTTCTAAAGTTTAGGATTTTATGTATTTAGAACTCTAATTTGTATTGTTGGCAAACCATGATCAAAACAATGTGTTTAGAAGTGTTTAAATCTAGTTCAAAGTTGTGCGTCTATGTAAAGTTGGAATCGAGTTAAAGCAAGAAAGGATTGTGCCTTTCGGCTTGGCTCGATCGATCGAAAGACAAGCTCGATCGATCAAAGCTCGAGCAGAATGTTTTTTTGCAGATTCGTCTAACTCAGCCCTAAGTGTTTTAAAACGTTTTTAGGGTTTCTTATTTGTCCTAAGTATAAAAGGCAAACCCTAGCCACGTTTTAGTGTTGCTCATATTTGCGATTTGTGTAAATCTCTTGTGAGATCTAGAGGAGCTTTCTTTTACATAAACTTAGGGTTTTCAAGGAGAAGATTTATCTATGCCTTGATGATCAATTCAGTTGCTGCTATTGAAGCTTAAAGAAAACACAAGCGGGTGTGCTTGTAGCTGGTGGTGAATCCAAGAAAGAAGGAGTCCGTGGATTCGGAGCTTGCACGTGGTCGTGTCAGTAAGTTCTACTAGTTGGTAGCAATAAGAAGTCGAGCGTGGGAGCTTGTAAGTCTTATTGTATGAACTTCGATTCTTTCAAGATAGTGGATTCAAGTTTACCTTGAGGATAGCTAGGTCAAATCCTCCCCAGGTTTTTACCGGTTTGGTTTCCTGGGTGATCATATCTTGTGTTATTTATTTTCCGCGGCTTTGCATGATTTGATCTTTTATATTGTGATAACCTAGACTTGTTTAATTAGACTAAGTAACAACTTGGCTAATTACCTAGGTTTAATCAATTGTTTAAGGGGTCTAAAAACTATCACAATCTATTGAATGAAATAAGTATATGCCAAGCCTTCGTAATAGTAAGATGGTAATACAAGTCTTACGATTTGGGTTCAAATTTCTGCCGTTTATAGGAAGGATAAATGTGAAGAAAAAAAAAAAAAGATCAATGATCCCCACAAAGAAGACACGGATGCTATTAACTGGCCACACACCATTTATTTCAATATAAGAGGAGAGTATCTATTCTAATATTCCAAACATACCATAAAAGTTAAAACACTTTGGGGGACACTGTTTAAAACACTTTGATTGGCACAAGATTAAGAGATGTTTTTTTTTATTGGTAGTGAGGCAATAAAGACCAACTGACTCTTCCATGTTGATATCTTCCTCTTTCATCCCATCAGGTAATTTCCAATCGAAGAAGTATAAAAGATTTGCTAGTGCAAGCTCAATTGTTGTTGTTGTTGCCATATACATTCCAGGACAACCTCTTCGACCAGCTCCAAATGGCAATAACTCAAAATTCTGTCCTTTATAATCAGTGGAGCTCTTGATGAACCTTTCTAGGATAAATTCTTCTGGGTTGTTCCAGTATTTAGGGTCTCGTCCTATACCCAAGCATTAACTTGGAGTAGCATTTTCGGGTAAATGTCATAACCATTGATCTTAAAGTGTGACATGGTTTCTCTTGGAATAAGCAGTGGAACTAGAGGGTGCAATCTAAGAGTTTCTTTGATGATCATCTTGAGGTAAAGAAGGTGGTTAGTGTCACTTTCAATGACTTCCCTTTGTTTCCAACGAAATTTCTAATTTCATCCTGTACTTTCTTCATCAATCTTGGGTTCTTTGCAAGCTCTGCCATTGCCCATATCATTGTAATTGCTCCAGTTTCGACTCCATCTAAAAATATATTCTGAAAAATAAATATAACAAGTAGAAGAGACTTAAAACTAGAAGAGAAACTTAAAAGGTATGTGTAATATTGAGTGAGATGGAGAGAAAATTATTGTGTACTTCGGGAGTATACTCCCTTCTTCTTACATAGGGGTAGGCCCCTTGATGGGTATGACCCATCGCTATGTGAGAGAGATGAAGCATTCCCAGTGTACAATAACACCTAGAGATGGAGAGAGAGGAGAGGGAAAATGCAGTTAGAATTTAGAATCCATATATATTATGTGAAAAATGCTAAAGCCACAATTTTATTTATTTATTTTATAAACTGTTGATGTGATAGGTAATTATTGGTAAGTAAAAAGATGACGTTAGTAAGTGCAAATGACAAAAAATAATAATTTGCTATATTAACAGTTTGTAAAAATATTATAAAATAATTTCTTTCATTTTTTTCCCCTCTCCACTAAATAGAAAAAAAAATGGAATCAATAACTATAGGGGCAAAAGATTGGCAGCTTACCATGAGGACCGCCATGATGTCATCTTTTGTGAACCAAGCAGCCCCGGACTCACTTTGCTCCCTTTCTACTCTCAGTAGCACATCGATAATGTCTTCATGCTTTTGTTTTGTCCTTTCAGGATTAAGATGAAGATGAATGACATGTTGGAAAAAATTATCCAACTCATGGAAAATCCTTTCAAGCCTTTGAAATCTACCAGAGAACCTATCTACAATCCATCCCAGGAAGGGAAATTATTCAGATGCATTGAAGCTTCCCAACATGGCCTCAACCTCATGGAATAGTTCTTGAAAGCTTTCATTGTCTAAATCACTTCCGCGGAAACTCCTACCTAAACCAATCCTAAAAGTTACACTTGCAGTGAGGCTAAACAGCTTCTCAAAAAGATCAACAGGGGTTGAAGAAGATGAAGAGTGAGACAAATAGCTAAAATTATGGCTCCACCAAAAGTTATTTTATCTATGAGCCAAATAGCTAAAATTATGACTCCACCAAAAGTTACTTTATCTATTTTAACTTCTCACTTTACAAAACACCCAATATCAATGGTTTTATTTAGCTTTCAATACAATAAAATAACAAAAATAATACATTAAAATAATATGTCCACTATAATAAAATAATATATCTAGTACAATAAACAACAATCACAACCACCGCCTTAACCACCACTTCACACAACCCCACCACCACCACCACCTGTCAACCACCACTTCACACAGTCCACCACCACAACCACCAAAATCAACCCAAAAATACCCAAGAAAATCAACCCACAACCATAAAAATAAAACCCACGGCAAACCACACTCACAGCATGACCCAAAACCAATGACCCACCACATCCACGGCATGACCATGACACCAATGACCCACCACACAAACCCCATGGCATGACCCACGAAACCACGAAACCGATGACCTACCATGGCAAGACCCACGAACACCACGGCACAAACCCACACCCACGGCACAAACTCACCCTCGGCATGACCCGAAACCGATGACTCACCATACCCATGGCATGACCACGACATTGATGACCCACCACACCCACACCCACACGGCAAAAGAAGAGACCCTCACACAGCAGAGAAAAAATTGAGAAGAAAGAGAGAAAAAAATTGAGAAGAAAAAGAAAAGAATTTGAGTGAAAAATTTGAGAAGAAAGAGAGAAAATTTTGAGAAAAGAAAATAGCAAGAAAATGAGGGAGTAGAGAAAATAAGAGAGTATGAGAGAGACAGACCAACATAAATGAAAGAAAAGGAAGAGAAAAAATAAGGATAAAAGAAAGAAAAGAAATTAGTAAAATAATCAAAAGTAGTGTGAATGCTGGAATAAAAAAGTGTTTTTCTTTTTACCTTTGAGCTATAGTGCACAACCATTTTTAGCTGTGCACTGTAGCAGAGAAGCTAAAATTTTTGGCTATAATTTCACCAATGGAGCCTCACTTTTACATTTGGTGGTGCTAAAAATAACAATATAGCTTTTTTGCACCACCAATACTAATGCTCCAAGAGGCTTATTGCTATCGGGACCAGGGACCTCAAGTATGAGTGATAACAAAGTGGGGTTGTCTATAGAAACTCCAAAAAAAAAAAAAAAAAAAAAAAAAAAAATCATTCTACTTTGTTTTAGACTCTAATTTTAAAGACATTCCTACTCTACCCTTTCTTTTGTTTTTCATATGGTGCATGTTCTCAAAAGCCAACATAAGCCACTAAAATATTGTTAGTAATTAGCCATATTGGAACAAAAGCACTTTAGAATTCATAAATAATGTGGGGTAGAATGTATTTGAGTCGGTTTGCAAGCTCCTTCGACAATATTGCGTAAATAACATTACATAGATTGATGGGGCGGTATTCATTTATACACTCAGGCTTCTTTGTTTTAGGGAAGAAACCAATGTGAATGTAGTCGATAAATGGTAAACATGGCCTTTGTTTAGTGCGTGAAGTACAACATTTATTATGTCTTGTCCTACAAATATGCCATTAATTTTTATAGGGAAAAGCAGGCATACCGTCAGGCCTGGTAATTTGGTAAGATGTATTTGTTGTAAGGCTCGGTGTACCTCCTCAGCTCAGAAATCATGTAGGAGTCTTTCATTCATATCTTTAGTAACACACTTTTTGACAAACACCGATAATGTTTGTTAGGTTCTAAGTACTTAGAAACTAATGTATTAGAATTCTAATTTGTATTGTTGGCAAACCATGATCAAAACAGGTTTTTAGTCTTGTTTAGACTTGCTCAAAGTGTATGCGTTTTATGTAAAGTTGGAATCGAGTTGCTACAGAAGTTATAGTATGATTCTGCTTGGCTCGATCGATCGAGAATTAGACTCGACTAATTGAAATTCAGGCAGAACGTTTTTCTGCAGATTTTTCCAACTCAGCCCTAAGCCCATATGACGTGTAGGGTTTTATGTTTTGCCCTAAGTATAAAAGGGAAAATCCTAGCCACGTTTTAGGTTGCTCTTGTGAGATCGGAGAGGTGGTTGCCTTCACACATGCTTAGGATTATCAAGAAGGAGATTTCATTGAGAGCTTGATAACCATTCAGTTGCTGCAATAAAAGCTAAAAGATACACAAGCAGAAGTGCTTATACTTGCTGGAGAATCCAAGAAAGAAGGAGTCCGTGGTCTCGGAGCTGTCACGTGGTCGTGTCAGTAAGTTTTCTACTAGTGGATAACAATAGGATGCTAGTAGTCTAAGTCGCTATTGTAAAACTTCAATTCTTTCATAGTGGATTCAAGTTTACCTTGAGAATAGCTAGGTTAAATCCTCCCAAGGTTTTTACTGGTGTGGTTTCCTGGGTCATCATATCTTTGTGTTCTTTATATTCCGCACTTTACACTGATATGATTATATGATTGTGTGTTAACCTAGATCTGAAATTTGGACTAAGTAATTACTTGGCTAATTAACTAGGTTAATTCAATTGTGTTTTAAGGGGTCTAAAAACAAACAATGTTGTCCATATTGATAGGTTTCTAGTGTAGATGTTTGAAAAATACCCTTCAATTATATTTTTGACAACCTCGATCATCATCCTCTTGCCATTGCCCTATCTCTATCCATTAGCCCCCAAATGGTATTTTCCTTCTTCCATTGGCTAGCCTTATGATGAAAAAATTTCATGTTCCTATCTTTTTCTTTGAGCCATTGTATCCTTGACCTTTGTTTCCAATGAATTTCTTCTCACTTTAAAGCTCATTAATTTCTTGCCAATACACGGATTTGCTTAAGTAACTTAGGACTAGAATGTCCCCACCATTGTACCTTTGATTTTTCTTTCAAACTGTAAAGTTGTGATTTACAACTATTTTGTGTTGGCTTTTATTCCGTGCCAAATTTGATTGTAATTTTGTTCAATCTTATTTACCCTGTATTTTATGTTGGGTTTCTTTGTAAGGGTTGTGTGTGAGAAAGTGTGTGAAGGCTCAAGGCAAAGTGCAGAGCAAAGAAGTTTTCGCGGGTAGCTCGTGAGAAGCCTTCTCGCGAAGTAAAGCATGTGCTCAGCACATGATTGAAATGCGAAGAGTCATGATAAATGGTGACAGCTGGTTTTCGCGAGTGTCTCGCAGGTAAGGCCTTCTCGCTAGATACCTGCGAAACATTCTGTTTTGTCAATTTGTCATATCTGATACACCAGGTTCCTACTCACACTATATATACCCACATTACCCACATACTAAGAGGAGTGCTTTTTCAGAGAGAAGACCCTAGCCACTATTCTTGAGAGTGAGAGATTGTTATACCCACAATTCTCTACACAATCCATTGTGGTTTTCCTCAACTCCTACCTCTCAATTTCTAAATCCTTGAGAGGTCACTTACCACACCCATTCTGAGTGTCAAGTGAGGTTTTGGTGCTGTTGGGAAGTATTGGAAGAAGCCAATCTTTGGTGAATGCAATCGGGCGTATTGCGGGATCCGGAAAGCTAGACAAGACATGGTTCCGAGAAATCTTGTTGGAGTAGGAGCTTGGAGGGCTTAGGTGCATTGGGTAGATTAGGCTTGGAGGGTCTTTTGCTATTCGTGTGTTCCAACTGATTGTCTAGTGGATCAATTTACCGCTTAAAGGGCGGTAGAGAGGTTTTACGCCGAGTACTTCGGTTTCCTCTTCGATAACACATCAACGTGTTATCTTGTATTTGCATTCTTCTTCCCTACTCTTTTAGCTTTCATATTACTGCTGTGTTTTGATGAATATGGCTTAGAGTAGTTTTATTGTCTGTTTGCTCACATTTACTCTATTCCACCCTTAGTTTAAGTTTGAGTAAAATCAACCAAGCTGTATCTTTTTATTTGGGGGTCTAAAAAGCTCTTGTGTTTTAACACATAATTGAGCTTTCACAAATGTTTCTTTTCATCACCATATATTGCACTATTTCTTTCCACAAGTGAACACACTCATGATTGTAGCTTTTTAGTAATCCGTTGTGAATGTTCAAATAGTGTGTAAAATACCTTGAATGTTTAGAACCCCAAATTACAAATTACAAATTCAAGCTTATTATCAAACAATGTATGTGCGGAATATGAACATAAGCTTAAAACAGAATTGATAAAACAATCTAAACCAAATAAAATCACAACCACAGCAGAAATTAAATGGCAAAGATTAAGGGAAAAGAGATGCAAACACAAAGACAACACAGCGATGTGTTATCGAAGAGGAAACCGAAGTCCTCGGCGCAAAACCTTTCCGCCGCCCTCCAAGCCTAATCTACCCAGTGTACCTAAGCCCTCTAAGCTTCTTGCTCCAACGAGGTTACGCCGAACCTTTGTCTTCTCTAGCTTACTAGATCCCACTATAGCCCATAGCAATAACCAATATCAATTGGTCCCTTCCTAACTACTTCCCAAGCACCAAATAGCCTCACAGATATGGGTATGGTCAGAAAAGGTTTTGGCTAGTGTACTTCTCAAGGATGTAACAATGGAGAGAGTGAGAGTAGAGGAATTTGGAGAATCAAAGGATGAAGATTGTGGATGAGTCAATCTTGTTTTTCTCTAGGGTTTCTCTCTCAAAATTCTCTCTGGAAGCTCTTTACAATACGTGGGCATAAGGGGTATTTATACTGGTGTGTGTTTGGAATGCGAAAAGTCAGTTTTTCCCAAACAGAGTGGTTTGGCGACTTGACTAAGTCGCGTGCTAACTGCTTGGCCCGAATGGAAGTTTTGTCCTGTAGTGTTCCAGCTGGCGTGACTCTCCAGCTCCTCTGCATGCTTCACATGTGTGCCAGCTTTGGTGACTTGCAAGCCGCGAGCCAGTCGTGAGATCCAGTCGTGAGGCCCTGCTGAGTGCACACTCTTGAGCTTTTTCTTCACACTCTTTCACACACTACCCTTACATGATTCCCACCTAAATACAGGGTTTCTAAATGCTGAATTACAAACAAATTTGGCGCGAAATAAAGCCAACAAGATGGTTGATTCAATTCAACCTTACATGTTGCATACCTGTTTCTCCAGCTAACTGCGATGCCTCTTCAATTGTGGTTACACAATTTTCATCCCTTTCCCAAGCCCCTTTTGAACCGAAGTGGACACCTACCTCTTGTATTTTGAGAAGGTATATCTTATATCTGCTACATGTAATGAGTCTCTCATAATATGTGAACTCCACTAATGTGTGGGGCTTGTGTGTTGTGAGAAAGCTTATTGTATATGGGGGGTACAGGAAATCCCTAATCCCTAGCTAATCTCCTTCTTGGCTTTGTACTTGTCTGCCAAGTTGCATACATGTCTCAACGCTTGCAAAGTTTAAAAAAACATTATGTAGAATTCAGTCTCTTTTTAGTTAAAATTTGAGTTTATAAACTTTATAACAAAACTCAGGTTTGAGATTGAAAAAATTATTGTTATAAGAAGCACAATAGTGCAAATACATAAAGTAGGATTTTTTCCCCCTCTCTGAGTTGTATTCGGCAAAGAACCTTTAAAGGTTAATATTATACTTGTAATGTAAAGTAAGAAATGTTCATAAGTGGTGGCCGCGAAGTAGGCACTACAATACAAGTAAATACTAGTAATAGTGATTTGAGTATTCGCATCCCCATTATGTATGGTAGTTATTAATTCCAAGTAACTTTAGGACCAAGATCCCACAAAAATATAAGGTTTTAAGGCATTTCGAAAAGCATCCAATTGACCTTGGGTTCATTCATGGCATTCTAACTTCACATGGACCATGCATGGTTGCCTGACTTTGATGCCCTAACCAAATGAGCAACTCCCAATTGTCAAATCATTAGCCTCCACCATGCATTTAGGTTGCTTTAACACGTCTTTGTTACTATACTTGTTGCCTTCGTCTTTAGTCAAAATCAATAAACTCTTCATCCTTTCTGTTTCACCATCGTAGAAAGTCGTTTGATTTCCACTTTAATGGCTTCCTTGACTTATTATAAGAACACAACCAATTTAACACTCATTTTCACAACTATTCAATGTGGTAGATAATGATTAATTACCTGTCATTTTTGTCTAGATTCACCACTTATGGGTTCTTCTATTTTTTTTTAAACAGCATACAGGCCCAAGTAGAAACAAGGATTCTGGGCTTAGTGCTTAAGTTAAAGGGACTGGGCTTGGTTCACTGCAGCTAAGTTGGGCTAATTTCGAACCAAGCTGTGCATAAAACATAGGTCCTACAATACATACATACTAACACCTAGAAGATACATACGTATTGCATAGTAAGGAACAGTAAAGAATGACATAAGTAAAGGAAAAAATAGAGTAAAACGTTAAGGATCCTTAAGATAATAAGAAATGCTTTATTATTTTCTTAAATTTTTGATACAGTATGTTCTCATTGCACTAGGATATGTTACAAGGTCCAAATAAGTTCAAAAATCACAAACTTGGATAGCTCTTTAGGCTTCCAAGACTTGTGAAGTTTAAATCCCATTGAATCTCAACTATCTTGTTGGCTTTATTCCATGCCAAATTTGCTTGTATTTTAGCAATTAGTAACCCTGTATTTAGGTGGAAGTTATGTAAGGATAGTGTGTGTGAGAGTGTGAAGAAATGCTCAAGATTGTGCAAAGAAGCAGGGACTTGCGACTGGATCTCGCGGGTGGCTCGTGGCTTGCAAGTCGCTAGAAGTTGCACACGTGCCAAGCATGCCAGAAGTTGAAGCGTCATGCCAGCTGTTGCACTACAGGACAAAAGTCCCAGGTTGGTCAGGCCATTAGCTCGCGATTTGAACTCACGACTCAATCCAGTCGCGAGGCCAAGTCGCCAGACCACCTTGTTTGGGAAAAACTAATTCTTCGCATTCCTTTCTCACCCCACTATATATAGACCCTTATACCCACGAAATATAGAGAGTTTCTAGAGAGAATTTTGAGAGAGAAACCCTAGAGAAAAACAAGATTGACTCATCCACAATCTTCACATAGAGACTCTTCAAATTCCTCTACTCTCTTCCTCTCCATTGTTACATCCTTGAAAGGTACATTACCAAAACCTTTTCTCACCATACCCAAATCTGTGAGAAGGTTGTTTGGTACTTTGAGAAGCAGTTAAGAAGGGACCAATTTCATATTGGTTGATGCTATAATCAAGTAGCGGAATCCGGTAAGCTAAAGAAGAAATAAGTTTGGCGTAATCTTGTTGGAGTAGGAGCTTGGAGGGCTTAGGTACACTGGGTAGATTAGGCTTGGAGGGTCTTCTGCTGTTCATGTATCCCAACTACATTCTTTAGTGGATTATTTACTGCTTGGAGGGTGGCGGAGAGGTTTTATGCCGAGGGCTTCGGTTTCCTCTTCGATAACACATCGTTGTGTTGTCCTTGTGTTTGCATCTCTCTTCCCTTAATCTTTGCCATTTAATTTCTATTGTGAATGTGATTTTATTTGGTTTAGATTATTTATCAATTCTGTATTATGCTTATGTTCATATTTCGTACTTTAATTGTTTGATATTAAGCTTGAATTGGTAATTTGTAAATTGGGGGTCTAAACGTTCATAGTGTTTTATACGCTAATTGAACTTTCAATTGGTATCAGAGTGGGTTCACTTATATTGGTTTCATTACCTGAGTGTGATCCTTGACCCCATTTTGAGATGGACCGGTCTCAATCCTTAAATGCACCTCCATATTTTGATGGTAGCAACTATGCATTTTGGAAGGTGTGGATGAGAGCTTTTTTGTGTTCTATAGATAAGGCTATTTGGGATGCTGTTGAAATAGGTTGGACAAAGCCAGAGGCAGCCAAATCCACATGGGATAAGGCAACCCTTGCGGCGTCAAATGCTAATAGCAAAGCACTTAATGCAATTTTTTGTGGTGTGTCCCCAGATGAGTTCCATCGGATTTCTCATATCACCGTTGCCAAGGAAGCATGGCAGATTTTGGAGACCACTTATAAGGGTACAAAGAAAGTTAAGGACATAAAGTTACAGATGCTGACTACCCGGTTTGAGGAGCTCAGGATGAGCGAGGATGAGTCCTTTGACTCTTTCTATGGTAAGCTAAATGAAGTGGTTATCGGCAAGTTTAACTTGGGAGAGAAAACGGAGGACTCGAAAGTTGTACGAAAAATTCTTCGTTCATTGCCGGAGAGCTTCCGTGCAAAGGTGACTGCAATTGAGGAGAGCAAGGACCTTGATGAAATCAAAGTCCAAGAGCTGAATGGTTCTCTCGAAACGTATGAGCTTTTATTACCAAATCAAAGAAAGAGCAAATCACTTGCTCTTAAGACAATAAATGTAAGGGTAGAAGCTCACGGTTCATTCGATGAGGATGTAGTTGAAAAGGATGTTGCCTACCTTACAAAGAATTTCCGCAAATTTCTAAAGTTCAAGAACAGTGAGAAATTTGGTAATAAAGGGAAATTCATGAGTTCCGGAAAGGAGAAGAAGGACTTCAAAAGGAGAGAAGGGAAGGAGTCCCAATCTACTCAAGGAGTCACTTGTTTTGAGTGTAATGGACATGGTCATTTCAAAAAGGAATGTCCTAATTACTTGAGATCGAAGGGCAAGGCGTATGCCACTACTCTCAGTGACTCAGATTCCTCCAACTTTGATTCGGAGGAAAGCTGTGATGAAGAAGGGAATTTCTCAGCATTCATGACTGTTGCTTATGTTGAGACTTCAGAGGACTTGAATTTGCTTGTGGAAGAGCTTGGGGAGCATAGTGATGAGGAATCCATGGGAATTGTAGAAGAATCAGATGCTAAAGAAGATGAAGATACAGCTGGTCTTTAAGAGAACTACAATTCACTTCTTGAGAAGTCAGGAGAATATGCAAGGGTGGCTAAGGTAGCTGTGAAAAAGATGAAGAAAGCTGAGGAGGACTATAAAAGTCTCCTAGTGAGATATAAGGAGGCCAAGTGTGAGATAGAGGCGCTAAATGGCGAGCTAACCGAGGCTTACACCAAGGTGAAATTCCTTGAGCTTAATGTGGTTCAAGCAAATGCCAAGGTAGAGCAAGTATCCACAAAGAAACTTGATGACGTCTTTTCCTCTCAAAAGACCTTCTCCGACAAAACCAGATTAGGATACACCAGAGAAAGTAGTTAAGCTGTGAACATCTCCAAAGAAGTGAAGTTTGTGAAGGCCAAAGAGCTGATTATAGTTGCCCCTACTATCGAGAAGGCAAATGTTGAGAAGAAGAAGAATGTGGTTGACCAGCAAGTGCTGAACAAGCCCCATAATCAATCTGTGGTTAAGTCTGAAGCCAGAGCAAAATCTCTTCCACGATCGCAAAGAGGTATTATAACGAACCATGTGTGTCATCACTGCGGACTTCAAGGGCACACGCGACCTAATTGTCATAAGCTAAGAGCATTGAGGAATGCAAGTGATCAAAGATCAAGAAGACTAAGAAATGACAAGAGGACTTGGGCTGTTGAGCCATCAAGAGATCGAAATGGTGATCCCAGAATGATGGACGTGATGAAGATGATTGGTGCATTCACCAACTGCTTGGAAAGCTTCACTAAAAGGTCTGAAAGTCCTAACTCTCGTACCCAATCCTATAAGGATATCACCCCAAACGCACGTGATGTGTGGGTGATGAAGGGTACTCATGCATAAGCATTACAACATGTCAATGCACTAATACTTCCTATGTTGTGTGACTATGTTTGGTTGTGTGGCTGTTGGTTTGTTTATTGATTATGTGAATTGAAAATTGTTTGTTTGTTTTTGCTTTCTTTCATTTAAAATGTTTTTACATTGTTGCCTTTGATCAATCTTTTCCTTCTTGTGTGTCAAAAATCCAAAAACCACATAAAAAGTAGAAAATCCAAAAAGTTTGATCGACATTGTTGAGTTTTGTCTCAAAATATATTTTATCTTGTACCTTTGTGCAAATGGCTTTGTGTATCTACGAGCATAGCTTGTTCCCTATGCACTCATATCATTGTGGGAGAAATCTTGAAATCTATGTGACTGTTGTAAATAGATCTTCAACCTTGTCATGAATGATTAGTGAATGGTTTTGTTGATCTTGAGACATGCATAGACTTGTGCCTATATATCTTCCCACTCTTTATTTTATTGTTTTTGCTAAAAGAGCTCACCAAATGTAAATCTCCAAATGAAAAGAGGTAATGAGCTGCAAAAGCCTGTCGCACATACTAGTATTTGACTAGGAAAAAGGGAAAGCGACCAAAAATAAAATTGTATGATGCCCAAAAAGCCAAAGGTTAACTCATCAAAGTGAAATATCAAAAATTTCAAGCATCGATCTCACAATGAGATGTGTTGATTCAAAAAGATCAAATGATATGTTGAACATGGAGCCAAATGAAAAGCTTCAAAGATATTGTACTTAAGTTTATATGGGAGGTCATATATGCATATTTCTATAATTGAGATGGGTCACATTATCTAGTGCTAGTTGTGTATACCTTGATTGAATTGATCATTGAAGCTTCACAATAGACTAAGGACAATCTTATTTTTGATATCTACACATAACACACATGTCTATGTTTAATGAATGCCATATTCATTTGTGTGATTGTACTTGATTAAATGTGTTTTTAAATGCGCAATCTTTGTTGATCAATCACAAAAATATTTTTGAGTTTTTTAGGTGTTTTTGGAAAGTATTTTTTTTTACAAAAATTTGTCAAAATTTCAAAAACATGTCGCCCTGTTCTGGCGTCTCAGTCGCGGGTAGTACCAGTCGCATGCCCCAATCGCGAGCCCATACAAAGATTTTTTGCGACTCACTGGCGACTCATTGGCGGGTAAATGCTTTAGTCGCGAAAAAGACTTAGAATTTTTTTCAAAAATCTGGGTTTTCATGCTTTTCGCGGCTCAAGTTGGTGACGTGTTCGTGGGTGGAAGGTCCTATCACGAGGGGTACACAGATTTTCGCGGCTCAGATCGCGACTCTCTCGCAAGTGGAACTTCCAGTCACGAAAAACACTTAGAAAATTTTTCAAAAGTTTTCTTTCAAGTGTTCTGGCGGCTGGACCTACTGACTTTCTGGCGACTTGACTCAGTCGCAAAAATCGCGTGTTTTGCCTAAATAGGTCAGTTTTTTTAAAACTTTTCAGTTTTCTCTCGAACATTTCTGACTGTTCATTGTCTTCCTTACCTAAAACACTCTCAAACTCACAATGTCACTTTCAAACAAACTTCCATTTTTACATCATTTCAACTCAAAATCCTTAAGAAAAAGGTATGGGTTTTCTCTTTCTCTCTACATACTTCATGTTCTGAGTCTTGTTTACTTGAATCTGTGAGTTGTTGATTTGATTTGGGATATTTGTTGTTTCGGTGATGGGTTGGATGAATGTTTGTTGTGCTTGGATTTTTGGGTAGTGTTGATTAGGCTTTTAGGACTCTATTTTTGCTTTCATGGTTGATTTTGACTGAGTGTGTCTATTGATCTGTTTGGTGTTTGAATCTCATACCCATTTTGTTATGATTTTTGGTTTTCTGTAATGCACTTTGTGTGTGTTCTTGGTTGATTCAAGATGGTTGGGCTATTTGTTTAAACTGTTTACGGTTATCATGTGTGTTGCTTCTGTCTTATGGATATTGTTTGCTCTATGTTGGTTTGAACGCTTCATACTCTTTTTGCCATATCTCATAGTCATTTGCCCCCTTTTGGTTAAGTGTGTTTTACACTGCGTGTGGGGTACTTTTGGCTCTTTACAATTGATTAATGCATGTTGTAGTATATGTTTGGTATTGTCCCCTAGAGCTTTCATGTTTAAGGTGTTGTGCTCTTTGATCATTGATATCACTGTGTTATGCATTAGTATGAGATATCTCTTTCAATGACTGTTTTTAAGCTGAATATGGTCTTAGTGTTGGCTTGATCTTCTGTTCTTCTCTATACCACTAACTTGTTACTAATGGTTGTGTTCATATATTATGCTTTGTTGTTGTGGCCTTTTCTGCTTGTTTACAGATGGCCCCATCTCCTACAAAGAAGAAGACTCCTGCTAAAAAAGCAGACAAAAGGTTGAAAATGGACCATAACCTATTTAGGTATGTTCAACACTTTGAGAGATATAGAGATTCTTTCTTGAGGGGAACCATTATTCAGGAAAGGTTTGTAGACTTAGGAGACTTAAAGGACACCTTCATTCCAGGTTGTTTTGAGGGCAGAGGATGGGATAAATTGTTGAGTGACCTACCTGTAGTTTGTGAGCCTTTAATAAGGGAATTCTATGCAAATGCTGTGATAAGGGAGGATGAGTTGAGCTGTTGGGTTAGAAGAAAGGAATTCACTATAGATGCCCATGACATAGATGAGGTGCTAGGGCTTGAAGGTTTAGAGGACTATCACTTCACCAATTACAAGGACAGGATGCTATCTATAGGAACTGTCAAAACTCGTATTGGTGGACAAAGAGAAGGGAGATGCCTCAATACTACGGCATTTCCAGCTAACATGAGGTGCCTAACCACCATCATGATGTTCAACTTGTACCCAGTGAGGAAGCTGACTACAATCAACAATGCCAGAGGTATCTTCCTCATGGAACTCAAGGAGAAAACCTTCATTGACATTAGCTCTCATATCTTTGACACTATTGTGGATGAGACTAGAACCACCTCTAGGCCCAAGCTGATCTTTCCTAGCCTTCTTATGAGGCTTTTTAGAGCAAAAGGTGTTGAAATCCTTCAAGATATCAGCCCCATGCCTACATCTTCAGCCATCAACAAGCTAACCATCATCAGGATACAAGTCTGTCTTCCAGGTGATGAAGAGGAAGGTGACCAAGGTGAAGGTGACCCAATGGAGACTAAGACAGTGACTGCAGGACAAACTTCAACACCCAGAAGCTGAGGCAAAAGGAGCAAAGCTTCAATCTCATCAGAGGTACCTCCAGATGCATTCCAGATCATCCTGGAGAGGATTGATGGACTCAGAGAGGTCCAGAATGAGCATATTGACAGGATGACAACAATTCAGGATCAGCTCAACATACTTTCAGCCAAGTTTGACAGCATCAACACCTAGCAGTGACCTTTAGGCCATTCCGGTCAAAAAGGGGGAGAATTTTTGATTTTGAGGGGCAGCTTGCCATAAACAGTGTTTTCAGTTTATGTTTCAGTTTTACTTTATGTTTCTTATGGTATTATGTTTTATGGGTTTAATACACTATGGTTAAAGTTTTTGGTATAAAGGTTTAAAACTCATGGTTTTGTTTGGCTGTGATACTTTGGTTTATTAATATTTAAAGATGTTATTCAGTATATTTTATTTGTACCCATGTTGCTTTTGTAAGCTTTTAGGGTTTGTTTCCATGTGTTTTGCAGGCTTTTATGGTTTGTACCATGCTTATGCAGTCTGTTTGCTTTGTTGCCTAGTACTTCTAGCTAAATGTTATGCATTTCTTTTAAGTACTCTCACTCTTGTGCTCTAGTAGGATCTTGTTCTTAGATGCATATACTTTCTGTATTATGCATTGGTTGAGTGTTGGACATGCAAGTAATTTGCATTGAGCTTGTTAGCTTGTATGTCTGGATGTTCATTCCAAGTGTGAATGAGTATTGTGGTCACTATTTTATAGTGATTGCTTGTATGGTCAAGCCATGATTTATTACTTTATTTCATTTTGCTTGATCGCATTGTGCTTGCCTCATATGCATTACAAGTTTTTCTACATACAATGATCATATTATGTTATTGTGTTTCAGGAGATTCTTGTTCACATGATTCAAGAGCTACATAGATTCTAAAGTTAGGTGTGAGTGAGTTTTGTTCAACTGTTTTCAACTTACATGTTAAGTCTAGAGTTTGTTTTAAGGTTTTGTCACGGAATAGCCAAAGGGGGAGATTGTAAGGTTGAAATTTTATCAACCATCTTGTTGGCTTTATTCTGTTCCAAATTTGCTTGTATTTTAGCAATTAGTAACTCTGTATTTAGGTGGGAGTCATGTAAGGGTAGTGTGTGAGAGAGTGTGAAGAAATGCTCAAGATTGTGCAAAGAAGTAGGGACTCGCGACTGGATCTCGTGGGTGGCTCGCGGCTTGCAAGCTGCTAGAAGTTGCACATGTGCCAAGCATGCCAGAAGTTGAAGCGTCATGTCAACTGTTGCACTACAGGAAAAAAGTCCCAAGTTGGCTAGGTTGTTAGCTCGCGACTTGAACTCGCGACTCAATTCAATCACGAGGTTAAGTCGCCAGACCACCTTGTTTGGGAAAAACTGACTCTTCGCATTCCTTTCTCACCCTACTATATATAAACCCTTATACTCACGAAATATAGAGAGCTTCCAGAGAGAATTTTGAGAGAGAAACCCTAGAGAAAAACAAGATTGACTCATCTACAATCTTCACATAGAGACTCTTCAAATTCCTCTACTCTCTTCCTCTCTATTGTTACATCCTTGAGAGGTACATTACCAAAACCTTTTCAAACCATACCCATATCTGTGAGAAGGCTGTTTGATGCTTTGGGAAGCATTTAAGAAGGGACTAATTTCATATTGGTTGATGCTATGGTCAAGTAGCGGAATCCGGTAAGCTAAAGAAGAAATAGGTTCGGTGTAACCTCGTTGGAGTAGGAGCTTAGAGGGCTTAGGTACACTAGGTAGATTAGGCTTGGAGGGTCTTTTGCTATTCATGTATCCCAACTACATTCTTTAGTGGATTATTTACCGTTTGGAGGGCGGCGGAGAGGTTTTACGCTGAGAGCTTCAGTTTCCTCTTCGATAACACATCGTTGTGTTGTCCTTGTGTTTGTATCTCTCTTCCCTTAATCTTTGCTATTTAATTTCTGCTATGAATATGATTTTATTTGGTTTAGATTGTTTATCAATTCTGTATTAAGCTTATATTCATATTCCGCACATTAATTGTTTGATATTAAGCTTGAATTGGTAATTTGTAAATTGGAGGTTTAAACATTCATAGTGTTTTATACATTAATTGAACTTTCAGAATCCAAGTGTATTCTGTAGTGACTATTTTAGGATTCCGGATGGTGTTTTCCCTCCTTTCTTTTTGAATTCTAAAGGAGTTTTCTAAAGGATCTTTTTTCTCTGATTCACTATTGCTGAATGATTTTCACTGTTGGCTTCCCCTCCATTTGTTGCCCTGGGTACCAAAACCAATGTTGTGTTAGCAACATTGGTGGCTGTCTCTTCCTTATTTTCTCACTATTTTCTAATCCTTCTTTTCCCAAAGCTTCTAGATACCACTTTTTAGACCCACTTTTTTGGCTGCTTTACCTTTTTTTATTTTCTCTAAACGGGTAGATTCTCTTCTATCAGGCTGAAAGATCCCCAGCCGCCTTCCTTCATGGTCCACCTCCCTGGGTTCCTCGAGGTACTAGACCCTTTTTCATGAGTTGTTGGTTCCCAAGTCTTCTGCCCATTTTCTGCATCATTGGGTGGCTGATGGGACACATCTGCTCTTGTTTTTTGTGTTCCTGGGCATGCTCCCTTAAGCTGTCTCAATTCCAACCTAGCCCTGCCGCATATCCCGAGGATCCCAGGCTTCTGGGAATCCCTAGGTATCCTGGTTCAGTTTCGCTCTAGTTCCCCAGCGATTTTCTCGCTTAAGGACTGGGCTGAGCTTCTTCTTCTTTTTTTTTCTTCTTTATTTCATAAGGCCCAAAGCTTGCCCATTCATGGGCTTGGGCCCCTTCCTATTGACTTTTAATGAATTTGGGCCTTGCCCTTTCCTTGAAAGCCCAAATGGCTCTTAGATTTCAATCTTTTTGTATTGTTTTGGGTTTTGATACAATATTGTGATATTTTGGACCTCAACATCACTTAAATAAAATAGTTGTAAAAACAAGTGTTGAATTAGTTGTATTCCTAAATTTTTTTTACTTGCTCACTCATACTTTTTTCTCACTTTTGTTGCTTACCAGGCCAACCTTTATTCTTTTTTGCTGTCATGCTCGTCAATAAAGGTTAATGATCCTCTCATGTCCATTTTCTTATATCTTTTTTTTTTTTTTTTTGGTCTTGTCATACTCTCACGTCCATTTTTTTACATCTATTTTTTATATCCATTCTCATATTTTATATGTGAACATCTTTTTTTTTCATTTTTTAAAATGTAATTTTTTTCATTAATTGTAGATATTGATATAAATAGTGGATGTAAAATAAATGATTAGACATGAGTCTTATTTCGTTTCTTTTCTCTTTTTCTTTTTAGGTAATTCAATAGTTGGAGATGGGAAAATTCAAACTCTAGATGTATGTATTAGAAATACCAAAAAGTGTCAATTAGTTAAGACACTTTATATTCTAACAATTTTAATCGGTCATGTGTTTGATTTTTTTTTTTTCTATTTTAAAAACTTAGTTATTTTAATTATAAGGGAAAAAAAATACATAACAAATTATGATGAGTGTAGTATAAAATGGAACTCAAAAAGTGGTTTTGTATTCATAACACTAGCGTTATAAAGCCAAAGGCAATTTTTATTCAAATCCTGCCACTTATTTATAGTGTAATGCTACAGCCACAAATTATTTTACAACATTTTTACAAAATGTTGATATGATCAACCTTTTATTTATTTTCATTTAGCCTCACCATTAATTTCACTTTTTTATTTATCAATAATCACTCACTACATTAGCAGTTTGTAAAATTTTTTATAAAATAGTTTGTATCTTTAGAATTATTCTTATTTATAAGAAGAATAAATTATTAATAATTGCAAAAGGCAAAACATTCATGCTAAATCGCCACCATTCATTTCAAAGCTCTTACCAACTTACATATTATATAAAAGCAACTATTCCTAGAAAGATATCCAGGAACATTCTTAGGCTCACATGGTCAGACGACTCAGATTGTCACTGACCGTTATTATCAAATGGAAAAACATCTATCAGTTTCAATTAAAAACAAAATAAACATAATGACCATTACGTCATTCTGTATGGAAATGGAAGACAAAAAGGTAGGGAAAAAGTGGTGACATATACTAACATTCCAAAAACACCTTAAAACAATTTGATCGGCACAAGGTTCAGAGCTGTTTTTTTGCCGGTAGTAAGTCTAAGACCAGCTCCCTCTTCCATCTTGATATCTTCCTCTTTCATCCCATCAGGTAATTTCCAATTGAAGCAATATAAAAGATTTGCAAGTGCAAGCTCAATTGTTGTTGTTGCCGTATATATCCCAGGACAACCTCTTCGACCAGATCCAAATGGCAATAACTCAAAATTTTGACCTTTAAAATCAATGGAGTTATCCATGAACCTTTCTGGGATGAATTCTTCTGGGTTCTTCCAGTGTTTAGGATCTCGTCCTATTGCCCAAGCATTAACTTGGATTAACATTTTTGGGTAAATATCATAACCATTGATCTTAAAGTGTGACATGGTTTCTCTTGGAAGAAGTAGGGGTGCTGGAGGATGCAATCTAAAAGTTTCTTTAACTATCATCTTTAGGTAAAGAAGGTTGTCAATGTCGCTTTCAGTGACTTTTCCTTTATTTCCAATGAAATTTCTAACTTCATCTTGTGCTTTTTTCATCACTCTAGGGTTCTTAGCAAGCTCTGCCATCGCCCATATCATGATAATTGAACCAGTGTCAACTCCACCTAAAATTATATTCTGATAAACAAATATAAAAACACGTAAGTAGATGAACATGGGCAAATTTGATAAGGTAAGCAGAGTAAAAAAAAAAAAAAAAAAACATGGGATTAGTAAAAGATTGGCAGTTTACCAAGAGGACTGCCTTAATGTTATGTTTTGTGAACCGAGCAGCATCGATAGACTCAGCTTGCTCCCTTTCAATTCTCAGTAGCACATCGATAAAGTCTTCATGCTCTGGTTTTGTCCTCTCAGGATCAAGATGGAGATCAATGACCTGTTGGAATAAAGTATCCAACTCATGAAAAACCCTTTCAAGCCTTTTAGATCTACCAGATAAAGTGTCTATAATCCATCCGACGAAGGGCAAGAATTCAGATGCATTGAAGCTTCCCAACAGGGACGCTACCTCATGACCCACTGCTTGAAACCTTTCACTGTCTAAACCACTCCTGCGGAAACTGTTACCAGAACCAATCCGGAAAGTTATACTTGCAGTGAGTGCAAGCAGCTTCTCAGAAAGATTAATAGGGGTTGCAGAAGATGCATAGTGAGATATAGAATCGACAAGCAAAGCGACTTCTTCTTCCCTAATGAACTGATAGGACTGCACCCTCTTCACGCTAAAAAGCTCAAGAACACATATTTTCCTTATCTCTCTCCAGTAATCACCATAAGGTGCAAAAGCTATGTCTCTATAATTGTAGGAAAGTACTTTAGAGCAAGCTGAGGGAGGTCGACTGCAACATGCAAGATCATGAACTTTTAAGACTTCCCTTGCAGCCTCAGCAGAAGATATTATGACAGTTGGTATGGTACCACTGAGTTGAAGGAGCATCACAGAGCCATATTTCTTGGAGAGTTGCCACATAGATTGGTGAGGCAACTCACCAAGTTGGTGCAAGTTACCTATAAAAGGAAGCTTAGGAGGGCTTGGTGGAAGGCACTTCTTTGAACTACGCTCATCCATCTTTTTTTTCAAGAGCAATAGAAGAGAGAGAACAAAGAGAAGGGGAAGCCATAAAGATATGATATCAAGAGCCATAAAAGATATAAAGTTATATATTTTATGTCAGGTTAGTAAGTATCTTCTAAAATTGTTCATCTATAAATAGTCTAAGATACCAGAATCTGCAAAAAATTATATCTTTATTTAAGATTTTTTGTCCCCACGCGGTAAGATATTTATCTAGTTTTTTTGTCCCCACTATGCGGTAAGATATTTATTAATATCTCTGTCTCTATATATAAACAGTGTTTTTACCAGTCTTGTTTGGTGGGCAGGTCTTTTTTCGTTTTCCTTTTACTTTTCTTTTTCTTTTTATTTCTATCTTTTAGCTATATAAAAAGAGGGCAATGCACCTATAACACACATTTGGTTTATCGAGTATTTTTTTTTTTTTTTTTTTTTTCAAGTTTTGAAAGGTTGTTACAATGCCACTTCGGTTTGTTCAAGTGGCATTGTAGCTACAGTAGCTATAGCGTTTTTTTTTTTTATTAGTCTTCCATTTGTATTTTTTTTTTTCTTTTAAATATTTATAAGAATCCTCATATATATTGTTATATTGATACAACAAATTTCATAATATTTTCACAATTATTAAGGTGTCAATTTCTTATAAGTCAAATTAAAATAATAAAATATGAAACTATAACCAATCACAACTAAAAATAAATGTTTTGTGAAAATTTCATGACACTTGTTGGATGAATGTGTAAAAACTATAGTACTTTTGATTTGTTCAATATGTACTGTTCATCTTTTTTTTTTTTAGTCATCGATTTGTGCTCTTTTTTCTATATATAAAAAGAGCGAATAGGCTCATGAATAGTGTTTAATAGTGTTATAAACAGTATTTTTGGTTGAGTGACTTACCTTCCCTCCTCCCCCCTTTTGTTTTTCTTCAACTTGGTTTGAGCATTTTTTTTTTTTAAGGATATTTATATGTTTACTTTGTACTTGTAATGTAAACTTACATTATATACACACAAAAAGTAACAAATGTTATATACATTTAATAAGCTCATAAACGGTGTTATAAACAGTATTTTTGGTTTAGTGAGTTGTCTCTTTCCTTTTTTATATTTTGAGTTCACCAACTTGGTTTGAGCTTGTTTTTTTTTCTTTTAAAGGATCTTTATATGTTCACTTTCTACTTTTAATGTAAACTTACATTGTATACACACAAAAATAGCAAATATTATATACATTTGCCAAAAAACAAAAACAAAATGTACAAATTTTGCAAATGTGTACAACATTTGCCAATTTTTCTGTGTTTACAATATAAATTTACATTGTAAGTGCAATGTATATTTCTATATATAAAAAGAGTGAATGAGAAAAGGTACAGTAATTTCGCTACAGTAGTTTTGGTTTGTTCAACTTTCACTATTTCGCTGGCCGCTTTTTTTTTTTTTTTTTTTGTGAATGCATAAAGTTGTAGTATATTTGCTATAAAATATTAACATCACAAATTGGCACAATATTTGTCATAATTGTTGAGGTATTAATTCATTATAGGTCAAAATAAAATAATAAAATATCATACTAGAATCAGTTACAACTACAAATAAAAGTATTGTGAAAAAGAAGTGCGTGTTATATCCACAATAATTTTCACAATACTTTCATAACAAATCAAATATGGGAAATTGCTATTGGTTCTAATTTAAATTTACTAATGAAACTACTTTTTTACCTACCAATAACAACTTGTAGTAATCTACTACTTATGATTTGTTGCGAAAATGTCATGGACATAACATTTTTTTGTGTGAAAAATGTTAAGATATCTTGATGTTGTCACAATATTTTCAAAACTGCTGAGCTGACAGTTCTTTACAAGTTAAAATAAAATATAACAAAATTATAAATGTATTATGAAAATGTTGCATTATTCTTTTGTGTTTATAGAAATTTTTTGTTGGTTTAATCAACTTTGTTGAGCCAAAATTCACTATTCCACATACAATTTTCTTAAGTTGACTTTTTGTATATTTTTTTCTTTACACACTATTTAAGTAAAAACACATAGTTTTACACACAAAAACAAAAACAAAAGCTTGGGAAAAAAACATTTTTCATCCTTTATGTTTGGGGTAGTTTACAATTCTTCCTTAAAGTTTAAAATCAAGCAATTTTCCCTTAATGTTTTGGAAAAGAGCAAATATATCGTATTGTTATTATCTCAGTTAAACCCTAATTAAAGCTTATGATTCTTAAAATATTTTATTGTGTAATGTCTAAATTACTCCCTCTAAATTTTAACATCCTAAAAATTTTCTTTACATATTTTGAGTTTTAAATGATAGAAATTATTAGAAAGTTAGAATGATGATATTAGGTGTTTTGTTTGTTATCTAAAGAATGTTGATTTTCTAGGTTTAAATTTTCAAAACTTATAATTTATCTAATGAAAAAATCGATGACACATGCCTTTTGTTATCTTTTTTATTTTATTTTTTATTTTAAATTTCTTAACAAAACTCAGTTGTTTATTGTTGGAAGATGATGATATTCGTTATCATTCTTAGAAGTTTTTAGAGAGTAGATATATTATCTTTAGCAAGTAGGTACTAAAAAACTATTATAGTTAAATAAATATTTATATGTTAAATAGCTTTGTAGTTGATCAAAATTCTTATGCGAATGAGATTAACTTTTTATGACATAATTATCAAAATTCTTAAAATTAATGTCTCTTTGATTACTATACATCTCTATATACTTTAAAAATCAAATGATTCATATATATTTTTTGTGATATAAATAAAATCTAGAATTAACCTTGTGGGGGTGATAAATTAAGAAGCCCATACCAATGTATATGTTGGGCCAAGGGCCCAGACTAAGGAAGAACTCCTCCTCGGATAGGCCAGGCCGAGGAGAAAGGGGACGGTCAGCCATCTGAAGGGAACACATCAGACCACTCCATGAAAGAGGGTAAGTATTAAGAAAGAAAAGGATAAAGAGAGGCATGGAAATATCTAAGAAAAAGCTACTGTCAATGCATTAAGTATTTTGTAACTAACCGAACCCTGCTTTCCAGCCTTTACAACCACTCCTAATGACTTTGGGGAGGGGCTGATGGGGCAAGTATCAGCACCATAAATTTAAATCTACACGTGGATAGTAGAGATGAGAGAAAGATAATATAAAATAGAGGACTGGGGGGGGGGGGTAACAAAAGGGGACGAGTAACATATTAAGAATCAACCTCCTCCTCGGATTATCCGAGGATGACTCTCCCTACTAAACTGATATTATCTTTCTTTCTTTATCATTTAGACATGTTGGTCACTTGTCTGATTCGCTAAGGCCCGAGTTTCCAACCCATTCTCTACAAATTAATTGTATTAGGCTCATTGGACCAAGTCTCCATACCTTTTGGACTTGGATCCCAAATTATGACCCTACAAACCTTATTTACTACTTTTTTTCTACGACAAGGACGTGCCTTGCACGTGCTGCCCTAACTAATATATATAAAAAGCGCGAATGTGCTAATAAACCGTAGCTACAGTGCTTTTGGTTTATTCAATTGGCATTGTAGCTAGTAGCTATAGTGCCTTTTTTTTTTTTTTTTTTTTTCTTCTTCTTCTTCTTTTTTGTTACTTTTAGTAATCGGTTTGTGCTTTTTTTTTTTTTTTTTTTCCTTTTAAATATTTGTGTAAGCTGGCATATATATTGTTATACTGACACAATAAATGTCACAATATTTTCACAATTATTGAGGTGCCAATTTTTTTTTATATGTTGAAATAAAAATAATAAAATATGAAATTGTGACAAACCACAATTGAAAGTAAATGTTTTGTGAAAATGGTTGTAACACTTGTTGTGTAAGTGTGTAAAAGCTACAGTGCTTTTTAGTTTGTTCAATATGTACTGTTCATCACTTCATTGGATTTTTTTTTTTTCAATCATTGGTTTGTGCTCTTTTTTTTTTTTTTTTTTTTTTTTAATATTTATATGAGCTGACATGTATATTGTTATACTGACACAACAAAAAATTTTTTTTTCCAGTCATTGATTTGTGCTTTTTTTTTCTTTTAAATATTTATATGAGCTGTCATATATATTGTTATACATACATAACAAATTTCATAATATTTTCACAATTATTGAGATGTCAATTTCTTATAGGTCAAAATAAAATAATAAAATATGAGACTGTGACCAACCACAACTGAAAATAAATGTTTTGTGAAAATGTTGTAACACTTGTTGTGTGAATGTTTAAAATCTACAGTACTTTTTGGTTTGTTCAATATTTACTATTCATCACTTCATTTTTTTTTTTTTTTTAGTCATTGGTTTGTGCTCTTTTTTTTTTTTTTTTTTTTTTTTTAAATATTTATATGAGCTGGCATATACATATTGTTATATACACACAACAATATATATATATATATATATATATTTTTTCAGTCACTGGTTTGTTATTTTGTTTTTAAAATATTTATATGAGTGGGCATATATATTGTTATATTGACACAACAAATTTCACCATATTTTCACAATTATAGGTTTCAATTTCTTATAAGTCATAATAAAATAACAAAATATGAGATTGTGACTAACCACGACTGAAAGTAAATGTTTTGTGAAAATGTTATAATACTTGTTGTGTGAATGTGTAAAAACTACGATACTTTCTGGTTTCTTCAATATGTACTGTTCATCACTTCATTATTTTTATTATTATTATTTTTTAGTCATTTGTTTGTGCTCTTTTTTATTATTATTATTTATATGAGCTGACATATATATTGTTATACTGACACAACAAATTTCATAATATTTTCACAATTATTGAGGTATCAATTTCTTATAGTTCGAAATAAAATAATAAAATATGAGACTGTGACCAACTATAATTGAAAATAAATGTTTTGTGAAAATGTTGTAACACTTGTTGTTATCACAATATTTTTACAATTGTTGAGATCTCAGTTTCTTATAAATCAAATAAAAAAAAATGTTAAGTCCACAACATTTTCACACTAATTTCACAATAAATCATAGGTAAGCTACTATTGATGGATAAAAAAAGTTATATCAGTCGTGGGTCCATTTTAAATTCAGTAACAACTTGTCATCTATAATTTGTTATGAAAGTATTATGGAAATAGTATTTCTATAAAATAAATAATAATATATCAGACCGAAACTTACCACAGCTGAAAATAAAGGTACTCTGAAAATACTGTGACATTTTGTTGTGTTCCTAGACTTCTTTTTTGGTTTAGTCAAATTTGGTGAGCAAAAGTTCACTATTTCACGCACAATTTTCTTCTGTTGATTTTTTGTTTGTTTGTTTGTTTTTTTTTTAATGCATAGTTTAAAGTGGTTGTCCCAATTAAAACCCAATAACAATTTACCACCAAGAATTTGTTGTGAAAATGTTGTAGATATAACATTTCTCTAAAATAAAATTATAAAATATCATACCAAGGCCCACCATAGCTAAAATAAAGGTATTGAGAAAAAATCGTGACATTTATTGTGTTCCTATTTTTTTTTAGCCAATTTGTTGAGCCAAAATTCATAGTTTTACAGACAGTTTTCTTGGGCTGACTTTTTTTTTTTAATAATGTTTTAACACACTATTTAAAGTAAAAAAAAAAAAAAAAACATGGAGTTTTACCAACAAAAAAGAATTATGGAAAAAAGTATTTTCCCCTTTTATGTTTGGGGTAGTTTCATCCCCCCAACTTTAAAGTTGAATAATTTCCACATTTATATTTTGTAGACAAGTACATAGTCCTTGTTATTACTCTCTTAGTTAAACCCTAACAAAATCTTATGGCTCCTAGAAAATTTCGTTGTGCAATATTTAAAATGCCTCGCTATATTTTAATGTTCCAAAAATTTTCTTTGTGTATTCTGAGTTTTATGTGTTAGTCATACTTAGAAAGTAAAAATGGTGATGTATGGTATTCTATTTGTTACCTAGAGAACACTAATTTATTAGTGGTTTAAATCTTCTAAATTTATAATTTTATCTAATAGAAACTTCAATGACATATGTCTTTTGTTATTTTGTTCTTTTTTTTTTTTTTTTGTTTTCTTTCTTAAAAATGTGTTCATTAAAAATTAAGTTAAGCATTGTAGTTATGCTAATAAAATAAAATGATAAAGAATGAAGTATGAATAACAAAATATTCATTGCAAATGATTGTAGGTATTTAATTTGATAAAGAGTTTCAATTGTAGCATATGTCATCATTTATTGCAAAAATTTAAATATTGTGACAATTTTTTATCAAAATTTAGTTGTTTATTGTTGGAAGATGATGACATTTGTTATCATTCTTAGTATAATTTTTTTGTGAGTAAATACTATCTTTAGTAAATAGGTTCTAAGAAATGAAAAAGTATTTTGTATCAAATGATACCACATCATCCAAATCAAAGTCCAATAAATAAGAGATATGTGTGCAAAAATAATTACCCACTAACATATGTCTTTCAATTATTAGTGGGTTAGTTATTTTTTGTTGACATGTCTTACACTTACTGGATTTTGATACCACCAACATGGTACCATTTTATACCAAATACATTCTCCTAAGAAATTATCATACTAAATAGATAGCCATATGTTAAATAATTATTCTAATTTTAAATACATGGTTTGATACTACTTCAAAAAATAATTTTATCTTAAATTTTCTTACTCAAGGGGCAGCATGTGCCTTGCATGTGCGACCCTTACTAGTCTATATATAAAAAGCACGAATGCACTAAAGCTACAATAAACAAACAGTAATTTGGTTTGTTCAATACACTGTACTATTTCCCTGCCTTTTTCTTTTTTTCTTTTTTTCTTCAGGTATTTTCGTCTGGTCCACTTTATTTATTTATATTTATATACAGAGCTGTTAGAGCATTCACAGCAAGGGAGTTAAAACTTATAGCTTTTAGCAACTTAAAAAGTAACTTTATTCATTTTAACAACTCACTTTACAAAACACCCAACATCAAAGCATCTATATTTTTAGTAACTCATTTAAAATAATATAAATAACTTATTAAAATAATGATAAACATCCACTGCCACCACCGGCATTCCACCAACCACAACCATAAACAAGAACCCACAATTTGCCACTGCCAGCCACCACCACCATCACTACCATAGTAAAAAAAAAAAAAAAAAAAAAAACACCATAAAACCCATCACAACAACACCCACAACCGGCACAAAACCTAGCACCACCACGAAAGAGAGAAAAAAAAAACCACCACCATAACCTGCAACCTACTGCCAGCCACCACCATCACCTCCACCAAAAAAAAAAAAAAAAAAAACCACAAAACCCATCACAACCACACTGACAACTGGCCACAAAACCCACCACAACCAAAGCCAATAAAACCCATCACCATCATACAAGTGGCCACAAAACCCATCACAACGTAGACACTCAATTTTGCACCCATAATTTAATCAAGGAGAATTACTTGAATGACCAATCCATGTAACCCAAAAACCATAATTGCATTACATGCATCAATTTGTTCTTGCATTACATGCATCATTTTGTCTTTGCATTACATGCATTAATTCGTTCATTGCATATCATAAAAATAATCTTGAGATTCTAATTATCGTAGCAGTATTTCCAGTTATCAAATTGGACTATTGGATTGAAAGATATCGCATGATCAAGTTTGCACGGTCAACATGCATTGTGTCTAGGTAGAATCGACCACACATGATCAATTTAAATTAATTTTGATTGGTTAAACAATTAAAATTAATTACAAAATTCTATGATTGGTTGATAATTAGTGTTTAAAATAGAGATGCATGCATGGGAATAAAAGGGATGATTGGATAACAATAAAACCATGGATAATCTGAACTTTATCAAGTTTTAGCAACTTATAGCAACTTTGCTGTAGCTTGCATCTTGGTTTTTTTGTTGCTAAAATAGCATTATTGCAATTATCCCTCCTTTACTGTGAGTGCTCTTAGTTAACACAATGTAGACACTCGATTTTGCACCCATGATTTAATCAAGGAAGATGACTAGAATGACTATTCATGTACCCAAAATTCATGATTACATTACATGCATTAATTTGTTCATTTCATATTATAAAAAAAAAAAATGATCTTGAGGTTCTAACGGTGGGGACGGTATGCCTGGTTTTCAAATTGGACCATCGGATCAAAAGATATCGCATGATCAAGTTTGCACCGTAAGCATGAATTGTGCCTAGGTAGAGTCAACCACGCATGATTAATTTAAATTAATTCCAATTGGTTAAACAATTAAAATTAATTAAATAATTTTGTGATTGGTTGATAGTTATTGTCAAAAATAGGATTGTTTGCATGGGAATAAAAGGGATAATTGGATGACAATAAAATTGTGGATAATCAAGACTTTTAGAGTATTTATCTATAAGATAATTGTTGCTGAAAAGACTTGAATTATCTAGAAAATAGTTTAATTTTTAGAATACGGATTAAAAATACATCTAAGTGCAAGTCCCGGCTAAAAAAATCTCAAAAAAGGAGTCCAAAACAAACTAAAACTCAAAAGCAGGATTGGCGGCACTTTTGGACTGTTGATCAGCACTTTCAAAGTGCTGAATGGCACTTTTTAAGTGCCAGATGGCACACATTTGGGCCTCGGCCCGAGGGCATTAGGATTACGTCAAAACACATCATTTTCAATTTATTAGCGATAAGGACGCGTTCCAGTTCTTAATCTAATCATCGAAGCTTTTTTCAAGCCTTCCAGCCTTTATAAATAAAGACTGGATCTCAAAATTCAAGATACTTTTTCACGCTCTCAGATTTCTCCTCTTTCTGACTCCCCTTTTTGGTATTTTCTCTCCTACGTTAAAGAGGTTTTGGAGGCTTTAGTCTTAAGAATTTATTTTTTGTGAGCAAGGATTTTTAGGTTTCAAAGATAATTTATTCTTTGAACCCTAAAATATTCTCTCAAGAAAAAGAGTACGTCCATGCAAGAGGTAGTTTCTCTTTACTTTTTCTTCTTCTATCTCTTTTAATTTGGTGATGCATGAATAAATGTTTGTTTAGTTTTGATTTTTAAATGCTCATATCATGTGTTGTCGATATTTTCTTTATTGAAATATGTTTTTGATGTTTTTGTTGTCGAGATCCATTTTTTTGTTTCAAAAATCTACTTGTTATCATATCTTTTTCAATCAAAAAACTGATTTGCATCTTCATTAGATGCAGATCTGAATTTTTCTCAATCAAAAATTGATTTGCATCTTCATTAGATGCAGATCTGAATCTTTTTCAATCAAAAAACTGATTTGCATCTTCATTAGAGGCAAATCTGAATTTTTCTCAATAAAAGAACTGATTTGCATCTTCGTTAGATGCAGACCTGAATTTTTCAATCAAGAAACTGATTTGTATCTTCCTTTAGATACAAATATAAAATTTTCAAATCCAAAAAGCTGATCTACATCTTCTTTAGATATAGATCTGAATTTTTGTTAACATAGCAGATTTTGAAATAAAAAAAAGTCATGAGTAGTTTTGTTTGATGCAAGTATCGTAGATTTATTTCATGAATGTATTTCTCTTCTTAAAAAAGAAAAAAGATTTCTATTTCACATAAAAAAAAAAAAAAAAAAGATTTCGTTTTTTAAAACTCTCTGCAAATCTAAATTTTTTATTACAAAACAGATTTGATTTTTTTTTTTTTTACATGCAAACCAAAAACGAATTTTTTACTTTACTTTAAAACAGATTTGATATTTTTTTTAAGCAAAAGACTTTGTTTTACTTAATAAAACTGATCTGATTTTCTTTTTTTCACCAAAAACTATTTTTTTTACATATACAAAAACAGGATTGATTTTTTTTAAACCAAATCAATTTGTTTTATTACAAGACAGATCTGAAATTTTTTCAAAAGAAGAGGTACACTCATAAATAGACTTATGTGACTTAGTTTGGTTAAAGTATTTCATGTGTACAACATATCATTCATAGCATGCATAAAGGGGTACATTGGTCATGAGAGTCTAGAAGACCAGACTTTGTCTAGGCGAAATGGGTGCCTAACACCTTCTCATTCCGTAACCTAGCCTCCGAATTTAGTGTCTTTGGATTGGTAGACCTAGGCTTTATCTTTTTTTTGGGTAGATTGTAACTAGGACCCAAAGCCATGTAATATTTGATTTATCAAATTTGTACTCTTTTTACTCAATCAATGAGAATAGAACAATTCAGTCATGTAAAGTTGTATTTAGTTTTTTCTTATTTTTTTTGTATAAAAAATAAGTGGTGACTCCACACCACTTACCCAAAAAGAGAGGTGTCTTGAAAAAAGCACTCAAAAATCTCTTTTTTGAGAGCACCCCTAATTTTGGTAGTCTCTCACAGTGGCAACTCCACCGGGGATGTCGAGGGCTAATCTTTGTATTAGACTTAAGTGACCAAATGTGTACCCTTGTTTTGCATGGTCTTGCATGATATTGTTGTTTGTTTGTTTATTTATGTTTGTTGAGGTATTGTATGATATTTTGTTGTGTGTATTGTTTGTTAAGAGCTTTCCCTAACTGTCATAGTGTGTGCCATCAAAACAAAAAATATGTATGCACTCCTTTCAACAACAATGTGGTGGTAGTAACCATGGATCACCGGTCTTCATTAGATTCAGGTACCCAATGGCGAACTCTCCAACTCATAGCCTAAAGTCACGAGATCATTTCTCGTTGACTGTAAAGGATAGACCATGCCGTTCGGACTAATGCAATGTTCATTACATTACAAGTTGGGAGGTGTAACGTCCTAGCTATGGGAAATAATGAAACAACAAACCCACCCTATAACGTAATGACTTAAAACCTACCTTTAGGCTGGTCCATGTTAAAATTGCATTGCATGTTGTGTGTGTTTGTTTGGTTGATTGATTGATGTGGATGGGGACCTAGCTTTGATTAACCCAACCAAGCCTGTCATTAGGGGAGAATTTGGTCAAGATCCGAAGGAAAGCTACAAAGAGAACCTAAGGCCGACACTCAACCCAATAACTCCAGTTCCAAGCCCATCACTCCCATTATGGTATTGAAGCCCGTTAGCATAGAAGATACTTCGTTGCTGCAACATTTCAATCTTATATTCGACCTACAAGACACTTCAAACCCCAATCAAATTACCAAGCACCAACATATGGGGGGAGACACTTCGAACTCCAATCAAATGGCCCAACATCCACAAATGGGGGGAGACACTTCAAACCCCAAGACACCGATCTAAATGACCCAACAAAAATTTCCCACATCACAAGGGGGGTCACTTCAAACCCCCACATTTGGAGACTGACAAGCCCACGAATATGGAAATTGATAGTGAAGGCATGGATTATATGTATGAAGACCCCTTGGTACTGAAGCTGAGGGAAGAAGGAACTCGTTGGGAGCCGCCTGTCATCATTGAAGCAACAACTGAGTTGAAAAATTGGGTATGGGAGGGAGCCGCCTACCCTATGGAGGACTCTACGAGGAAGATCAAGACCATCGAGCCAATCACTCCTGTCAAGAAGATCAAGACCATCGAGCTAGTCACCCTTGCCAAAAACATAGTTTCTATTCCTATTGAGTCTTTTTTCGCTAGTATTACTATTCTTGTTGAGTCTGTTTGTGATAGTATTCCTATAGAGTCGGTTTTTGTTGAGTCTATTGAGTTTGTTAAGAACTCTTGTCCTTATAATATGATTTTTGATTCTGCTTATTTGTTGGCTTTGAATGTTTTTATTTCTAAAATTGGTAAAGAAACTCTTAATAATAAGGAATTAAAACAAGGACACCTAGAACCCATAAAAGAAGAAACCCAACCCATTCACCTGGGGACTGATGATGAACCTAAAATGATACAAGTGGGTAATACTCTAACCACTTCTGAGAAAGATGCATTAGTGGCACTATTGACAGAGTTCAAAGAGGTATTTGCGTGGTCATACGAAGACATGCCTAGGATAGATATAGATATAGTGTAGCTTTGCATTCCAATAGATCCAACCATGAAGTAAGTCAAGAAGAAATTGAGAAGAATGAAGCCAGAGTGGACTCTTAAGATCAAAGAAGAAGTTGAGAAACAATACAATGCAGGATTCCTAAGGGTGGTCAATTACCTAGAATGGTTAGCTAATGTGGTTCCGGTATCAAAGAAGTATGGGAAGGTTAGAATGTGTGTAGACTTTCAAGATTTGAATAAGGCCAACACAAAAGATGAGTTTCCTTTGCTTTACATTGATATCCTGGTTGAAAATACAACAGGTCATGCTCTGCTATCGTTTATGGATGAATTTTCAGGATATAATCAGATTAAGATGGCTCCAGAAGATATGGAGAAAACCTCCTTTATTACACCATGGGGGAGATATTGCTACAAGGTCATGCCATTTGGCCTTAAAAATGCTAGTGCTACTTACCAATGTGCAACTACCACTTTGTTGCATGATTTGATCCATAAAGAAGTGGAAGTGTATGTTGATGATATGATAGTGAAGTCCAAAAACCATGAAGGACATATGCCAGCTTTACGAAAGTTCTTTGAAAGGATCTGATTCTACAAGTTGCGGTTGAATCCAAAGAAGTGCACTTTTGGTGTAACATCTGGAAAGCTATTGGGGTTTATGGTAAGCCAAAGAGGAATTGAAGTCAATCCAGAAAAAATCAAGGCAATTGTAGAGATGAAACCTCCAAGAACTGAAAAGGAGATTCGAGGATTTCTAGGGAGGATACAGTACATCAGCAGATTCATAGCCCAACTCACCATGACATGTGAACCAATCTTTTGACTACTCAAGAAGGAAGTTCCTACAGTGTGGAATGAACAATGCCAAGAAGCCTTTGAAAAGATCAAGAATTATCTAATGAAGCCACCAACACTCGTCCCATCGATACCTGAAAAGCCATTGTTGTTGTATCTCACCACTACATATACAACAATGGGGGCCTTACTTGCTCAATACCTAGAGGAGACTAGAAAAGAGAATGCAATCTACTACATCAGCAAGAAGATGTTGCCTTATGAAGAAAAGTATTCACCTCTAGAGAGGACATGTGTAGCATTTGTATAGGTAACCCGCAAACTTAGACATTATATGCTTGCTTACAAGGTCTTGTTGATTGCAAGAATGGACCCTTTGAAATAATTAATGGAAAAGCCCGTGAAAGATGGGAAGACTGCTAAATGGGTTTTCCTTTTGTCAAAAATTGAAATTCAATAAGTGACTTAGAAATCTATGAGGGGAGAGCAATTGCTGATCACTTAGTCCATTGTTCACTAGAAGACATTGAAGAGATCCAAGGAGACTATTCGAATGAAGATAACATGGAGATTCAGATAGAATCATGGAAGATGTACTTTGATGGAGTGAAGTGGTATTAGAGTTCTCTTAATTTCTTCGAAAGGGACACACATCCCATTTTCTGGCAGACTCAACTTTCCTACCACCAACAATGCCATTGAATATGAAGCTTGTATTATGGGGTTATGAGTAGCCCTAGGCTTAGGGGTGAAAGAGTTGGAGGTGTATGGTGACTTAGCTTTGATAATCTCCTAGATGCAGAATAAATGGAAGATTAAAAAAGAAAGGCTGATGCCTTGTCATGAGTGTCTACAGAAGTGGGCCTCAAAATTCAACAAGATCCAATACCAATATGTACTAAGGATGCAAAATCAAATTGCCGATGCTTAGCAACAATGGCATCCATGATGGATGGACCTAAGGAAGATGAAGCTAGACCAATAGTGGTGGAACAAAAAAAAAAAAAAAACAACTAGCCTATTGCATGACAATAGAAGAAGATGAGGGAAAGAATGGGGAAGGTGAATGGTATTCAGACATACTACAATACATCAAGGATGGGATATTCCCAAAGTCTATAAACAAGAATGACCAATTAACCATCTGGGGCTTGTCTACTAATTACATTATTTATGGTGAAAGGTTTTACAGAAGATCGTATGATGGAATTCATATCCTTTGTGTAACTGCCAAGGAAGCATAGCAAATAATTGAAGCGGTTCATGAGTCAAGCTATGGGCCACATATGAATGTACACATGTTGTTAATGAAGATAATGAGACAAGAGTATTACTCGACTACTATGGAAGCTGACTGTGTGGCTCATGTTTGAAAATGCCATCAATTCAATCTTCCATAGGAGCCACTCCTTATTCATTGGTGTATGGGATGGAAGCAGTTCCTCCCATTGAAATGGATGTCTGTTCACTAAGGACAGTATTGGAAAGTGAAATCCCTGAAGCAAATTGGTTGCAAGGCAGGTATGACCAATTATGCATGTTGGATGAAAAGAGACTCAAAGTCTTGTATCATATTTAAGGTTACCAAAAGAGGCTTAGGAAAGCTTTTGACAAGAAAGTAAGAACCAAAGATTTGAAATTGGGGGATTTAGTGTTAAAAGAGATCCGAGCCCCGATTCAAGATGAAAACGGGAAGTTCAAGCAAAATTGGGCAGGTCCATACATTATCAAGCAGATATACTCTGGGGGAGTAGTAAGGTTGATAGATTTAGATGCAAAGCCCTTCACTGAGCCAACCAACATGGATCAATTAAAGAAATACCACGTCTGAGGTGGTAGTCTGAAAACACCATGTCTAAGTGGTTGTAAATTATGTTATTTCCCTTTCTAGGCTTGATTAAAAAAAAAGTAGGTAGAAAACCCGAAAGGGCGATCTACGCAAAAGGAGAGTAAAAAAAAAAGAGAGAGTGAGAGAGCCTGTTAAGTTGAAAACCCGAAAGGGCAGCTTAGGCAAAAGTTAAGGCAAAAAGAAAAAAAAAGAACTACGTGATGACTGATCCTTCTACAAAGGGGTATGTAGGCAACCATGCATTGGTCAAGTCACAATTCCCCAAGCCTTCCATTGGCCCATTAAAGCAAAAAAAAAAAAAAAAAAAAAAACCCACCCTAAGCCAAACCATAAAAAACCAAACCCTAAGAACTTGAACCTTAAACAGAATCCTTAACCTGCAAGTCCTAAATAATTCCAAAGTATAAGTGTGGGGTCAAAGAATTTGGCAATCCTGACCTGCCTTATACTAAGCCCAAGGCCTACACCGAGGAGGAAAAAATGCCCAAGGACGAACGAAGAAAGCCCAAATTGCCAAGAAACATCACCGAGGACAACCCTGTTCTCGGCCAACCGAGATCCTAGAAGGGAAGAACGGCACGCCATCGAAGGCAGCCTCCCAGAGCATCCCAAGAAAAAGGACAAGTATAGTAGGACAACCATAGGAGAATGGAGGAGGAGCAATTTGAGGAGAAACTGTCGTCTCCGCATTAAATGCCCACAACTAACGTTATGACTGCATTAATGAGGAAATGACCCTAGAACAGTGCTATCTTGGTTGCTGCAACGCACAGAAGGTTTGAGAAGGTGGCTGATGGGACAAGCACTCGAGTAATGACCTGCATGATCAACAGATGGAGGGCCAAGATCAACCGGAAGGGGGTATATAATGTGAGAAATCCTCTTGTAAAGTAGGATCGGGAATTAGAGGGAGAGAATACGGTAGCAATTTGCATGATCTTGGAAGCCTTTGTAACCAAGCACTAAAGAAATAATAAGAACAACAAGTTCCTCGGAAGAAATGCCCGAGGACAGAATTTCATACTGTAGTCCACGTCCTTGTTATTCAACCCACTCATAACCATGTCTAGTTGTTGTAACCCTCACTAAGGCCTAGTTCTTAAACTCATTATCTATAAATTTATTGTATTGGGCTAGTTGGGCCTGAGTCCACTCATCTAATAGAAGAAGTGCTCAAACCTAGTCCCTACGATAAGAGTTTCACATCAACTTTTAAAATAAACATGTTCAAAGCCAAGAATAAGAAGGTCATTTTGTTTTCAATCTTTTCTCTTTTGGTTGATCATTGATTTCTTCTGTGCTAGGTACTTTGTCATCTTTGTCCCTTCTTTTAAATTCATAGTTGTCATCATCGTGTCTTTCTCGATTGTCTCTGAGAAACTACTTTCTCATAGCAACCATGTCAGCTTCCTTGTCAGAAATCTTGTCCACCAACTAGTTACAGTATTCTGTAGTCATCCTATGAAAGTGAACCTTGATAAAAGATTGATCCACTTGGTCGGCCATCTCCAAGCCCAACAACATGTTCCTTATAGAAGTAGGATTTGTGTCCATAGGAGTGAAATGTCTTCTTCTTTTTCCACCGGGCATTCCTTGCTCATATTGGAATTGCCTCAAGAGTCTGTCAGCTTTGTAGAAAGTCGCTTTCCTTAACCCAACTAGGAAAATATGATCTGATCCTGGAGACCGCAACAAAGGGGGTGGGCACTTCCACAAATAGCAATTCCATCGAATTAAGGCACTAGACTTCTTGTTCAAGAATTTCACCTAGTTGCTCTCAGTTTGGCACTTAGTTTTGATGACAGTCCTACAAAGAAAACTGCTAGGACCATAATTACCAGCTGTAGGCTTGGTGATCATATCCAATCATTCCATCAACCATATCTACAAAGTCAAGGGACTCCTAAAAAAGTTTTAAGACTCTCCACCATGAAATACAACATCTAGTCCTATAAGAGTCTCTACCAAGATCAGAGAAATAGGACTATCACCATCCTTAATTTGACTCACAACACTTATGACTCGAGCATCCGCAAAACCGTGCCTTTTAGAGCAAAGCAAAAATTTTCCCACAAAACATAGGGCCAAGCCAAAATTTTTCTGCATATTGTTAGTCACTCCATAAGTGTGTTTGTTAACCAGTCTTGAAAGAATTGCACGAAGATTCACCATATGTCTGTTAGGACATATGTGAATCATGTTAGGAACATATGTCAATACTTTATGTAATTGGGTAATCCTTTGACAAAACACACTTTACTTGTAATTGGGTAGATTTAGGATGTGTTTAATGCTTCAAGGAACAAGGTTTCAAGTTCAAGTGTTAAAACCATGCAAATCTGTCCAATAAACAAGTAAAGAAGTGTTGGATTTTAAAGCTCAACAGCTAACTCGATAGCTAGTATCTATTGAGGTATAAAAAGCTGATGAAGTCTAAAGCTCAACAACTAGCTCGATAGATACCCTTTCTGTCGAGATTTATGAAAAACAGATCTTTAGTTCTGTTTTGCATCCAATCTGTGAGTACATGTCTCAAAACCCTAAAGATATATAAGGATTATTTTAAGGGCTATCAAAGGTTGTGCAAGTGTGAAGCAAAGTTTTGTTCATGCAAATTGTGACCGGAGATAGAATTTGCCCTAGTTCATCTTTCTATTAAAGAAGTTGTTGTGTTTGTACACCAAAGGGTTTTATGACCAAGGAGCTTCTTGATCTTCATCATGTGATGAACTAAAGAATATTGCAGCCAACATCTTTCTCAAGTTGATGATTAAGTCGCATACTAGGATCTGCGTAAATATTGGTTAGTCACGTACTGAAAGCCGTGCATTGAAAAGGAGAGATTATCACTACAGAACAAGTCCAATTGGGTATTGGGGTAAGGGTTCAACTGCAAGTTGGTATAAGGTACTGGGATTCCTTTACTTGTAACCACTTGTTTTGATAATAGTGGATTCTTGGGAGTGGTGACCTTAAAATCACCCGGTGGAGTTTTTGCCGTGTATGTTTTATCCATCCGTAAACAAATCATCGTGTCAATTTAATTTCCGCTGCACTTTAGTTAATTGGTGATTTGTTTGTACTACCACACATTATGCATGTTAATTGAATTAATTAATTAAGTTGGCTAAATCAATTGGTTAATTTATCACAAGGGGTCAATACATTCTTGGCCTATTAAGTGGTATCAAAGCAGGCACACTCTAATTAGGTTTTAATCTTTACTGTGTGATCCATTGACCCCTGTTTGTCATGGATAGAGAACAGTCTCTTATTATACCTCCTTTATTTGATGGCACTAACTATGCATATTGAAAAGTACGCATGAGAGCTTTCTTGCAGTCATTAGATGAAAAGGTGTGGCAAGCTATGGAGATAGGCTGGACTAAGTCTATGGAAGTGTCGGCTGATTGGGATGATGCTAAAATCAAGGCGGCAAACTTTAGCAACAAGGCATTGAATGCTCTATTCAGTGCAGTCACGAATGAGGAGTTCAAGAAGATATCCTCTAATGAAACTACTAAGGAAGCATGGACCATTCTCTAGACAACCTATGAAGGAACCAAGGCTGTCAAGGATTCAAAACTTCAGAGGCTTACTACGAGATTCAAAGAGATTAAGATGAAAGAAGATGAGTCATTCGATGAGTTCTATGCCAAGCTCAAGGACATAGTGAACCTGGCCTTTAATCTTGGGGAAACCATTCCCGAACCCAAGATTGTTAGAGAGGTACTTAGATCTCTACCCAAGAGATTTTATGCCAAGATCACCACGATTGAGGAATCAAAGGATATTGATAAAATTCCTTTGACAGAGTTGGTTCGCAATCTGCAGACCTGTGAATTGGGTTTGACGAGGATAAGGAAATCAAGCAAGAGCAAGAGCATGGCATTGAAGGCCAAGAGCAGTGACACAGATGAGTCCTCAAATGATGAAGATTCCGAAATGAAGTCCTACATTACAAAGCAATTCAAGAAGTTTATGAAGAATGCTAATGGGAAGGGCTTTGACAAGGACGGTAGGCAATCTAGTTCTTCACAATTCAAAAGCCAAGACAAAGGGAAGAAGGATGCTAGGGATGGCGGTTAGTACACTGTTCCCCCAGGACCAAAATGCTTTGGGTGTCAAGGCTTCAATCACATGAAACAAGAATGCCCTACGTATCTTGAGACTATTGGGAAGAGCAAGGTACTTGCTGCTACGTTGAGCGACACTGAGCCTAAAGATGATTCTGATAATGAGGATGATGGAATCCTAAATGCCTTCACTACCACCATAGATCCTACTGAGGGGATTGTTGAAGATGTGGATGAGGAAGAGGAATTGGTGGAGTCTAAGTTTGAAAAGATGGATGAACAAGATGACATCCACACAGCCTATGCAAAGTTATACAAGGTCTCGGAAAAGCATGAGAAGTTGTATAGGTTGGCCACCAAGAAGCTTAGTGAAGTGGAGCTTGAATGAGAAGAAATCTCCACAAAGTTTGATGAAGCAAATCAAACCATTGGAGCACTGAGATTTGAGAATAAGTTCTTGACTAAGAAGACCAAGAAGCTTGAAGCAGAACTATTCCAAGTCAAAGCTCAGTTGGAAAGGACTTCCAGTGCAAAGCTTGATGAGATGCTTAATCTTTAGAAATCTGCTTTCGATCGAACCGGTTGAGGGTATGATTTCTCTTCTCCTAGTATTGCTACTTCTAGTACTACTGTTTTTGTTCAATCTATCTTAGGAGCACCCCCTAAGCTAAATAAGAAACAGATTAAGAACTCAAGGGCTAAGAAGGGAAATACTCAACAGGCCAAACATAAAAAGCAGCATTTCTATCATCATTGTGGTGCAACTGGACATTCTTGACCTAATTGCTATAAGTGGTTAGGCACTCAACAGAGCAACAACATGATCGCGTTGGGAAACTAGAATCAGTTTCCTTCCTCCTTTGCTCTTCTTGGAGATCTTCTCAAAACCCTCATGTTCCTTTCAAATTTGAACGGTTTCAATTCTTCGCCCTCACCACCGAATCAAGGGTTTGCTAAACGGAAAGGTTCTTCCAAGGTGTGGAAGGAAAAAGGCTCCAAGTGATTCTGTCACTCTCTCTCTCTCTCTCTCCCCCACCTTTTTTTTTTTTGTTTTTGCATTACTTGTGTGTTTTGAGTCAATCTAGTTTTTTGCATTGCTTTGTTTAACATGTTTTTGTTTGTTTTCTTTTCAGTTTTTCTTTATTTTTTTTTTCATATAAAAATTTAAAAAAATTTGAAAAATCATAAAAATACAAAAATAGTGTGTGTTTGTGTACATTGGTACTCGTGTACCTTGGATGGCCATTGAAGCAAAGTTTTCTAAACTTTGTATCTATTGTAGCTTAGATGAGTATCTCTATGCACAACTAAGCAAATGAGCTTTATGGCTTGTGTTTGTAATGAGTATGATTAAGCAATCTCTTGTACTTAACCATCTCACCACTATTGTCCGCCAATCATGAAATGACATTTGAATGCTTCGGAATAGCAAAAGTGGAATGTCAAATGCTTAACATCATTGGGTATTTCTTTTCTCTCTCATATATGCCCATGCATGATTTGCTTAAAAGAAAAAGATGCAAAAAATAAAATAAAATAAAAAGCAAAAAGAATCAAATGCTTTATATATGATTGCAAGCATGTATTCTAGGAGATGTGAGAGTTATAGGATGTACCTCAAAGGTGATAGTCCCCATCAAATAGTTATGATTGTGTGTGAGTTAAAGTGATTTTCTCATATCTCAAATCGTCATAACATAAAGACACTTATGTAATCTTGCAATGTTTTTCACACACAACACGCAAAATTCTTTGCTACTTTTGATACATATGCAGATGCAATGTGATTTGGCCATCACAAGGAATACATGTGTTAATGTATGCTCACTAAACTGTCTTAACTTGTTTTTGAAATATAAAATTGGTTAGATTTGTTGTGTGTGTGTGTGTGTGTGTGTGTGTTTTGGATCTATGTGCTCAACATTTTTCTTGATGAGAGATGATTTTGAGAGCTTAAAATGTTGTTTGGATCTTTGGTTGAGTAGTATGCTTGATTGCATTCATATTTGTGTGTTTTCTCTTTTTGAAAAACTGTTTTTAAAATCTATATAGCTTCTCGATACCTCTCGACAGCTAGGCTATCTATCGAGACCCTTCAGCTGCTTTTTATCGCATTTTCGATAGCTATTTCGATCCATTGAGAAACCTTCTAGATGCTTGATAGCTTCTCGATAGCTACCTCGATCCATTGAGAATCTTTGCTGTGGACACCTCTTGTTAGATCCTCGATAGGTCTTCGACAGCTAAAAAGCACCTTTTTAATTCTCAATACCTCTCGATCCATCGAGAAACTAAGATTTCCTATAAATAGGATCCTTGTGATTTCTGTCCCATTTCTCCCTGATCTCTCTCGACAAAAAGGTTTCTCTCCTTCTCCCAAACACCCAAAACTCAATCTTTTCATCTTCCGCACTTCATTTTTGGTCTCAAGATCTTTGTTCTTCATCTAGTATGATACTTTCTCCCTCTTTATCATGCATTTCATGATCTTTGACCTAACTTTTGGGGTTTCTGAAATTATTTGAGATTTTTTTTTTCAAAACTTTTGATTTTTTGTTAAAATTTTGGGATGGGTTTTTGTTCAAATAGTTTTAAAACATCATGCATTGCATCACATTTGCATTATAACAAGTTTCGTGCATTTAGATGTGTGTTGACTATGTTGAAATGATGTATGCTGGTAGGTTTGGATTGGGCTGAGCCCATGATGTATTTAAGTTTGCATGTCACATGTTCATGAATTTTCATGCATACGTACCTTCATTTTTGTTATATTCTTCTATATTATATTGTTGGTACTTTTCTGATTGTCTCTCTCTCTCTCTCTCTCTCCCTCTCTCTCTTTCTTGCGTTAGTCTGCACGATGGCAACCAAACACAAATCCACTCCATCCCAAAACCCTTTTCTATATGGGGCATCCACTTCTTCTTCCTCTGACCCCACTCCATCTCACGTTCGGTTTCGTGATGAGAAGGCCTATAAGGACTTCTTGGAGAACTTTTGTAGACAAGGCATTCATTTGAAATGCCAAGTCATCTTATCAGATTTTTCCGATACTGACCTACCCATTGTCATCTACAGAAGGGGTTGGGAGTCACTGTGTGGCGCCCTGGTCATGTGCCCTTCCATGATCATACAGGAGTTTTACTCCAATATGCATAGAATTGATACTTCTGTACCTCATTTCTTCTCTTGTGTTTGAGGTATGCGCATCGTAGTTACTCCGAAGATTGTTTCCAAGGTACTACACATTCCCAGGGTAGTACATCCTAACTACCTTGGTTATGATCATCTAAGGACTGTGTCCAAAGACAAACTCTCATCTATCTTCTATGAGACACCTTCTTTTTGGGGTGACCGTCAAAACACCCCTTGCTTGGCCTTTGCAAAAGATCCGGGATTCCTTAACATGGTGATGATATTCATTCTTCATCCTTTGTCTCACTATAACACTATCACAAAGCCTCGTGCTCGCTTTTTGCTATTCCTCTTAGAGGATATCTCTATTGACTTCCTTTCTCACTGCATTCTTTCTCTTATAGATGTTTTTAGGGATATGACGACCCGTGATAAGCTCATTTTTCCTTTAGCTATCACGTAGCTTCTTCGCCACTTTTCTGTCTCTTATCTTAAGTCTCCTCATTTTCCGATGATGTGTGCCACTGATGTAGCTACCGTTCGACTGAGCGAGTTACAGCTCAGACTGAGGTAGCCTCGAACAGAGATGGTGACTCCTCCTACTTCCATCGCTCCATCCACCTCCGCTCCTTTGTCTTCTACGAGTGGAGTGACACTTGAGGCCATCATGGCATAGCTTGTGCACATGGATGCTCGCCTTGACACTCTCAGTGATGAGTTGTGTCAGGTGAACACCCATGTTGGTTGTATCGCATGACGACAGGCTGTCATGGGTGGTTTCACTATTGCTTCTTCTCTATCTCCATTGGCGTCCAAGGATGAGAGTGACGATGGCTTCGGCAGTGATGATGCTAATGAGGATGATGGTGCTACCTCGCCCAATGATGATTAGATGTCTACTTGATGTACTTGCCCTTTGTCACTCGTGACAAAAAAGGGAAGTAGTTTTGAGATGTGAGTAGTCATACTTATAGGGGGAGGGTTAGTATAGGAGATTTTGTGATGGGGGAGTGTATATGAGGGATGTAGTGAGGATTTTTGTATTTTTTTTTTCTTTTCTTTCTATTTTAGATACATTATCTTTTGTACATCGGTCTTGTGACCACTTCGTGATAGCACACCTTGTACTTATGTTGATATATATATTGAGGTTGTTATTACTTTCTTTCACCTATCTTTACATGTGTTGTTTCTTTTCTCTCTTTATGCACATGATTCTTATATAATTTATGCAATCTTATATTTCTGTTTCACACTAATATGCCTTGATGAGTTTTTTTTAAAGTGTTTCAGAAATACAGGTTGTTAAAGTTTTCATGCCATAAACTCTCTTCTTGCAAAGTTTTACAAGATTTTGTGTTAGATTAGATTTTATTGTATTCAACAAGTGAGTATAAGTTGAGTGATTTATGACTTCTCTCATATGTTCATTTGTTTGTTGTGGTTTTGTCACGGATTGCCAAAGGGGGAGATTGTTAGGACATATGTGAATCATGTTAGAAATATATGTCAATACTTTATGTAATTGGCTAATCCTTTGACAAAACACACTTTACTTGTAATTGAGTAGATCTACGATGTGTTTAATGCTTCAAGGAACAAGGTTTCAAGTTCAAGTATTAAAGCCATGCAAGTCTATCCAAGAAACAAGTGAAGAAGTGCTGGATTTTAAAGCTCGACAACTAGCTCAATAGCTAGTATCTATCAAGGTTTAAAAAGCTACTGAAGCCCGAAGCTCGACAGCAAACTCGATAGATACCCTATCTGTTGAGATTTATGAAAAACAGATTTTCAATTCTGTTTTGCATCCAATCCGTGAGTACTTGTTTAGGCTTTCTTTTCTCAGAACCCTAAACATATATAAGAATTATTTTAAGGGCTATCAAAAGTTGCACAAGTGTGAAGTAAAGTTTTTTTCATGCAAATTGTAATCGGAGATAGAATTTGCCCTAGTTCATCTTTCTATTGAAGAAGCCACCGTGTTTATACACTGTAGGGTTTTGTGACCAAGGAGCTTCTTGATCTTCATCGTGTGATGAACTGAAGAACTTTACAGCCAACATCTTTCTCAAGTTGGTGATTAAGTTGCGTACTGGGATCCACACCAATATTGGTTAGTCACGTACTAGGAGCCGTGCATTGAAAAGGAGAGATTGTCACTACAGAATAAGTCTAATTAGGTATTGGGGTAAGGATTCAACTGTAGGTTGGTATAAGGTACAGATATTCCTTTACTTGTAATCGCTTGTTTTGATAATAGTAAATTCTCAGGAGTGGTGACCTTAAAATCACCAGGTGGGGTTTTTGCCGTGTAGGTTTTCCCCATTTGTAAACAAATCACCGTGTTAATTTAATTTTCACTGCACTTTAGTTAATTGGTGATTTGTTTGTGCTACCACGCATTTTCCATGTTAATTGAATTAATTAATTAACTTGGCTAAATCAATTGGTTAATTTATCACAAGGGGTTAATACATTCTTGCCTTATCAATGTCCTTCAACCATACTATTGGTAATGGGAGTAGGAAGACCGAAAGCATCAGATGAAGATTCCCTATACCCGGGATCACAAGAAACTGCTATGGATTTCTTGCGTGGATCATCGCCAAGAATAGAGGAAAATTCTTCAATTGTGGGACAGAGTTCAGCAGTTTTAAACCGGAACACGTGATCTTCAAGATCCCAAAATTTCACAACAGCACGAAGGAAGTCTCACTTGATTTTGACATTCCTCAAACCTTTAATTTCCTCTAGTTTATAGACTGTAAAATTGGTTTTGGTACTGAAATCAAAGCTACAAACTCATTTGTTGATATCATGAATTGTTGAATGAGAAAAATTTTGGTTGCTAGCCATGGATGAATTTTGCTTGTGATTATTGTGTTTTGCTAACCTTGATGCAAAGATTTGTTGCAAGAAAGACCACTAATGTAAGCTACATCAATTCTTAATTAGGTTTAAATAGGTTTCAAAGAGTTTGTAGTTGAGTAGGAAAGTGTTTCATGGTCACACACAAAGAAATTTTTTTCAAAAAACTCGAAAACGCAAAACACACGTTGGAAAAGCGTGAGAAGTCAACCCACCTCAATCTAAACCTGACGGCATGACCAAGTGCCATTTGGCACCCTAAAAGTGCCGAACGGCACTCAACCCATTGATCCTCATTTACGCTGTTTTTTGACCGTTAAACACTTAAAATGATTTCTTTGGTTAAATTGGGGCATTCAGACATGCCTTACTCATTTGTTTTCAAAAAAATCATCACCTACATCACTTTTTTCAAAAATTGTTCAAATCAAGATTTTTCAAGATCATGAATACATCTCTCAAACTAGGGGCATTTGACCATGCCTCACTCATTTTCAAAAAAAAAAAAAAACCATTATCATCTTTTCAAAGAAAATCAATCATCAAGATTCTAAGATTTCCAAAAAAAATCATGCATTCATTTTCAAGTAAGTGTAGATTCCATCAGAAATAATCAAGATAAGTTTAAATTTGTACTACAAGACCTCATCAGGTGAATTCTAAACTTGTCTCATATAAAGTTTCTACATGATCAAGGGCAAGTCCAAGGACAAAGATGAAAATGATGAAGGAGGAAGCAAAAAAGAATAAGAGAGAGCCAAAAAGTGGGGGGCCAAAATTCGGCCCCACACTTAAAACTCAACTGAGTTGACTCAGTCAACTCCCCAAAAAAAAAAAAAATCTTTTTCTTTTTCTTTTTCTTTTTCTTCTTTTCTTTTCCTTTCTTCTTCTAAAATAATCATGAAAGAGAAGGGTCATATCGATTTCCCGAAAAAAAAAAAAAATAGAAAAGAAAATTCTTTAAGTGGATTTAAGGATAAAAGATTCACTTTCAAATTCTAAATTTTAAATTCAAAATTTTCATTCCTAAACTTAAAATTCCACATTCTAAATTTCAAATTCAAGCTTAAGTTTCAAGTTTCAAAATTTCAAATTGCAAGTTTTCAAAATCTTAAGTTTTAAAATTTCAAGTTGTAAATTTTCAAATCTCAAATTCCATGTTCCAAATTTCAAGATCTCAAATTTCAAGCTTCAAAATCTCAAGTTTCAATTTTCAAAATTTCAAGTTTCAAAGTTCCAAGTTTCAAATTCCGAACTCTAAGTTTCAAATTCCAAGTTTCAAGTTTCAAAAAAGAAAAAATCTTTTTCAAGGAACCACAAAATCCGTCAAGGTTTTCGTGCTAATGAAAAAATTCGTATAAAAAAGGAACAAATGGAAATCACACATCTCAAAAACAATGGGACCACAAAGCCCTCGTCATTTGAAGTCTAATCCTAAATTTTGACTTTTTACAGACAGCAGCTCAGATTGAGGTTGAAAAGCCCCTTAGTTACCTTTCTTCAAGATTGAGGTTGGAAAGCCCCTTGGTCGCCATAGTTCCGGTTCCAAGGTTGAAAAGCCCTTTGGTTACCTTTCTTCAAGATCGAGGTTGAAAAGCCCCTTGGTCACCATAGTTCTGGTTCCAAGGCTGAAAAGCCCCTTGGTTACCTTTCTTCAAGATCGAGGTTGTAAAGCCCCTTGGTCGCCACAGCTCAAATCAAGGTTGAAAAGCCCCTTGGTTGCCACAGCTCCGGTTCTGAGATTGAAAAGCCCCTTGGTTCCCTTTCATCAAGATCGAGGTTGAAAGCCCCTTAGTTGCCACACCTCAGATCGAGGTTGAAAAGCCCTTTGGTCACCACAACTCCGGTTTCAAGGTTGAAAAGCCCCTTGGTTACCTTTCTTCGAGATTGAAGTTAAAAAGCCCCTTGGTCACCACAGTTTCGGTTCCAAGGTTGAAAACCCCTTGGTTACCTTTCTTCAAGATTGAGGTAGAAAGGCCCCTTGGTTGCCACAACTTCGGTTCCAAGGTTGAAAAGCCCTTTGGTTACCTTTCGTCAAGATCAAGGTTGAAAAGCCCCTTGATCACCACAACTCTGGTTTTGAGGTTGAAAAGCCCCTTGGTTCCCTTTCGTCAAGACCGAGGTTGAAAAGTCCCTTTGGTCGCCACAGCTTAAATTGAGGTTGAAAAGCCCATTGGTTGCCACAACTAAGATCGAGGTTGAAAAGCCCCTTGTTTTCCACAGCTTTGGTTTCGAGGTTGAAAAGCCCCTTGGTTCCCTTTCATCAAGGCCGAGGTTGAAAAGCCCCTTAGTTACCTTTCATCAAGATCGAGGTTGAAAAGCCCCTTGGTTGCCACATTTCCAGTTCTGAGGTAGAAAAGCGCGCTGGTTACCATCCACATTCAGATTGAGATAGAAAAAGCCTTTTAGTCACCTCAATTATCAAGAATCATTTCAAAATTCATCAGCTATCAAATAGGTCAAGTATTCACAATTTTCATTTTTGTCAAAAGGTAAAGCACTAGTTCTATGTTCCAAGATTTTAGCTTCAAGGGCTAAGTAATCTTTGAAAATTCAACCTCCATTAAAGCATGGCCGCTAAAATCAGTGTCTTTGTTTTACATTGACATTCACTTTCCAAGCTCTGTCAACGAGGGGCATTCTTTAGACACTTGATTTTGCACCCATGATTTAATCAAGGAAAATTACTAGAATGAGCATTCATGTACCCAAAATTCATGATTGCATTAATTTGTTCATTGCCTATCATAAAAATGATCTTGAGGTTCTAATGGTCACGACGGTATGCCCGGTTTTCAAATCGGACCGTCGGATCGAAAGATATTGCATGATCAAGTTTGCACGGTCAGCATGCATTGTGTCTAGGTAGAGTCAACTGCACATGATTAATTTAAATTAATTCTGATTGGTTAAACAATTGAAATTAATTTAATAATTTTTTGATTAGTTGATAGTTAGTGTCAAAAATGGGATTGTTTGCATGGGAATAAAAGAGATAATTGGATGACAATAAAATTGTGGATAATCAAGACTTTTAGAGTATTTATCTATAAGATAATTTTTGTTGAAAAGACCTGAATTATCCAAAAAAAAGTTTAATTTTTAGAATATGGATTAAAAATGTGTCTAAGTGCAAGTCCTAGCTTAAAAAATCTCAAAAAAAGAGTCCAAAATGGACTAAAACTCGAAAGTGGGATTGGCATTCGGCACTTTTCAAGTGCCAAATGGTACACATATGGGCCTTGGCCCAAGGGCATTGGGATTACATTAAAACACATCCTTTTCAATTTTTTAGTGATAAGGACGCGTCCCAGTTCGTATTCTGGTCGTCTAAGCTAATTTTTCGAGCCTTCCAGTCTCTATAAACAGAGACTGGATCTCAAAATTCAAGACACTTTTTCACGCTCTTAGATTTCCCCTCTTCCTGACTCCTCCCTTTCTAACGTTAAAGAGGTTCTAAAGGCTTTAGTCTTAAAAATTTCTTTTTTGTAAGCAAGGATTTTTAGGTTTCAAAGATAATTGCATAATTTTCTTTGAACCCTAAAATATTCTTTCAAGAAAAAGAGTACGTCCATGCAAGAGGTAGTTTTTCTTTACTTTTTCTTCTTCTATCTCTTTTAATTTGGTGATGCATGAATAAATGTTTGTTTAGTTTTGATTTTTAAATGCTCATATCATGTGTTGTCGATATTTTCTCTATTGAAATATGTTTTTGATGTTTTTGTTGTCAAGATCTTTTTTTTTTTTTTTTTTTTTTTTTTTTTTTTAAATCTGCTTGTTATCATATCTTTTTCAATCAAAAAACTGATTTGTATCTTCATTAGATGCAAATCTGAATTTTTCTCAATCAAAAACTGATTTTCATCTTCATTAGATGCAGATCTGAATTTTTTTCAATCAAAAAACTGATTTGCATCTTCATTAGATGCAAATCTGAATAAAAAACTGATTTGCATATTCATTAGATGCAGATCTGAATTTTTTCAATCAAGAAACTGATTTGTATCTTCCTTAGATACAAATCTGAATTTTTCAAATCCAAAAAACTAAGCTACATCTTCTTTAGATATAGATCTGAATTTTTGTTAACATAGAAGATTTTGAAATACAAAAGTTGTGAGAGTTTTGTTTGTTTTGTTTGATGCAAGTAGCGTAGATTTATTTCATGAATGTATTTCTCTTCTTAAAAAAGAAAAAAAGATTTTTATTTCACATAAAAAAAAATAGATTTGATTTTTTAAAGCTCTCTATAAATCTAAATTTTTTATTACAATATAGGTATGATTTTTTTTTACATGCAAACCAATAACCAATTTTTTACTTTACTTCAAAACAGATCTGATATTTTTTTTAAGCAAAAGACTTTGTTTTACTTAATAAAACAGATTTGATTTTTTTTCTTCACCAAAAACTATTTTTTTTTTTACATACAAAAAAACAGATTTGATTTTTTTTTGAACCAAATCATTTTTTTTTTTTTTACAAGACAGATCTGAATTTTTTTTTTCAAAAGAAAAGAATACACTCAGAAATAGACTTATGTGACTTGGTTTGGTTAAAGTGCTTCATGTGTACAATATATCATTCATGGCATGCATAAAGGGGTACATTGGTCATGAGAGTCTAGAAAACTAGACTCTGTCTGGGCGGAATGGGTGACTAACACCTTCCCATTCCTTAACCTAGCCTCCGAATTTAGTGTCTTTAGATAGGTAAACCTAGGCTTTATCTTTATTTATTTATTTATTTTTGGGTAGATTGTAACTAGGACAAAATGCCATGTATCTTTATTAGATTGTAATTAGGATCCAAAGCCATGTAATATTCGATTTATCAAATTTGTACTTTTTTACTCAATCAATGAGAATGGAACAATTCAATCATGTAAAGTTGTATTTAATTTTTTTCTTATTTTTTTTTGTATAAAAAATAAGTGGCAACTCCACACCATTTACCCAAAAAGAGAGGTATCTTGAAAAAGCACTCAAAAATCTCTTTTTTGAGAGCACCCCTAATTTCGGCGGTCTCTCACACCCAATAATGTTAGTTTGTTCAATACTTTGTACTGTTTCCCTGCTTTTTTTCCTTTTTTTCTTTTTTTCTTCAGGTAATTTTGTCTGTTCCACTTTTATTTATTTATTTTATATAGAGCTGTTAGTTAACACAATAAATTGTCACAATATTTTCACAAATGTTGAGGTGTTAATTCCTTATAGGTGAAAATAAAATATCATACTAGAATCAACCACAACTAAAAATAAAGATATTGTGAAAAAAGAAGTGCTACATCCACAACACTTTCATAACAAAAGTTTGAACGCATAAAGCTATAATAGTAGCTACATTTTTTTTTTTTTTTTTTGGTTTATTCAATTTGCACTGTTCACTGCCCTTTTTTTGGTAATATCGCCTAGTCAACTCTTTATATATATATATATATATATATAGCTATTAATTAACAAAACAAATTGTCACAATATTTTCAAAATTGTTGAGATGTTAATTCCTTATAAGTTAAAATAAAATATGATACTAAAACTAACCACAAATAAAAATAAACGACTGACAAAACAAATTTCACAGTATTTTCTCAATTATTGAGATATCAATTTCTTATAAGTCAAAATAAAATAATAAAATATGAAACTGTGACCAACCACAACTGAAAATAAATGTTTGGTGAAAATGTTGTAACACTTGTTATTATCACAATATTTTCACAATTGTTGAGATCTCAGTTTCTTGTAGATCAAATAAAAAATTGCTAAGTCCACAATATTTTCACATTAATTTCACAAAAAATCATAGGTGGTAAGCTATTATTGATGGATAAAAAAGTGATATCAGTCGTGTGTCCATTTTAAAATCAGTAACAACTTGTCATCTAGAGTTTGTTATAAAAATATTATGAAGATAACATTTCTATAAAATAAATAATAATATATCAAACTAAAACTTATCACGGCTGAAAATAAAAGTATTGTTAAAATATTGTTACATTTTGTTGTGTTCCTAGACTTTTTTTTTTTTTTTGGTTTAGTTAAATTTGGTGAGCGAAAATTCACTATTTCATGTACAATTTTCCTCTGTTGGTTTTTTTTTTTTTTTTTTTTTCCTTTTTCAATTCATATATTTAAAGTGGTTGTCCCAATTAAAAATTAATAACAATTTACCATTTAGAATTTGTTGTGAAAATGTTGTGAACGTAATATTATTCTAAAATAAAATTATAAAATATCATACCAAAGCCCACCATAGCTAAAATAAAGGTATTGAAAAATATCGTAACATTTATTGTGTTCTTAAATTTTTTGTTTTTGTTCGGCCAATTTGTTGAGCCAAAATTAATAGTTTTATGGACAGTTTTCTTGGGTTTTTAAACACATTGATTAAAGTAAAAAACACATAGTTTTACCAACAAAAAAAAAAAATTATAGAAAAAAGTATTTTCACCCTTTATGTTTGGGGTAATTTCATCCCCCCAACTTTAAAGCTAAATAATTTCCTTCTTTATATTTTGTAGACAAGTATATAGTCCCTGTTGTTACTCTCTTAGTTAAATTCTAACAAAATCTTGTGATTTCTAGAATATTTCATTGTACAATATCTAAAATTCCTCATTAATTTTAATGTCCCAAAAATTTTATTTGTGTATTTTGAGTTTTATGTGTTAATCATACTTGGAAAATAAAAATGGTGATCTATGGTATTCTATTTGTTACCTAGAGAACACTAATTTATTAGAGGTTTAAATCTTCTAAATCTATAATTTTATCTAATAGAAACTTCAATGACATATGTCTTTTGTTATTTTGTTCTTTTTTTATTTGTTTACTTTCTTAAAAAGGTGTTCATTAAAATTTGTCATCATTTATTGAAAAAATTTAAACATTGTGAGAATGTTTTATTAAAAGTTAGTTGTTTATTGTTGGAAGAGGATGGCATTTGTTATCATTCTTAGTAGAATTTTTTTGTGAGCAGATACTGTCTTTAGTAAATTGTTTCTAAGAAATTATCATATTAAATAGATAATTATATGTTAAATAGCTATTTTAAATTTAAATACATGATTTGATACTACTTCAAAAAAAAATTCTATCTAAAATTTTCTCACTTAAAGGGCAGCACATGCAAGGCACGTGCAACCCTTACTAGTCTATATATAAAAAGCACAAATGCGCAAACAGTAATTCTCTATAGTGAATTTGGTTTGTTCAACCCGCACTGTTCATTTGCCTTTTTTCTTTTTTTTTTTTTTTTCATAGTAAGCCGGTTTAGTTTGTGCTATTTTTGTCTTTTCTTTTAAATATTTATATGTCGATATACAGTTACACTGACTTAATAAATTTTCACAATATTTTCACAATTATTGACAATCTGCACTGTTCATCGGCCTTTTTTTTCTTTTTCTTTTTTCACAATACGCCGGTTTTGCTTGTGCTCTTTTGTCTTTTCTTTTAAATATTTATATAGGCATACACAGTTACACTGACACAACAGATTCTTACAATATTTTTACAATTATTGAGGTGTCAATTTTTTAAAGGTCAAAATAAAATAATAAAATAATAAACTGAGATCAATCACAATTGAAAATAAATGTACTATGAAAATATTATAATATCTTTTTCTGGTCGCAATATTTTCACAATCACTGAGATCTCAGTTCCTTATATATCAAAATAAAATAAAATAAAAAGAAATAATATATCTAAAACATTTTCACAACAAATTTTATGTGGCAATGTATTTTTGATAGATAAAAAAGTGATATCAGTAATGGGCTCAGTTTAAAACTATAAGTTTTTAGACCCCTTAAAACACAAGTTGTTTAACCTAGTTATTTAGCCAAGTGATTACTTAGTCAAATTATTCAGATTTAGGTTAACACAAATATATCATATCATGTAAAGTAGTGGAAAATAAATAACACAAAGATATGATGACCTAGGAAAACCAAACCAGTAAAAACCCTGAGGAGGATTTAATCTAACTATCCACAAGGTAAAACATATCCATTATGAAAGAATTGAAGTTTACACAATAGCAACTTAGACCACTAATATCCTATTGCCACCTCGAGTAGGAAACTTACTACCACGACCATGTGACAGCTTCGAGTCCACGAACTACTTCTTTCTTGGATTAATAGCAATCACAAGTACTCCCACTTGTGTTTTTTTTTTAAGCTCTTTGTGCAGCAACTGAAACGATCACCAAGCTCTCGACATCAATCTTGAGATTGAAAACCCTAAGTATGTATGAAGGTAAACACCTCTAGATCTCACAAGAGATTCATACACACAGCATAAACAACAACTATAAAATGTGGCTAGGGTTTTTCTTTTTATATTTAAGGCAAAACATAAAACCCTACACGTTAAACGGGCTTGGGCTAAGTTGGAAAATTCTACAGAAAAACAATCTGCACGAGCTTCAATCGATTGAGTCTAATTCTCGATCGATTAAGCCAGGAAAATTTACACAATAAATCCTACAGTACACTTGATTCCAACTTTAAACATAAACATACTTTGAACAAGTCTAAAATAAGACTAAACGTTTTTATCATGGTTTGCCAACATTACAAAATGAAGTTCTAATACATTTAAACCTAAAGTCTTAGAGCCCAACAAACCCCCCCTTTGGCAATCCGTGACAAAATACAAAATAAATAAATAAAATGCTCAAAGTTTACCAAAATAGCCCATTACAATAGCATTGCCCAACAAAAACAAATTCAACCTAACTACTATCTATCAGTTGCAAGTGTAGACAGCAGCATGACTGAATCAACTTGTATATTCCTATAGCACTTAACAAACACATAAACCCATGTGTGGAAAATACAAGTAAAACAAAATAAATTCTTGATTTCACATAATCTTAAACTACAAGACATATATCATGAATAAACTTATAAATATAAATCAATAATCAATGTAGCACAATGTGAAACAAGAAATAGAAATAAACACATCATAATATCTCCCCCTATCATAGACAACTCAAATAAAACAAAATACATCATGAGCCAAAAAAATATAAATACAAGATGAAGCACCTAGATACAATCTAAAGCTCCACAACTCCAAAACAACAAAAACTCTCCCTATCAACAAAATCTCCTATCCATATGTACTACCCCTTTTGGTTACGAATTGTCAAAGGGCAATCACTCATCATCAAAAGGAGGTGGTGGAGGTGACCATCTAAAACTCGCCAAATCTGCTCTCAAGGCCTGAAGTTCGGTAAGCACATCCACCAAAAGCTAACCATAAGCCGCCTGAATAGTCATAACAGTGTCCAACGTACAATGAATGCTAGAAACATTCGAAGTAGAAGGTGGAGGATTAGCAGCAGTAGTCGGAACAATGAACGCATTAGCAGCTAGATCACTTGAAGAAGGAGGAGGAGGAGGAGGTGCGACACCAGAGGACGACTAAACTCTAGGGCGTTTAGAGCTTGCTCTCATCTGAGCAGCCCTTTGCCCAAGGAAGGTGGCACCTATAGGAGCTATAATATGAACAAGCTCAAACGCAGAAAACTTATCTAATCCTAGATGTAACAAAATCCTATGAATAAAAACTGGAAAGGAAAGAGTATGAGCAGAAGAAGTACTCCTATGAACCTTAATCAAAGAACGAATGAAAAGATGAGGAAAACTCATAGGAGCGTCTGTGACAAGAGCATACAAAAATTCACATCTCTCTATAGGAATAGTATGCAAATGAGAGATGGGCCAGATCAAATGGCAAGAAATCCGGAAAAAGATATAGTGAATCTCGCTCAACTCGTGAGAAGTGATCCGAGGATTAGTACCCCCCTGGATAGAAGTCCCAGTAAGATATGACATGATGTCATCAAGGGGAGGAGACTCATCGTAAGGATAAACATGATGTTGGACCTTAGGCACCCCAAGAGCAGAGGCCACTACCATAGGAGTAATGGTGTACTCTTCACCCCGTATCCAACTTTTCACATACTGAGTGATAGAATCATTGGAGTCGACAGAGAGGTTCGAGTAGAACTCTCTGATCAAGGTAGCCGGAGGAGGATGGTCAACATCCAACAAAGGCAACCAGCCCCTACGCTCAAAGTTTCTCCTAATCTTTGGGTCAAGCTCATCTAAAACTACTTTCCTCTTAGCCCACACATTCCTAAGAATGTTCAACTTCTTATAAGTTTCCTAATTTTTCTCACCAAGAAACCTCTCATTATCAAAAGATGGAGCAAAAGAAGAAGAGGATGTCCTACGGGCTTTAGTCTTCCTAACCATGATGCTAAGGTAGGAATGGGACAGACAGAAAAGAGACAAAGAAGAGAAAACAGAGAAAACCCAAGGACAGACTGCATCAGACACAGTTAGAGTAAAAACAATATAGAAAATAACAATCTATATAATGCATGAACAGAATAACCACATGATGAATGCTCTAATGCATTGAGAATAGTTCCATTACATTGTTAGAAACACTAAATTGGCTTGAACATAGAGTTTATATCAAAAACCCCAAATTTTGAAAACCCACTTTCAAAAATCCCAACAAATTGACCAATTGATCATTACACAAGATAGATAACAAAATATAATGACCAATTCAATCAACCAAACAAGCCAATTTCATAAATTAATGCTCAATTGAACAAAATCTCTAATTCGGGTAGTTTCAAGCCCTAGAAAATTCAATTTTTCCCAATTCAACAAATTGATCAAATTAAACCACAAAAATTAGTTTAATAACATCCCATAACAAAAACACAATGATCAATTTTGAAAGAATTGATTGAAAACACCAAAAACCCCAATTTTCCATAGGTTCGAAATTCTCCCCAAAATGCATGAAAAAATGCATGAAAGATGAAAATAAATGAAAAAGGAAGGGTAAAAGGGTCTTACTAGCCTTAGAAGACAAAAACCCTTGAAAATTTTTGAGGGAAAACGACAAAAATCTTGCTTTGAATCTTGACCGATCGAAGAGAGAGAGAGAGAGAGAGAGAAAGAACTTTTGAAAAAGTTTGAATAGTGATAAACACGTGAAAAACTTATGATTTTAAAAAACTCTCTGAACGATTTTTGAGTGATCGAAAAACAGATTTGATCGATCGAAAATTACATTCGATTGATCCAGCAACGATCGAGCATCGATCGAACCAGGTAGATTCAAACCAAAATTTTAATCGCAATTTCGATCGATCGAGCAACAGGTGTAATCAATTGAAAATCTAGAAAATAAAAATTTTTGAAAAACAAAGAAATTTTATGCAGAAACTCCTCAAAGCATGGTATTTTATGAATAGAATGCATAAGTATAAGATGAAATGTTTTTCAAAAACACTTGTATTGAACCCAGATCTCCCAAAAATAAAATTTTCAATCAATTTTTCCTTAAATCTCAAACTTCAAACACATTTTGCATTAAAATCAAGAAATTTTCAATCTTGTATGGCCACAACAAGATCACACACAATAACATGTACAAAGTTTAGCAAAGAGTAACTTGTGTAGTGTGTACAACTAGTAAAAGCTTGAGGTACATGTGAGGTGATATGTGAATAGTAATCAATCACAATTTCTACAAAATTCATCACATAAATTTGAAAGAGACTATCACCTAAAGAGTTACATCATATAACTCCTACATCTCCTAGAAAACAAGCTTGCAATCATGTAAGTTTCTTGATTTGCCTCATAATATACACACCAATTTTAGTTGATTAGAAACTTATTGAAATAGCCAAGATAATGTACACACCAATTTTAGTTGATTGAATTAATTATAGTCCAATAATGTACATACCAATTTTATCATTTAAACAAACACTACACCTTATGTTCTTTTTTGCATGTGCTACACTTTCTCGAGCACAAAATCTTATGATATGCACTAAGGTGTACATAATTGGCTAGTAAATAGTGGTGAGATGGTTATTTATGCCTTTCTCATTAAGTTCAAGTCCAACAATCAAAGGCATGCGCCTTTAAGATCAAGACCAAGATCAAGTGATCAAAAACTATAAACATCTTCCCACACAACATGCACTACAAAGTTCAAACTAGTAAAGTGCAATAAATAAGCTCATCCAAGCTAAACAAGGTACATAAACATGTTATGTGTTAGGACATATGTGATTTACTTGTTAGGAACATATGTCACTATTTTATGTAATTGGCTTATTCTTTGACAAAACGCACTTTACTTGTATTTGGGTAGATTTAGGATGTGTTTAAATACTTCAAGAAACCATATTTCAAGATCAAGTGTTGAAGCCTTCAAGTCTGTCCAAGAAAACAAGCTGAAAGCACAGAGTTACTAAAGCTCAACAGCTAGCATGTGTCGAGGTTTAAGAAGCTGTTTCAACCTCGTGGCTCGACAGCTAGCTCGACAGCTTCTATCTGTCGAGGTTTACAAAAATAGAATTTTTGATCTGTTTTTCTTGGGATCCATAGATGTGTCTTTGGGCCTTCTTTTCTCCTAACCCTAGACATATAAAAGGATTGTTTTAAGGGCCGTCAAAGGATTCACAAGTTGCACAAGTATTGAGCAAACTCTGTTCAAGCAAATTGTGACTGGAGATGAAGTTCTTGCCCTAGTTCATCTCTTTCTTTTGAAGAAGTTGATGTGTATGTGCACTGTAAGGTTTTGTGACCAAGCATCTTCTTGATCTTCATCGTGTGGTGAACTGAAGAACTTTGCAGCCAACAACCTTCTTAGTTGGTGATTGAAGTCACGTACTGGAATCCGCGCAATTGGTTAGTCATGTACTTGGAAGCCTTGCATCAAAAGGGGAAACTGTCACTACAGAACAAGTCCAATTGGGTATTGGGGTAAGGGTTCAACTGTAAGTTGATAAAGTATTTAGGATTCCTTTACTTGTAATCGCTTGTTTTGATAATAGTGGAATTTCGGGAGTGGTGACCTGAATATCACCTGATAGGGTTTTTGCCGTTATGTTTTCCCCATTCGTAAACAAATTATCGTGTTATTTATTTTCCGTTGCATAATTAGTTTTTTGGTGATTTGTTTGTGCTACCACGCATTTGCATGTTAATTAACTTAATTAATTGGTTAATTCATCACAAGGGGTCGATATGATTTTGGCCTATCATTTTGTAAAGATAATATGGCCAACCTTGATTTCAAAACCAAAAAATAAAGCAAAACACATTTTGCTTCCCTTTTTCCTCCTTTTATATATATATATATATATATATATATTTTTTTTTTTTTTTTTTGAAAAGAAAAAACAAAAGCAACCTAGAATGAAATGCATGAATGTTATACAATGCAAATCTTAGAAAAGCAAAGAAAACAAAAGCAACAAAGAGGAATGGTCACAAAGAATAGAACGATGAAGCACAAGGACCATGAAAGCCAAAGATGATCAGGGGCACAGAATCACACCAATTACTTGATGAAGTGTCTCAAACTTACTTCTATCAAGAGGTTTGATGAAGATGTCAACATTCTGACGTTTAGTAGAGATATACTCAAGAGACACAATCTTTCTTTCAACAAGATCCGTAATAAAGTGATATCTAATCTCTATGTGTTTAGTCTTAGAGTGTTGAATAGGGTTCTTAGAGATATCAATAGCACTAGAATTATCACAATAAACAACCATGGTGTCTTGTGTTATCCCATAATCACTCAAAAGCTTTTTCATCCAAAGAAGCTGTGAGCAACAACTTCTAGCAACAATATATTCTACTTCTACAGTAGACAGAGAGACAGAATTTTGCTTTTTACTCATCCAAGCAACAAGATTGGCTCCTACATAAAAACACCCACCAGTGGTGCTTTTTCTATCATCGGCATTGCCGGCCTAATCTGAATCAGAAAAACCAGAAAGAGACAAATTTGACTCTTTGCTATAGAACAATCCATAATCACAAGTTCCACTAACATATTTTATGATTCTTTTAACAACAGTCAAATGTGAAACCTTAGGATTATATTGAAATCTAGAGCATACACCAACACTGAAAGCAATATCAAGACGACTTGTAGTTAAATACAATAGACAACCAATCATGCTTCTGTATAATGTAACATCAATAGACTCACCCGATGGATCATTGGTTAACTTTGCATTAGTAGCCATTGGTGTTCTAGCATGTGTAGCCTTGTCAAGTCCAAATCTCTTGACTAGATTTCTAGCATACTTAGCTTGGTTGATGTAGATTCTAGAATCCATTTACTTCACCTGCAATCCCAAGAAATAAGTTAGTTCACCAACCATACTCATTTCAAATATTACCTTCATTTCATTTGCAAAAGATTGAGCAAGAGAATCATTAGTAGCACCAAAAACAATATCATCAATAGAAATTTGAGCTACTACAAAATAATCCTTATCCTTTTGTATGAAGAGAGTAGTATCTACAAATTCTCTTTTGAATCCATGCTTAGTGAGATAAGCAGTTAACCTATCATACCATACCCTGAGAGCTTGTTTCAAACCATAGAGGGCTCTCTTCAACTTGTAGACACTATCTGGTCTGTGAGGATAAACAAAACCCTTTGGTTGTTCAACATATTCCTCTTCTTGCAACATTTCATTCAAGAAAGTACTCTTGACATCCATTTGATACAACTTGAAATTCAAGAAGGTACTCTTGACATCCATTTGATACAACTTGAAATTCAGATGCCTTGCTATGGCCAAAAGTATCCTAGTGGATTCCGGTCTTGCTATCGGTGCAAAAGTCTCATCAAAATCAATCCCTTCCACTTATGTGTAACCTTAAGTAACAAGTCTTGATTTATTTCTAATAACTGTACCATTTTCATCTGACTTGTTCTTAAAAATCTACTTAGTTCCAATCACATTTACTCCCTTTGGTCTAGGAACTAATTCCCACACATCATTCTAAACAAATTGATGAAGTTCTTCATACATGGAATTAACCCAATCAGCATCTTGAAGTGCTTCATCCACCTTTTTCGATTCAAATTTGGATAGATAGCATGAGTGAGTAATTACATTCAAGGCTTTGGATCTCAATCTCATGTTATCATTCAGGCTTCCCAATATATTTGTGACAGGGTGATTTAACTTTACTCTAGAAGATGGACCTTTGACCAGAGATGTAGAGGTACCTTTTTGTTCTGATGAAGGACTAGGCTCTCCTTGTTTTTGTTAAGCTTCATGAACTGGTGTGGATGGTTTTGAACTTGATGGTACTGAAACAATATCATTCAACAATAGTAGCTCTTCATCACTATGCTTCCCAACATAATCATCAACAATAGAATCCTCAACCTTTATAGTCTTTTCTTGAACCGGAAGAGTATTTTCTGAATAAGGTTCTGAACATAGTTCATCATTGATCACCACATTTGAAGACTCCATAACTGTTTTAGTTCTCAGATTGTATACTCTGTATGCTCTACTAGTGGATGAGTATCCCAGAAAGTATCCCTTGTTGCTCTTTACATCAAAATTTTTTAGGTTCTCTCTATCATGCAGAATGTAACAGTCACTGCCAAATATCTGGAAGTATTTGACAACAGGCTTCTTTCCTCTCCAGAGTTCATAGGGAGTTTTCTTGGAATCAGGTCTGAAATACACTTGATGAAGTGTATGGCAAGCAATGTTAACAACTTCTCCCTAGAAGGATTTGGGCAACTTTTTGTTGTGTAGCATGACATGAGTCATCTCTTGAACAACCCTATTCTTCCATTCCACTATTCCATTTTGTTATGGTGTCTTGGGTGAAGAGAACTCTTGATGTGTGCCTTGATTCATTACAAAAGGTAGCCAGTTTTGTGTTTTCAAATTCTCTTCCATGATCACTTCTAATTCTGGCTATCACAGTACCTTTCTCAACTTGCAATTTCTTGCACAAGTATATCATCTTTTCAGGAGCATCAGCTTTATCTCTCAAAAGCACAACCCAAGTTATCTAGTAAAATCATCCACAACAACTAGAATATACATCTTTCCACCTAAAATCTAAACTCTGGCAAGATCCATGAGATCAATGTGCAATAACTCAAGAGGTTTGGATGTTTGAACTTCAGTTACAGACATATGCTTGGACTTCACTTGTTTACCCATTTGACATGGTCCACAGATGCACTTTTATTTCTTCTCAAACTAGGGCAAACCAATAACTGCATCACACTTGGAAATCTTCTCTAATTTCTTGTGACTTGCATGTCCTAACTGTTGATACCATAAGTCTACTTGATTGATCTTTGCACTGAAACACTTGTTGCTTATACTTGGTGTTATACCATAATAGTTGTCAGCTGTCCTCACACCAATACACATACATTCACCTCCTCCATCAAGTATCTCACATTCATACTTGGTGAAGAGAACATTCAGTCCATTGTCACAAATCTGACTAATGCTGAGTAAGTTAGCCTTTAACCCATCAACATACCAAACATCTTCAAAAATTGCTAACCCTGGAATGTCCATAGTTCCAATGCCTCTAATAATAGATTTGCTTCCATCTCCAAACGTGACTGTCCCAATCTTTCCTTCAAAGAGTGTCTTGAATAAAGCTTTATTTCCTGTCATATGCCTATGACAACCACTATCCAAATACCAAAGACAAGAATCACGTGCCTTTAAGGTGGTTAAAGCAGTATAACACACATAATTATCATCACATGTAATTATACCAAGATGCTCAAGGAAAGACTTAACAAAAGCAGCAAAAGACACAAACCAAAAGTAGACAAGATGGAACATTAACAATAAGAACTTCCAAGAATCAATGACAACGGGGGTTAAGGATCAACTCTTAGATCAAAAGATCTAAACACTAGAGCTAACCCGCTCTGATACCACTTGTATGTTTTTAGACTACTAACATCCTATTGCTACCTCGAGTAGGAAACTTACTACCGTGACCACGTGACAACTCTGAGTCCACAGACTACTTCTTTCTTGGATTCACAACAACCACAAGTACTCCTACTTATGTTTCTCTTTAAGCACTTTGTGCAGCAACTGAAACGATCACCAAGCTCTTAACATCAATCTTGAGATTGGAAACCCTAAGTATGTATAAAGGCAAACACCTCTAGATCTCATAAGAGATTCATACACACGGCATAAACAACAACTATAAAACGTGGCTAGGGTTTTTTCCTTTTATACTTAAGGCAAAGCATAAAACCCTACACATCAAACGGGCTTGGGCTGAGTTGGAAAATTCTACAGAAAAACAATCTACACGAGCTTCAATTGATCGAGTCTAATTCTCGATCAATTGAGCTAGGCAAATTTACACAATAAATCCTGTAGTACACCCGATTCCAACTTTACACATAAACATACTTTGAGCAAGTCTAAAACAAGACTAAACGTTTTGATCATGGTTTACCAACATTATAAAATGAAGTTCTAATACATTTAAAGCTAAAGTCTTAGAACACAACAAACTCTCCCTTTGGCAATTCGTGACAAAATACAAAATAAACAAAATGCTCAAAGTTTACAAAAACAACCCAGTACAATAGCATTGCCCGACAAAAACAGATTCAACCTAACTACTATCTATCAGTTGCAAGTGTAGACAGCAGCATGACTGAATCAACCTGTATATTCCTATAGCACTTAACAAACACATAAACCCATGTGTGGAAAATACAAGTAAAACAAAATAAATTCTTAATTTCACATAATCTTAAACTACAAGACATATATCATGAATAACCTCATAAATATAAATCAATAATCAATGTAGCACAATGTGAAACAAGAAACAAAAATAAACACATCATAGTATCTCCCCCTATCATAGACAACTCAAATAAAACAAAATACATCATGAGCCAAAAAAATATAAATACAAGGTGAAGCACCTAGATACAATCTAAAGCTCCACAGCTCCAAAACAACAAAAACTCCCCCTATCAACAAAATCTCCTATCCATATGTACTCCCCCTTTTTGTGACGAATTGCCAAAGGGCAATCACTTATCATCAAAAGGAAGTGGTGGAGGTGACTGTCTAAAACTCACCAAATCTGCTCTCAAGGCTTGAAGCTCGGTAAGCACGTCCACCTTTATGTTTCAAGTTAGAAAAAAAAAACAAAAACAAAAACAAAAACAAAAACACACGCACACACACACAAATTGACGAAGTAGCACTTTCCTCCTTTATGTTTTGGGTAGTTTCATTCCCCCATAAACTAAAGTTGAATAATTTCCTCCTTATAATTCCTAAAATATTCTAGTGTGCAATGTCTAAAATTCTTCTACTAAATTTTAATGTCCCCAAAAATTTATTTGTGTATTTTGAATTTTATGTGGTAAATTGGTAGTCATGCTTGGAAAGTTAGAATGATGATATATGCTATTTTATTTGTTACCTAGAGAACACTAATTTATTAGGTTTAAATCTTCTAGACTTATAATTTTATCTAATAGAAACTTTGATGACAAATGTCTTTTGTTATTTTGTTCTTTTTTTAATTTCTTTTCCTGGTTAAAAGGGTGTTCATTAAAATGAATGAAGTATGAATAAAAAAATCTACATTGTAGATGATTGCAAGTATTTAATTTGATGAAGATCTTCAAAAAAATTGTAGCATATATCATCATTCATTGCGAAAATTTAAATATTATGACAAGATGATAACATTCATTATCATTCTTTGTAGCATTTTTTGATGAGAAGATATTAAATTTAGTAAATAGGTTCTAAGAAATTGTCATAGTAAATAGATATTCATATAGTTATTTTAAATTTAAGCACATGACTTCATACTTCTTTAACAAAAAAAATCTATATTAATTTTCACACTAAAGGGGCAGCACATGCCTTGCACGTGCAACCCACACTAGTTTTCTTCAAGTTCCCCAATAGGCTCATAAATAGTGTTTTGAATAGTCCTTTTGGTTTAGTGAGCTGCTTTTTTTCCTTTTCCTTTTCCTTTTCTTTTTATTTTTTCTTCCAGTTCCCCAATTTGGTTTGAGCTTGTTTTTATTTATTTATTTATTTATTAATGGATCTTTATATGTTTACTTTGTCCTTGTAATGTAAGCTTACATTGTATATACATAAAAAGTGGCAAATGTTATAAACATTTGCAAAAGAATATAATAAATATTGTACAAATTTTGCAAATGTGTACAACATTTGCCAATTTTTATGTGTTTACAATAGAAATATACATTGTAAGTACAATGTATATTTCTAGAGTGAATGAGAAAAGCTACAATAACTTTACTGTAGTAGTTTTGGTCTGTTTAATTTTCACTGTTCACTGGACTTTTTTCTTTTGGGTGAATGCGTAAAGTTGCAGTAGATTTGCGATATTATTTTTGGTTCGTACAATTCGCACTGTTTCACATTATAATAAAATATTAATACAACAAATTGACACAATATTTTCACAATTGTTGAGGTATTAATTCATTATAGGTCAAAATAAAATAATAAAATATCATACTAGAACCAACTATAACTAAAAATAAAGGTATTCTAAAAAAAGAAGTGCTACATCCACAATATTTTTCACAACACTTTCATAACAAATCATAGGTGGAAAATTTTTGTTGGTTCAAATTTAAACTTATCTATGAAACTACTTTTTTGCTCACCAATAACAACCTGTAACAACCTACTACTTATGACTTGTTGTGAAAATATCATAGACATAGTATTTTTTGTGTGAAAATGTTAAGACATCTTATTGTCATCACAATATTTTCAAAACTGCTGAGCAGTTAATTATTTACAAGTCAAAATAAAATATAACAATATTATAAAGGTATTATAAAAATTTTGTGTCATTCTATTGTATTTTTAGAAATGTTTTGTTGGTTTAATAAGCTTTGTAGAGCCAAAATTCACTATTTCACATACAATTTTTTTGGGTTGACTTTTTGTATTTTTTTTTCTTTGCACACCATTTTAAGTAAAAACACATAGTTTTACACACAAAAACAAAAACTTAGGAAAAAACATTTTTCATCCTTTATGTTTGGGGTTGTTTACAATTCCTTATTAAATTTTAAAATCAAGCAATTTTTCCCATAATATTTTGGAAAAGAGCAAATATGTCATATTGTTATTCTCTCAGCTAAACCCTAATGAAAACTTATAATTCTTAAAATATTTTATTGTGTGATGTCTAAATTACTCCCGCTAAATTTTAACATTCCAAAAAATTTCTTTATGTATTTTGAGTTTTAGATGGTAGAAATTCTTGAAAAGTTGGAATGATGATATAAAATGTTTTATTTGTTATCTAAAGAACGTTGATTTTCTAGATTTAATTTTCGAAACTTATAATTTATCTAATGAAAAATTCGATAACACATGCCTTTTTTATTATTATTATTTTAAAAAATTTCTTAGCAAAACTCAGTTTTTAGAAGAAGATGATATTTGTTGTCATTCTTAGAAGGTTTTAGTAAGTGGATATATTGCCTTAAGCAAGAGGGTACTAAAAAAACTATTATAGTAAAATAGATATTTATATGTTAAATAGCTATCCTAACTTTGTGGTTGATCAAAATTCTTATACGAATGATATTAACTTTTTACAACATAATTATCAAAAGTCTTAAAATTAATGTCTCTTTTGATGAATGTAAATCTCTATGTACTTCAAAAATCAGATGATTTATATTTTTTTTTTTGTGATACAAATGAAATCTAGAATTAACTTTAATCACTACTCTTTTTCCACAGCAAGCACGTGCCTTGCATGTGCTACCCTAACTAGTATATATAAAAAAGGGGAATGAGTAAAGCTACCGTGGAAGCTACAGTGACAAGCTACAGTATTTTGGTTTGTTCAAGTTACACTGTTTCACACTTTCACTGGCCGCCTTTTTTAATAATAACAATAATAATAATATATTAACACAACAAATTGCCACAATAATAACAATAACAACAACAACAACAACAACAATAATTATAATTATAATTTTTTTTTTACCTTAAAAACATTGATTTTCTAAGTTTGAATCTTTGAAACTTATATTTTATCTAATGGAAAATTCAATGACACATGCATTTTGTTTTCTTTTTTTCATTTTTTTTTCTTGCCTAAATGGGTGTTCATTAAAAACTAAATTAAACATTGCACCTAGACTCATGGAGAATGATAAAGAAGAAAGTATGAATGAAAAAAAAAAATCATTGTGTATGGTTAAATGTGTTTAATAAAGAGTTTCAATTGTAGCATATGATATCATTCATTGCGAAAATTTAAATATTGTAACAATGTCTTAGCAAAAATCAGTTGTTTTTATTGTTGGAAGATGATGATATTCGTTATCATTATTCTTAGAATTTTTCGTGAGAAAATATTTCATTTAGCAAATAAGTACTAAGAAACTATTATAGTAAAATAGATATTCATATGTTAAATAGTTACCGTAACTTTGTTTATGATCAAAATTCTAATACGAATGAGATTAACTTTGTATAACATACATTTTTTTTATGTATATATTTTCATATTCCTTCAAATAGAAATTTTATCTTAATTTTCTCACTTAAGAGGTAGCGCATACCACCCTAACAAGTATCTATGAAAAAAAGGCAATGGGCATAGCTACAGTAGCGAAGCTACAATAGTTTTGGTTTATTCAATTCCCACTATTTCACTGGCTTTCCTTTTTCCTTTTTTTTTTCTTTTTTTTTTTTTTGGTAGGTAATATTGCCTATTGAACACATTATATATATATATATATATATATATATACGCACACACACATATGAACTATTACCCTAATAATATAAAATATTAACACAACAAATTGTCACAATATGTTCACAATTGTAGAGGTGTAAATTCCTTATAGGCCAAAATAAAATTATAAAACATTATACTAGAACCAGCCACAACTAAAAATAAAGGTATTGTGAAAAATAAAGTGCGACATTCACAACATTTTTTACAACACTTTCATAATAAATCATAGGTGGTAAATTGTTATTAGATCCAATTTAAAATTACCAATGAAATTACTTTTTTGCTTAGCTATAACAACCTGTAACAACCTACTACTTATGATTGGTTGTGAAAATATTGTGGACAAAACATTTCTCTTGAAAAATTTTAAGACATTTTGTTGTTGTCATAATATTTTCAGAACTACTAAAGTATCAATTATTTACGAGTCAAAATAAAATATAACAAAATTATAAAGGTATTACGAAAATGTTGTACCATTTTGTTGTGTTTCTAGAAATTGTTTTTTGGTTTAGTCAACCTTGTTGAGCCAAAATTCATTGTTTCACATATACCTTTCTTGGGTTAGCTTTTTGTATTTTTTTATTATATTTTTATCTTTAATGTTAGGTTCTAAATATTTAGGCTAAATGTTTAGATTCTAAATTTGTGTATGTTGGCAAACCAAGAACAAAAATATGTTTAGATTAGGTGTTAAACGTTGCTCAAGGTTGTTCAAGTCAAGATTCAAGAACAGTTAATTTACAGAAAGAAGAGTTCAAATTCTGTGAAGTTCGACCAATCGAAAGAAAGGCTTGATTGATCAAAAGTCGTATTCTGCAGATTTTAAATTAGGCCCAAAGCCTGTGAAAACGTTTAGGGTTTGTGTCCAACACTATTTAGTATAAAAGGAAAACCCTAAGTACGTTTCAGAAGTTCTTGGAAGTCTTATGAGTTACACCTGTGAGATTTGTGAGATTTCTGTAGCCTTCTAACTTAATAAGTATTTATCGGAAGCTAGATTTGCAATCAAGAACTGGTGGAGACAAGTTGTTGCACAAAGATCTACTACTGATGGTCATCTAAAACCTTTGAGTGAATCCCAAAGTCATAAACATGGGTGTTTATGTTCAGCAAATTTAGATAGAAGAGTCTGTGGAGCAAGGAAGTCAATTCCGTACTGTACCGGCCGGTATATACCGTACTGGCCAGTGCAACGGTACAAGTACACCCCTTGTTTCATACCGGAAAAAATACCGACCGTATCGGCCTCATACCAACTGTATTGGCAAAATATGGTTGCTTCGGCCGGTAAAGATGTTTCAAACCGGTACAAGCAAGAAGAAAAAAGAAAAAGAAAAGGAAGAAGAAGATGAGAAAAAGTGAGAAAGGGAGAGAAAGAGGTAGAGCAAGTGAAGGCTGAAGCTGTGAGAGAGAAATAATTTGTTGCTTTACTCTGTGTTTGAAAAACTGGGGAAGATGAAGTGTAGTAGAGACTGTTGAAAAGTGAGAAAAAGGAGATGGAGACTGAGAAGCATACGTTGAGACTAAAAAATGAGAAGAATGAGTTGAAGACAGAAGCATATGTTGGGAAGAAGAAAAGCTAACCAAAGACTAGAAGAAATTATCACTTATCAGATTTAGATTGCTTGGGAAATGTGACAGTGGGAATGAGTTGTCTCTTTATTTGTTTTAATTATTTTCAAATTTAAAAGACAAGTTTTTTCTCATCATTTGTTTAAATTATTTTTAAACTTAAGAAGCCAGGTCTAAGACTTGACCTGAAGGGCTAGTGATTAGTGACATGCTCTCTGCCCACTAAGATCTCATATCTAATGAGTTGTGAACTTCAGATTTTTTATTTATTTTTATTTTTTAGAAGAACTTCAGATTTTTTTTATTATATATTATCTTGAAGTACTTATTTTGCGTGAAAGTATTATATAAAATAGCGGTAAATCTAAAACGGTATACCGGTATTGATTGGTATCCAAAATATATCGTACCGCTAGCTAAACGGGTACAGCTTCTAATACGGTATTGACTTCCTTGCTGTGGAGTCAGAGCTCCACGTGGTCGTGTGAGTAAGTACTACAAGAATTAGCTTTAGATTTTAGAAAGAAAATCTATTATAAAACTTCAATTCTATCACGGTGAATTTATTTACCTTAAGGATAGTTAAGTTAAATCTTCCCCAGGTTTTTATCTTAAAACTGTTGGTTTCATTGGTTTTCCTAGGTTATCATATTGCTTGCCTTCTTTACTTTTCCGCACTAAGTAATATGATTGTATGTGTTTTACCTATATCTGAATAATTAACCTAAGTAACTACTTGACTAATTAATTAGGTTAATCAAGAGGTGGCACATGCAAGATAGCACATGCCTTGCACATCCCACCCTAACTAGTACTTAAAAAAGAATATTAATTCACTTTTCATTTGCACATGCGATTTACATATCTTTTCAATTTTTACACTCTGGTATATACTTCATTCATATTTGCATGCACAGGATATGTTGTACATATTTTTGAATGATATCTACGTTTAAAATATTAAATAGAAACGTGTGAAGAGATTATATACATACAAAATGAATGTGGTATAATTAGTAGTGGCAATTCTTGTTTGCATATTGGGTTTGTGTCATGTCAACTCATGAGCATTCACTATATATGGGCAACAGTAATATGACACGTTTATTAAATTGGTCAAAATTCATCAACTGTAACACAAAATTTGAATTTAACGGGTCAATCGTGTTGATTCATTTATCAAATTTTATATCAAAGTGAAAAAAATAAAATAAAATAAAATTAGTATTGATCAAATTGATTTGAAATATGAAAAACCAAACAAATTGATATTTTTAAATATGAAGTACAAAAACTAATAAGTTTATATACCTAAGGCTTTGAAGAGTATATTGGTAAAACAACATTTAATTAAATGGATCAAGCTAGTCATACGGGTTTTGTGAGTTTGACACAAACACGACATGTCTATTAAACGAGTCAATCATGTCAACCCAAATATGACATAACTCTGTTAAGTCTCAACCCATAACCTGCTAATTTCGTGTCGTTTATGTGGGTCGTATTGGATTTTGCCACCCCTAGTTATAATCAATGCCGATTTAAGTGGCTATATGTATATATATATATATATATATATTTTTTTTTTTTTTTTTTGAGAAATGAACACACACAAAAGAGAGGAAAAAAAATTCTAACACAAAAACAAATCAAAAACTCCAACCAAATTCTCTTTGCAGCCTCAAAGTAATCAAAGTCTTTGAAAAAGAAATTTTAGCACAAAGGTACGTCAGAAACTCAAACCAAATTCTCTTTGCAGCCTCAAAGTACTCAAATTCTTCGGTCAATATTTTTGTCATGTTGCATGCGAGAGGACACCCAATAAGTCGGACTCACATGGCTGTACTCCTTTCAACACCCTACCTACGCTACATTCAAAATTCTCGCCCGATAAGTTAGACCCACATTGCTGTACTCCTTTCAACATTCCACCTACGCTACATTCAAAATTCCACTCTATCATCTCTTTCCAGGAACGTGGAGTGAGCAAAGACGACCTAAAATGACGTAGAATTCAAATGTTGAAAAATGGTACTATATGTGAAATTTTTTTCAGGAAGTGATACTGTACACACAGAAACAGAATAGATGAAAATGCAAGTATAGAGACAAATACGAGTGATTTGGATATTACCCATAGCTGGCTGTTAATTGCTTGCTTCAACCTTTATTTTTCTTTTGCTTGAATTTTGAATCTCCTTTAGTTCTTTATTTCCATTTTCTGTTACTGCTCTGCTTCCTTATCTTGATTGGCCGAAAAGGAATACAGAAATCACTATAAGCGGGATGCAATATTTTCTTGAAATTGAGGCCCTTGGACAATAATTTAAGCATGTTTTATATTGTTTTAGATAATGACATTGGAGTGTACAATTTTATCATGTCTCCATTCCAACGGATGAGCTAGGCATGCGATAACAGTCAAACACTTGAAAAGTTTTCACATTATTAAGATATAAGACCTCTTACATAATTATTATCTCAAATGAAAATTATCCTAAACGTTTTCGTTGAAAACACTAAAAAATTAGGGGTGGCAATTCGTGTTTGCATGTTGGGTTCATATTGTGTTGACTCATGAGTATTCAACTATATAGGTTAACTTTAACCCGACATGTTTATTAAACGAGTCAAGATTCCTCAACTCTAACACAACCCATTTATTAAACGGGTCAGTCGTGTCGACCTGTTTATTAGATTTTATCAAAATGACCAAAAAAAAAAATAATAATAATTTTAGTATTAACCGAATTGGTATGAATTACGAAAAACCAAACAAATAAATATTTTTAATATGAAATTCATGGTTAACGAGTAATTGCATCACAAATAATCATTCAAAACTAAAACATGTCTCAATATCACAAATAATCAATCATAATATGTAAAAGAAAATAAATCACAACAACTAATAAGTTTATATACCTAGGATTTGAAGGGTATATTGGTAAAATGTCATTTAATTAAACGGGTTAGACAGGTTAAACAGGTAGGGTTATTAGTGTCCATCATATAAACTACTTCTTATAGGAGTTTCATATGATGGACACTAACCCAACCAGTTTATTAAACTGATTAGTCATGTCAACCTGAATATAATCCGAATATGACATGAATCCATTAAGCCCCAACACATAACCTACTAATTTCATGTCGTGTTAGGTTCACAGGTCATGTCAAATTTTGCCACTCCTATAAGAAGTATTGTAAGTTAAATTATAAGGCTCTTGAGATTCTCAAATTAATATTATCAAATTAAATCCAAAACTAACTTCAATAATTTGATTGTGAAAATCAAGTGCATTCATTTGAGATAGATTTGTGTTTGAAATGGGTTGAACTAAAACAAATTGCAAAACCTTATAAGGATCTTTAACGAGCTCTTAAGTAGTTGGTTCAACCCTATATGACTTGTTTATTTTTTTAACATTCTAAAAAGTTAAGCAAATAAAAAAGAAACTAGAGAATATTTATTGTATATCCAAATAGGCTGTGATACAAGTTAGAACTCACTTGGGTAGTGGAGAAATGTTGTTTAATCCCCATTTTGGAAGTGGAAAAGTGTTCTTATCTTTTTAGTAAAGGTAGAGTGAAGGAGACAATAGTAAACAAGTGGAAAAAATAAGATCAATGAAAGCTGGCAATTAGGTCAACCCAAGTGTCAACTGAGAGATAAATTGACCGAGATTTCAACCACGAGAGAGGTGATCCTCTCTATGAGTTATTGTTTATGAGTTGGGTCGACCAAGTGTCAAGCAAGATTATACATAATTGCGTTTTTGCAGATTTTATAGCCAAACATTGTCCATTTGATACATATAAATGTTTGGGAACATTATAAAACTATTTCAAACTTTTAAAAAATTTTTTTTTTTTTTAAAGAATGGTCTCAGAATGGGAAATATAAATAACCCATTTTTCAATTCAAACCATGTGTTGAATTCATGTCATGTGGCTTTTGAGTATTCGCTATATATATGGGTCAATACTAATTCGACACTTTTATTAATCTGGTCAAGATTTTTCAACTTTAACATGACTTTTTTATTAAATAGGTCAATTGCGTTGATTCGTTTATCAGATTTTATATCAATGCGAAAAAAATATATATAAATTTTAGTATTAACCAAATTGATTTGAACTATGAAAAACCAAACAAATTGATTTATTTTTTTAAAATATAAAATTCATAACTAATGAGTAACTGTTTCACAAATAATCATTCAAAACTAAAACATATCTCAATATCACAAATAATCAATCACAATATGTTAAAAAAAATAAAGCGCAACAACAAATAAGTTTATATACCTAGGATTTTGAAGACTATATTGGTAAAATGACATTTAATTAAATGGGTCAGACCAGTCAAACGGGTTCCATGGACTAGACACGAACACAACACGTTTGTTAAACAAGTCAGTTGTGTCAACCCGAATATGACATAAACTCATTAAACCTCAACCCATAATCTACTAATTTCATGTTGTATCTGCGGATCGTGTTGGATTTTGTCACTCCTAGTTATAATCAATGCCCATTTCGGTGGCTATACTATTTTTTTTTGGAGAAATAAAAACACACACAAAAGAGAGGAAAATGAATTCTAAAACAAATCACATCAGAAACTCCAACCAAATTATCTTGCAGCCTCAACGAGCTAAGGGTGGCTATACTAAGTACTTAAATTCTTCGGTCAATATTTTTTTCTTGTTGCATGCGAGATGACGCCTGATAAGTTTGACCCGATACTCCTTTTAACATCTTACCTGTCATCATTTTCCAGGAACGTGGAGTGAGCAAAGAAGCCAAGTGAATTTTAAGCTAAACATTAATTCTAGTCTCTAAAACTGACCTCATATATATATTAAAGTCAAAACTGAGGAAAAATTCAACTTGATTTCAAATTGAATTATAATGAGGTCTAGTTTTGTAGTATGTGTCAATTTAATTTCTTAATTTTACTGTAGTATTTATAAAAAAATTATGAAAACTGAGGAGTCCAATTTTTCTTTTAAATAAATGCAATGAATTTGATATATCTACTGTTTTCTTTTTAATAAATGCAATGAATTTGATATAACTACACTTAAAACGTTTCATAGTTTTAACTTTTAAGAATGTTTGCAAAATCCGAAGATGGGTTAGTATTTCTTTTTCTTTTTCTTTGTAACACCCACGCGAGTATCATATTGTTTATAGACCCTAAGCAAAAGTGTGACTGTGAAATCTAATATTATTTAGGCTGTGTTTGGTTGCATCATGAAAATTGTTCGAGAAAATATTTTCATGTGCTTGGTAACATTCTGAAAATGCTATTTTCCACCACCACACAACAGGAAAACCACCAAAACACCACCACCCACACCACCACAACAACAACAAAAAAAATCAGAGATCAAAGGCTCGTGGGTTCGTGGGTCGATCAAAATCACACAGAAAATCAAAATCACACAAAGAGAGAGATCGGTTTGTGGGTTCGTGGCTCTAGGTCGAAGGCTCTGGTTTGAAGATCGGTTCGTGGCACGAAGGCTCTAGGTCGCTGGCGAAGTCAAAGGTTCGTGGGTCGAAGGCTCAAGGTTGAAGATCGGTTCGTGAGTTCGTATATCGGTTTGTAGATCAGCGAAGTCAAAGTCGAAGGTTGTGATCGGCGAAGTCGGCGAAGTCGAAGTCGAAGGCTCTCTCTCTCTCTCTCTGCGCTTGAGTCCGGAAATGGTTTGAAGTGAAAATTTTCACTTCAAACCATTTCCGGGTCAAAGCCTTCAAAACACCCGATCAACTGAAAATAATTTCCGGAAAATTTATTTTCCATGCGCAACCAAACACCCGCATTTACGGAAAACATTTCCAGAAATAATTTGAAGCCAAAACAAACACAGCCTTAGATACCGTTGATGATTTAAGAGCTCAATATATAGGTGCATATGACGAGGAAAAAAGTATTTTGTATTAAATGATACCACATCATTTGTATCAAAATCTAATAAACAAGAAACATGTATAAAAAAATAACTACCTACTAATACATGTCTTTCATTTGTTAATAGGGTATTTATTTTTTGCAAACATGTCTTACACTTATGGGATTTTAATACTACTAATATAGTATTATTTGATATCAAATACATTTTTCTTAATTTGTAAAGTCAACTAGACGGATTAAAAAAAAAAAAAAAAAAAAACCTCTCACGATGAGGAGGAGGTTTGCTGCTAGAGCTTATCATTTTGCAAACTTAAAATACTTGGGTGCTAGCACTCACGTTAATTTCTCTGTGAGTTTAATTACTTTACAACATAAAATAACTTCTATATGTTCCATCTTTATATTATTTTTTTATACGTGTTGGCTTTTAACTATTTCTTACTCTTCCAATCTTTTTGGCTTAAATCAAGTCTTTATCTATTCACTTATAAAACAATTCTATTTTGGATTAAACTATTAAAGTGGATTGGATAGACCAAAGTGGACCCAAAGGGACCGAATGGAAGGTATTGGACCTAAATTGACCAAATTGGAAAGAAATGGATTGAAGTAGAAAAATGGACTGAATTGTACTAAAATAAACCAACTTTTTTTTAAAAGAAAAAAAATCTTCTGCCACATTCAAGATTCTCTCCACTTTATATATTTGATATAGAGAATGTGGTCAAGAACATGATAAATTATGTTTTATGTGATTAAGAAAATGATGGTAGTGATCCCAAAATTGATTTTAATACTAATGCAACTCTCTAATACTAATGCTTAAAAAAAAAAAATGTTTTGGTTTACGTTTTAAGAATGGCCAATGATCGCTTTGTAGAATTTAATACAACAACTATGTTGTACATGTTATTCTTTGCAAACAATGTAGGTACATTTAATATAATTAATTTTTTTTTCACTATCGTTAAAATTTTCTGTGCATCGTCACCGGTTAGAAGCTAGTTAAAGATAAGTTAGAGTGTCTGATATGAAACTGAAATCAAAGATAAAACACGTTAGTACGACATCCTCAATGAAAAATAGAATTAAAGAACTTAAAATAACTGTCTAGGAATATGCACAAAATTCTGGTTAATCTATATGACATAGTAACAACATGCAAACGGAAATCAAATTTTATTTTATATTTTTTATCATGCAACAAAGAACTAAACGAACATGTTGGGATTTTCAATTAGCATGAGTAAGGTTAAGTGATGTGAAAATTTTGAAAGAGTTTTTTCAATTTAACCACCATAGTCGGATTGAAAAAAAAAAAAAAAAAAAACCAACTCATCACAATGTCCAACCCTCCATCTGGTTTGTATTAAACAGGTTTTTTTTTTTAAAAAATAAATAAATAAAATAACACCTGAGAATTAGAATAGCAGTAGCCAAAAGTATTACAAGTTTTTGTTGCCCCATGCCATCTTTTGAAAATTCTAAGTAGTAGAACCAACATACACGAATTATCAAACCAAATGACATTTAGTTAGTTAGAAATCTATGGGCGTAATCGCCCGCAATAACTAGTCAAGGTGAGAGTCCAGAATAACCAACCATGTTGGAGGGCGGTTCCTTTTTTAGCTAGCACATCAGGACTTTTCTAAAGCAATGGCTAATCTTGGCTGAGATTTTTATTTTTATTTTTATTTTTTTATTTTTTTTTTTTGAGAAAGAATCTTGGCTGAGATTTAAGTAAAATAAAATTGGAAGTGTCACATTTAGTCAAGATGATTTTTATTATGTAGGACCCATTAGTACTTTTCTAAGGCTAATCTTGGCTGAGTTTTTTTTTTTTTTTTTTTTTTTTTTGAGAAAGAATCTTGGCTGAGATTTAAGTAAAATAAAATTGGAAGTGTCACATTTAGTCAAGATGATTTTTATTATGTAGGACCCATTATAAGAAAACGTTGTCTTGGGAATGTGAAATTGAACATATGAGACCAGCTAAAATAATAATAATAAAATAAAAAGTTGATTTGTCATTTGTGTAGGGGCAAATAATCTTTGTCATATTAGATAATATTACAGTAGTCGAAGTGATTATTATTATGTAGGACCCATTATAAGAAAATGTTGTCTTAGGAATAGAAATTGAACACATGAGACAAGCTAATATAATAATAAAATAAAATAAAGTTGATTTGTCACATGAGTGGGGCAAAACATCTTTGTAATATAATATATTAATATTAATATTATATACTGTATGATTTTTGGGGAGGCCATGGGGGCAGTTACCGCCTGGCCTCCACCCCTGGGCCCAACTTATTTGCATCCCCAATAAGTATGCGTATAATAAGGTGCGTGTATCAGTTTTTTAATATTTTCCCTTAAGACCTTTATTCATTTCGAAAAGCATCCATTTGACTTTGGTCATTTTAGCCTATCATGCAACTCCAGAATCTGAATGAAATCTCCCAATGCCGCCCACGGATGCTGACTTTGATGCCCTTAAATGAATGGTGAAAATCTCTGTGCCCTTGTCACGAGAATAGAGCATTTAGTTTTGTTAAAAGCTTTTTACTTTGTTAAAGCATATCTATACTTTGAATAAAAAAAAAAAAAAATTAGAAGTAAAGTTTTAAAAAGATGTACGTAAAAATTATAAGTTAAAAATTAATGATAAACTTGATGTCAAACTCACCTGTGTCTTTGTTATCTTGCAAACTGAACTTGCATATCTATGTGATGTGAAAAAAAAATTCGTGATTGTCGCCTACTCTGTAGGCCACAGCAAAGAGTCCCTTGTAACCGAACTTCAATATTTATTTTTGCATCCATCTTTGTTTCCATCTAGAATAAAATGTCAGACTGTGTGTCCTCACCAAATCTTAGAGGGCTTAAGCCTTAAACTGTCCAAGAGTTCTCATGCTCTTAGCCGTTTGAATGAAGGATACTTATTGTTGATGGCGGGGTTGGTCTTTAGCCTCCACCATGTTGATTTCTTTAACACGGCTTTGTTTTCTATCCTTGTTTGCCTCAATCTTTAGTTATTGAAAGTAGTTGGATCTCCACTTGCTTGGCTTGCTCTCACACCTTATAATTTTTTCCCACTTTTGTTTCTTCCCTAGCCCACCATTATCTGTTTTGTTGTTATTATATGCTCATCAATCAATCAATATTTGTTTTGCTGTTATATGCTCATCAATCAAGGGTAATGATACTCTCACTATCACTTTCTTACATCTGATTTTTATATCCACTTTCATATTTTAAATGTATTTTTACTTTTTAAAATGTAGACATTTCACATTTCTATATTAATTGTGGATATTTGTATAAATAATGGAGGTAAACTAAATAATTAGAGTCATTAGATAGAAATCTTATTTCCTATCTTTCTTTCTTTTTTGATAATTTAATAGTTAGAAAAATAAAAATTTAAACCATAAATGCCTCTGTTGAAAACACCAAAACACATCAACTACTTGAATTACAGTACTATTAGCGGAAGTCTTAATTCTTGGATTCTTAAAGATGGTTTATAAGGTCTGGCGTTTATTCTAAAAATAAAAATAAAAGGTGGTTTATAAGGTAAGGTTGATTTCTTGATCAAAGTAAGGCTTTCTTCTTTTCTTTCACTAAGCTCTATACAGTTTGGAGTCCAAAGAAAATTTGCTCGCCTAGCCTCTGCTCCATTGTCCAAAACAGTTGATTGAATGAAATAATTATGCCAAGCCTTCATGATGTTGAATAGAAACCATCAGGCCCAAAAATACTTTATATTCTACTAATTATGATATACCATGTGTTTTATTTTTTATTTTTTAATTTTAGTTATTTTATAAGAAAAATAAAATAAATACATAACAAATTGTGTAGTGAAATATAAAGTGGACTACAAAAAGTTCCATAACACCACTATAGGAAATAAAGACAAACACAAATTATCTTCCACTTCCTGCCATTTATTTATAAGAAAGGATAAATGATCCATGATGGCAAAAGCCAAAACATACATGCTAATTGGCCACCATTTAGTTCAAAGTGCTTAGCACTACATACATACATACATAAATATGAAAGCAGCTATTCCTGGGAAGATATTCAAGAATATTTTTAGGCTAATATGGTCAGATGACTCAGACTGTCACTGAACGTTAGTATTTATCATTATATTTGGAATGGAGTGAAATGAGGGAGAGAGGAAAGGGTGGGGAAGAGTGCCGACATATACTAATATTTTAAAACAATTTGATTGGCATAAGGTTCAAAGCTGTTTTCTTACTAGTAGTAAGGCTAAGACCAGCTCCCTCTTCCATGTTGATATCTTCCTCTTTCATCCCATCAGGCAATTTCCAATTGAAACAATATAAAAGATTTGCAAGTGCAAGCTCAATTGTTGTTGTTGCCATATATATCCCAGGACAACCTCTTCGACCAGATCCAAATGTCAATAACTCAAAATTTTGACCTTTATAATCAATGGAGTTATCCATGAACCTTTCTGGGATGAATTCTTCTGGGTTCTCCCAGTATTTAGGATCTCGTCCTATTGCCCAGGCATTAACTTGTACTAACATTTTTGGGTAAATGTCATAACCATTGATCTTAAAGTGTGACATGGTTTCTCTTGGAAGAAGTAGAGTTGCTGGAGGATGCAATCTAAAAGTTTCTTTAACTATCATCTTTAGATAATGAAGGTGGTCAGTGTCGCTTTCAGTGACTTTCCCTTTATTTCCAATGAAATTTCTAACTTCATCTTGTGCTTTTTTCATCAATCTGGGGTTCTTAGCAAGCTCTGCCATCGCCCATATCATGGTAATTGCACCAGTGTCAACTCCACCTAAAAATATATTCTGATAAACAAATATTGTAACAGGTAAGTAGATGAACATGGGCTAATTTGATAAGGTAAGTAAAGTTAAAAAATAATAATATTAATAAATAAAATAAACATGGGATTAGTAAAAGATTGGCAGCTTACCAAGAGGACTGCCTTAATGTTATGTTTTGTGAACCGAATAGCATCGCCAGACTCAATTTGCTCCCTTTCAATTCTCAGTAGCACATCGATAATGTCTTCATGCTCTGGTTTTGTCCTCTCAGGATCAAGATGGAGATCAATGACCTGTTGGAATAAAGTATCCAACTCATGAAAAACCCTTTCAAGCCTTTTAAATCTACCAGATAAAGTGTCTATAATCCATCCCACGGAAGGCAAGAATTCAGATGCATTGTAGCTTCCTATCATGGACTCTACCTCATGAACCACTGCTTGAAACCTTTCATTGTCTAAACCACTCCCGCGAAAACTCTTACCAAAACCAATCCTAAAAGTTATACTTGCAGTGAGGGCAAACAGCTTCTCAGAAAGATCAACAGGGGTTGCAGAAGATGCATAGTGAGATATAGAATCAACAAAGAAAGCAACTTCTTCTTCCCTAATGAACTGATAGGACTGCACCCTCTTCACACTAAAAAGCTCAAGAACACATATTTTCCTTATCTCTCTCCAGTAATCACCATAAGGTGAAAAAGCCATGTCCCTATAATTGTAGGAAAAAACTTTAGAGCAAGCTAAGGGAGCTCTACTGCAACAGGCAAGATCATGAACTTTTAAGACTTCTCTTGCAGCATCAGCAGAAGATATTATGACAGTTGTTATGCCACTGAGTTGAAGGAGCATCACAGAGCCATATTTCTTGGAGAGTTGCCACATAGATTGGTGAGGCAACACACCAAGTTGGTGCAAATTACCTATAATAGGGAGCTTAGGAGGGCTTGGTGGAAGGTTCTTTGAACTCCGCTCATCCATCTTTTTTTTCATGAGCAGCAGAAGAGGGAGAACAAGGAGAAGAGGAAGCCATAAAGGTATGGTATCAAGAGCCATTGAAGCTATATCTTCTATGTCAAGTTAGTAAATATCCTCTAAAATTGTTCACCTATAAATAGCCTGACATACTAGAATGAGCAAAAAAATATTTGTAAGTTTTTTGTCTCCATTAGGCGGTATGATATTCTTAAAAAGGAAAAATATTGCCTCATAAATCAAACTATTTTTTACACTGGTATATACTACATTCACATTTGCATGCGCCATGTACACATTTTTTTTTTCAACACTTTAGTATGTACTATGTTCACATTTGCATGAGTGTAATATGATTATATATATATATATATATACTAGTCGTTAACCCGTGCGATGCACGGGAAAATTATTGAGTATAATATAAAATTTAATCTTGGTTTATTTTACTAAAACATTTGCTAACAGCTATACGTTTCAGACATTTGAAATGAAAAATAATGATTTTTTAAGTCTAAGAACCATCTAAAAGTGACAACATTGTCTCAACACATACAAACATGATGAATATATCATCATTCATTATAAGTAAAGAAAATTTAGAAAATATATAACATGTGATTGAGTTTTAAAATTAAAGAAAAACTGATTTCTTGGTGTTCTAGTTTTCTGCCGTGATTGTTTTTGTAAATCTGTTTTGATTTTTGAACCATTTATTTATTTATTTATTTATTTATTTATTTATTTATTTATTTTGCTAAATATACCTGCTGTAAAGTTGAATTATATATCAAAGGTGCATGGTTCTTCTTTCTTTCATAAATTAAAAAAAAAAAAAAAATGTAGTACAACAGGAAAAAGGTAATCAAGACGCAATAGTATAAAGTGAAAGAATTTTGATTCATCAGATGCTATGTGCGTGGTACTTAAAACTTTTTGATAGGATAAGATTGTTTAAATTTGTGCTAGATAGGCGTACGACTTACTTTTCCAATATTACGTATTATAAACACATTAAAATTACTATATATAGGGTTATAGAAATTTTTTTGTGCAAACATATTAAATATAAAAATTAAATATATTATTATAGAGTCTATTATAGTGCGTTTTCAATAGATATGCTACATAGTATAGCACAAGGAAGTCAATATCATATCCGAGACCATTTCAGTTTGATAAAAAAAACGAAATATTTCGATACCGATTAATACCGGTGTACGATTTCGGTTTATCTCTAATTTTTTATATTCATTATTCAAAATCTATATAATTTGTTGCAAATATTTAAAATGATAATTTACATATATGTTTAACCTTTTGATTAAAGTGTCAATTCATTAATAATAAATAAAGAGTTGTGCTAGGGCCACATAAATGGGCACAATTTTGTACTACAACTCGCCACATGATGAGTTGTAATTGGCAAAGATGTGTCAATGGGCCATGTGAGAACATACTTTTACCAATCACAACTCACCATGTGACACAAAGTTGTGCCCATTTATGTGGTCCTAGCATAATTCATAAATAAAAGAAAATACATAGATAATACTTTTGATGATTTTTTTTTTGATGAATAATAAAAATTACCTAAAATAAATAAATAAATAAAAAAAAGGTTCACTTGGGTCAGGGCACACTTCCACAGTTTTAACAAAAGGTAAAAGTCTCTTCTTTGATGAAAAGTAAAAGCAATAGGCAAAGAAAGTTCAAAGAAACATTAGTCAGTAAGAACAACACGTAGACTATCATGAGAAATCAATAGGTGGACTATCATGCATCAATGAATTGAAACCAATACAACAGGTGGACAATCATGCAAAACCAGTAAATTGCCAAAAACATGAGAAAACAACAGGTGGACCATCATTTATACATCAAGTAAGACCAATACAACAAGTGGATAACATGCATCCATTAAATATAACCAATACACATGTAGACAAAACAATTAACATCAAATTCTCAGAATATTTAACACCACCTATTCCTTCGTTAACTATTTTGTAAGGTCATTTATCTATTCCCTACAGATAAATAATAAATAAAGTGCAGCTCATTAATAATAAATAAAGAGTTGTATTAGAACCACATAAATGGGCACAATTTTGTATTATAACTCGCCGCATGACGAGTTGTAATTGGCAAAGATGTGTCAATAGGGCATATGAGAACATACTTTTACCAATCACAAGTCACCATGTGACACAAAGTTGTGCCCATTTATTTGGTCCTAGCATAATTCTTAAATAAAAGAACATACATAGATAATACTTTTGATGGTTTTTTTTTTTTTTTTTGGATGAATAATACATAGATAATACTTAATAGATTTCATGGTGATAATTATATTAATAATTGTAGTAATAATAAGTTTGTAGTTGTAGACCGCAGATCACTTGTTACACTTCTACACTTTTAACAAAAGGTAAAGTCTCTTCTTTGATGAAAAGTAAAAGCAAAAGGCATAGAAAGTTGAAAGAAACATTAGTCAGTAAGAACAACACGTAGACTATCATGAGAAATCAATAGGTGGACTATCATGCATCCATCAATTGAAACCAATACAACACGTGGACAATCATGCAAAACCAGTAAATTGCCAAAAACATTAGAAAACAACAGGTGGACCATCATTTATACATCAAGTAAGACCAATACAACAGGTGGACAACATGCATCCATCAAATATAACCAATACACACGTAGACAAAACCATTAACATCAAATTCTCAGAATATTTAACACCACCTATTCCTTCGTTAACTATTTTGTAAGGTCATTTATCTATTCCCAACAGATAGCAGAACACCTTCCTAATGGTGATTGCATTATTGTAAGAAAAGTTGAAATAATTTGTAACATAAGCTTCAACATATTAAAGGAGTTTTTGTTTCCTTTTCCTCTTTTGTCGATCTGCAATAGGTGTGAGCTGTACATCACTTGCATCATTTATTGGATTAGCATCTTTTTCACTTGGTAAGTTCTTGTCAGAATCATTTGTAGCATCGCTCATATAATACTGTTAAAAGAATATGGTGTAAATTTTATTCTAATATGAATAAGTTACATTAAAAATATCTAATTTTTTTATTTAAATTTAATATAAAAGTACTCACATCAGTTATTTGATCAAGTTTAACTGAATTGTCAATCTGCATAACAGGATCAAAAACTTTCTTTACTGTGTAGATCTCCCATCCTTGTTTGAGGTTATAATCATTGAGTTCCAATTGGAAGACAAATGTTTTCCCAATAAGGTTTGCTATTTGCATAGTGTAGAGAGGGAAAATTCTCGACCTATCACAAGCTAACACATCACATTACCAAGTCCACAAAATACAGCCAATTACAGAACACCATGTATTGCTGCTAGGTTTTGCTATCACTATTCAGAAGCCAACAGAAATTTGCCAAGTGTCATGTAAGAGCCAATCACGCATCAGCGCACGTGTAAGCGATGACTCAAGCAGCCTCGCACGTGTAAGCGATGACTCAAGCAACCTCACACGTGTAAGCGATGACTTAAGCGGACCAATCAAGCTGTGACATGTGTCACCAATCAAGCTCCGCCACGTGTCGCTCACCCACCCCAAAACTCCTATAAATAGAAGCCTTCTTGAGACATTTAGAAGGACTAGAATTCAGAAGAAAAGAAGCTTTGCGAAGATCAAGCCTCAAAGCCTTCAAGAACTTCAAGAACTTCAACCCCAAAATCGAAGAACATTCGAAGCAGAATCATCCAGATCATCTGCCTAGATCCTAAAGTTCACGGGAATCAAGCCAAAAGTGTCCGAAAACATCAACAAATTACAAATCATTGAAGCTCAACGGATTCAAGCCTCTAAAGCTCTGAAGAACTTCCATCACAAACCTAAGAAGACGAAGAACGCACGAAGAACACGAAGAACGCGAAGAACAAAGGATTTCTAAACAAGCTCATAGCCAGAGATTCATTGTAATTCCGTTTCAGTAATCTTCGATCCATCCCTCAACCAAATTAAAGGATATTTTGTGTTCAAGTCAAATCCACATTACCATAATCTAATCAATAAGTTTTGCAAGGAGATCGAATCAGAGGATCACTCTTTTGTAATTCCAGAGAATTGTACCACACAATCATCAATACAAATTCGCACTTTGTGAAACTATTTTACTTGTTTGATTTATTTCGAACTAGAAATTTAGTTGCTTACAAATTCTAGCACGCCCAGTGGGACCTCTCTGCCTCTCATCTCTTTCTCCTTCAAAAGAAAAGAAATTTGATTTGCTACTAGTCTCAATGGCCTCTAGCAAGAATGTCCGAAAATCAATGGTCGATGATTCCAGTGCTGATGATTATGTCGGCCCAATCACTCGCAGTCGATCCAAAGCTCTTGATCGACTTCAACCCCAACCAACCATCTCTCTAGACTTTCTTGCAAATAGGAAGGCTACCACTAAGGATTCATCTGTCTCGAAAGATTTCGAGATCAATAATGAATCATCCCTAACAAAAACCTTTTCTATCAACTCTTCACCTGTGATGAGAAACTTAAGGAGTGAAGTACCACTGACTCATCCTGTTTCATCATTTTCTCCGTCATCTATAGAGGTCATGCCAGTAATGATGACTAACACCTCTACCATGGAAGAAAAAATGGCTGAAATGGAACAAAGGGTCATCCTTCTCACAAAGGCACTTGAAGAAAAGGATGTCAAAATTGCAACCCTAATGAACAAGCTGGAGGTACAAGATTCGGGTGAATCAAGTCTTGGCCCTGAGCACCCACCTGGCTTTACCTTCAAAGGAGAAAATGCCAGGGGTGATAAAGAAAAAAGAGGTGAAGGCACTTCTCAACACGGACATTCCGCCTCAATGGCCTCGATATCTGTCCAACAACTGCAGGATATGATTACAAATACCATTCGGGCACAATATGGAGGTTCTTCCACAAGTTCTCTCATATATTCCAAACCCTATACAAAACGCATTGATAACATGAGAATGCCAAATGGGTATCAACCTCCCAAGTTCTTGCAATTCGATGGCAAAGGAAACCCTAAGCAACACATTGCTCACTTTGTAGAAACTTGCGAGAACGCAGGGACTCAAGGAGGCCTCTTTGTAAAGCAGTTTGTCCGTTCATTAAAGGGGAATGCCTTTGATTGGTATACAGACTTAGAGCCCGAGTCAATCGATAGCTGGGAACAACTTGAAAGGGAATTTCTCAACCGATTCTACAGCACATGACGCACGGTAAGCATGATGGAGCTTACCAATACTAAACAGTGGAAGGATGAGCCCGTCGTTGATTATATCAATCGGTGGCGTTCTTTAAGTCTAGATTGCAAGGATAGACTTACTGAAATATCTGCTATAGAGATGTGCATCCAAGGGATGCATTGGGGACTTCTTTACATTCTTCAAGGAGTAAAGCCCCGAACATTTGAAGAGTTGGCAACTCGTGCACATGACATGGAATTAAGTATTTCTAGCCATGGAAATACGAAACCTCCCGTACCTGAAGAAAGGAAAGAAAGACGGGAAATAAGGAAAAATGACAGGAATGCGAAAAGTAATATCAAAGACTCAATGAATGTCAATCCTGCCCCAGTCAAAATTTCAACAAAAAATGTGAAGGCCAATGAAAAGAGGCCTGAAGGAGGTCAACAACGTGAGACGCGTCGCTCATCACTTAAGGAATGGGAACAAAAGGTCTATCCTTTCCTAGACGCCGATATGCCTGAAATGCTAGAACAACTGCTCAAATTGAAATTAATTGAATTGCCAGAATGCAAACGACCGGAAGAGATGAGAAAAGTTGATGACCCGAACTATTGTAGGTATCATCGCATCATAAGTCATCCAATCCAAAAATGCTTTGTTCTTAAAGAACTCATCATGAAGCTAGCCAAGGAAAGGAAAATCGACTTGGATTTTAATGATGTTGCTCAGTCAAACCTGGTCACATTTTCTTGTGGGTTACCTAGTTCCCTGTCTCCAAATACTAAGCAAGAGGCAAATACCACGCTCATCCATTTTGGTTCTCTAGAACCGGTTCAAGTTCAGCTCTCACAAAAAGCACCTCATTATAATGCAAACGATGATAAAAGGTCAACGACGGATGAGGAAGAAGGTTGGACAATGGTTGTTCGCAAGAGATGGAAGAAGAAACGAGCATTCCCTCTTCATTTGATCACCCAAGAGTCCAAAAGAGTACAAAACCAGATTCAGCCTTGGTCAAAAAGAATGAGTGATAAAAGGCAAGGGAGACTGGGAACAAAAGTGTATGAAGATTCAGCACAAACCCGAAAATCTCGAAAGCTCGTCACATTAGAAGAATTCTTCCCCAAAAAATTCTTTCAAAATGACTCAGCCGAGGCCGTCCACACAGTTTCTCGTTGCGAAATCCAGGACGAAAAGGAGGACGTTGACCATGGTGATCCAAAAGAAACCTTGTCATCTTTGGAGGAACTCCAATCTCAGGTCGATGAAGTTAAACCCTTGCAATCCTCCACACCACCAAAAGAAGTGCTCACCCAAACTCTTGAGGAGCCAGAGATATACGCCCCTCATACCATTACACTTCAACAAACACAAGAATGTTACGCATGCTCTCCAGACTTAACCTTCACTGATGAGGATCTATTGTTAGGCTCTAAGCCCCACAATCGCCCACTCTATGTCTCTGGTTATGTTCGTGAACAAAGGATCGAGCGTATCCTTGTTGATGGAGGTTCAGCCGTTAACATACTTCCAAAAATGACCATGAAACGACTGGGTTTTACTATGGAAGAATTATCACACAGTCGTTTGGTCATCCAAGGTTTTAACCAAGGAGGACAACGTGCAATCGGCCTGATCCACCTAGAATTAACCATTGGAGAATTGAAAAGCAGCGTCTTGTTCCACGTCATTGACGCTAAGACGACCTACAACATGTTGTTAGGACGTCCTTGGATCCATGAAAATGGAATAGTGCCATCAACTTTGCATCAATGCTTCAAGTTCTTTCAAAATGGAATAAAAAAGGTCGATGCCGATTTAAAGCCTTTTGCAGAAACCGAAGCTCATTTTGCTGATGCAAAATTTTATGCAAAAGAAGACATTTCTAGCGAGATTCTTCCAGTTGAGATCCCGTCTATGAAAAGTAAACAGGATGAAAAGGAGCATGTTAAATTCATCGCCAAAAAGGACATTTCTTCCCCAAAGAAAGGCCCAGAGCCCTTCCTCCAGTATATACCATTATCACATCGCAAAAATGGACAATCACCATTCGCGGAATGCCTTCAACCTACAAAAGACATGGGGAGACCTGCAAAGCTCACGATGGAGGATGTAGCCATATTGAAAGAAAATCATGTCATGCCTTTAACTTCATCCACAAACCCTTTGCCCTCGAAGCCGTTAAATGGATTTGTGAGGTCTTCGTAAAGTCCGATAGAGCATGGTATTCTACCAAGTGAGCGGACGAAAGAATGGTTCGACCCAAAGGCATATAGGCTGTTAGCCAAAGCAGGCTACGATTTCTCAAAACAAGAAGACTTAGGGAAGCTAATTCCAGAAGCCACCGGAGAAAAGATGCATGGCCTTAGCAAAACACAAAGGAAAATGCGGCTTGAAGGGCATGAAATTCATATCCCAAAGACCGGATTAGGTTATACTCCCGAACAACCAGCTCAGATATGGATCAAGAAAAAAAGCGATCCTTCGAGTTCCCAATACATAACGGTGGAGGTCGGCGAAAGTTCAAATCAAAGAGAAGACCATTCTTCACCCCATGTCTCAGTGTTTGATTGCATCGAGGCCTCATCATCACAAATCACAGTGTTCGACAGGTTAAATACAACTTGTTTAACACCAAATCGGGACACTCTTGCTTGTAAATCAGTCTTTGATCGACTGGGGGCAACGAAAAGGCCTATTGATAGTCATTCTCAAAGTTCAATAAACTTTGACGTTCAAGGGGAGAAGAAAGCCAATGATGAGATTCGCAGTAGCATTCCTTCACGCATGAAACGTAACTTTACCTTGGAGATCAACACTAAAGGATCGCTCAAAGTCAAAAGACGAATGATTGTACATACAAGTCAGTCACACGTCCATGATGAGGAAATTGAAGAGGTATCATCCTCGTTTCATATTACAATAGAAGAGGGTACACTGTCAGATGCTGAAACGACCAATGAAGAGGTCGATGAAGCTCCTCCAGCCTTGGAAGATGGAGGACAAGCTACAGTTGATGAACTTAAAGAGATCAATTTAGGAACTGTTGAAGAACCCCGGCCAACTTTCATTAGTGCACTTCTCACCCCTGAAGAAGAAGAAGGATACCTCAAGCTCCTAGTAGAGTACAAAGATGTGTTCGCTTGGACTTACAAGGAAATGCCTGGGCTCAATCCGAGTATTGCTCTACACCATTTGGCAGTAAAGAGGGGCGTGCGCCCAGTCAAACAAGCTCAAAGACGCTTTCGGCCAGAGCTTATCCCTCAAATAGAAACCGAGGTCAATAAGCTCATTGAAGCAGGCTTCATTCGTGAAGTGCAATACCCGGAATGGATCACTAACATCGTCCCTGTCAAAAAGAAGAATGGACAAATCCGAGTGTGCGTTGACTTTCATGATTTGAACAATGCATGTCCCAAGGATGATTTTCCATTACCCATTACTGAGGTCATGGTTGATGCCACTACTGGTCATGAAGCTTTATCTTTCATGGATGGATCTTCAGGTTACAACCAAATTCGAATGAATCCTAAGGATGAGCAGCTTACAGCTTTCCATACTCCTAAGGGAATCTACTGTTACAAAGTAATGCCTTTTGGACTAAAGAATGCTGGTGCTACTTATCAGCGGGCCATGCAGAAGATCTTTGATAATGTACTTCATAAATACGTGGAGTGTTATGTCGATGATCTGGTGGTTAAAACAAAAAGGAGGGAAGACCATCTGGCAGATCTACGATCCGTGTTCAGCCGCCTGAGAAAGTATCAGCTTAAGATGAACCCCCACAAATGCGCTTTTAGCGTAACATCTGGAAAATTTCTTGGTTTCATTGTGAGGCACCGCGGTATTGAAATTGACCAGTCCAAAATTGAAGCAATCCAGAAAATGCCAGAGCCCAAGAATCTGCGAGAACTTAGAGGCTTGCAAGGAAAACTGGCCTACATACGACGATTTATCTCGAATTTGGCTGGTCGATGTCAACCTTTCAATAGATTGATGAAAAAGGATGTGCACTTTGAATGGGATGAGGCTTGCAGCAATGCTTTTGCACGCATCAAAAGATACTTACTTAATCCTCCAGTTTTAGGTGCTCCCATCCCAGGAAAGCCTTTGGTGTTGTATATTGCGGCCCAAGAAAGGTCTCTAGGTGCTCTTATGGCGCAAGAAAATAAAGAGGGGAAAGAAAGAGCCCTTTATTATCTAAGTCGAACTCTCAATGGGGCTGAATTAAATTATTCTCCTATTGAAAAGATGTGCCTCGCTCTTTTCTTTGCCATAGACAAACTGGAGCACTACATGCAAGCATATACAGTCCGTTTGATAGCAAAGGCGGATCCGATCAAATATGTCCTCTCCAGGCCAGTGGTTTCGGGTCGTATAGCTCGATGGGCAGTCTTGCTACAACAATATGACCTTGCATACATTCCACAAAAAGCTGTCAAAGGACAAGCATTGGCAGATTTCTTAGCTGATCACCCAGTTCCATCTGATTGGGAGTTCTCTGATGATTTCCCGGATGAAGATGTGTTTTACATTGAAGAAATGCCACCATGGATTATGCTTTTCGATGGGGCTGCACGTCGAGAAGGAGCGGGGGCAAGTGTAGTGTTTGTTTCTCCACAAAGACAAATACTTCTGTACTCGTTCTCATTAAGCGAACTTTGCTCTAACAATGTAGCTGAATATCAAGCATTGATTATTGGTCTACAAATGGCCATTGAGATGGGCATAGCGCAGCTTGAGATCTTTAGGGACTCCAAATTAATTATTAACCAAATCTTGGAGCAATATGACGTCAAGAAAGAAGACCTCATTCCCTATTGCAAATATGCGAAGAAGTTGCTAGCAAATTTCGAGGCCATCACATTGGAGCATATACCAAGGAAGGAGAATAGACAGGCCGATGCTTTAGCTAATTTGGCTATTGCCTTAGCATTATCCCAAAAAGAGACAACTAAAGTCGCTATTTCCCAAAGGTGGGTGGTACCTCTTCTGGTTGAAAAAGAAGAAGAAGAGCAAGCCAACATCATTTCTGTATGCCTTGTCGAAAAAGAAGATTGGCGACAAGTGATCATTGAATACCTTCAACATGGAAGACTCCCTGATGATAAACGCCACAAGACCGAAATTCGGCAGAGGGCTGCTCGATTCATTTACTATAAAGACACTCTCTTCCGCCGTTCATTTGATGGATTGTTTCTCCGTTGCTTAGGAGAGGAGGAGGCTAAACAAGCCTTAGAGGAGGCTCATTCTGGAATATGTGGCGCACATCAGTCAGGTCCTAAGTTACATTATAGGATCAAACGAATGGGTTACTATTGGCCCACAATGGTGCAAGATTCTATGGAATGCGCTAAGAAGTGCGAAGCTTGTCAATATCACGCGAACTTCATCCATCAGCCGCCAGAACCTCTACACCTAACTGTAGCTTCTTGGCCTTTTGATGCATGGGGTCTTGATGCAATAGGGCCATTACCAAAGTCATCCGGTGGCCACTTGTACATCTTGGCCACAACTGACTACTTCTCAAAATGGGCGGAAGCTGTACCCCTTAGGGAAGTGAAGAAAGAAACGGTGGTCAATTTCATTTGAACTCACTTAATCTATCGGTATGGTGTCCCTCGATATATCATAACTGATAATGGCAAACCATTCTACAATAGGCTGATGACAGAGCTATGCGAGAAGTTTGAATTTAAACAATACAACTCCTCCATGTACAATGCCCCGGCAAATGGACTAGCTGAAGCATTTAACAAAACACTTGGCAGTTTGTTGAAAAAAGTGGTATCCAAGACAAAGCGAGACTGGCATGAAAGAATCGGAGAAGCATTATGGGCATATCGAACAACATTTCGAACGCCTACTCAAGCAACGCCATATTCTCTTGTCTACGGAGTGGAAGCCGTCCTTCCTTTAGAACGCCAAATCCCATCATTACGGATTGCCATTCAAGAAGGATTGACTGGAGAAGAAAATGCCAAGCTCAGGTTGCAAGAATTAGAGGCACTTGATGAAAAAAGGCTTGAGGCCCAACAACGCCTTGAATGCTATCAAGCTCGTCTTTCAAGCGCATTCAATAAAAGGGTCAAACCATGATCATTCCAAGTTGGTGACTTAGTCCTCGCCGTTCGAAGACCTATCATCACAACTCATCGTACAGGCAATAAGTTCACTTCAAAATGGGATGGACCTTATGTTGTGCAAGAAGTCTACACCAATGGAGCTTACAAGTTGATTGATAATGATGGTGTAAGGATCGGCCCCATCAATGGGAAGTTCCTCAAACGCTTCTATGCTTGAAAATCAAGGTGTGCTCCTCGGTAAGAGCTTAAACTACCCACCATAATGCTGCAAGGGTACATGATGTCTTTCCATTACCTTTGAAAACGTACAAATAAAGAAAAATGAATCCCACTCTATGTCACCATTTGCGGGTGTGGCGTAGTGGTTGGATGCCTATGTCGCCCTTGAGGCCAAGGTCTCAAGTTCGATTAGTGGTGATACCCACTATGCGCAATTGGTACCCATGAAATACCGTGGGGTGTAGGGCGAGGATTACACACGTGAGCCCTCCTTTTTTTTTTTTGCCAAAGAAAACAAGATTGATCTAGACTTCAATGAAGTTGTCGGGTCAAACCATGTGATCATTGCTTAGGATGTACTTCCAACTCTCAAGCAGGGGGCAAGCACTAACCAAGCTCACAAGTTGATCAACAAGGACGATGCAAGGATTGGCCCCATCAATGGGAAGTTCCTCAAATGCTTCTATGCTTGAAAGTGTACCAATAAGGAGAAATTAATCTCACTCCATGTCAACAATTGCGAGTGTGGCATAGCGATTGGACGCTCGTGTCACCCTTGAGGCCCTCTCGGGTTTGATCAGTGGTGATACCCACTATTACACACTGCGCCCCCCTTTTTCTTTTTTTTTTGCAAAAACACCTAAAAAAAAAAACAAAAATCTTTTGAACTACGTGATGACTTGATCCCTCTCCGGGGTACGTAGGCAACTTAGTATCTTTTGCTGAGTTCAGTCACGCACTAAAAAAAAAATGAAGGAACAGAGAATAAAGTCTCCTTTATTGATTGACGAAAGGAAAATAGTACAAGAGGAAAGCATGATGACATGTATGAAGGGAATTAAAACGAAAGAAATTATGACATCCATTTCAAATCTTTCAAGCTAGAACGATTATCTTCCAGAAGGACTCGTATCTTCTCTAAAGCCTCCATATCCTGGTCTTCAAGAACGGGGGCAGATTTGACTTCTTCAAGTTGTTCTTCTAAGTCTTGCACAACATTGTCTTGTTCAACTTGATGAGTCTCAATTTGAGAAAGCGATTGCTCTAGTTGGACGAGCTCGGTCTTCAGGTCAACCGTCCTCAATCTAACAGCATCAAGTTCGGTCTTCAAAGATGCTTTTTTCTGCGATGCTTCAGAAAGGAGGAATTCAACTTCAGTCTGGCGTTGAGATAAGATAACAGGACTTGGTCGTTTGTTCAAAAATTCCTTCATTTTCAAATAGTCTGCGATACCCTCACAATATTTGTCAACATTCTCACGCAAGTGCTGAGGGTCCACTCCAAGACTTTCAACCCCACTATAAATTTCATGTACTTCAGCTCGTGGGAGGAGGGTGTCTACAGAAAGATTCGAAAGCCTGTTTAGAAGAACATCTCCTAGCATAGAAGCCCCTTTCCTACGCACGGAGGAAATATGCGCCTTGGCTTGAAACACAGAGACTTCCGGAGGTTTAGTCGGTTGCAGGGATGGGAGATGTGCCCTTTCTGTCTCAATCGGAAATCTGGACGACGCGCCAACATCAACAAACTTACACCCCCTGAGATCTAAACTCTTCGCAGATGGCTTTGAAATAGAAGACTCACTGTTTGCAAGAAGATGCGCATGATTAATAGAATTCTCTGCATCAACGCCCTCCATTGGACTCTTCGAATGTTTCCAATTGGAGCCTAGGTCATTACACACCTCCTCTTCAGAAATTTTACTGGCATCCCTAACTGGTACAACAAATGGACCTTTGGTGCTTTGACTGCAAGTGACTTCGATATGTTGAGATGAGTCCTTTGAATGATTACCATCTTCAAGACGACGTCGTACAAACTTTGACAAAGGCTGTGGAATGTATGGATCTTGTAGTTCCCTCTTTCCCTTCTGAGGTTTGTTAAATGTTACTAGCTTAACAGGGAAGGAGGCGATGTCAGCAAGAAGATCTGTTCCTTTGGTAAAATCATTTCCGCATACCCTTTCCCACCATTGTTTGTAGCTATGTCTGACTCGACTTCCAAAGTCGGTGGCAAAAGCTGAAATGAGTATCTTAGAATCTGTGTTGCATCGAGTGAAGGATTGGTAGAATTGGCACAGGTCTTTTAAAGAACCAGTATGAATTTCTTCCTTCAAATCGCCTGGAATGTCTTGATGAAATCCAAAACACCGACTGAATCTGTGAGGACTATATGGCTCTACAATATGTTGATCTTCACATCGAAGTGACAAGTACCCCGAGCGTAGGCTCATAAAGTAGTCAAACTTCTGAATGGATAAATGATCATTGTCAATAAAAGTCTGGTCGTAGTTTTTCTTGAAAGCAGTTCGGTGCCAAAGAAAGTTGGTGGCGTTTCGTATGTGCTTGCGTGCAGAGAATTCATTGAACGGAGAGGCATAGCCCACACCAGAATATTTAGTCATCAAAGCATCAGATGGTTTATCATGGGTAAGGCGATTGCTTCGGAAGAAATGACCTACCCAGGCATAAACGTAATGGATGGCAAAACTAGCTCCAGACTTGCTCGGGTAGGAGAGGAAGAAATAGTGTTAAGTCCACGATAAATGCTAGCCAATACTGGGGAAGCAAGGCCGAATGAACGACCATTAGCTATGGAACTAGCAATCTTGAAAGTGCCTGGACGAATACTGTTCTGATCCTTGATAGGAAAGACAAATATGCACAGCCAACAGGAAAGAAGCGCCGATAAGTAGGTCTCCTCCTTTAAATCACCTTCAACTTGAAGATCCGCAAAGACCCCGTGTTCTTTATCAAGCCATGGTCCATGCTCCTTTATCTCACCTGAGGGATTCTGACTACACTTGGGAATGGTTGTCCGTCTCGCTGGTTTTCTAGGAGCTGGGTACTTGCTATTTCCTCTATACCAAAAAGTAATCCAGTCGCGAACACTTACTTTCCCTTGTCTCTTCAGTCGGTTTTGAAGATGATGATACGCTAGGAATAGGTAGCGACAGCTGTACGGCAGATAAGGTCGTCCCTGGTCATTGATTCCATCCAGCTCTTGTGCATTGGGTACTACTTCGTCATAAAATGCATCGGTGCAAGGAAGTCCACCGAGAACGAAGAGATCCCATGGTGTGATGGAAATTTCCCCAACTGAGGTATGGAGGGTATTGGTTGACGAACTCCAACACTCACAAAATGCTTTCATAAGATTCTCATCATAATCATATGTGAACAAAGAAGCAAAGACAGCACTGTAGAGGTGGGTTGCATTAAGGAGGTGTTTACACCGACTAAGCACATCTTCTAGCCAATCCCAATAAAGGGAGAAGTAGGAAAACCCTCCATTCACGCTAAAGGAAAAATCCCAATCCGCACGTTTTGCAATTATCTCTCGTCCTAAAGTGTTATACGGCTTTGATCTAGCAACATTTTTGTGATGTGAAGCAAGAAGGATAGTTGTTTCCAAGTTAGAGCCGCCATCAGAAGGAACGATCTGTGACCATTTCGGCAAATTGAGAGGATAAGAGTTACGACCCCATTTTTCTGAAAATCTTCCAATTATGGGTGGACGAACAATCAAAGTCGTAGCCTTCGCATCTTTGCCATCTCTTTTCTTATAAATAAACAAAGCTGATTCTTCGCCAATCTTCGAATCTTTAAAAAAAAGCGTCATGATAGCTGCGTACAAAAAAAAAAAATTATTATTATTATTATTATTATCAAATAATAGAAAATGAATAAATAAATAAATAAATAAAAAGGAGGGTAGGCATGGTTTCTCCATACAGAGTATTATGTATTCTGTTTTTAGAGATTATGTTTGTACAAAGTGCATGCCTGAGTGGCTTTATATAGGGAACCATGGAACCACTCCCTGCCTGGATTGTCAAGCATTGTCAGAACGGCCACCGCCAATGCAGACCAAGGTGGCAACAAGTCTAGCAATCCTTGCAGTCTCCCATTCCAGGCTAGTGAAAGGAAGCTTCCTGTTTTACTGTGTCACCAACTCCTTGAGAATGGCAGAGACACTCAATGCTTGCTCTGGAACCATGGAATCACTCCCTGCCTGGATTGTCAAGCATTGTCAGAACGGCCACCGCCAATGTAGACCAAGGTGGCAACAAGTCCAGCAATCCTTGCAGTCTCCCATTCCAGGCCAGTGAAGGGAAGCTTCCTGTTTTACTGTCACCAACTCCTTGAGAATGACAGAGACACTCAATGCTTGCTCTGGAACCATGGAATCACTCCCTGCTTGGATTATCAAGCGTTGTCAGAACGGCCACCGCCAATGTAGACCAAGGTGGCAACAAATCCAACAATGGTTGCGGACCTCGTTCTGGATTTCTAAAGTTTCTGACAACATTTCACAAAGAAATCAACCCACAGGAATCTTCTAAGGACTTTGGTGTACAAAACCCAGAAAAATCTTCAGCAACGGAGCCGCCACGCACCGCCACGAGCCGCCACGAACTCCTAAACGTTCCGCGAAGTTCCTCGTTCAAATCTGCACAAATCTCAGAAAATTTTCACAAAATGGGTGCCACCACTAGATCCATCGGCCCACGATCTACAGAGCCCAGAAATTTCAAGCCCAGAAACGGCCGCATCCGCCTCCACGAACCGCCATAATCTCTCAAAGGAACCGCGACATAAGCCTTCAGATTTGTGCAAACCTGCTCAGAGATTTACAAAACTGACCATACAGGGGTCTTATACGGCCTTCGACCAACAAAACCCAAAAATTTTAGGCCCAAAAGCCCAAGCACGCGCCGCCACGCGCCGCCAAAATATTCGGCGGCGCGGCCTTCAAATCCCACGCGCCGATCAAGATCCGCCTGAGTTCGCACGTGCCACACAAGTTCGATGACGTCATGGATGACGTCATCCTCCACACGTGCCACACGCGTCCAAGAGCAGTGACGTCATCCGTGACGTCACCACCCACTACGGTCTGACCCGGTTTGACCCAGACCGACCCGGTTTGACCCGGATCCGAACCGCCTGAAAAAAAAAAAAGAGAGAGAAAATGCTTTGACCAAGCAGACTTTTGACCTTGACCAGAAAATCAAAATTTTCAAAAACGGGCCTGTCCCACTCAATTTTTCGATTACATTCCAATTTTGGGACCCGTTTCTTCATTCGAAACTCAGAAATTGTGCAAACGTCCAATTTCCAAAAAATTTGACTTTTGTACAAATGTTGACCAGAAAGTCAAAATTTTCAAAACGGACCTGTCCCACTCAATTTTTCGAGTACATTCCGATTTTGGGACCCGTTTCTTCATTCGAAACTCAGAAATTATGCAAACTTCCAATTTCCAAAAAATTGACTTTTGCGCAAATGTTGACCAAAAGTCAAAATTTTTTAGATGGACCTATCTTGATCAATTTTTCGAGTACATTCCGATTTTGGAGTCTGTTCCGTCATTTGAGACTTGAAAATTGCAAAAATGACTCAATTCCAAGTGATCAAAACTTAGGTCCTCAAGAACAAAATTTGAGATTCACCCATTTAATTGGGATCCCCGCAAGGTTATTCTCCAGATTTCATCAAGACTTGCCTTTCAAAGTACAAATGAACTCTCACAAATGTGTCTTAAAATTACACTAGGTCATTAGTTCAATCTGCTATTCCCGTTCGGTGCCTACCAGTCTCCAACTTACCATTCCCGTTCGGTGCCTACCATTCCCACCTACCGTTCCCATCTACCATTCTCACCAAAAGTTCTCAACTACCATTCTTAACTACCTACCTACCATTCTTCATCTCTCTACTATAAATAGGAGGGCCGGGTTCATCAAAAACTCATCCAAAAAAAAAAAAAAAACACTGAATCATGAAATGAAGATTTGCCTCTTTCAGATTTTCAAATCCTCCTTTTCACAACCATTTCTCACTATGACCTCATCATTCTCAACACCTAGCAACCGATTTTGCTTCATAATCGGTTTGAGATCAACCCTCCCATGGGTCGGTCGAAACCCTATTTACAACGTCATTGCAGTTTTGAGATCCAAACAAACTTTGTTTCTCCACTTAACAACCACCTTTGTCCATAAAATTACTCATAACAAGGTCTGCATTGCGGTTCCACGTTTCCTTGGACTTGGTTGGCCAGGAAATCCAAGTCCGGCAGACACACCTGTTCCTAACCTCAGGGCTCCTGTAGTCTCTTTCCAATTGCTTGGTCTTCCAGCAGAAGCAGTGGTTCGGAACAAACAACAACTTGGCTGGTTTCTAAGACCAGAATCACAAGTTGGTTCCATCTTTCATTTTTCTGTGCTTTTCCAATAAGTGGCAGTAGATGAAGATGGTAAAAAGTGTTGGGGTATCCTACAAATTGTTTTCCATCCAACACTTAAAACAACCTCCAAGGCGCCAGCTCATCAGAATTCAGCCTTTGGTGCCGGTAAATGGTCACCAAGGCCTTATTCCATGTTCCCACTACTATGGGACCCAAAGGTCATCGTTGCTGGTACCTCAAAACTCATTTTCTAAAATTACTCCAACTTAAAATCAGCTTGAAGAATTTCAGAAAGTACTCTTCTGAAATTACTTCAACATAACGTCCGTCAGCATGGTCCCGTTACACAGGCGCATTCAATTACTTGCTACCGGACCCCATGCAACACACAGTCAGTCCCATATTCAAAGTTGTACTTCCCATAAACATCTACACCAGAAGGGTCCCAGCATACAGGGCCAGCACCATGGTGGTGTATGCTTTGCTCATTTGCTTTACTTCATTTCCATCTTCTTCGTTGCCACTACCAGCATACCCAGAATACATAAGCTTCTGAAATTACTTCAACTTAACTCGAGTGATACAATTATGCAGGCGCATTCAACCACTTTCCCACCTGTCCTCGTTGTAATCCAAAGCGTGATCTTCTGAAATAACTTCACCAGAAGTTCTTAAGAACACGAGGTTAGTTCCATGACCCTGCATACTGTATCCAGCCACCATTCTCTCATCTTCCCCAACTTCAACATCTTGTGATCGCCGCCAACGATCCAAAATACTCTTTTGAAAGTACTTCAACTTAATCTTATCCTTCTGAAAGCTCCACCACCTTCAACAGCTCCACCACCTTCAACAGCTCCACTACCTTCAACTACTTCACTTAAAGAGTCAAGTACCAAAAATCCATTTTTTTTTTTTTTGAAACTCATTCCCACACCACACTCCGAGACCGTGTGTGTGAACGAGTCTCGAGGGGGCATTTGTAGAGAGGGAAAATTCCCGACCTATCACAAGCTGACACATCACATTACCAAGTCCACAAAATACAGCCAATTACAGAACACCATGTATTGCTGCTAGGTTTTGCTATCACTATTCAGAAGCCAACAGAAATTTGCCAAGTGTCATGTAAGAGCCAATCACGCATCAGCGCACGTGTAAGCGATGACTCAAGCAGCCTCGCACGTGTAAGCGATGACTTAAGCGGACCAATCAAGCTGTGACATGTGTCACCAATCAAGCTCTGCCACGTGTCGCTCACCCACCCCAAAACTCCTATAAATAGAAGCCTTCCTGAGACATTTAGGAGGACCAGAATTCAGAAGAAAAGAAGCTCTGCGAAGATCAAGCCTCAAAGCCTTCAAGAACTTCAAGAACTTCAACCCCAAAATCGAAGAACATTCGAAGCAGAATCATCCAGATCATCTGCCTAGATCCTAAAGTTCACGGGAATCAAGCCAAAAGTGTCCGAAAACATCAACAAATTACAAATCATTGAAGCTCAACGGATTCAAGCCTCTAAAGCTCCGAAGAACTTCCATCACAAACCTAAGAAGACGAAGAACGCACGAAGAACACGAAGAACGCGAAGAACAAAGGATTTCTAAACAAGCTCATAGCCAGAGATTCATTGTAATTCCGTTTCAGTAATCTTCGATCCATCCCTCAACCAAATTGAAGGATATTTTGTGTTCAAGTCAAATCCACATTACCATAAATCTAATCAATAAGTTTTGCAAGGAGATCGAATCAGAGGATCACTCTTTTGTAATTCCAGAGAATTGTACCACACAATCATCAATACAAATTCGCACTTTGTGAAACTATTTTACTTGTTTGATTTATTTCGAACTAGAAATTTAGTCGCTTACACATAGGCATGTCAAACTCTTCAGGTACCTTGTAGAAATAGTAGGACATAAATTTTAAGATCAATTATACTAAAAAATATATTAAGTACTATTTGTGAATTTCAAATTCTCACCTGTGAACATTTATTTATAAGTTCTTTTGCTGATATATGGAGTAATTTTTCAGCCATAGAATCAAATAAAATGAATGTTGTCAATCCTGTGTCATCTTCAACTTTCAGTTCAATTCTATACCTGAAAGAAGGCATGGTAGATATAATTTTAATTAATTTTTTTTTCACTTTTCTTTATATATATATATATATATATATATTTATCCTTTTATATTATACATACCTTGGGATTGGGAAGCCTGCCAGTTTGTTACAACGATCACACCACAAATGTTCACCTCTTGGTTTAACCTTTCTACGACATATTTCGCATGACATAAAGTACCAACTAAAAGCTGTTTCAATTTTTGTAATCTTTCCATGGAAGGTGAAGATAGTCTCCTGGAATTTCAAATTTATTGAATGATTTATTTGTAAAATTTAACATGCTTGGCTGCATACATCATTCAATATGATAATTAGTGAAATAAAGTGATGGCATTTCGATGGTAATCAAACATTTAATTTATAGTTTCATTTCTTTAGCAGTAACCAGGTAGAATAATAATAAATAAATAAACTCAAACACATTAATAAGTCTCTTATTTTTAAAGTTGCAAGACACACGTAATTATTATTTTTTAATTCTAGTAACTATTTAAGTCAAAAACCATATTGGTTTGAATTTTTTAGATGAATGAGGTTTGTTTCTGTTTAATCATCGACCATACAATTGTTATAGCAGTTAAAGTGATTTTTCAACATGTTAAGTACTATAAATATTATAACATTACAATTGTAAGTTTGAGTTGAAGTTTGAAAGATAATGTATTTTGTATGCCTAAAGGAAATAAAAACACCGCAACAATTTAAATAAGAACTAAAAAGGAAGAGTTGTACAGATGTATATATGACCTTTTAACATATAAATTTATTTTACCTTATATGATCAACAACTTAAATAAGTTTGGTGAAAACCTCCTTGTACACAATGTTTTTTGTTTCACAACTTTGATCAGTTTCGTCATTAATTATGCGGAACTTCAACCCATTTCTACTTGTTACTCTAGAAACCGCAACATATAATTGTCCATGACTGAAAACTGGTTTAGGCAAATAAACTCCCACATGTTTCAATGACTGTCCTTGGCTTTTATTTATTGTCATTGCAAAACACACAGAAATTGGGAATTGTCTCCTGTTTAGAACAAAAGGCCATTTCGAATCAGTTGGAGATAATGTTATCCTCGGAATGAACACGCATGTGCCTATATTAGTGCCAATAATAATTTTTGCTTCTATAACCCATGTAGCCAATTTTGTAATAATCAACCTTGTTCCATTACAAAGTCCTTCATTCTGGTTCAAGTTTCTAAGCAACATAATAGGTAAGCCTACTTTTAATGTCAACTTATGATTTGGCAATCCTGGAAATCTTAAGCTGTTTAAAAACTCAATAGGGTATAAAATGTCTTGATCAGGAACATTCAAAGAAGCCTTGCAAATAGAATCTGAACTCAAATATTCATGTTCTACTCCATTTATTGATGAGATTATGTAGTCATTTAACTCCTCTACAACTTCATTTGTAGGGCCAAGAATTGCCCTTTCTTCAATGTAACTTGCATCCATGTATTGAGCATCCAAATCAGGGTATGTGCTATTAATAATATTACCTATTTTTAAAATCCATTCACTAAAGTCTTGTATAGATAATTCTTCTATTTCACTCATATTGTTTTGCATAAGTCTCATATTTTGTTGTAATTTAAACACATGAAAATAATTCCATAAGTGTGACTGACAAATTGTAGATTGACAATATCTTCACGTCTTCCCTTTTTCACAACTGGAAGTATTTGCCGAAAATCACCACCTAAAACCACAACTTTGCCACCAAAAGGTTTTTCTAAATTCGTTGGATCTTCAATTTGTAGTATATCTTGAAGGCTGCGATTAACAGCTTCAAAGCAATTTCTGTTTGCCATTGGTGCCTCATCCCAAAGTATTATACTTGTTTTCAAAAGAAGTTCTGCTGTCTGTGTTTTTTGCTTTATTTCACAGGTTGACTCATCATTAACATTAATCGGGATGTGGAATCGTGAATGTGCTGTTCGGCCACCAGGAAGTAAAAGAGCAGCAATACTTGAAGAAGCAACTGCAAGAGCAATTTTTCCTTTTGATCTTACAGCAGCCAAAATTGTTCTATAAAGGTATGTTTTTCCCGTTCCACCATGACCATAGACAAAAAACATGCCCCCACTTTCAGAAAAAACAGCTTCCATTATAGAATTATAGATATTTCTTTGTTCATTGTTGAGGCCAGATATCAAGATCTCATGTTCTCTTTGCAAACTTCCAATATTATATGACATTTCTTCTTCAATAAGTCTATTTCTTTTATGAATAAGAATATTTACATCTGGTTGAGGCATTTGAGGATAGTCTTTCAAAGATTTCCCATATTGTTGGAGGATTTGATCAATTTCATACAAGCCATAATTTTTCAATTGACTATCAGATAATATCAAATCATGAAAATGGGAGATATGTCTTTGTCTATTAAGTATATCTTCAGTAAAAATTTTCCAATTAGAATCCCATAAAATTAAAGGATCAGATACTTCACAAAACATGAGTATGGTAACAAATAGTTGGCGTAATTGTTTGCCACTGGCCCAATGTGCAGCTTCATTTATGCATTCATGCCACTCTTTATCATCATCTAGAAGCCCAAGTGCATAGCATGCATCTTTGTAAGTAGGATAAGTAATATTTTTTACAGTCATTATCTCTTTAAAGTTTTTTGGGCCTTTGACAATGTTAAGCAACATTCTCAAGTAAAATTGATCTCCACTTGAAGGGTGAGCATTATATACTCTTCCAATACATTTTCTACCTTTTCTTCGTTTCCATTGCTTAACATTTTGATGCCATACCCATTTTGTAGGAAATTCAGCATAGGTTAACTCACAAGCATCTTCAAAAGCTTCATTATTTTTCATCCATTCAGTAAATTTTGTGTCTTTGATTCCTGGCCTTTGTAAAATGTTGTCCAAATTTGCATTTTCTGGATATATAATGGGATTTTCATTTTCTAAATGAAAGTTTAATCTTTCAACTGGTGGATTTCGAAACTGAATCGGAAATTCAAATATTCTCCAACATGCTTCAGAAGCTGAAATATACCTACAATCCAAATATGCTTTGGTCTCATCAACAACAATGCTTGGTTGTTGTTCGTCATTATCAGTACCTGGCAGATTCTCTTGTAAAACAATTGTGACTCTATCTGGTCCCTTATTTATGTATTTAAATAAATATTTAATCGATCGAGATCTATTGCACCATTCCACATTCAAATGTGACTGGTACTTTACCAGTAAGTCTACATTATATGGCACAACATACCGATTATCCAAAGTAATTCCATTTTTTACTATTGTCTTCCCATCATTTCTTCTTCTATAAATGGGGAAACCTTCTTCATCGATAGTTGTCTCTTCATAAAATTTTTTTGGAAAATGTTTTGTACATTTATCATTAACCATACAAGGTGATCTTGGGTTTGCATATCCACATGGCCCATGCATCATAAACTGTTTTACATCTTCATAAGCAATTGGATCTTCATGTGGATCTGGTATTTTCTGCTGTAATAATACTGTCAATGTCTGCTGGGCTTGGGAACTTATCTTTTGGATCCAAGAAAAGGAGAATATGTGCATGCGGAAGTCCTCTTTTCTGAAATTCGATTGTGTATACTATTGCAATGACTCTTCCAAAATGAGATTCATGCCTCAAATCATGTAATAATTCATCCAACTTTATTTTAAAAACCCTTGTTACAATATCTGGTCGGTCCCCAACATTTTGGCCTTCTATAAATTCCAAGCACGGTGTGATTTCAGACCATTTTGGATTGCAAGTAAATGTCATAAATAGATCTGGATATCCTACCCTTCTACATATAGCCATTGCATCTTGATAATTCTGAGCCATGTATCTTGGGCTTCCAGTAAAAGAGGAAGGTAAGATGATCCGCTTTCCAACTGTTTTTGGATTTGTATCACCACGAAGCACAGCATCTTTAAGCCCACCATATAGTTCAGATCTTAATTTCAATTGGTTTTGCCTTACCCATTGTAATCTTTCCTTTTCAATGGAAGTATAGGCATCGACTATGAATTGTTGGAAAAGCCTTCCACCAAGCAACAATGTGTTACCTTCATGAGATCTTTGTTGAAGTCTAAACGCATAATATTCCCTTATTGTTATTGATTTTCTTTTTTTAGATCTTGTTCCATCAAAATTCTTATAAGGTATATCAGATCTATACCCATCCTCACCGTAAGGAAAAAGCAATGGATATTATAAAGCCATATAGCTCGGATGACTTCCATATATACGCTGCAATCCTGAACTCTGGTTTTCAACTATAATATCCCTTTCACAATTTTCGGTATTTAAATCTCCAACAATAATAGCAGCAACTTCAATAGTATCAGGCAAGTTATATTGTCTAGAATCATAATTGTGACTTCGAATAAGACGTATCCTTACATCATGCATATCAGACTCATTGAATCTGTCCCTAGCCATCCTGAAGTACTTGACCAATTGATTGCAATTGTCTAACATATTCAATAATCCAATGACAATATCTATATCCACATCTTTTCTATGATCAGCAGATGTAACGGCATCAATTCTGTTTGCTATCTCATTCTTAGTATCATAAATATAAAGCTGTGCAAATTGTGTCTTTTGGCCATCAACAGGAATAAGAGATCCAATTCTATGATGATTTTGGCCATTTAGACGGAAAACATATGGAGCAGTACCATTATTCACTGAACGATCTATATTACCTCCCAAAGAAGTGAAAGCGAAGAGAGAATTATAGATTCTTATCCCCACTCGAAATTTATTTGATCTCTGATCATTGCTCATGCTAAGCAATCTTTTAAGAAAAGGTGGAGGATCCTTCAAAAACGTAAGTTCAACTCTGCCTTCTGAACAACATAAACTGAATTTAGGCTTCTTAGGCTTTCTAGATTTAATTGTTCTCTCCTCATACCAAAGTTGAGCTCCACAGTGTTCACATACTTGTGTTGGAGGTCCTAAATTCATAGCGTCCATAAATTTTCCTACAAAAAAATTGAAGGATCATTTTTTGGGAACCTAATATTTAAGGTTGGTATTGAGGACTAAAAATTGTAATACTTATGATGTTTTCGTCTAGGGTCAAAGGTTGAAAGATTATTTGATTCTCTATCAGAGTCATCACAAAAATCATGTTCAGCAACTATAATATTCATTGTTGAGCTTTCACTATCATTTGTCCGTTCCAAGTCTAAGATGTAAACAAAATCAAAAACGAATTCTTCAAAGAAAAATTTCTATTTAATATAATAGAATTCTTAATATACCTTCAGCTACAGCAGATTGAATGCTACCTTCTAGCAAAGGCAATTGTTGCTCAGTTATATTGGTGGTAACACTCCCATCTTCATTCACAATAGTTCTTCCTAATATATTCACTAATGAGTTTGTATTTTCAGCTTTGGGATTATATTGTCTCCGTCGAGTTCTTCTTACAAATGTTTCATCATTGCTTCCAAAATGCAATGATTGTGTTTCATGAATAGTAGTGTGCGACAATACGGTCCAAGAAATTGAGTCTCTTTCTATTGAAACTTCTCCTTGTAAAGCATCACCACAAGATAAGGGACTGGATACACCATCAGAAAAATTTCTTTTTTTATTTAATAGCATTCTTCTGGTTACTGAAACATCTGAAGGACTTCCCTTTAATGAAGAATTTGTAAATTTGGTAGGTACATTTATGTTTCGTTTCTGTGATAGAATCAGTTTTCTTCTCGCTCTTGAAAATAAAGTAGACTCCATACTAATATAATAAAAAACATAGTATTTATAGAAGATCAAATCATAACTATTATTGTATAAATAAAAGATAGCAAATAGACGTTAAAAAGGGGAATATTCTTTCAAGCATGTATCTATTGTTAATTAGCATTTTTATGCTGTAAATTTTTGTTGAAGATGACATTAATAATTATTGTGAATATGTAGAAAAGAAATGCAACATAAACTTTAAAAAAAAAAAAAAAAAAAACATAGAGCAATTGTTAACAAACCTGGACTTGACACAGTTAACTATGTAGCTCTTTCCCTCAAAAAGTATGCAGCTCTTTATCCAAAAATGAAAGGACCTGCAAAATAAGTTTTATTATAACTTTTTAATTTTAAAATTTAAACTATCAGTTAGGTTCATAAGCCATGTTCACCCAAATCCATTCATGTCTATTTGATCTGCTTAGAAATAGCCATTTGCTTTCCATTTTTAATCCATTACAGATATGATATGGCTTCAAACCATTGGCAGGAGGAGCCACATGTTCCAAAATAAATTCATTTACCAAGCATTGAATTAAATACATTAGAAACAAAGTTCTACCATTGTCTCAACATATACAAACATGATGAATGTATCATCGTTCATTATAAATAAAGAAAATTTAGAAAATATATAACATGCGATTGAGTTTTAGAATTAATCTATTGTGATTGTTTTTGTAAATCTCTTTTGATTTTTGAACCTATATGCTATGCTACCTTTAATATATGAGATGGAGGAACAAAAGTTTTTATGGAAATAGTGAAGAAATTCATGATTATTCTTTTTTAATAATCATAGCGTGTTTATGCTACGTTTAATATATTAGAAGCCACATGTTCATAGCTTCTTATTATAATAATAATACTAAGGTTACTCTGATTTTTTTTTTTTTTTTTAAAAATCTATTGAATCCTATATCATCATTACAAATCGGCACTGTCATAAATGAATCCTATATTAAATATGGTAAGTAAGAGTAAGTAAGGCAAGAGTAAGGCATTTTATCAAACAAATTAATGCAAGAGTAAGTAAGACATTCTATCAAACAAATGGTATGCACAAAATTTCAATGTCTTAGCTATTAACATTTGCTTTGACTTCATCACTGAATTGCAGAAAAAGAGCAGCACACAGTATGAACACACTACAGAATCTAAATAATGCCGAGCCAAGCAATAAACCGTAAGAGACAAAAAGGCTTAATATCATATAATATATTATAAGCCAACTATATTTAAAAATCAAACAATGCAGCGCTGGCACAATACGCATAGACCAACAAATATATAGACCAATGCTCGGTCAAACAAAGATTCAAGAAGACAAATATCTTAATATAATATAATTTAATTAATCCCACCACTGCTGTCAAGCATCAAAACATATTCTATTTACTATTTTCGTTTCACTGTTGCATTGTGAGGTTGTCTAAAGTTGTTGTTTGAGAAAGGAATAATATTAGAAAAGAATAAACCAGTTACCGTAATGATTTTACTGGGCTGCTCTGTTTTTTTTCTCCACAACCTTTGCTGGGTTCCTTCTAACAGAGGCAAAAAACAAAACAGAAAACAGAAAGCAAAAAGTCAACAATGTGGGTTTGAAAGAGTTAGAGCAACTAATGCAAGAATAAGCAAGAGCAACTAATATTTGTGAAGAACCTTCGCTGGGTCTGTTCTCACAACGGGAAAGGAAAAAAAAAAACGGAAAAATGGAGAGAAGAAAACAAAAAGCAAACAAAAGGTAGTTACCCAACGTTACTATGTAATCCAACATCAAAATCAAATTAGTGGAAGGTTACCTCAATGATTTTGCTGGGTTACTCTGTTTTTTTTTTCTCCACAAACTTTGCTGGGTTTCTTCTCACAGAGGGAAAAAGGAAAATAGAAAACCAAGAACGAAAAGTGAACAGTGTGGGTTTGAAAGAGTTAGACCAACTAATGCAAGAATAAGCAAGAGCAACTAATATTTGTGAAGAACCTTCGCTGGGTCTGTTCTCACAGCGGGAAAAAAAAAAAGAGAAAAACGGAGAGAAGAAAACAAAAGGCAAACAAAAGGTAGTTACCCACTGAAAGTAAATATACAAACGGCCGAAAAGATACATTGTTCTGTGTTTTAATGGTAGATGTGGCATTAGTTGATGTAACCACGTGACAGAATGAGGAGCGGTCAATAGAAGGTCAAACGTTTCGGCTATTAGTTATTATATAGATATATATATTACGTACTACGTTCACATTTGCATGAGTGTAATATGATTATATATATATATATATATATATTTGATATCTCCATTTAAAATGGAGAAATAGAATGGTAGTAACAGATGATATATATATACAAATTGAATATGATCTAATCAATGCACATTCTGGTGGCTATACTAAGTTCTCAAATTATTCGGTCAATGTTTTTGTCTTTTCGGATAAAATTGCATACTTATGTTTCTAATCCCTGTGAAAGCTTGGCAAATATCCATCATTATTGTCGGATAATATCCTCGTACAAGTAGTAAATTGCTACCCTCCTTTTAACATACCACCTATGCTTTTAAAATTCCACTCTAATCATCTTTTTTCGAGTGAGCAATGAAGACCAGTAAGTGAATTTTAAGCTAAAAGTTAATTCTAGAGTCTAAAAACCGACCTCAAAAATAAAATTATACTTATCAATCACTTTCGCAGGCATGTTACTAGTCCCATTTCCCATGCCCCATACTTGTTGGCAATGTTTGGCGAAAACAATTACCAAGTCAACTATGTAAACTTTCTCAAAAAAAAAAGTTAAATACATAGATAACTACAATCATAAATAACTGCAATCATTAGGCGGTATGATATTCTTAAAAACGAAAAATATTGCCTCATAAATCAAACTATTTTTTACACTGGTATATATTTCATTCACATTTGCATGCGCCATGTACACTTTTTTTTTTTTTTCAATTTTTACACTTTAGTATGTACTACGTTCACATTTGCATGAGTGTAATATGATTATATATATATATATATATATATATATATTTTAATATCTCCATTTAAATGGAGAAATAGAATGGCAGTAACAGATGATATATATACAAATTGAATATGATCTAATCAATGCACATTCCGGTGGCTATACTAAGTTCTCAAATTATTTGGTCAATGTTTTTGTCTTGTCGGATAAAATTGCATACGTATGTTTCTAATCCCTGTGAAAGCTTGGCAAATATCCATCATTATTATCGGATAATATCCTCGTACAAGTAGTAAATTGCTACACTCCTTTTAACATACCACCTATGCTTTTAAAATTCCACTCTAATCATCTTTTTCCGAGTGAGCAAAGAAGACCAGTAAGTGAATTTTAAGCTAAAAGTTAATTCTAGAGTCTAAAAACCGACCTCAAAAATAAGATTATACTTATCAATCACTTTCGCAGGCATGTTACTAGTCCCATTTCCCATGCCCCATACTTGTCGGCAATGTTTGGCGAAAACAATTACCAAGTCAACTATGTAAACTTTCTCAAAAAAAATGTCAAATACATAAATAACTGCAATCATTAATATAACAAGGCACACAATATATTATATTCTCGAAATCAAGGCTCTTCAACAATAATTTAACCATGTTTCATATTGTTTTAGATAATGATATTAGAGTGTACAATTCTATCATGTCTTCGTTCCAAAGGATGAGCTAGGCCAAACACTTGTTAATGTTCGGCTGTTTTCCCCATTCCACAAATGAATATTATTCTAAACATTTCTGTTGAAAACATTAGGAGGTGCTGCCAATTGAATTATAAGGCTCTTGACATTCTCGAATGAATATTATCAAATTAAAAATCCAAAACTAACCACAATAATTCAATTGTACATGAAAAAAAAAATCTTCAAGAAAATAAAAATCTAAAATCTAGTGTGCACAAAAACTAAATCACAAAAAAACTAAATCTTATTCCAAAGAGCTTGTGATAGGTCAAGAATGTGTTAACCCATTGTGATATATTAATTGATTAATTAGTCAAGTTTATTAATTATTCAAATTAGCATGCAATGTACGTGGCAGCATAAACAAATCACCAAATAACTAAGTATGTAGCGGAAATTAAATTGACACATTGATTTGTTTATGAATGGGGAAAACCTACACGGCAAAAACCCCACCAGGTGATTTTAAAGTCACCACTCCCGAGAATCCACTACTATCAAAATAAGCGGTTACAAGTAAAGGAATCCCAGTACCTTATACCAACCTACAGTTGAACCCTTACCACAATACCCAATTGGACTTGTTCTGTAGTGACAATCTCTCCTTTTTAATGCACGGCTCCCAGTACGTGACTAACCAATAGATGTGCAAATCCCAGTACGCAACTTAATCACTAACTTGAGAAAGATGTTGGCTGCAAAGTTCTTTAGTTCATCCAGATGATGAAGATCAAGAAGCTCCTTGGTCACAAAACCCTAAGGTGTACAAACACAGCAGCTTCTTCAAGAGAAAGATGAACTAGGGAAAATTCTGTCTCCAGTCACAATTTGCATGAACAAGACTTTGCTTCATACTTGTGCAACCTTTGACGGCTCTCAAAATAATCCTTATATATGTTTAGGGTTGTGAGAAAAGAAACCCTAAACACATACTCACGAATTGGATGAAAAACAGCTCTGAAAAACTGAGTTTCATAAACCTTGATTGATAGCCATCTATTGAGCTAGCTGTCGAGCCACGAGCTTCAGCAGCACTTTTAAACCTCGATAGATGCTAGCTGTTGAGCTTAAAATCCAGCACTTTCTTACTTGATTCTCGGACAGACTTGCATAGCTTTAACACTTGAACTTGAAACCTTGTTCCTTGAAGTATTAAACACATCCTAAATCTACCCAATTACAAGTAAAGTGCGTTTTGTCAAAAGATTAGCCAATTACATAAAATATTGACATATGTTCCTAACATTGAATCACATATGTCCTAACAGCTTGATCTTGTTTCAAGTACATTCATCTGAGCTAAGTTTGTGTTTGAAATAGGTTGGACTAAAACAAATTGCAAAACCTACGAACTTTATTGAGTTTTTAACTAATTGGGTGACCATGTATGGCTCGTTTATTTTTTTTCATTGTTGACACTGGAAAAAATGCCCAATGTGCATATCTCAAGTATTGACCTCCTACATGTGAGGAGGTTCTTACTAACGTGTAATCCAAGTGTGTGATTTGTGTCCTACACTAGGGTGATGTGGGTGCGAGTCTATTCTTTGCCTTTCCTTTTTGGAATCACCACTAACCATTGGTTTCTAGGGTGCGATTGGTCGCCTATATGTCTAATCCCTTTATACCTATTTAACTAAGGATTTCCCTAAAGGTTCCTAAGCTAAAGGGTAAAGCAAATGTCTTGAATAAAAGACATGAACTCAAAAGTTCTATTATGTGTGGAAAAGCTGTTAGGCACCTTACAATGCCTATTCTAAGATAGTACATTGTTTTGATTTAATCATAGTTTCTATCATTTGAAATGTGACTCATTTATTTGGCATTTGGATTCAAGGAAACATGTGAGGATGCATGTACATGTGAGCATGTGAAAATGTTTTTGCATGTGAGAATGCATGGCATGTGAGATGTATGTGCATGTGAGATACTAGGTACTAGCATACAAGATACTATGTACTAGCATGTGAGAAAATACAATTAGTAATTCATAAACCTACCTCACTCCATTAAAAATTTTAGCATTGCAAAATAAACACTAATGAAAAGATTAGTTCTTAGGGGGTGGGGATTTGTTGGCTTATTGATGGGCCATGGGCTTAATTGTTTAGAAGTGTGACTCATTTATTTGGCATTTGGATTCAAGGAAACACATGATGAGGATGTGTAGGGGGCCTTTTTCGGTGCACAACCACATGTTAGTTGAAAGGATGACCCTGGTAGACCAGGGTTTGTATAGGAAGTTGCATCCAAAACTTGACATTGGGATGTATAGTCTAATGGCTTCCGGCATATTTTTAAACCTACAAAATGAGTAAAGCCCAGTCTAAGAATCATGATAATAGTTGAAATAATAAATAATATGTGTTTGATATAATAACTTAGATTAATAGTTGTAATAGTAGTTGAAATAAAGTAATATGTATTTAAAGGTGAAGTAATCATGTATTCAATAATGTAAATTTAGAGATATGGAAACATGGTGACTTATCTTTGTATGGTTTGTAGTTCTAGCTGTATAGCATCAGTGAGTTGATAGCATTCTGCAAGATGATTCCAGCGGTGGAGAGGGAGTTTGCTGTGATAACTTCAAGATTGAAGAGGAAAAAATTTGTGCAACTAGAGGGAGAGAGAGTATGTCTAGCTATGTGTAGAGGTTGGTTAAGTTTATCCTCTCTATCATGCACTTAAATGAATTTCCCTTTGATAATGCTCTTTTAGTTATTGTGATGTTATGAATAGTATTGTCTTCCATGAGAAGGGCTTTTGTAAGATAGGTTTGTGCCTTCTAGGAGAAGGATTTTAGTATTAGAAGTTTATGCCTTCCATGAGAAGGGCTTTTAGTATGAGTGTTTGATATCTCTTGAGAAGTGATAGGCCAAAAACAAATTGACCCATTGTGATAAATTAACCAATTAATTTAGCCAAGTGAATTAATTAAGCTAATTAACATGCAAATGCGTGGTAGCACAAATAAATCACCAATAAACTAAGTATGCAGCAAAAAATAAATTGACACGGTGATTTGTTTATGAATAGGGAAAATCTACATGGCAAAAACCCCACCGAGTGATTTTAAGGTCACCACTCCCGAAATACCACTATTATCACAACAAGCGGTTACAAGTAAAGGAATCTCAGTACCTTATACCAACCTACAGTTGAACCCTTACCCCAATGCCCAATTGGACTTATTCTGTAGTGACAATTTCTCCTTTCGATGCACGGCTCCCAAATACGTGACTAACCAATTGTGCGGATCCCAGTACGCGACTTCAATCACTAACTAGAGAAGGTTTTTGTCTGCAAAGTTCTTCAGTTCATCCCAATGATGAAGATCAAGAAGATACTTAGTCACAAAACTCTACGGTGCACAAACACAGAACTTCTTCAAGAACGATGAACTAGGGCAAATTCTATCTCCGGTCACAATTTGCATGAACAAACTTTGCTCAATACTTGTGCAACTTGTGAACACTTTGACGGCCTTAAAATAATCCTTTTATATGTTTAGGGTTGTGAGAAAAAAAGTCCAAACACATAAAACCGGATTGGAGTCAAAACAAAATTGGAATTCTATTTTTCATAAAGCTTGACAGATACCTGTCTGTCGAGATGTTGTTGAGCAACTGTCGAGCTACGGGGCTAAAACAGCTTCTTAAGCTCGATGGATAGCTAGATGTCGAGCTTTAATGACAAGCACTTCTCAACTTGTTTCTTGGACAGACTCGTATGTCTTTAACACTTGATCTTGAAACACAGTTTCTTGAAGTATTAAACACATTCTAGATCTACCCAAATACAAGTAAAGTGTGTTTTGTCAAAGGATTAGCCAATTACAAAAAATAGTGACATATGTTCCTAAACAAGTTAATCACATATGTCCTAACAATCTCCCCCTTTGGCAATCCCTGACAAACTCACAAGAAACAAATGAACATAGAAGAGAAATCATAAATTACTCAACTCATATTCACTTGTTGAATACAATAAAATCTATCCTAACACAAACTCTTGAAAAACTTTGCAATAAGAGAATTTATGGCAAGTAGACTTTGACAACCTGTATTTCTGAAACACTTTAAACAAAACTCTCTTATGCCACTGAGTTGAAGGAGCATCACAGAGCCATATTTCTTGGAGAGTTGCCACATAGATTGGTAAGGCAACACACCAAGTTGGTGCAAGTTACCTATAATAGGGAGCTTAGGAGGGCTTGGTGGAAGGTTCTTTGAACTCCACCCATCCATCTTTTCTTTTCATGAGCAACAGAAGAGGGAGAACAAGGAGAAGAGGAAGCCATAAAGGTATGGTATCAAGAGCCATTGAAGCTATATCTTTTATGTCAAGTTAGTAAGTATCCTCTAAAATTGTTCACCTATAAATAGCTCGAGATACCAGATTGAACAAAAAAATGAATCTGTATGTAAGTTTTTTGTCCCCATTAGGCGGTATGATGTACTTAAAAAAGAAAAAATATTGCTTCACACTATTTATTACACTCTGGTATACTACATTCACATTTGCATACGCGATGTACACAATTTTTTCAATTTTTACACTCTAGCTAATATGTACTACGTTCACATTTGCATGCGCGATGTACACAATGTTTTCAATTTTTACACTCTAGCTAGTATGTACTACGTTCACATTTGCATGAGTGTAATATGATTACATTTTCTTTTTTTCTTTTTGATATCTCCATTTACAATGGAGAAATAGAATGGTACGTACAGATGATATATATACAAAATGAATGTGATATATACTAAGTTCTCAAATTATTTGGTCAATGTTTTTGTCTTGTCAGATAAAAATGCATACGTATGTTTCTAATCCCTGTGAAAGTTTGGCAAATATCCATCATTATTGCGTGGGAGACGACACCCGACAAGTTAAGCCCATTTTTCTATACTCCTTTTAACATCCCATCTATTCTTTCAAAATTCCACTCTTATCATCTTTTTTCCGAAATGTGGTAGAGTGAGTAAAGAAAACCAGTAAGTGAATTTTAAGCTAAACGTTAATTCTTTTTGAGATAAAATGGATAGAATTTTATTGATTGATAGTATAAGTCACATACACGAAAAGAGAACATGGACCAACTAGAACCTTCTTTCCCAAAATATGAAAAAAGCACAAAAAAACATTGATTCCAGAGTCTAAAAAACGACTTCAAAAATCAAATTATACTTATCAATCACTTTCGCAGGCATGTTACTAGTCCCATTTCCCATGCCCCACACTTGTCTGTGTGTGTATATATATACATATTAGGCAATCATTAACATAACAAGTCAAGCAATATATTCTTGAATCCGAGGCTCTTTGACAATAATTTAAGCATCTTTCATATTGTTTTAGATAATGACATTGGGGTGTACAATTCTATCATGTCTTCATTCCAAAGGATGAGCTAAGCATGCAATAACAACCGAACACTTGTAAAGTTTTTATCTTATTAAGAGTAAATAATTGCAATCATCTATATATATCTAAAAGTTAAAGCCTAACATTTATTGTTGCTACACTCTAGTTGAGCCACATCAGCGTCCACATCATTATCATTTTTCTTTCCAATCTTCCTATAATTTTTTTTTAACATTTATTCTTTTATTTAATATTTACACTTTCTATAACATTTCTCTATCCCTTACCTATTCATCTCCTCACTACCCTCTACCTTAATATCACTTTTCATATTCCCACTACCCTCTACCTTAATATCACCTTCATCTTTCCCTTCATCTTCCTTTTTTTTTGTCATTTCTTATTCACACACACTTACTATAAATTTATCATTCTTTCTTCCATTCTTTATATACTTTTCCCTCACAAAAAAAAAAAAAAGGTTCTCTCTCTCTCTCCCTCTCTCTCTCTCTCTCTCTCTCTCTCTCTCTCTCTCTCTCTCTCTCTCTCTCTCTCTCAATTTTTTGGTGAATTTCTTAGTTTTCTTGCATCTCTAATATAGGTTGATAATTGTTGTGTTCTTTAGAACTTTATATTGAACTGATGTGATTTAGTTTTGTGATTTAAGTTTTTTTCTCTCTTTAATTTTTAATTTTATTACATGTTTTTTTCTTTAAATTCTTAGTTTGGGTTGCTTTGAATTCGCCTATTTAGTTGTTCTATATATATTATTTTTGTACAACATGACATTTGTTCTATGAAATTCCTTTAGACTTGATACATTATCTTTTCATTTGATTTTTTTTTTCTCTCCTCATGTGCAGTGATTGACTTCTAACAAAAACTATTCTATTTATATATTTAGAATTCTATTTCTTCTTAATTCCAACCGTTAAATTTTGTATGGGCCATGGATTCTATTGAGCAATTAATATGAAAAACAAAACAAAAGTAAAATAAATTCTACAATAATTTGCTTTATAGGGATCAACTCCTCTAAGTTATACATTATTCCCTAAAAGTAGCGCGAGAGAAACTAATGTTTGGTTTGTCTATGTAACTAATGTTTCTAATCTTTTGAAAGTTTGTGGAGCATATACCCTACTAATTAGGCCATCTAAATCATTTGAATTAAAAATAAATTGTAACATAAGGAACAAAGGGGTCATAATGCATTCATGTTCTCCTTATATCGTGATTTATATGAGTAGTTGAATAGTATTGTTGTTTAATTTACCACTATTACATATTTTTTCCTGAAAGCTACATACCATCGATCGTTACACCAAATGGATATTTCAAAGTTCATTTACATGATTACTTTGCTGTGTGGTGAGTTGAAACATTGTTGGGTAATGATGTATGTTAGATTGAATGTGTAGCCTCTTGACTTGCAAAGGGTAAGTACTGATTTATGCTAAGTTTTTGTTATTGGTATTCTTTAGAGCTATAATGGCTAATAGATCTAATGAGGCTTCATTAATTTATACAAGGCTTCAATTTCACCCAAATGACAAGCAATAAAACAAGACAATTCATATTCAGCTTTCAGGTTTATTCTATTAAAAAAAAATGCTTAGCTTTTTAGTAACCACCAATTCGTTTTGTTAACTCAACATCATAAAGTAACTTTAATTTAGTTATATGGATAGAGTTTATCATTTTTTAAGTTGCAAATATATATATATATATATATATTCAAGCTAATATCAATAGCACTACTACAATTGACCATTTAAATTCAGTCATATTCTCCATATCATTAAATTATTAATATTTTCTCATTTTTTAATATTTAAAAAATTAAACGTAGTAATGGTCAAGAAAGCTAGCGGAAAGTGAAGGATGTGCATAGATTTCACCAACCTAAATAAAGCATGCCCCAAAGATAGCTATCCCCTCTCGTGGGTTGATGTTCTAATTGACTCTACGGCTCAGCACCAGTTGTTAAGTTTCATGGATGCCTTCTCGGGTTACAACCAAATCCAAATGCACAAAGTAGACCTGGAGAAAACTTCGTTCGTGACTAGCCAAGGCCTCTTATGTTATAAAGTAATGCCATTCGGCCTCAAGAATGCGGGTGTGATGTATCAGAGGCTCATGAACAAGATGTTCGCACAGTAGATTAGGAGAAATGTCCAAGTCTACATTGATGACATGCTGGTGAAGAGCCAAAGGGACGAAGATCACTTGGAAGACCTCAGGGAAACATTTGACACCCTTCGCTCCTACAAAATAAAGCTCAATCCAGGTAAGTGCACCTTTAGAGTAACAGCAGGAAAGTTCCTGGGATTCATGGTGCCTCAAAGAGGTGTGAAAGAAGTGCAAAGCCTCAACGGCAAAATAGCAGCGCTAAACAAGTTCGTGTCGAGGGCAACGAACAAGTGTTTACCCTTCTTCCGCATGTTGAAGAAGTCCTTCGAGTGGACTGACGAGTGCCAACAGGCATTCAAAGATTTAAAGGTTTACCTTTCTTCCCTACCGCTGCTAAGTCCTTCACAACCTAGGGAAGAGCTTTTTCTCTACCTAGTTGTCTCTCCAGCAGCCGTTAGTGCAGCATTAATCAGAGAAGAAGACAAGGTTCAGAAGCCCGTGTACTATGCTAGCCTGGTGCTTCACGATGCAGAGGAAAGATACCCACCCATGGAGAAACTCACCTTCGCTTTGGTTACGGCAGCCCATAAACTCAAACCATACTTTCAAGCCCACACAATAATTATCCTGACCAACAAGCCTTTACGATGGGCAACGAGTAATCCTGAAGCCGCTAGTTGATTGGCGCTATGGGCAATAGAGTTGAGTAAGTTTGACGTCCAATATCACCCACGTACCACTATCAAGGGACAAGTCGTCGCTAACTTCATAGCGGAGTTTATCAACGGCGAAGACAAAGGGGCAGATGAGTATTCTCAGTGGAGTATACATAAAGACGGGTCGTCCAACAAGCAGGCCAGGGGTGCAGGTGTTGTGCTCCTCTCTCTTGAAGGAGACAAGATCGAATGTATGATCTGCCTCGATTTCCCTACCACCAACAATGAAGCAGAGTACAAAGCTTTAGTGGCAAGACTTGACCTTGCCAAAGCGGCAGGAGACGCAAACGTAGTTCTTTATTACGACTGACAGGTCGTCACTAATCAAGTAAACGGGGATTATGAGTGCAAGGGTGAAAGAATGAAGACATTCCTGTAGCAAGTAAGAAGAAGGGTAGACGGCCTAAAGGCCAAAATCATCCAAATTCCCAGATGAGAGAATGAACAAGCCAACCGCCTTGCTAAAGCCGCTTCAGCAGAATATATGATTGCCCTTGATAATGTACTCTCTTTTTTTCAGCTTTCTCCACTAATAGATTCGAACGATGTGCAGGAAATAGGATCCGAAAGCGACTAGACCACACCATTAGCCTTATACTTAAAGAATGGCGTCTTACCAGACGGAAAGGAGGCCGCGAGGAAGCTGAAGGTACAAGCAGCACAATTTGTCTTAATAAAGGACATCTTGTACAAGATAGGCTTCTCCCACCCATACTTAAGGCGCTTGGGTCCTGAAGAAACGGACTACATCATGAGAGAGGTACACGAAGGGATTTGCGGAAACCATTCAGGGTCGAGGTCGTTGGTGCACAGACTGGTGCGGGCAGGATACTATTGGCCCACCATGCAGAAGGACGCCCAGACTTATGTTAAAGCCTGCAACAAGTGTCAAAGGTTTAGCAATATCATCAGACACCCGTCCGAAGAGTTAACCCCAATAATAGCCCCATGGCCGTTTGCTCAGTGGGGATTAGACATCATAGGGCCATTCCCCACAGTGGCACGACAGCTGAAATTCCTGATAGTAGGCATAGACTACTTTACAAAATGGGTGGAAGCTGAAGCCTTGGCCACCATTATGGAGAAGAACGTGTGAAGTTTCGTCTGGAAAAACATCATATGTAGGTTTGGGATCCCTAGAGTCTTAATCTCAGACAACAGGAAACAATTCAATGACACCTTTCGAGATTTTTGTTCGCAGTTGGGGATCAGGAATCACTACTCCTCCCCCACCCACCTTTAAGCTAATGGGTAGGTTGAAGTCACCAACCGATCCTTGCTCAAAATTATCAAGACACGACTCTAGGGGGCAAAGGGTATATGGCCTGAAGAGCTGCCAAGTATATTATGGGCATACAGAACAACAGCGAGGACGCCTACAGGAGAGACTCTGTTTCGATTAACATATGGGAGCGGAGCAGTCATTTCGACCGAAGTCGGACTCACAAGCTACAAGGTGGACAGTCATGATGAAAGAAAAAACGATGAGGCTATACATCTACAGCTTGATCTAGTTGATGAAGTCAGGGCGACAGCTGAACAGAGACTCACACGGTACCAGGACCGCATGGCTAAGCACTACAACTCCCGGGTTCGACACAGAGACTTTCAGGTCGGAGATCTCATTTTACGAAAGGTCATCGGCACTGCTAAAGACCCTACCCAAAGGAAGCTCGGCCCCAACTAGGAAGAACCCTACCGAATCACGTCATGGCAAAGGAAGGGCACCTCCCACCTGGAGACGCTGGACAGACGGAAACTACGAGCACCTATGGAAGTACTACCAATAGAGATGAGGGCATGAAGAACAACACCCTTTTATTTCTAGTTTACCTTAGTTAATTTTAGCTACACTCCTCAGTTTGCAGTTTACTTTAGTTAATTTTTACCACAAATACTTTTTAAGCCCAAGAGGCAAGTGTTCTTTTTTCCTTAGAAAACTACTTTTCTACAAATGCATGGTTTATCATAATAAGAGAAGTTTTATTCAGATATGACTAATGTGTTTTTCTACAAAATATCATCAAGTCCATAAAACGGACGAATTTACTACTGACTCCATAAAAAGGACAAGTTCATTGGTCCATAAAATGGATGAGTTCATGAAATGGACGGGATCATTAGTCCACAAAGTGGACGAGTTCATTGCTAAGTTCATGAAATGGACGAGCTCATCATCAAGTCCATAAAATGGACAGGTGCATGTCTATAAAGCGGATGGGATCATAAGTCCATAAAATGGATGACTTCATTATCAAATCCATAAAATGGACGAGTTCATGAAGTGGACGAGATCATTAGTCCACAAAGTGGACGAGTTCATTGCTAATTCCATGAAATGGACGAGCTCATCATCAAGTCCATAAAATGGACAAGTTCTAGTCCATAAAGTGGACGAGACCATTAGTCCACAAAATAAACGAGTTCATTACTAAGTCCATGAAGTGGACGAGTTTATTGTCAAGTCCATAAAGTAGACAAGTTCATTAGTCCATAAAGTGGACGGATTAGTTAATCGTGGACGAGCTTGTTGATAAGTCCACATAGTGGACGAGTTTATTACTAAGTCCACAGAGTGGACGAGTTTTTTATTAAGTCCTAAACATAAACATAATCAAGTCTATAAAATGGACAAGTCCACAAAGTAGACGAGTTTATTGCCAAGTCCACAAAGTGGACGAATGCATTGTCAAGTCCAAAAAGTGAACGAGTCCACAAAGTGTACGGGTTCATTACCAAGTTCATAAAGTAGACAAAGTCATTTCACGTGTAAATGAATTCAGAAAAGCAAGAAGATAAACATACAACAACACAAGAAATAAAATACCATAATTAAAATGAAGTTTTTACAAACAAGGCCCAAAAGAAAACAAAAAGGACAATATCCAGGAATTAGATTGTAGTTATAGTTAAAAAGGAAAGAAAAATGCAAGAGGTTCATGAAGCAGGGGGGGTCTTGTGGGGCCTTGTCATCATCAAGAGGAAGGTTTGGAGAATCCCAAGCTAAAAAGTCGTTAGTAGCTGGAGGATTGGCCGATGGATTTAGAGTGACGGGAGGATTCAACGCAGGCTGAGCAAGGATGACGCAGTCATCTTGAGTGTCCAGATCTGACTCGGTAAAGTCGTCAGTCTCTTCTGGAACAACGTCACCTACAGGTGTTGTTGGAAAGGGGGCATCCATTAAAACCTTCACCAAGTCCAGGTTAGGGTAATTGGATTTAACTTGTTTAAGGCAATCCTCAAACCCCACACCACAATATTCGATGCAGGAATCAATGAATGCTTGTGAATCCTTGAACTCTTTTACAGTGTCGGCCTTGACCGTCTCTACTTGGCCCAATAGAGTTGCCAACTCCTTCTCTGCTGTCTCATTGGCTTCTAGATCTTTTGCTCACTGACGACCCTCCTCCTCCAGTTTTTCCTTCAACTCCTTCAACTCTTAATTAAGAGTACGGAGGGCACCCTTGTATTGTTCTTGCCCGTCAGTCATGTTCTTAATACGCTTTTGCTGACGAGCAATCACCCCTTCATTGGCAACACCATTGACCTGTAAAGCCTTCATACGAACCAAGGCCTATAAACCAGAGCAACCATCAGCTGATTCGCATGAAAATGAATAAGTAAAAGAAAGAATGAAAGATACTTACCCGAGCAAGGTCATAGAGGCCTGAATCCCCCAGTTCACCCGTCGCCTAACCAACACAAGGATCTGCATCTTTGTCTTTGATAATGGACTCAAGCATCTCAATAGCATAATCCTTGTGGGTAAGAAGGCGACACTTAGAATCTTGAGTGACGGGGCCCGGCGTCGTCATCAACCCCTTACCAACCCCGTGCTTTGAAGGTGACGACATTTTAGGAAGTTTCTCTCCCGGAGTTACGGATGCCTTTTTCGACGGGCGCTCGTCCTTCCCGTCAGCTTTCCTCTTAGCCGCCCCCTTACCAATGGCCTTAGGGGTTGAGGAGAACTCCCCCACCTTAGTTTTTTCTTCTTCTTTCTTACAAGCAGTAGCTGCCCTTACCCTCTATCTAGCTGCCTTCATTTCTACAAAAGCAAAAGACGAGTATGCATAAGTGACAACCAAAAAGAAAATGTGTACAAAGATGACAGGAAATTAAGAGATACTTACGTTGACGAGAATAGGCGTTTAACTTGCGAGCAACCGGCGTTAGCTCCAGACCTCCGCAATAAAGGTGTAAAGTATCGAGTGTAATGAGATCCCGACACTTTCTCTGCTCCAACGGGATCTCTGTTACCCGACAAATGAAATCTTCTTCCTCCTCTATGATATGAGGACGAATGCTAGCTGAAAATAAGGGAAGTAGACGGTGTTAGAAGTTTGACACAAATAAACAAAGGAAAAATAGTAGACAGGGTTAACCTGAATCTTTGACAAAAAGCCCAAGTGTTGTCAAAATAACCATGAGGCATCGTCTTCCATTCTTCCTGACGACACACCCAGTTCGTCCCTTTTACAAAAAAGTATCTACCCTTCCAATTCCTATTGGAATCAGGTATATCAGATACCAACTTCAGCCCCTTCTTCCTCACTGCGAAGTGATATATCCCCTGAGATGAGACTATATGTTAAGGTCGATAGCACCAAAAGAACTCGTCAATTGTTGACTGACGATTCCCGCCACTTAAACGACCCCACAAAATCTCAGCCCCAATGAATATCCTCCAAGCGTTGGGGGCGATTTGGCTAATGAACAAGCCCAAAAAATTGGCCAGCTGACGGTGAAGCGCTGTCAGCGGCAACCTTAACCTTGCTGTGAACATGGCATCATACATGCCAACGTCTGTAGTCTTCCCCGAGTAGCACTTCTCAAACTTCCCGAGGAGACGGATTGGGATGTCGTCCAGTATCTGGCAACGATCTTGTAGGGTTTTAAAGACTTTGTCCAACATCGTCAGCAGAAAGTCATTGACGGTCCATATCTTAGGGAGGATGAAAGGACGGTCATCTCCAGGGGCTCCCGGGGTGCTATCTAAAGCCTCCTCGTCACTATTATCCTCGTCACCGTCATTGTTGTCCCCGTTACTTTCTCTCCCTTCCTTATCATCTTCCTCACTATTCATCACTCCCTCATCTTCCTCACTATTCATCACTCCCTCATCTTCCCCTCTATAACTCTCTAATTCCTCGTCAGAAGGTTAGGCTGACGTTTCCCTCTCTGACAACCAAGAGAAGCCCACCTCGGGCTTGTGACCTGACGGGAAGACCTCGTCGTAGCCCACTCCATCGCAGACTGACAACTGTTCACTCGTCGCTTCTCTAGAAATCTGACTACCTACAAGCGACAGAGGCATTCTAAGAACCTAAGTTGACGGCCTTTCTAAAAAATACATAGAAAATAGAAAGTAATAAGAGCAAGGGTGACTTACCAAAGAAAAGCTGATGGATTCTTGAAAGATGACGATTTCAGCTAAAGCAGAGGACAAGGGTGAAGATCTCTCAACTAAGAACCTAAGTTGACGGCCTTTCTAAAAAATACATAGAAAATAGAAAGTAATAAGAGCAAGGGTGACTTACCAAAGAAAAGCTGATGGATTCTTGAAAGATGACGATTTCAGCTAAAGCAGAGGACAAGGGTGAAGATCTCTCAAGTGACAGGTTTGCTCTGATAGTCAATAGCAATAAAATAGAGAAAAATGGAGGGAAAGGTGAGGTATATATAAGGGAGGATAGGCACGGAAGACGAAGCGACACCCTCGTCCAGAGGCGGAACCAATTGGGTTGTGCCACATGTCCAAGCATTAAATAAAGGCTGCTCAAGGAATCGCCCATAAATGATTCTTCCTCTCTCCTAAGCAAAAGAAAACTAATAAATAAAGTTCAACTCCATAACCCGTCAGCTTAGACTGACGATATGGAGTAAGGGGCAGCTGATAAGGATAGAATTATAAATGTACTCATTGATATAGAGGCGTAGAGCAATGTTCCAAACAGACCCGTCGGCCTTGTATCCACTAACGTACGGCAATAGTATGGAGTCTACGGCTCCAAGCTGACGGCATCAACTTCGGGTGAAGATAAAAAGCTAACAACATTAAGTTGAAGGGTATACACGAGACTGACAAATCTGACATAACATGGCCTCCATGCATATGTATACAAGGAAATATCTTGTGCCCCACGTTTAGAAAGACTCCTACAAGGAAAGGGTTCCGTAAAATACAATCATAAGGATTCCTATAAGGAAAAGACTTCTAAACCAAGGTAAAGATGTCAACCCTCTACTATTATAAAAGCCCCAATACCCTCATTAACCAAGGTACGCATAATTCACCCCAGCTTTGGCACTCTAGAGTTGTGAAAAGTTCTAACTTGACCTTCGGAAGGTATTTGGCCTGCACCACACCAGTGCTCTCTGCTAGGTCTTCTCTTTTTGTGTTGTGCAGGTGTTATTTCGAGCACGTGAGGACCGTGTGACTTACTGTTTATTTTTCGGCATCATCATATGAAATTCCTTTAGACTTGATATGTTATCTTTTCATTTGATTTTTTTTTTCTCTCCTCATGTGCAGTGATTAACTTCTAACAAAAACTATTCTATTTATATATTTGGAAATCTATTTCTTCTTAATTCCAACCGTTTAAATTTTGTATGGCCCATGGATTCTATTGAGCAATTAATATGAAAAACAAAATAAAAAGTAAAATAAATTCTACAATAATTTGTTTTATAGGGATCGACTCCTCTAAGTTATACATTATTCCTTAAAAGTAGTGCGAGAAAACTAACGTTTGGTCTATCTATATAACTAATGTTTCTAATCTTTTGAAAGTTTGTGGAGCATACACCCTACTAATTAGGCCATCTAAATCATTTGAATTAAAAATAAACTGTAACATAAGAAACAAAGGGGTCATAATGCATTCATGTTCTCATTATATCGTGATAAGTCTGAGTAGCTGAATAGTATTGTTATTTAATTTACCACCATTACATATTTTTCCCTGAAAGATATATACCATTGATTGTTACGCCAAATGGATATTTCAAAGTTCATTTACATGATTACTTTGCTATGTGGCGAGTTGAAACATTGTTGAGTAATGATGTACGTTAGATTGTATGTGTAGCCTCTTGACTTGCAAAGGGTAAGTACTAATTTATGCTAAGTTTTTGTTATTGGTATTCTTTAGACCTATAATGGTTGATAGGTCTAATGAGGATTCATTAATTTATACAAGGCTTCAATTTCACCCAAATGACAAGCAATAAAACAAGACAATTCATGTTCAGCTTTCAAGTTTATTCTATTAAAAAAAGATGCTTAGCTTTTTGGTAACCACCAATTTGTTTTGTTAACTCAACATCATAAAGTAACTTTAATTTAGTTATATGGATAGGGTTTATCATTTTTCAAGTTGCAATATATATATATATATATATATATATATATTCAAGCTAATATCAATAGCAGTACTACAATCGACCATTTAAATTCAGTCATATTCTCCATATCATTAAATTATTAATATTTTCACATTTTTTTTAATTTAAAAAAAAATTAAACATATAATGTTTTAATTAAATACAAATAAATAAAAAATTCCTTATAAATCGTACTCATTTTTTTTAACATTTACACTTTCTTCAACATTTCTCATTCTTTTCACATTTTCATCTCCCCACTACCATCTACCTTAATATCACTCTTCATCTTTCCCTTTATCTTCATTTATTTTTTTTATTCTTACTCTTATCCTCTTCTTATAAATTTTTCATTATCTTTTCTATTCTATATTTCTATGCATAATTTTCCCTCACAAAAAATTTTATTTCTCACTCTCAATTTTTTGGTGGATTTTTTTTTTCTTGCATCTCTTCTTTAGGTTATTAACTTTTTGTTTTAAGAACTCTAATTTGAATTGATGCAATTTAGTTTTGTGTTTTAAGTTTTTTTTCTTTCTCGTTCTCTTTGATTGTTAAATGTTATCCTATTGCATTATAAAGAATATAATATTATTCTAATACATAACATAATTTGGATAATTTTACCATTTAAGCATTTTACATAAGTTACATAGCAAAAAGTAAAACAATAATATATATATATATATATATAATTATGAGATAACTATGAAAAAATTATCACACGCAACATGCAGGTATGCGACTAGTTAACATAATAAAGGATGCAATATATTCTTGAAATCGAGGCTCTTCGACAATAATTTAACCATGTTTCATATTGTTTTAGATAATGGCATTGGAGTGTATAATTCTATCATGTCTTCATTCCAAAGGATGAGCTAGGCATGCGATAATAGCATTTATGTTGAATATCACACGCAACGTGCAGGTGTGCGACTAGTTAACATAACAAAGGATATATTCTTGAAATCGAGGCTCTTCGACAATAATTTAACCATGTTTCATATTGTTTTAGATAATGACATTGGAGTGTATAATTCTATCATGTCTTCATTCCATAGGATGAGTTAGGCATGCGATAATAGCGTTTATGTTGAAAACACTAGGAGGTGCTGTCAATTGAATTATGAAGCTCTTGACATTCTCAAACAAATATTATCAAATTAAATCCAAAACTAACCACAATAATTCAATTGTACGCGAAAAAAAATCTTCAAGAAAATAAAAATCTAAAATCTCATGCGCACAAAAACTAAATCACAGAAAAACCATATCTTATTCCAAAGAGCTTGATCTTGTTTCAAGTGCATTCATCTAAGCTAAGTCTGTGTTTGAAATGGGTTGAACTTAAACAAATTGCAAAACCTACAATCTTTATCGAGTTTTTAACTAATTGGGTGAACCCTATATGACCTGTTTATTTTTTTCATTGTTGACACTGGAAAAAAAGCGCAATGTGCATATCTCAAGTATCAACCTCCTATATGTGAGGTTCTTCTAGGTAACGTGTAATCCAAGTGTGTGATTTGTGTCCTACACTAGGGTGATGTGGGTGTGAGTCTATTCTTTATCTTTCCTTTTTAGAATCACCACTAACCATTGGGTGCCATTGGTCACCTATATGTCTAATCCCTTTATACCTATTTAACTAAGGATTTTCCTAAAGGTTACTAAGTTAAAGGGTAAAGCAAATGTCTTGAATAAAAGACATGAACTCGAAAGTTTTATTACATGTAGAGAAGCTGTTAGGCACCCTACAACATGTGAGGATGCATGTACATGTGAGCATGTGAAAATGTTTGTGCATATGAGAATGCATGGCATGTGAGATGCACGTGCACATGAGGCATGCATAGATGAATTATTCTGTGCAAGAGACCTAACTCACTCCATTAAAAATTTTAGCATTGCAAAATAAACACTAATGAAAAGATTAGTGCTTAGGGGATGGGGATTTGTTGGCTTATTGATGGGCCATGGGCTTAATTGATTTGAAGTGTGACTTATTTAGTGGGCATTTGGATTCAAGGAAACACGTGAGCATGTGAAATTGCATGTGAATATGTGTGTGCATGTGAGAATTCATATTATGTGAGATACTAGTTACTAGCATACAAGATACTATGTACTAGCATGTGAGAAAATACAATTAGGCCTGCATAGATGAATTATTCTAAGTGCAAGAAATCTACCTCACTTAGTCACTCCATTAGAAGTTTATTACTTAGCACTGCAAAATAAAACACTAATGAAAAGATTGGTGCTTAGGGGATGGGGGATTTGTCGGCTTATTTTGATGGGTCATGGGCTTGATTGATTTAAAGCCATGGGCCAAGCACCATTTGAAAATTATTTTGTGAAAATTGTCCTTTTATTTAGAAAATTGATTTATTTCTTTAAAAAAAGGCTTTTGAAATCCTTTTGAGCTTTTATGTAAAATACCCTCCAAGGGTTTTTAGGGAACATCACATGATTTTTAGTTGGAAAATATCCTCTAAGCATTTTAGAAAATTTTTGTTTTCTTTTTCTTTAAAAGTGGTGCAAACATCAAGCCTTTTATTGTGGGATGGAGAACCTTCAATACCACTATGGAGATGGCATGAAGATATACACACATCCAAGAGGGAAATGACATGAACACAATATATCAAATAAATTGCAATTGGCAATGATGAGATAAACGTATTAGCGTAATAAACATGTGAATTCCAAAGAGAATATCATGCAAATCTAATCAACCAACATGTGAATTTATTGACAAAATTATTGCAAAAGACACTTCATGTCACGACCCAAATCCATGGAATATGAATTTAGATGCATGACTAACTTGCTGATCTTATATAACTCAATAAGCATAATTAATTTAAACACAATTCAGTAAACTGCAAATAAACAATACTCTTAATAAAAACACATATACTTGATCAATTCTAAAAACACTTATTTTGAGTCACATATCGCAAAAGCAAAGTTTATACAAAATATAATAATTTTCATAATATTAACAATTATTCCAAATAAAGAGGCATATCAAAGATCACAATATCAAATTGAAACATAAATTAAAGGATTCTTGATTCTTTTAGGGAATGAATAAGAACTTAAGAGTTTATATAAATATTTTTACAATTTTTGAGTAAGTTTGAAAACCCAATTTGCTAAAAGAAACGTCTTAAAAACCATTTGGAAAATAAGAATATGACTTTTTGGTTTTAAACAACTTAAAGAACAAGAACATTTTTAGAAAACTTATCTTGAAACTCAATTCCTTTCTGAATATAGTTTCGTTTAGACATCATCTTTTAAATGAGATTTAGATGTTCAAAACTTTATTTAAAATTCAAAATTTCTCTTTAAAACATTTTTTAAAAGTCGAAGTTTCTCTTTAAATGACATAAAGAAATGCATTTTGATAAACTTTAGAAAATGTAAGCTTAAAAACATTACTTTTGAAAACTTTTGACTTCTAGGAACCTAATGAACAAAACTTGTGCATATTATGCATAATTACTTACAGCACTTGAATCAATCTGAAAGTCCAGCCGAAACATCCTCCAAAAAGTTTCAAAATACTCTTAAATAGGACTTATAATTAACCGTGGAAATTATTTAATATCCTCCACAAAATATAAAGCTTATCAAATTATACAAACTAACTCACTAAGATTATACTTTGTTTAATCTATATATATATATAAAACCGAAGCCTCTGCTGGCACCACAATTTTCCACGTCAGCACAATATTTAAAAAATAAAAAATAAAAATAAAAACAATATTTAAAAAATAAAAAATAAAAAAAAAAACATTATAACACTTCAAAACCCTAGCAATCTTACCCCTCTCTCAAGTTGCCTCTGCTGGTATCACAATTTTTTTGCAAACTCTCTCTCTCTCTAAACGTAAAAATTTGACCCCTTTAATTTCTCTTTATATTTTTGAGGCTTATATAGAGTATTAGTGAGTTATGCTGATTTTGTTTTTTTTGTGTGTATGTATAGATGGTCATAATACTCTGGTATTCCAAGAGAAGTTTGTGTTTTAGTTAATTGAAGGCCTTAGAGAGATAAGTGTTGCAATTTGGAACAGCAATACAAAAGACGATTTTATTGGCAGCGGAAAGTAATTACTTTGTCTCATATTTTTGTTTTTTGAATTGATTTTGTGTGCTTTTTAGACCCTTTTGGATCAATTTTGTTAATTGGGTTTTTTTTTTTTTTTTTTTTTTGATAGGGTCCAATTGGGGAAGGTTCTTTCAAAGGGTTACGACGACCGCACTTGGTGTCTGTATACTAATAGTGGGGGGTAAGTGCTATAAATTACTAACCCTTTTAAGTGTATAATCTGTTTCTAAAATTATCTATAATATTTTGTCCTCCAAAAATTTTATCTCTTTAATTTTAGTATATTGTGTTTCTTAAGCTATAGACAGATTTTCTTTGTTTCTTATTTTCAATAATAAATCATTTTATTGCAATACCGGTAATTATTTGAGAAATCCAATATGTTCATATCTCTATAGAACAGAGAATAGTAGAAACCAATTTTATTACAACTACTTAAATTGAGTTGACTTAATTCCGTACAATTACAAAGTATAGCATGAAAGATAATGGAATTAATTGTTGTAATTTTTATTTTTTTTCCATGTTTTGAATTTCCATGTTTTTATTGTTGATGAGAAATTAAGGCTCAGTTGCACAATATGTGTAAATTCTTCAGAAGGCTACTTTAAATAGTAAATCAATGTGTCTCTTACATTTGGATATTAGTTAGAATTATTTTCAAATGATTGTACCAATAAAAGTGAATGTGTATAAATTTTGTTTAACTATCCCGTGCATCACACGGGTTAGCGACTAGTTAAATAATAACACTGATGCAAGGCATCTCTACCAAAAAATATGTTACCTTGAATTTATCAAAACTCATAGGCAGTAGCCAAAACTTTAGAATTTAATATATGTCCTAAACGAAAAGTAAAACCTCGACATGAATTTGGCTCTATAGTCGTGACTTTGTTCTAGAATATACACACAGTGGGCAACTAGGATCTAATATCTATAACCCCAAAGAAAAACGTCAAAGCCATCCTAATATATATAACCAATGAAAAACGTTAAAGCCATCCTAATCTATATATATATATATATATATATATATAAAACCGAAGCCTTTGCTAGCTCCACAATTTTCCACGTCAGCATATTTTTTTTAATTTTTAAATCTGATTTTTTTTTCTTTTTATTAAATATATATACTTTCAGTCTATTTTTTTTTTGCTGAACTTTTTTTTTTTTTTTTGCGCTGAACATATTACTCTCTGTCTATGAATATATATATATATATATATATATATTTTAATCTGATTTTTTTCCTTTTTATTAAATATATATACTTTCCGTCTATTTTTTTTTTTGCTGAACTTTTTTTTTTTTTTTTTTTTTGCGCTGAACATATTACTCTCCGTCTATGAATATATATATATATACTCTCCCCAAAGAAGATTTTTTTTATCGATCACACTTCTCTCTCTCTCTCTCTCTCTCTCTCTCTCTCTCTCTCTCACCACGGCTGCTGCTCTGCACACCACTGACACCGCTATAGCCACCGCCTCAGGAAAACACCACGGCTGCTGCTCCGCACACCACTGACACCGCTACAGCCACTGCCTCAGGAAAACACCACAGCTGCTGCTCCGCCGCCGCCGCCACAGGAAATCCCTATTCCAAAGACGGGGACGAAACGCTGGAGCGACGAAGAAGACGACGAGCCTTTGGAGGACACAGCTACTTCGTCAACGTCAAGGCCTTGACCATCGACGACACCAAAACGCTCATCACTGCAGTACCATCAATCTCTCATATCACCAAGATTTGAATTTCTTTATTTGCCTGTTCTAATTAGGGTTTCGATCAACTCAATACCTTTGCTGCTACTTTTGGTTAAAATATAATAAAGTACTGATTTTGATTATAGTTTGAGATCCTAATTTGGGTTTTGAATCTTTATCATTGATATTACTTTTTGTTTTGATGCTTATACAATGTGGTAATAGATATAGTGTTCTATAGTTTTAATTCCTATTATTATGTTACTTGGAACATGAATGCAGAAACACACATGTATAGTTGAGTCTAATAGATATGTTTTGTTCAGTTTTCAATTTTGGGTTTTGATATATTAGGGGGTTAATTTGATGTAGGTTACTGTGAATGATACCCTGTATACATCGGTGAGTACTTTCAAGGACTTGAATCTGTCAAAAGAACTGTTGAAGGGTTTATATATTGAGATGAAATTCCAGAAGCCAAGTAAAATTCAAGCTATTAGTTTGCCCATGATTTTGACTCCTCCCCATAAGGATTTGATTGCCCAGACGCATAATGGTTTTTCTGTCAATTTAAGGATTTCGTTTTTAATTAGGTTTTTCTGTCAATTTAGGGATTTCAATTCCTAACACCTTTTTCTCTCTATTCATTTTTGTTGAAGTCAGGAAAACACTCATAGAAAATCAAATTCTACAGGTTTTGTAAGAAAGTGGAGATGGTATTGAAGAGCCTCTCAACCGTCAAAATCTAACAACAATCCTACAAGTTTTGCTTTACCTTCAAGTTTTGCTTTATTTTGCTATCTAGGTTTTTTAGCACATCTGATTTAGCTTAGCTTAATCGTTTGTTTGATTAAATAATTATTTGGGCACCTTAAATGTCAGCCTTCTTTGTCTCCACTCAGTCCCCTATTTTTTTTTTTTTCAAACCTTCTACCTCTTCTGTACAAGTTCATGTATTTTTTGTTTTGGTTTGTCTCTGATTGTAAAATTTAGGAAGAAATTTAATCTTCTCAATTGGGTTGTAGCTGTTGTTTTGTTTTATAGTAGAATTGTAGTGAAACTCCATCAATTATTCTTTTTAAGCTATTCTAGCAGATGAAACACATAAAATCTTAATTAAAGAGATATGTGATAAGTATCTATCAAAAAAAAAAAAGAGAGATATGTGATAAGTGATTGCAAAGGGAACAAATTAGCACAACTTATTTGTCAACATTAGATTTGTTGTTTTGTATATTTTTATGCTCTATTGTTGGTGACACAAATTGGAGACATATGGCCATTAATGATTGATTCATAATGTGATTGTTTTGTGTAGATTTATTGCTTTGTGATTGTTTTGTGGAGATTCAATTTCTGAGAAGAACATTAATCTAGGATCTGGCTACTTTTGTCAAGCAATAGGTGTCTGTTGGGTATTTGGAGTGCAGTTTAATTGTGGAATAACAAGATGTCCATATTTGGAGGGTTTAATTTGAGAGATTATATAATTTTACTGCATTATGCATGTTTATTGTGCATGATTTAATATTAGTAGGTTTTGTACTTTTGGTTTCTAAGGTTTTGCTCTCAAAATATATTTCTGAATTCAGAGTTATAGTGTTATGATCTATTTTAAAGTAGTGAAACTATTGATTTTCATATAAATGTTTTGTGGTCTTTGGTGAGCTTCATTGGATTAGTGATGTCAAATTTAGTTAATTAATACCCATTTGGTGTCAAAGCATATAAGAAAGTGATTATTGGTATATGGATGCATTTACAGTTTCTTATGGCATTATTCATGATAAATCAAAAGGCATATATTACACCTTTATACAAAGTTTTTTTGTGTGCAGTTGACCTTATACTTAAAGCTTCAGGTTCTATCTTGAAACCCCATATTTTTAGAATTGTGATCTTGGATTTAGAACAATTAGATTTTCCCCAGGAGGAACTTCACTTCGAATCAAATTGAATTGCATATTTGAGATTTGAACTTGAAGTTACAAAATTAGTCAAGATTAATAGATAAATTTTGAAGACAAGATAAAAATCAGATTATATTCAAAAAATTTATTTGTTAAGCTTGCATTAGATTGGTTGTTTTAGGACAGTGCTTTGAGATTCTTTTATGTGGTGGTTTGTGCAAAATGAGTCTCCACAACTTATAGGGTAGTGGAAGTGTTAATTAAACTACAAGACATTTGGCTGCCTTTATATTTTAAAATGCTCTGTGTTTTCTATCCCTTTTTATTTTCCTTTCCTATCCATCAAGTGCCCATGAATATTGAGAGTTCACAATAAACCTTAAGCTAGAGAGAAAAAGAAAAAGAAAAATAGGAGGCTGTAGGTTATTAACAACAAATAACAAAGAAGTTGTGCTTGAATTTGTATGCAGGGAGTTTCACTCTATTTAATTTGATCATGTTCAATTGAGTTTCAATCATAATGGCCATTCTCTTTTGTTTTTTTTTTTTTTTTTAATGTACCTATATGAATTAATTAGATTGCTCTGCCCGTTTGTGAGAAATTAGCCATTTGAAAGTAAATTTGGAATGATGTCCAAGTGCTATTTGTATGCCTGTTAATCAAATAATTTGATGAAAGTGATACATATAAGTGCAATTTATGAAAGTTAGAATAATAGTTTCTTATCATTTTTTTTTTAATTAAATGAAGATAGAAGAAAATTTGTTATATATTTTTGAGTTTTTCATAGATACATGTTTGGAAATGAGTTTATTGGTCTTTGTGATGTTTCCAGCAAGATGGTTTTCCTTTTTTGGTGATTTTTATTGGCTTTACTTACTCTAACTGATGTTTGTATTTTTGTTAATCAAATAGTTCGATAAAAGCAATAGACAATTAAAGTAGAATTTCATAGTGGGTTTGTGTGATTGTGTTTGAAATTGTAATTTTAAGATAGATTTGCTTGATTTTGATTGCTTGAATATATTTGTCCTAAAGTAAATGTATCACAACAATACTTTTTGGGTTACTGATATTGTTGGGTTCCTTAGAATAATGGTTAGAACTCTAAGCCATATGGTCATGGTTGTAAGAAAATGTTTGCTCTTCTCTCTGCCCTCTACAACACTCTAAATGTAACATTGGTTACACATTTTTGGATTGAATATTAGCTTTAGGATGTTGATTATAATGATAGAATTTTGTATAACCTTATACACATTCTTATGCAGTGACCACATGACACTTCTTAAAGCTTTTGAAGGATAGAAGGATGCAAACCGTAATGAAAAGAATCCTGTCACCTTGCAAATGACAGAGGATATGAGAATGCAATTTGTAGATCTATTTAGCATTGGCTTTGTAAACAAATTGATGAATGCTAATGTCAGTTCTTTAAGATTTTCAAATTTTAAAGCATTTGATTTCTTGAAATCTTATAGTTACTAAAAATTTTCCCGTGCATCGCATGGGTTAGCGACTAATATATATATAACCCCAACCATTAAAGCCATATTCATGTTTAAGATTTGAAATTCCATGATTTTGTTCTAAAATACTAACTGTAGGCGACCTAGTGACATCGTGTACTGACTACTAGCAATTTAATCTAATATATATCATCTCTTGTTAGACCCAAAGTCCTTAAATTCAATAGGTAACCAATATAAATTACAACACTACCAAAAACGTAAGAGTATAACCATCAGATCTTTATTTCAATAACGCTAATATACAAACATCTTTCCACTGTAATCAAATTGGCATGACTTAATATATCTCAAGATTTATAAACAGTATAGTAATATTAAGATGGGGTTCTCACCTTGATTTCGTAGCCAAACCTTATGCCCTTAAACAATTTTGCCTCCTTCTTCTATCACGCTACCTCTCTCTCTCTCCCTCTCAAATTTTCTTTGGCATCCACTTTTACTAAGAAACCCTTCCAATGAAAACCCTAATTTATCTTTTGTTCTACCCTATAATTTAACACATCAGAGATGTGGGCTTGGTGGGGTAGTGGGCTGGAGTTTAAAGCCCACTTGAACTTATCTCTTCAGTCTCCAAGAGGCCCATAAAACATCTTCCTCTTTTATTTATTTATTATTTTAACTGCCGCACTAAATTGTATGCACTAAAACTTTAATTTTCTCACCTATTTTGGTAACATCACAAAATTGTCTACTCCCATCTTACTGTGCACACACATATAATACCTCAACTCTATATTAATAATGACGATGACGATGATGATTATAAAATCAAATCGGGGTATTACACTTCGTTTATTAATTTTAATGGAAATGAAAAGGAAATTAGTGACCTTGGACAAGCTTTTTGTCCAAACTAATTTAAAGAGAAACATTCTAATCTCATCATATATCTTTTTATTATATGTGAATTTTGAAAATCGAACCAATGGATTACATGTTCTTTATGTTCTTATCATGCATGTTAAATTTCGTTCAAATCAGATGTTATTTACTATTCAATCTATAAACTTATGTCTTGTGCATAATTTTTTACCAAAAACTTGAAATTTAAATATTTCATTGATGACATTGTTATTGATCTTTATTCTTCTTGAAATTTTGCAAGCATGGAGATTATATTAAGAACATGTAGTCTAACAATTAGATTTTCAAAAATCACATGCAATAAAAAGATATATAAAGAGTTTGAATAGTTTCTCTTAGTTTGGAGAGAAGGTTTCCGTTGACTTAGGGGCCAAAATGCAATTTGTTGATTTTGGATTCGGCTAGAATTTGAGCTAGGTTTATTACTTTATTTTATGGGCTTGACATGCAAGTTTCAATCTGGGCCATGAGAGAGCTAGGCTTAGAGCAAGGGAGTTTAGTTGCTGGGCTGGTCCTAAAGACTGAGTTTGGACTTGGCTAGCATGGGTTGGACCTCATCAAATGGGTCAAGTAAGACCCAACCCTATCCTCCCTTTCTTCACCGAATTGGTCTTTCCCTCTCTCTACTTTTCTTTCTAGTACAAGCCCAAACTCATATCGGACCTCCATAGCCGAAACCTACTGAGTTCAAACAACCACCGAGGTGATCCTCCCAACCAAACTCCATCTCTCTCTCTGATCCGAGGCCTAAAGAAGGTCTAAGAGGCATGTGGATTTGTTTTTGTGAATAGAGGTGTATGGGTTGAATGTTTGGCTATTGTGGTTTTTTTCTTTTTGCATGAATGGTTTTGAAATTTATTGTGTTTGGTGTTTTGTTGTGAAAATCTGGTGTCTCGGTGAGTGAGAATAACATAGAACTCAAATGTGTGTGGGTTTGTGTATAGAATATAAATTGTGGAAAAATGGTACTGTCAGTTTGGCTGAGAAGGAATACAGAAATGGGACAGGCTTAGGTCTAGTGTCCAGTAGTACTGGACCCGTTGAGATGATGACATGTGTCCACTTTTAAACATATGTCACCATCTGACCGAGTCCAGTGCACTAGATGCACTAGACCTAAACCAAGTCCTATAAAAATCACCATAAGCAGGATGCAATATATATTCTTGAAATCGAGGCCCTTGGACAATAATTTAAGCATGTTTCATATTGTTTTAGATAATGGCATTAAAATGCACAATTCTATCATGTCTCCATTCCAACAGATGAGCTAGGCATGCCATAACAGCCAAACACTAGTAAAGTTTCACCTAAGTTTTCACCTTATTAAGATATAAGAACTTCTTACATAGTTATTGTCCCAAATGAAAATTATCCTAAACATTTTTGACTAAGAGGTACTGTAAGTTAAATTATAAGACTCTTAAGATTTTCCAATTAATATTATCAAATTAAATCCAAAACTGACTTCAATAATTCAATTGTGAAAAACAATATCCAAGAAAATAAAATTTTAAAATCTCATGCACAAAAAAACTAAATAACAGAAAAACCAAATCTTATTCCAAAGAGCATGATCTTGATTTCAAGTGGATTCATCTAAGATAGATTTACATTTGAAATGGGTTGAACTAAGACAGATTGCAAAACCTAAGGATCTTTATTGAGTTTTTACCTAGTTGGATCAACCCTATATGACCTGTTTATTTTTTTTCACAAACTAAAAAGTTAAGCAAATAAAAAAGAAACTAGAAAATATTTATTGTATATCCAAATAGGTTTTAATACAAGTTAGAACTCACTTGGGTATTGGAGAAATGTTGTTTAATCCCCATTTTGGAAGTGGAAAAGTGTTCTTATCTTTTTAGTAGAGGTAGAGTGAAGGAGACAATAGTAAACAAGTGGAAAAAATAAGATTAGTGAAGTAAGGCTGGCAATTGGGTCAACCCAAGTGTCAACTGGGAGTTGGATTGACCGATATTTCAACCGAGAGAGAGGTGAACCTCTCTATGAGTTATTGTTTATGAATTGGATCGACCAAGTTCCAGGCAAGATTATACAAAATTGTATTTTTTGCAGATTTTATAGCCAAACATTGTCCATTTGATATATAAATGTTTAGGAATGTTAGAAAACTATTTCAAACTATTTTTTTTTTTAAACAGTTATAACACTTTATTTGTGAAAAAAAATTTTCTTCCTGAATAACTCTTTATTTGTGATTACACCATTTTATATATAACTTCATAATTTTCTCTTAAAGACTATTTGTTTTTAGACCCCTTAAAACCACAACCAGATTAACCTAGGTAATTAGCCAAGTGATTACTTAGTTAAATTATCAAATCTAGGTTAACACACATATATCATATTATTGTAAAGTGCGGAAAATAAAGAACACAACAATATTATAACCCAGGAAAACCAAACCAGTAAAAACCTGTGGAGGATTTAACCTAGCTATCCTCAAGGTAAAACTAAATCCACTATGAAAGAATTGAAGTTTACACAATAGTGACTTAGACCACTAACATCATATTGCTACTTCGAGTAGGAAACTTACTACCACGACCACGTGACAGCTCCGAGTCTACGGACTACTTCTTTCTTGGATTCTCAACAAGTACAAGCACTCCCGCTTGTGTATCCTTAAGCTCTTGAAACAACAATTGAATCGATCACCAAGTTCTTGACATAATCTTGAATCTTGGAAACCCTAAGTATGTGTGAAGACAACCACCTCTTGATCTCATAAAAGATTCACACACACAGCATAAGGAGCAACCGAAAACATGGCTAGGGTTTTCCCTTTTATACCTAGGGCAAAACATAAAACCCTACATGTCAAACGGGCTTGGGCTGAGTTGGAAATTCTGCAGAAAAAACAATCTGCACGACTTTCGATCAATCAAGTCTAATTCTCGATCGATCGAGCCAGGCAAATTTACACAGTAAATCCTACAGCAGCTCAATTCCAAATTTACATAAAAAGCATATACTTTGAGCAAGTCTAAACAAGACTAAAACATTTTGATCATGGTTTGCCAACATTACAAAATAGAGTTCTAATACATTAGTTCATAATTCCTTAGAACCTAACAAACTCCCCCTTTGGCAATCTGTGACAAAACACAAACTTAAACAAAATGCTCAAAGTTTACAAAAAAAACAGCCCATTACAAAAATATTGTCCATCACAAAAAAATCCAACCTAACTACTATCTATCAGTTGCAAGTGTAGACAGCAGCACAACTAAATCAACCTGTATATTTCCTGAAACACTCAACAAACGCATAAACGCATGTGTGGAAAATACAAGTAAAATATAAATAACTTCTTGATTTCACATAACACAAAATAAAGACATATATCATGAATAACCTCATAAATATAAATTAATAAGCAATGTGAAACAAGAAACATATACAATCAATGTATTTCCCCCTATCATGAATAACCTAATCAAAACAAAGAATACATCATAAGCTAAAAATGTAAATACATGATGAAGCACCTAGATACAATCTAAACCTCCACAAATACAAAAAATCTCCCCCTAACAACAAAATCTCCTCTACATATGTACTCCCCCTTTTTATGACGAATTGCCAAAGGGCAATCACTCATCATCAAAAGGAGGTGGCAGAGGTGATCGTCTAATATGCTCTAGATTAGCTCGCAAAGCACGAAACTCATCAAGCATGTCCACTAAAAGCTGACCATGAGCCACCTGAATGGTCATGACAGTCTCCAACATATGTCGAATGTCTAAATCATCCAAAGTAGAAGGTGGAGGAACAGTAGTAGCAGCAGCAGCAGCAAGATGAACAAACTCCTTAGTCGTAGTATCACCTGTAGAAGATGGAGGAGGAGGTGCGACACTAGAAGACTCAACCCTAGAAAGTTTAGAGCTAGCTCTCATCTGAGTAGCCCTCTGCCTAAGAAAGGTGGCACCTATAGGAGTGCTAATATGGATAGGCTCAGAAGCCAGAAACTCATCTAAACCTAGATGTAACAAAATTTGGTGAATAAAAACAGGGAAGAAAAGAGCATGTGCAGTAGAACTACTCCTATGAACCTCAATCAAAGAACAAATAAAAAGATGGGGAAAGCTCATAGGAGCATCAGAAACAAGGGTATACAAAAACGCACATCTCTCTAAAGGAATAGTGTGCAAATGAGAGATAGGCCAGATGGAATGGCAAGAAATCAGAAAGAAAAGATAATGAGTCTCAATCAACTCGTGAGAGGTGATCCGAGGATCGAAACCCCACTGGATAGAAGTACCAGTAATAAATGACATAATGTCATCAAGGGGCGGAGACTCATCGTACGGGTAGACAGGATGCTGGATCACTGGTACCCCAAGAACAGCGCCACTATTGAAGGAGTAATGGTGTACTCATCACCCCGTATCCAACTTCTCACAAGAGTGTTGGAATCATAGGAGTGGACAGAGAGGTTCAAATAGAACTCTCTAATCAAGGTAGCTGAAGGAGGATGATCAACATCCGACAAAGGTAACCAGCCCCTACACTCAAAGTTTCTCCTAATCTCACCATCTAGCTCATCTAACAGAACCTTTCTCTCAGCCCAAATGTTCCTCTTAAGGTTAAGCTTCTCATATGCTTCCTGGTTTTTCTCACTCAGGAACCTCTCGCTATCAAAGGTGGGGGAAGAAGAAGAAGATGATTTCCTATTGGCTCTAGTCTTCCTAGACATGATGCTAAGGAAAGGACAAGACAAACAGAAAAGAACCAAAAAGGAAACAAGAAAAACCAAGGGCAGACTGCAAGTTAGCACAAAATAATATAGAAAATAACAATCTATATGATGCATGAACAGTATAATCAAATGATGCATGCTCTAATGCAGTAAGAATAAGTTCAATTTAACTTTAAAATCACAAAATTGGCTTAAGCATAGAGTTTATATCAAAAACCCCAAAATTTTGAAAAACCACTTGTACAATTTTCAAGAAATTGACCAATTGATCATTACGCAAGATAGATAAAACATTATAATGATCATATGAATCAATCCAACAAGCCAATTTTATCAAATTAAACCCAATTGAACAAAATCCCCAATTCAGGTAGTTTCAAGCCTTAGAAATTCCAAATTTTCCCAATTCAACAAATTGATCAAATTAATGCACATAGAACAGTTGCATATCATCCCATAACAAAAACCCATTGATCAATTGTGAAAGAAAATGCTTTAATCATCAAAATCCCCAAATTTTCATATGTTCAAAATTATCACCAAAATGCATGAAAAAATACATGAAACTTGAAAATAAATGAAAAAAGAAGGGTATAGAGGTCTTCCCGGCCTTAGAGGACAAAAACCTTGCAAAAGATTCGGAGGAAAACGACAAAAATTTGCTTTGACCCTTAGACCGATCGAAGAGAGAGAGAGAGAGAATAGTGTTTGAAAAGTTTTGAAAAAGTGATGAACACGTGAAACTCAAAGTTTAAAAAAAGCTCTTTATGCTTTTTTCGATTGATTGAAAATTAGATTCAATAGATTGAAAATGCCTTCGATTGATCCAACAGCGATCGAGCACCAATCGAAACACACAGAACCAAACCAAATTTTTAACCGCAATTTCGATCAGTCAAGAAATAGGTTCGATCAAAAAAAATTTTGAAAAAAACAAAGCAATTTTATGTAGAAACTCCTCAAAATATAGTATTTTATGAATAAAATGCATGAGTACGAGATGAAATGTTTTTCAAAAACACTTATTTTGAACCCAGTTTTCCCAAAAATAAGATTTTCAATCAATTCTTCTTAAATTCTCAAAATTCAAACACATTTTGCATAAAAATCAAGGAATTTTCAAACTTGGTTGGCCAAACCAAAATCACACACAATAACATGTACAAAATTTAGCAAAGAGTAACTTGTCTAGTATGTGCAACTAGCAAAAACTTAAGATACATGTGAGGTGATATGTAAATAAAAATCAAGCACAGTTTCTACAAAATTCATCACATAAATTTGAAAGAGACTATCACCTAAAGAGTTACATCATATAAATCCCACATCTGCTAGAAAACAAGTTTGCAATCATGTAAGTTTCTTGATTTGCCTCATAATATACACACCAATTTTATTTGATTAGAAACTTATTAAAATAGCCAGGATAATCTACACACCAATTTTATCATTTAAACCGAGGCTACACCTTTTTTTTTTTTTTTTTTGGTGCATGTGCTACACTTTCTCGAGCTCAAAATCATATAATATGCACTAAGGTGTTCATGATTGGCTAGTAAACAGTGGTGAGATAGTTATTTATGCCTTTCTCAATAAGTTCAAATTTGACAATCAAAGGCATGTGACTTTAAGATCAAGATCATATGATCAAAGACTATAAACATCTTCCCACACAACATGCACTACAAGGCTTCAACTAGTAAAGTGCAATAAATAAGCTCATCCAAGCTAAACAAAATACATAAACATGTTGTGTAAAAATAAATTGGCCAACCCTGATTTCAAATCCAAGAAAATAATGCAAAACACATTTTGCTTCCTTTTTCCCTTTTTTTTTTTTTTTTTTTGAAAAGAAGAAATAAAAATAATCCTAGAATGAAATGCATGAATGTTATGCAATACAAGTCCTAGAAAAAAAAAAAAAAAAAAAAAAAAAAAAAAAAAAACAAAGGTCACAAAGAGTAGAGCGATGAAGCACAAGGACCATGTCAAAAAGACTCACATAGATTGAGCCTTTTGCATCCAAAACTTTTTAGATGCACCACGAGCATTGGAGTTCTTATTCACATTAGAATGATTTCCAACTCCAAGATTGGAATAAAGGTTAAGAGCCTTTACCAATTCACCAATAAGTATCATTGGATCTTGTGCTTGAAGCACAGGCACTTTTGGCTTGTTTGCTCACTTAGCAACTTGCAACTTGAAACAATTTGGACGAATGTGCCCAGACTTTCCACAAAAATGACAGACCCATGCAGGCTTATCATGCAACTTACCCTTAGGAGGGTTATGAGCCTTAGGTTTAGACTATTGAACATCAACCCTAATCTTCCTAGGAGATGTAACTTCTACAGATTTAGCAGCCTCACTCACAGAGGGTTTGACAACCTCACTCACAAGTGGTTTAGAAGAAGGAACAAAATTTGTGGAATGGGATTTAAGCACAGAGATGCTTTCTACAAAACCTAAACCAGTTTTGTCAGAGGGAGACTTTTAAACACTCAGTATGTGATCAAGTTTGGAACTTGCAAACCTATTAGTTTGTTCTCAAGTAACAAATAATTCAAGTTCCAAATTCTTAACTTTAGCAAGCAAAAGCATGTTCTCAATCTTCACATTATTCAATAGTTCATTAGTATCAAACAATTTCACAAGCAAATTTTTCTTTTCAAGTTCAAGAGATGCAATTTTCTTTAGGCCTAAATCAACACTCATAGCATCCTTTGCAGCCACTTTGCAAAGTTTATTGTAGGCTTCTTGTAAATCTGCATCCTTAGAAAGTTCCCCATTAGAAGGGTTCTCCTCAACATCAACACTTTCATCAACTACAACAGTAGCAATAAAAGCAATGAAGCTCCTCATCACTACCAGACTCATTGTCAGAAACTTCATCATCACTAAGGGTTATAGCCATAACCTTACCCTTAAATCTCAAGAATGTTGGACATTCAAATTTCACATGACCATACCCTTGACATCCAAAACATTGTTGCCCTGTAGAATTATTAGAAGGTTGACCTATTTTTTCTTTAGGTTTTTCAGTGTTATTAAACTTAGTGGGATCATTCCTCCTAAAATTTCTAGGTTCAACAGTGTTCTTACCTCATGCCCTTCTGATATTGTTCCTACGAAAATTTCTAAAGTTCTTGGCAAGGTAAGCAATCTCTATAGCAGAGAGTTCATCATCAAATCCACTCACATCAACAGACTTGTGAGAGACTGTGCCCCCAACCCGTTTTTATGAAATGTTGGGCCAAACCCATGTAAATGGGTGGAGTCGTGTTATTGCCTCTCAAAATAGAGGTTCGACTAGTTATATTTTTCCTTTTAGATTAAGGGTTTTACAATAAAGTCGCCACTTATTTAATTATTGGAAAAATAAGAAAACCATGAATGAAAAATTCCTCATTTTATTAATTTGAAATTGAATTTACATTGATATAGGAAAATTACATGGCTTTGGTCCTAGATACAATCTAAGATAAAGTACATGGCTTTGTTTCCTAGTTACAATTTAAAAATCAAAAATTACATGGATAAGCATTTGATCTACTAACCCTTGATCTAAGCTCGGAGGTTATGTTACAAGGTGGGAAGGTGTTAGGTACCCACCTTACCCGATGAAACCAGTCTTTTAGACTATGGTGGCCAACATTCATATCATATCATCCAATATGTCAATCAATTTGTATGTTGAATTTAATGTGTGTGCATGTGATAAACCATAATTCAATTTATTAAGCATGACATTTGGATTGAAAAATAAATTCTAGTGAATGTGTGTGGATAGTGATAACCTAGATTCAAGAATTTAAAAGAATTACTAAACAAACATATTTTTCATATTTTTGATGTGAATTTAAGATTAAATCTAGTAATATGCATGAACATGTGATGAACAACTAAAAACATGTGAAGAGCACATAAGAACAATTAAGAATATTCAAACATATTTAAGAGAATTATCATGCTTTAATCTTAAATTCTCATCATAGCAATATAAACAAACAGTTAGAGAAGGGGATTATACCTTCATGCAAGATCCATATAATGGAGGAGGAGACTCTTGATGAAGGTCCTAAAGGTAGAGGAAAAGAAGAGCTAGGAGAGGGAGAGTGAGTCTCACTCAATACCTTGAGTCTCAGGAAGACCAAGATATGACAAAACTACTCAACTTCACTAGAACTCAAGAGAAGAGAAGAGAGGGAGATTTTTTGTGTCTTGGAATGAAGGAGATGGGGGGTTTATATAGTATTGGTGGAGGAAATATGAATGGAAGGCCATTTAATGAGGGCTGACAAAGAATCATGAACCTAGACCTCATTTTAGCCTTGGGGGAAATTTGGTGCATTAAATGGAAAGATTGGTGGGAGTGAGGAGCAAGCCAAAATTCGGTTTTCCCGTAGCTGCTGTAACAGCCTATAAAGCCAACTTTGAAAAATCATATCTGCCTCAATTCTGATCGGAATTGTCTCATTCTTATGCTCAAATTGAAGCCCCAAATGTGTAGTTTTTGGGAAAAATAACCTCATTCACAGATCAAAAATATTCTGAGAGATATCGATGAAATGGTGAGCAGAGGTCATTTGTTAGAAAATTGTTTCAGCACAATTAACACCAATAGGTCCCAAATTAACTCCCAATTAACATTAAATGGCTCCAATCACTCTCATTTCAGACTTAATTGGTTCCAAATTTACTCTAATTAAAAGATAATTGCACAAATTACTCATTGAATAATTAATATTTAACTATCTAGTTAATTAGGTGTGTGCAACCCTACCATAAAATGTAGTCCTAACCAATCAAATTATGACACATCATCGATCTCAAATTGATTATACTTATAACCAATTGAAATCAATTGTTTATAATCACATATAATCGGACTCAATTTGTGATAGTGCATCTCAGCCATTAAAACTTGATTTAATGATAATTTTCAATCTAATGGTCCGATTAGAGCTCATGACCAGTCGATTTAATCGTTACAACATCAAGATCACTTTGGTGAAATGAGATTAAAGATCTAATGACCAGAATCAAGATGCATATTTCCAATGTGAAATTACCCTTTTACCCTCCATGTGAGGTTAAATACGGGTTGCAAAATAGGGTGTTAACAAGACTTAAGAGCCATTGATTTAGATTTGCTAGTCTTAGGTAGGTCCAACTCATAGGACTGAAAAGATCCTACAAGTTTATCCACAGGGATGGAGTCCACATCATTACTTTCAGTGATGGCAATCACTTTGGGTCTAAAATCCTCAGTCAAAGATCTAAGAATCTTCCTAACAATTTTAGGTTGATCATAGATTTTACCCAAATTATAAGCAGAATTAACAATATCGTTAAGCTTAGCATAGAATTCATCAAAAGATTCATCATCAGACATCCTAATGCTTTCAAATCTAGTAGTTAATTGCTGCAACTTATTGATTTTAACAGCCTTTGTGCCTTCATGCACAGTTTAGAGGATATTCCAAGCAGTGAGCAATCTCAACATTAGAAATTCTCTTAAATTCCTTCATAGAAACAGCATTAAAAATATCATTCATAACTTTGCTATTAAAAGCGGTTGCTTCTTTCTGAGAAGTTTGCCACTCACTAACAAGAGTAGTGGGCTTCTCCCATCCGTATTCAACGGAGTTCCAGACTCTCTCATCAATAGATTTCAGGAATGCTGTCATCCTTACTTTCCAATAAGCATAGTTATTCCCATCAAAGTGAGGTGGAATAACAAGAGAGTGTCTGTGTTCCTTGACAACAAAGGTCAAGGATCAACTCTTAGATCAAAAAATCTACAACTAGAAAGCTACCCGCTTTGATACCACTTGTTTGTTTTTAGACCCCTTAAAACTACAACAAGATTAACCTAGGTAATTAGTCAAATGATTACTTAGTCAAATTATCAAATCTAGGTTAACACACATATATCATATTATTGTAAAGTGCGGAAAATAAAGAACACAATAATATGATAACTCAGGAAAACCAAATTGGTAAAAACCTGGGGAGGATTTAACTTAGTTATCCTTAAGGTAAAACTGAATCCACTATGAAAGAATTGAAGTTTACACAATAGCGACTTAGACCACTAACATTCTATTGCTATCTCGAGTAGGAAACTTACTACCATGACCACGTGACAGCTCCGAGTCCACGGCCTACTTCTTTCTTAGATTCCCAGCAAGTACAAGCACTCTCGCTTGTGTATCCTTAAGTTCTTGACATAATCTTGAATCTTGGAAACCCTAAGTATGTGTGAAGGCAACCACCTCTTGATCTTACAAAAGATTCACACACACAGCATAAGGAGCAACCTAAAACGTGGCTAAGGTTTTCCCTTTTATACCTAGGACAAAACATAAAACCCTACACGTTAAATGGGCTTGGGCTGAGTTAGAAATTCTACAGAAAAAAAAAATCTACACGAGTTTCGATCGATCGAGTCTAATTCTCAATCGATTGAGCCAGGCAAATTTACACAATAAATCCTGCAACAACTTGATTCCAACTTTACATAAAAAGCATATGTTTTGAGCAAGTCTAAACAAGACTAAAACGTTTTGATCATAGTTTGCCAACATTGCAAAATAGAGTTCTAATACATTAGAACCTAACAAAGACATTTAAACTCATATGGGTCTTCTTCAAATTGTTATTTGCAAAACCCAACAAGATTGATTGTATCTTGAAAACAAGTTTATAATAACCCTTTAACAACTTAAGTGTGGGGGTGGGGGGGCAAATATTGTTGAAGGAAGCGATTTCATTGTGCCTTGAAGCTACTACAATTTCTATTTGTTCTTAAATTTGTCTTGTTTCTTAATTGTTCATTCCATTGTTCTCCAACAATCTTAGTCAATATTTACTGCAATAGAACGAGCAAACGATTTAGATTTAAAGAGGTTTTCAAAGAATGAATCAAGTATTATGAAGATTCAATGAAACAAGATTTAAAGAAACAAGGGTTCTTCGTTGGCAAGATTAAGTGACAATTCTTTTATATTGTAGATACACTAGAAAGTCATGTTCATGATTGAACATTTAAAGTACGAATTCTAATATTGAAGAACATTTAAAGTACGAATTCTTATGGACTAACGGAAAGGGTATAATATATAAATCTAACATGGGCTAGAGCCTAGAGGCATTTTCTCTTCTTACTCCGAAAAAGTAGGTGGGAAAAACACTTAGTGCAATCATATCATATCATATTATATATTATATACTATATAATAAAAGTTGGACTTAAAAGCTATGTTTTAACAAAACATGTGACTTCCAACATTGCTTAAGAGAGTGTGTTGTGTGTAATAGAACTTGCCCCACCCTCCCTTAAAAGTTACCATAGCTTTTGAATGAAGTTGTGGTGTGCCTTTGTGTTAAAACTCATTTCCCTCTTGTGTGTGTGTGTGTTTGTTTCTCAAAAAAACAAAACATGTGACTTATGTTTTCTTTGTATCAACTTTTTTTTTTCCTTATGAAAAAAAAAAGTCATAATTTGATAAATAATTTTGGACTTATCATATTACTTAGTAAGATATTTTTTTAGGATTATCAATATAAATTTAATTGGAACTTTTTTATAGATAAATGCAAATATTTAATTGTTGTTATCAAAATTTTTTCCACACCTTCTTTTTTCCCTATCCTAAAATCAGTTAAGTTTGAAGCATCATAATTTTTTCACTTCTGATTATCTATAACACATGTTTTTAAGATAAATTATTTTCTCTAATCAATTTTATCTCATTCAATCAAGACATTATCTCTTTGCTCACATTGCACACCACACTTCTTCTAAAAAATATATATTGCACACCTCACATATTAGACTTCCTCCTATCAGTTTTCCTCTCCATAACACGTTCTAGCTTTCCACTTTCAAGTTCAAAGTCACCAAACTGTATGGTAAAAAATTATTCCATTTCTGTTTAATAAGGTTATGTTATTTTATATTTCTTTCTTTTCAAAGCGACAATTATAATTTTTCCCATTTATGTTACTGCTTGTTTTTTTATTTTGTTTGGGTTGGTTTGATCTTCCTAGGTAAGTAGTCTGGTTTTTTTTTTTTTTTTTTTTTTGGCAATAGGATTTGAATTCATGTTCTTGATTTTCCATTACATTTATTTCTTAATTCTTGGTATTGAAACAAGTTTTTTTTTTTTCCTCTTTTCTTTTTATTTTTTCTTAATTCTTCATTTTAACCCAAGTTCTTGAATTAACATTTTTGTTATAACTAATTTTCTTATTCTTTGTATGGTATTAACTTTAGGGCATTCGTGTTTTTGAAAAAGTTTATGGTAGCTATGTGTTTTTTGAGGGCTGGTTTGGTATTGGTATTCACTATGATTTTCAATATGTATTCTTGAAGAGTTTTAATATGTATCCTTCTTTATGAATATTATCTAGATTTTTATTAAATTTGAAACTACCAGATATCATTCTAATATTGATTATAGGTAGAACTCTTACCCCTTATTTTATTGAGGTAATTATTTATAAAGTTTCATTGCTGTGATCAAAAGAGCACATCCCCGGTACCCCCTCCCTCCAAGCAATAACGCATCATGCTCATACATCATGCGAAGCAAGGTTTAGATTACTCACTTACTCTTTATTGATCCTTCAACTTTTTTAGGTAGCTTTTATGAGCATTGCATCTATTATTTATCTCAAAGATGAGGCTCCCATTACTATCGCAAGAATGGTGGACAAGTATGTATTGCTTGCATACGTGAAATTAAAAGTTTAATTATCTGGTCAAAAGTTATATCATTCTAATGCTTTAGATTTTATTTATTTTCCTCTTGTGGTTGGTTCATTCTAGCACGTTAAACTGTGGTCACACAAACATGTTATCACCATCAGTCAAATGAAAAGGTTTTTTTTAAATGTACTTCAAATTTATAGGCTCTAAAATATGATTTGGTGTGGGATCACTAATATTGGAATCTTGGTTGTATATATTTTACATGATAGTAATAAACATGAGTAGAATTCAATCAACCCAACCCAACACTTAAATATATTATGCTTCTAAATTTACCCAACCACTATGCTTCCCACAAGTCTTCTTTTACACCTTACATATACTTAAACTGTCTTTCGATATATACATGCATTATTATTTTACTAGATATGATTAGCTACAAAAATATATGCTTTATTATTATTTTGGGTCACTTACCAAATTCAAATATTTAGATAAACCACATTAAGTTTTGGTTAAGTTAATAATTATAAGCCTTTTAAATAAATGTATATAATGAGATTATGATACGATTTGATTAAATTGAAATATAATTTCTAAGAAAGCTCAATAATAAAGTATTAAAAATCATTAATACCAATATATCATTTATAGTCCTAACAACTACTAGTTGTTCTTCATATATAAACTTTTTCCCCCCAAATGTTTGATTCAAGATATTGTAATATCATCAAGAAATTCACAATCCCTCAAAGGTAAAAAGTACTTTTAACGTCCTCTTTATTATTATTGCTAAAAAAAACTGCAACCCACTTATAAAACTCATTATATTGCAATTCTATTAGATATACAATCAGCTCCGTTCCATTAGATATCAAAAGCATAACATATTTTTACTAACTACACTTTTGAGCAATAAAAAATGTCTTTTTTTTTTAGAATAGTGTCATTTTGTATTACTTGAACTCTAAAACAAGACTATTTTACCCTTAATTTTAATAATGACCTCATATGGTTTTTTTTTTTTTTTTTTTTTTTTTGGGTTGTCAACTCTGGAATTTTCCACCTACGTGAAATTATTATTTTACTCTTGAGGATTTGAAGAATGAATTTTAATAATTAAAAATTATATGTCTGCAATATTTCAATAATCCATTGATTCATTCAAATTAGTTCTATCACACTTATTTGTTTTGTTGGATGGAAGGAGAGAGAATGGAAAACATGTTCCATTTTCCTTTGTTTGGCTTAAAAAATAAAAGGACATTAAAGAAATGTGGAGAGTTTGACTTTTTTTTAATTTACTTTTATATTCTTGTAATTAATTATTAATTTATAATTTACAAAAATAAAATAATAAAATAAAATTTTAAAAAAGTGTTATATTCACAACACTTTACCGCAAATCTTAAGTGCTAAGGTTCTAATTTAATCCCACCATTAAAATGATATTTTTGCCCAATAACAATCAATATTAACTTAGCCCATAGAATTTATTGTAAAAGTGTTATAAAATATTGTGCACGTCACATTTCTCAAGTTTTTAAAATTAGTTTTTCTTTTTTAAATTTTCTCTTCGAAGTAATTTATTTCTCTTCTTTTCCATGCAACCAAATGAAAAATAATAATAATACTAATACTAAAACTATAGATTAAAAAATATTTAAAAAAAAGGGCAAAATAGAATCAAATGAAAAATAAAAATAATAATAAGAATTTATTAAAATCAAACCTATGTAATTCACAATTTAGAATAATAATAATAATAATAATAAAACTACAGATTAAAAAAAAATTAAAAAGGGAAAATAGAATCAAAGGTTCCAGAAACAGTATATTCTAAGAGGGGGCAAAAAGGTAACTCAACCATGGTTCAGAACTTAAAATTCCAGCTATCCATTAGTAAGGATGGTATAGCCACGACGGACGGTTCAGATTAACGATCAGAAATGAATCCAACGACTGGGAACAGCTGACAAAGAACACTGTCTAATTGGTTAAAGGCTATTTCGGTTTCTCTTTCTCCTCTGCACCACAACCGTTGCGATTTTCGCATCGTAGCAAAAAAATAAAATAAAATAATTAATAAAAAAAAAAATCAATCTATCAAAATCTTAAATTAGGGTTAGAATTAGGGTTAGGGTTAGGGTTTCTTGGAGAGAGAGAGAGAGAGAGAGAGAGTGATCGATGAAATGGAGATGGACTATGTGAGTGAGTTCCCTCATTCTCACATGGATCGGCGACCCAGAAAGAGACCCAAGTTAGCTTGGGAACTCACTCAACCCCAAACCAACAAGGTACAGTTTTTTCTTCATTTTTTGCTTTCTCTAATTTTCTCAGTTTTTTTTTTTTTTTTTTAATCTTTTCAATCTATTCATTTCTAGGGTTTTTTTTTTTTTTTTTTTTGGTTCTTGAAATATTTGGATGAATGGGAATTTTGTTAGGGAGGTTAATTTTCTTGGTGATAATTATTTACATTTTTTTTTTCCTGGGAATTTTTTGGTTTGGGAATATTTCAAGAACCAAAAAAATTGAAATTTTTAGGCCTATAAATATGTTCAATTTTTATTATTTTCAAGAAAATATTCAATGAAGAACAAAATATATGAATTTGCTGATCTTTAAGTTTTCTTGCAAAGTATTTTATGGAAAATTTTCCAACCTAATAGGTTTTTTTTTTTTGGATACCTAATTGAGCAGATAGGAATTTGCATTATTTTTGTTAAATATGTCATGTTTTCTGTATTGGTTTATGGTGTAATGTGTGCTTTGCTTTTATAATTGTGCAAAGATTGATTTTCTGTTTGGTTGATGAGAAATAGAGAGGTGAATAACTTAAAAAGAATAGTGGTTTAAGGTGGAGGAGTATGTTTTATTAATTATTTTTTTGTTTGGCGGAGTATGAATATATGGCTGTGTGTAGGCTGAGTCAGGAATATATTGTGGGCAAGATTTTGAGGGTGGGACAAGCTTTGGACCTTCAAGGATACTACCAGACCATGCTAGTCTATTTGTAAAGGGATTGGCTCAAAAAGGCTCTCCCCCATGGCGTGACGATGACAAAGATGGGCATTACATGTTTGCGCTTGGAGATAATTTGACATCGCGCTGTAATTACGCACAATCACCATTGAAAAGCTTTTGTTACATTCTATTATCTGCCCCAAAGCATGATAAAATTTTCCACCAAACTATTGAGCCCAAGTTCATAGTCTTTTGTTATTTTCTTTACATAGCTTTCTAAAACTAAATTTATCCTCACTTTTAATTGTTAGTTATGAATGTGATTTATGAGTAGAAAATTACTGATATACGAATAGGAGGATAGTATTTAGATTAGTGGAGATGATATGGAATTGGATAATAGATGGTTTATTTTCAGGCATTTTGTATAGGTTTTAATAGTTTAAGATAGAGTCGTCAGTTCTTGTGCAACAGGAGTCTAAAACAGTCTTCATATTCAATCATCCTTTCCCCCCCCCCCCCCAAAAAAAAAACCAACCCCAAAAAACAAAAAAAAAAAAGAAATTCCTCCACCCCAAAGTCATTATGCCTTTGGGATTAATCTCACCCAATGGATTTCCTTTATATTTATTTAATTTTTTATTCCTGTACCCATTACACAATACTCTATCAGTTTGGTTTAGTAGTTCTTGCTCTGATTAAGTCGTTCCTGTGTGTGCTTTCCTTATTGCAGATAAGATCCACAGAAAGATTGGTGAAGGTTAGTATTTTTAACTCTCTGTTTGCATTCTTTTCTTTTTTTAAGTTGAGTTTCTTCGTACCATGCATTCCTCATCCAGTATCCCTTTCATTCTGCAGGCACCTTTGGTCAGGTTCTTGAATGCTGGGATAAGGAAACAAGGGAGATGGTTGCCATAAAAGTTGTGAGAAGTATTAAGAAGTACCGTGAAGCAGCAATGATAGAAATTGATGTGCTCCAGTTGCTTGGAAAGTATGACAGAACTGGAAGTCGGTGAGTGTAGTTTTGCTTATAATATTATCTCTCCTTTTGCTTCATCAGTTTTGATATGAATTTTATATTAGTGGAGTGGTTTTATTCTTTGCAGTTGTGTACAAATACGGAATTGGTTTGACTATCGAAACCATATATGTATTGTAAGTATAAGTTGATTTATGATAACATGATTTTCCCAGCTTCATAAATATTTGTGCCTTAAGACTTGCCGCTGTGATTTAAATGGTCTTAACAGGTCTTTGAGATGCTTGGACCAAGCTTATACGATTTTCTCCGGAAAAATAATTATCGCCCATTTCCTGTTGATCTTGTCCGCGAGCTTGGCAGGCAACTGTTGGAATGTGTGGCATGTGTGTAGTTGTTACTTCTGTTATTTCTTTTTTATCCTTGTCAATGTTGATGGAAACTGCTCTACTGGGAATTGCTTAAAAACCTTCTTTTACTGCTCGGGGAATTTTGTAACATTGTTTACATAATTTTATCATTTTGGTGTTATACATGAAAACTCTATTGAGTTTGAGACATAAAAGCTTTTTTTTAATAAAAATAATCTGATGGTATGTGTTCTTATGTTGGTTGTGGTCTATGAATTTGGCAGTCATGCATGATATGCGCCTTATTCACACCGACTTGAAGCCTGAGAACATACTTTTTGTTTCTCCAGAGTATGTAAAAGTACCTGACTACAAGGTACACCTTCTAATATGCACGTTCTCAATTTTTGCTTTTGTAGTTCCTTGAAGGAGGATTTCATGCAATATCTTTTCAATCCACTACAGGTTACATCCCGGTCACCAAAAGAGGGAACCTATTATAAGCGGTTGCCAAAGTCTAGCGCAATTAAGGTTATTGATTTTGGCAGCACAGCTTATGAGCATCAAGACCACAACTATATTGTCTCTACTAGACACTACCGTGCCCCTGAGGTTATTCTTGGTATGCTAATGTTTTGACTACTCTTTTGCCAGTTCTTCCTATTCCATATCTTGTTGAAATTTATGGGTATAAGCTTTATATGTCTTTCCAGGACTTGGATGGAGTTATCCATGTGACATATGGAGTATTGGTTGTATCTTGGTAGAACTGTGCTCTGTATGTCTAACATCTCAGATCTATGTTGAATTGTAAGCCAGATGGCTGTACTGTGCAAGTGTTACAAATGCTGATAAAGAAATGCAATTGATTGCAGGGAGAAGCTTTATTTCAGACACATGAGAACTTAGAGCACTTAGCCATGATGGAAAGGGTTCTAGGCCCATTACCTCAGCACATGTTGAAAAGAGCTGAGTGCGTTCCCATTCAAGGACTTCCATTGACTATATCAGCATTTTTATGTTTATAGAAAACAGTAGTTCATCTATGTCTACAATTGTTTCTGTTTCAGCCGCCATGCAGAGAAGTATGTCAGAAGGGGTAGATTGGACTGGCCAGAAGGTGCAGCCTCTCGGGAAAGTATTAAAGCTGTTATCAAGTTACCCCGTCTTCAGGTGTGTGTATGATGTTGCCTTTTCCTAGCTTAACTTTTGGGACAAAATGTCTGGATAAACCTATGCATATGATTTTGCTCTGTGTTCTGTTTTGCTTTGGCAGAATCTAGTAATGCAGCATGTAGATCACTCAGCAGGGGATCTTATTGACCTATTGCAAGGTCTACTTAGATATGACCCCTCCAAGAGACTAACAGCTCGTGAAGCCCTCAAGCACCCATTCTTTACCAGGGATCAATACAGGAGATTTCTGTGAGTGGTTTGGTTTTTCATTCTGGTGGTGGTATGTTAATTGCTTGAAGTGGTTTTTGGTAAGAGTCAAAGGGCTGGCATTTCTTGTTGCATTACTTTTATTTATTGTCTAAAGTTGCAGCATATGAGGCCTGGTCATGATTTCGTGACTTCTTTGATTCTTGTTTTATTGAGCTTGTGTAGATAATCCCATTCTCAGGAGAAGCATTCTCCTTTGTCCAATTTTGTACCAAGAAATGCATTGTATCTGTTTTCCATTTTTGTATACGAGTTGATTACTATGGACAAGTTTGCCCAGTGTTGGTTATGTTGTTGGAATGATGAGGAAGACCTTTACCATGTTGTCATGTAATTCTGCAATACTCCATTCATGAATCACTAGGAATTCTTTGTGCCTTTTGCTATTTATGATGAAATGCTACTTTGCCTTGAATTTTACTTGTATTGTATCATGTCAAAATTCACGATATGTTTGCATGTTATTTTAATCTGCGGGTCCTCTGTTTATTGGGATTACACAGATTGAAACGAAGAAAATATAGCGACACGTTGGGCCCGAAGGTGGAGACCCCTCTAAAAAGGAAATTGTTGATATAATTATTTTATATTATAATTGAAAAAATATCACAACATTTTCACAACTAAAACGTCAACCCACCTTAAAATAAGGGCATTGTAAAAATGTTGTGAAATTGTCCCTAAACTTTCTCAAGAAAATATTGTATTCATGACAGTTTACCAAGTCAACTGTAAGAATCCACAGAATACTTTGAAATACACAGAATACACAAAATACTTCAAGATTGTTTACAATACAAAAGAAGTAATATTTTGCATCAATAGTATTTTCGTATCAATATTAAAAAAAAAAAATTAAAAAAAAATTAAAAAAATAAAAATAAAAAAAGAAAGAAAATGAAAATTGATTTTAACAAAATGACAGGGTTTTGGTAATGTGACGAAAAAAATTACTCGATGTTGTAGCATATGGCGAAATAATACTCTCTATAGTCCGAGAAAAGCAATTCACACTCACGGTCCACGGCTACATGAGTGCCCAAACGTCATAAGTGTGGATGGTGTTTATAATAATCCAATATGCTTCTTCAGTGTTTCGTTTTGCATTCGCTCCTAATCAAAGCCCCGGTAGGAGGTCCAGACATGAGAATATAGCAATGAGTATGCAACAAATACGAGTATTTTAGGAGCCTCCCCAAAGTAGATCGTGCCCTGAAATAACCTTTCACTTGAAACTGGACCCCATCAGCTTCTATCTGCTTCTTAAGCCTTCGAGCCGCTACCAGTGGAATCCCAACCTGACTAGTCACCATATGAATATAAGCAAACTTGGATTGGGCCCGTGTGGCGTAGAATGGTGGAACATATTGAGTAGCAATAAGGGTACTTCCATAGTATAGATCAATGTACATGTAACTGAAATCAACGTTCACTTTCCTGTTTGGATTTGAGAAGTTTGCGAGCATAGTAACATCAGCATTGAGCAGATAGCCCATGTCAAGATAGGCTGCATTCAAGGTGGCAGCAGATATATCAAACCGGGGGAGCCGTGGCCGATAAACAAGATAGACTATGAGGACAATTAGGCCTCCTACGATTATGACAACCCAAAGAATTGCACAGAACACTGCAAGAAACCACATTAAAGGTTTGTGTCGATGATGATGCTCTCGTGGCAATATCGTCAGGCCTGATTGGTATTGACCCTGCCGCTGCGGATGTTGCCTCCAGTTAGGTGGCGATGAAGACCCATGTGGCGGGGGCTGCTCATTTTGCGTCCTTTGGCCAGAAGGCAGGGTAGATGGGACAGGTGGCGGTGAAGAGGGGTCTTGTGAGTTGAGACGTTGCTGATTTGGCTTCGATTGGCTAGATGGCAGAGCAGCATTCAGGGGAAAATGGTCTGCAGACCCAGGGGACTGTTGATCTTGTTGCCGTGGACGCGATGGCTGGCGTTGCTCTTGACCACCCTGCTTGGATTTTTTTCCCTTTTTGGAAGGTGGTTGTGGCCATTGATTGGGTGGCTGTCCCTGTGAAAAGGGTGGCTGGGAACGTTGGTCATGTGACGGTGGGCGCTGGGAACGTTGGTCTTGCGATGGTGGGCGCTGGGAACGTTGGTCTAGTGACAGTGGGCGAAAATAAGGGTTGGTTTCAGGTTGCTGATCAGGGTCGCTATCACGTTCCTGATGCAGCATGGCTATTATGGATATTCGTGCCTGGGCAATGACGAAGATTAGGAGGGGAAATATGTAGAGCAGTTATTATTGCTAATGGGAGAGAGGATGACTTCATGAGAACTTCAAGAATGATTCATGTACAGGGCAAAGAATCGAACATAAGCTAAGTATTGGAGGCAAGTAATCTTGGCGACACCTTTTACTTTTAATTCTCTACTAAGGTGAGTTACACTCAGTTGTTTATGAACCCACATATTGCAGGATACCGTATCAGATGCTGGCAACTCATACAGGGCTTGGGGCCACTTCTAGTACTTAAATTAACATTTTGTGTTATGGAAAGACTATTATGCCAAGCAAATCCTCTGATTTTCAGTGTGTCAATGAGACCTTTACTGATGGCAAGCATGACTTTTCGCTTTTGCTCTACTTCCACACAAAGAAACAAGTTCTGTTACAGAACACCAAACATCCTGGTTAAAGTACATACATTATCCGACAAGGCACTTTTTTTTAAACCTTCTTTACACCATTACCACCCTCTCTCATTTGCCTAATGTTTTGCGCACAATTTCATAAATTAGTTGATGAGATGTGGATATGTTTGAATACTACATATTGTTGAAAATTGAGAACTAAAAATATTATAACAAAATAATTTTTAAATACGTAAATAGTACCATAGGATCCAGTTTTAAAGTTTTTCTTACTGAAAAAAGTACTTGTAAGTCCCGTAAACAGTACATAAGACCCACTGTTTTCCAGCAAAACGCAAGAACCCACGGAAAACATGCATTCCAAACTTACACATATAGTGAGTAGTGACTTACTGACTTCAGTAAAACCTTATCATCACCTTGTGCCAACTGCCACTAACTGTTCGCTGCTGTCTGTGCAATCTTCCTTCCGCTCATTGGCTTCAACTTTGCTCATCCTCATTATCCTCTATGGCTATTTAAAAGTTGCAAATGTTGAACGGTTTACCTTCTTACATTAAAAAAAAATGGCGAATTTAAATGGAGGGAAGCACGAAACAAAAACAGCTCATCTATACAGACTGAATTCCTATCTCTGTTTGACAAGTTCTTAGGAAGATTGAAGCTTGTTATGAAATTTTTTTACACCATCAAAAGGTATCCGTCCAAATTCATGTCTTCTATGAGTATATAGATTCTTAATTATCACAGATGATGCCTATGAAACCAAACCACCTTATCTAATTAAAGGCAGCTCTACATAGTTAGACCCAATGCGACACATGCTCTGGCTTGTGACTCAGGGTCAAGAGCTACAGGCAATCCTAAAACTTTGAGGTCTCTCATTCACTGGTTAAAAGTGACGAGGGTAAAGTTTGCAAGTGAAACATAGCTTCAACAGTAATCTGGTTAGTTCTCATGTATCGATTATGAATTATCAGTGTGTCCTCCCATCATAGTTGTGGGATTATTATACTCTGCATGTCCTTCAGACATTGCCCTCATTGTTCTAGATAAAATTTCAAACTCTTTTACTGGGCTCGTAATCATTTTCAACTATTCAATCACAAAACTGGGCAGCAACGTGGTTTCAAGTCCTTGGAACAAAACTTCTGCTCCATTCCCTATAAATTTCTCTTCGGCTGCAAAAAATCTGGTTAGAAGTTTAGCAAAAGTTGTATATCAGTCCCTATGTTAAATTAAAAACAAAATAAAAACGTAAATAAATAAATGGACCAGGTGTTGAATTTAATGCATGTGGATGAGAAATCCATACCTCTGCATCTAAATTTCAAATTCAAATTGAATCATTAGTCTCTTCCCTTTTTTCATGCTGTAGAGGCCTTAATACCTAAGAGAATCAATAGTGAAAATCTGTAAGAGTTAGTTTGGTTCCTTAGAGAGTGAGGGAGAGTTGCAAGATCACAAGTACAAAATCATCATAAATGGAAGGCCCTAGAGCATGAACAATAGAAATGGTTTTATTAATGTAACTAGCTGGGACAGTAAGCAAGCAAGAGAACTTATTAAAAAAAAAAAAATGAAACATGTCACGACATATCACATAAAAAAACTACAAAAAGGTAGAAAGAAATAGGGCTAATTACAGATCACTTACCTGTGATTAGGCCCGATTTCACGTTGCCTTCCTAAAGTTTGAAAAGTGTCCCATTAGCCCAATTATGCATCCATTACCCACCTCATCACTTTCACCATTCAAAACATAAAAAACATTTTTTTTTTAAACAGAGAAATCAAGATCGAAAAGGGATATTTATAAATATTGAAGAAGTTTCTTATGCTTTGGCTTAAGAACAGTAAAGGAAAACCCTAGGAATGGATATGGATTTTCACAGGCCTCCTCTAACCTAGCCACCACTTCAGGACGTTCCCCAACCTACAACCATTGGTATTTTCTCTATAATAGCCACCACTTCAGGAGGTGCCCCGACCTACAACCATTGGTATTTTCTCTATAATAGCCACCACTTCAGGAGGTGCCCCGACCTTCAATCATTGGTATTTTCTCTATAAAATCTTTGGCTTTTCAATATAAAATCTTGAAAGAACCCTTCTAGGCTTTTCACTATAAAATCTTGAAAGTAACAGATAAACATCCTCATAGGAAAGGGAAATATGAATAACTAGAATTATCCTTTAAATACCCGAAGCTTGAGTAAAGAATCCAATTGCTTCTGCATAAGAAAAGGAGCTTTGAAATAACAGCTGGCACTATACCTTCTGCCATGAAGACATCCATTCTATACTTTCCCTTCCAGTTGCTTTGCTGCCTCCAAATTTAACCTTCCATCAAAAGTGAACCTTTCATGAAAGCATCCTTTGGTTCAGGTTGGACGACCTGAACTCGGCAGAGGAAGAGATTTCTCTTACGAGTGCAAAATGTCCCCCATCTGGGGATGTCAAAATTAGAGTAATTTTTTGTAAGTATATATTAAAAACCCAAATCCATTTTTATGGTTTTCCTTTTGTGTTCTTAAGCCAAAACATAGGCCACTTCTATAATTTTTTCAAATACCCCTTTTAGATCTTGTTTTTCTGATTTTTTTTTTTAATGTTTTTAACAGTGAAAATGATGAGGTGGGTAACAGTTGTATAACAAAGCCAACCTCAGGTGGGTAAAGTAACATTTTTCAAACCATAAGTAAGCAACATGAAATCAGGCCTAATCACAAGTGGGTAATCTATAATTAGCCCGAAGAAATAACATAAGCATAATTTGAAGCTATGTTGACCAACATTTACTAGATAACTTGAAAATATATTGAGAGTAGGGTTATACATTATGAAAGGAGAGAGAATTATTAAATTCAGAGAGATAAATTACATGTGATGAAGCCTAATTTTCTAGGAGATGTTTGGTTTAAGAAAGAGTATGTCCTGCCCAGTAAACATAAACAGAAGCATTTTTGTCAGTAATACTCCACAACATGCCCCTCTCAGCAACGCCTTTTTCGTGACTCATGCAGCAAGTAAAAATCTTGCACTGATGGTAAAATATTTATCTATCATAAAACTCAAGGAGGACGAGCAGCTCATACCTGAGTACCATTTTTGGGAAACTTCCAAGAAGGGCAACAGGGCAGAACAGGATAGGCCTGACGAGCTCAATGTCAAACCAATTAATACTGGCAAATATGTGTTCTGCCACAGGCTATAAAGACCAAAACGGCATCAATACCATAAAATTCAACCTGAAAATACAGAAGATTTAATCATATGCAAAAGAACTTAGGATATCCTGTGCACATGAGCTGCTTAACTATTAATACGAGAACAGAAGAGTACATTAGCATAAAAATTTATACATTGGCGTTAGCTTAATATATAGTTTTGAAGTTCACTTTTGCTAAAAGATAATAGAATACAAAAGAATTTATGTTTTTTTAATCAAAACAGGTTAATCACTACAAATATGAGATGAAATATAAGATGATAAACCAAATGACTGGTCTACCTACTTGGAGGGCCAATTTTCAAACCAACAATTAGCACTATGCACAAAGCACACAATGATCACACCATCAACAAACTATATCAAACACACTATACATAACATAACATAACATAACAAAAACTAGCATTAAAAATTGCCGTTGGTGTTATCTTTAGCCTATAAACTCTTTATCTGTTGCATATTAGCATTACATAGATTGTACAGTAACCAGATTGCAAAAACTTAATGTAAACAAGACAAGCTTGTGCGCGCATGTATATAGAATGGCAATGGGTGCTTAATGATTTCATGGCATTTAAATTTTTTTTTTTTTTTTTTTTGATAATTAACGAAAAAAATATATATTAAAAAGAAAACATACCAAGTCCGTTCATGGCATTTAATATGTTTATAGCATGTAGAAATGGACGAATCATTATTTTGAGATATTGTCAACAAAGCAAGACTTTGCTAATTGTTTATAAGTAACCTTTCTACGATATCATAGAAACTTGAATCATTAACAGATACAACATAGATAAAGCGAAAGGTGTGAGTATATGATACAAACCATTTTTTTACATTCATGTGGCATCTCTTGAATGGATGGCATTTATTAGTGTTTCACAAACAGCACTGTCAAGAGTAAAGCCCTTCTCCATCATCTGATCCCATACCCTACAAGCCAATGAAAGTTTCTTTTCTCGTATAAGCCCTCCAATGATCAACTTGAAAGTTACTTCATCAGGATAGGACCCACTTGTCTGCATTTCCTCAAAAAGAAGCATGGCTTCACTCACTCTAGAAGCCTTGCAAAGCCCATTTATGAGGGCATTGTATGAAACCACATCAGGTGCAATTCCCTTCTCCACCATATCACAAAAAACACTATGAGCCATCACAATTTTCCCAGTCTTACATAGATGATCAACAATTGTAGTATAAAATATACGATCAGGTAACAAACCCATGCCAGCCATCTGATCAAGAAGTTTCTTTGCTACAACAGAATCACCTTCTCTAAGAAAAGCTTCTATAAGAATTGTAAACGTCACCAAATCTGGTGCAATCCCCTTCCGCTGCATTTCCTCAAAGAGCTTGTAAGCCCTTCTAATACGGGATGCCTTGCAAAAGGCTCTTATAATAGTATTATACGAAACAGCATCACACAACCCCAGTGCCTCCATCTTATTCACCATCAACAAATAAGCCTTATCCGGCAGGTTTGCTTTACAAAGCCCTTTTAAAAGTTGGTTATAACTATAAACATCCGGTTCCATCCCACTCCTCTCCATCTTCTTCATCAACTTCTCGGCCTCCTCCAACATAAGTCCTTCACAACAATAATTCAATAACACATTGTACGTAATCAAATCCGGCTCACACCCATTCCTCCTCATAAACGACCTAATTGCCTGCGCCTTATCAATCCTACCTGCTCTACAAAACCCACTAATCAATGCATTGAACATCAAAATATTAAACTCAACTCTACCCTTCATCACACCCATTGTAAGCTCATAAGCCAAATCAACCTTCCCACCATCACACAACCCTATAACAAGCGCTGTACACGCCTTATTATCGGGACTAAGCCCTTTATCAATCATTTCACGCCACATATCAACCGCGGCATCAAACCGCCTAGCTTTACACAACCCATCAATTAGTATAGTGTATGTTACAACATCAGGCTCTCTACCTTTCTCAACCATTCTATAAAACAATAGCAAAGCCAATTCTAATCTATTCTCATTACACAAAAGGTTCAAATATATATTAAAAGCCCATATATCAGGAATACAACCAAGCCTATCCATGTCTTCTAGAAGCTTATCAATGAGGCTAAAGTTCTTGACTTCACACAAACCAGAGATGAACCTTGAGTACGTAAATGGGATTAGAGAAAAACCCTGGTGGGTCATTTTGTAGTAGTAGTGCTCAGCTAAGTCGAAACGAGATTCACGGACCAGTACGCCGAGGAAGCGGTTGTAGTCGATGCTGAAAATGCGGCAATTTGATTGAGTCATTTCGTCGAACACTTGGACTGCTTGGTCGATGAGACCAGTTTTTACTAGGCGTGAGATTCGAGCTCGGTATATGAGGCGGTGTGCGCCAAGACTGCGATACATATCAGGGTGAATGCATAGCAGAGGGTTGGGACGGTGAGACCTGATGGGGTACTCAATGCAGGAGCATGTACAACAGAATCAGAGAGCGAAGGTAGCTCCTGGTTTCGGCTATGGAAATGAGAGAAAGAGAGACAGAGAAGGGTTGAGGACTCTGTTGGATTTGGGGGCCCAAAAAACCAGACCCCGCTGCTTCCAAAGATCAAATGCTAGTGTGTACCTGATATCCTATTTGCTCCATTTTTGCTTGATGGGCTTTTGGGAGTTGGGACTTTGGTGGGTTGGTTGGGAAGTTGGGATAGACATGGTGGAACTATACATTCATTTCTCTTGGGCTGTGGTAGCCACTAGCCCAAAAGTTTATGTAACTAAGCATTAATGCTAGACTGCTAGGGTACCAACTACTAGTGTGATTTCAGGGACACCCGGGTGGTAGGCTTAATAGATTTGAAGAACTTACTGTAAATCTGGAGATCTCAAGTTACATCTATAATCAGTCTATAGAGTTTCCAATGTGTCTCATATGTAGAGACTAAAACAGATTAACCAAAAATTATAACACCACTTTCTTTTCTAAGAAGAATACCAGCTACTGGTAGTTTGGCATTAAACAACCAAAAACTTGGTAATCTTCTGTTCTTTATAAGGAAAAAAAAAATGTTTAATTACTATTTTTAGTCCTAACATTGGCCCCATGTTTTAAAATGGTCTCTAATGTTTAAAATGTGTCATTTTATTTTAGTTATTAACATTTTGATATTGCGTCAAAAAAAGATTCATGTAGGAAAATAATATATAGCAAAATTTGATGTAATAAATGGTGATATTAAAATGATAATTTGGGAAGTGCATGGACAATTTTAAAATAGGACATAATTTGACAACAAACTTGATTGTAGCATAAGGCTACAACTCCACTCAATAACTCTTTATTAGATGTGAATTTTGACAAGTCTACCGTTGAATTACATTTTCGTCTTATACAATCTATACTTGCAAAATTTTCAAAAAATTAAATATCAATAATTGTGTCATCAATTATATATTTCAATTTCAATTTTTTATAGTTTGAAATTACATATAAAAAATAATTTTATTGATTGAATAGTTAATAATATCCAATTGGCATGAATTTGACATGTGTACTAAAAACATTAAAAATAATGCAACCAATGGTTAGATTTTCAAAATACATAGTTGTAGGGATAAGAGCTTAAGATCATATATTGGGCCTTGGGTTTTGTCCGAGAACGTTGAATGGTCCGAGGAGGAACAAATAGTTATTAGGGGTTCCAATTTAAAGTCTCATAAGTAAGGAACGAATGGAAGGTGGTCCGAGGAGGAACTCCTCCTCGGATATGATGAATGCAGCTCAAGTATCTATTCCAGCAATTAGAATGACCATCCAGGAAGCTCCAATGATAGGGACATGCCTCATGAACATACGAGAAGGAAGGGAACCCAAAAATATCTAAGGAAAAGTTGCTACCACCACATTAAATGCACTGCAGCTACTTTTCTATTTCATTTATGTGGAGAAGACCTCTGAACAGTGCTGTCTTGGCTACCACAACTCACAGAAATCCAAAGAAGGTGTCTGATAGGACAGGTACTCAAGTAAAGGCTCAAATGATCAACAAGTGTAGAATCAAGATGGTCCAAAGGGAGTTATATAATGTAAGAGACCCTCCATGAGAGAAGGATCAAAAATTGATCAGAGAGCATTGTAGCAATCAAAATTATATTTGTAATTGATTTGTATGACAAAATACCTCATCGGATAGTGAATTCATTCAACTCTATTCTCTTTGTTCTTTCTTGATCACTTTTAAATCCATACTAGCTGTTGTCAAACTCATTAGGGCTAAGTTCTTCGACCCACTCTCTACAAATTTATTGTACTAGGCTCATTGGGTTAAGATCCCATACATCTTAGGCTTAAGTTGCAAAACGTGTCCCTACAATTGGCGCCGTTTGTGGGAAGAACTTGTGTGATAGTGAAAACAACGGTTAACTATGGTAGGTTCAGGTCCACACCAGGCAAAATCCATAGCATCCCAATGTGAAAATCCTTTCGCCAACCTTGAGCGTAAGAGAGATCAAGAGGGCAGCGTGCATACTACGCATACGAGCAAAAGCCACTCTCGAGTTGGGAGTCACGTCTCTCAAGAGCAACATAATAAAGCCATGCAAAAGGAGATCACCATCTAAAGAAGAAGTTACACCATGCACAACGAAGACGAATTCTCTCCCCATCTGATTCCTCTTCCAACGATGAGAAGGATAGTAGTTATCGACGTAGGTCAAAGACTCCTCCTAGTGAATCTTTCTCATATGAAGAGGAGCACCACCGTGAACGCAGATACAAAAGCCCAACTCACAGAGGGCTGGGAAACGATGCTATGAGCAAAGTTTTGAACTAGATTTCCAAGTCGCCCTTCATGTATAGGATTGAAAGGGCAACTCTTCCTCAACATTTCCATCAGCCAACATTCACCATCTACAGTGAGCGAACGGACCCGATGAAGCATGTGAGCCATTTCAGTCAAAGAACGGCTGTCCATTCTAAGGACGAAGTCTTGATGTGCAAGGTGTTCCCATCCAGTCTGGGACCCGTGGTGATGAGATGGTTCGACGGCCTAAGGGCAGATTCCATAGATTCCTTCAAAGAGCTCACCCGGGCATTTGGCTTTCATTTTATTACATGTACTAGGGTCCCTCGGCCCTTAGACTCCCTACTGTCTTTGTCCATACGAGAAGGGGTGACCCTTAAAACATACTCAGACAGATACTAAGAGATGTACAATGAGATAGGATGGTGACTTTGATGATGTCGCCATCAGTACTTTCAAGAGTGGCCTCCCAACCGAGCATGGTTTAAGGAAGTCCCTAACAGGGAAACCTGTCACCAGCCTGCGCCAACTCATGGGTCGAATTGACAAGTATAAAAGGGTTGAGAAAGACTAGCAATTAGGTAAAGGAAAAGCTAAGGTTATCCCTCAAGAGAGGAGGGATTTCAGGTCGGACTAGTACAACAACAACAAACAGCCTCGGAGAGATTTTGCTGGGCAGTCCGGGTCTGTTAATGCTCAGGCGGTTAATGTGGTGTTCCGAGAACTAGTGCATCAAGTTCTAGAGAAGATTAAAAACGAGTCATTCTTCAAATGGCCGAACAAAATGGCTGGAAGCCCCATGAGGCATAACTAGAGCCTTTATTGCCAATACCATCAAGACTAGAGACACACTACGAAGGACTATAGAAATTTGTGGGACCATTTGGACCAGCTGGTTTGAGAAGGAAAATTAAAGCAGTTTTTGCATCATTCAAGTGGTTGAGGAACTAGGCAAGTTCGGAACCTCGGAGAAATGCTTCTTCAAGACCTCATTTAGGAACGATCAATGTCATCTTTGCTGCTCCAGGGAGAACCGGCTTTTGTCCCTCTAGGGTGATGTCCGTGGTTCGGCTACCGGCCGAGGGCACTAATTCAGGGCCAAAGAGGGCTAAGTTGGATACCCCACCAGCATTGAGTTTCTCGAACGAGGATAAAATTGGGACCATCCAGCCACATGATGATGCTTTAGTGATCACGCTTAGGATCGGGGGGTATGACATGAAAAAGGTGTTGGTGGACCAGGGTAGTGCAGCCAAGATCATGTATCCTGACTTGTACAAGGGGCTGAACTTAAAGCTCGACGACTTAACAACCTACGACTCTCTGTTGGTGGGCTTCAATGGGAAGACTATCATCCCAAGGGGTTAGATCAGGCTACTAGTGCAAGCAGGATCAGAGGTGGTGGAGGTAGACTTCATCGTGGTGGATGCCTATTCCCCCTACACAGCTATAGTGGCCAGACCCTGGCTTCATGCCCTGGAAGCCGTCTCATCTACTCTGCACTAGAAAGTGAAATACCCCTCGAGGGGTCGCATTGAAGAGATTGTGGGGAGTCAATCCGTGGCTAGGCAATGCCTTGTGGCGGCCATCTTATATCAGCACGAAATTGGCTCATCGGCCTCTGTTGAAAGGGACTTATAACAATCAAAAGCTCCAGATCTACCTATCAACGGATCAGTCGAGAAAGCGAAGTGCAAGGATTTGGAAAAGTTTGTTATAGGTGATGATCCGGAGAAGTTCTTTCAGGTCGAGGCTCAGCTGCCTCCTCAAGAGAAGGAAGAGCTAGTAAAATTTCTTAGAAGAAACATTGATGTGTTTGCATGGGACGCTTATGAGGCCTCGAGGATAGATCCAAACTGCATCTACCACCATTTAAATGCTAACCCACCCATCATTCCCAAAAAGTAATCGCCTCGGCGCCTATCTAAAGAGCATGCAGATGCTGTCAAGGACAAGGTGATGAAGCTTAAACGAGCAGGGGCTATCAAGGAAATTTTCTACCCTAAATGGCTGGCCAATATTGTGATGGTGAAAAAGAAGAACAGAAAGTAGCAAGTGTGCGTGGATTTCACAAATCTGTATAAGGCTTGCCCAAAAGATCCATTCCCTATGCCTCGAATAGACCAATTGGTGGATGCAACGGTGGGCCATCCTTGGATGAGCTTCTTAGACGCCCTTCAAGGGTATCATCAGATACCACTTGCCTTGGACGATTAAGAAAAGACAGCTTTTGTCACTTCCATTGGAAACCACCACTACAAGGTGATGCCCTTTGGCTTAAAAAATGCAGGGTCTACCTATCAAAAGATGATGATTAGAATGTTTGAACCACAGTTGGGCAAAAGTATTGAAGTCTATATAGACGACATAGTGGTAAAGAGTAAGGTAGTGTCCGGGCACGTGGGAGACCTAGAAAACATCTTTAAAATTCTGAGGAAACACAAGTTGTGCCTAAATGCTTCCAAGTGCTCATTTAGTGTGGGATCAGGCAAGTTCTTGGGATACATAGTGACTCACAGGGGAATCAAGGTCAACCCCGATCAAATCAAAGCCATTAATAGTTTACAACCACCTCGAAATCCTAAAGAGATCCAGAAACTTACCGGAATGACTGCTGCCCTAAATCGGTTTATTTCTCGATCAGCGGATAGGTGCAGACCCTTCTTCCTCTTGATGAAAAAGTGGAAGGGATTTGAGTGGATCGAGGAGTGTACATTGGCTTTCCAGCAACTTAAAGAATATCTATCTCGACCACCTATCATGTCTAGTCCTGAGGTAGATGAGGTCTTGTTTACTTTTATCGTTGTGGCCCCTCATGCCATAAGTTTGGTGTTGATATGAGTTGACAATGGCGTACAATGACCAGTTTACTATGTGAGCAAATCACTACATGAAGTTGAGGTTCATTATTTACCACTGGAGAAAGCCATCTTGGTAGTAGTGCATGGTAAAGATATTCTGGTACTCAAGACTAGTTGTCGGCCAGGTAAAGGGCGAACTAGAAGCAAGAGATGAAAGAATGCAAGGATACTTAAGTTAAGTTAGGCATTTGGAATCAAGATTTGAGTCCTTCAACTTACTGCACGTCCCTAGAAGTGGAAACATACATGCTGATTCCCTAGCCACGCTTGCAACCTCCTCGGCGCAAAGCTTACCTCGGGTTATCCTTATAGAAGACTTGTGCATACTTATAGAGGTAAAGGGAAAGGTGGTCCATGTTCACCAAGTCAAAGTAGGGCCTAGTTGAATGGATCCCATAGTACTATTCTTGAGAAATGATATCTTACCAGAAGACAAATCATAAGCTGATAAGGCAAGGAGAAAGGCACCTCGTTTCTCGCTGTCCAATGACCAAAAATTATACAAGCGCTCTTTTTCTGGGTCATATCTACTCTGTATTCACCCTGAGGTGTCAGAGCTACTCCTTGAGGAGTTACATGAAGGGATTTGTGGAAGTCACATAGGAGGCAGATTTTTGTCTCACAGAGCCATCACTCAGGACTACTGGTGGCCAAATATGCAGAAAGAAGTGCAAGAATATGTGAAGAAGTGTGATCAATGCCAAAAATTTGCACCAAATATACATCAGCTAGAAGGAGTCCTTAACCCCCTATCCATCTCTTGGCCATTTTCTCAATAGGGCTTAGATATAGTCGGCCCTTTTCCTAAGGCAGTAGGGAACAAGAGGTATCTGCTGGTCGGCACTGACTATTTTACTAAATGGGTTGAAGCTAAGCCCATGGTAAACATCAGAGATGTGGACACCAAGAAGTTTGCCTGGAAAAACATTGTCACCCGATTCGGGGTCCCTCACACCTTTATCTTGGACAATGGCTTTCAGTTTGATAGTAAGTCCTTCAGGAGATACTGCTGTGAATTGGGAATTACAAATAGATATTCTACCCCAGCTTATCCCCAGGGGAATGGACAAGTCAAGGCGGTTAACAAGATCATCGTTAATGGACTCAAAAAGAGGTTGGATGATGTGAAAGGAAGATAGGTAGAAGAGTTATCACAGGTTCTCTAGACGTATAGAACTACACCTCGCAGATTAACAGGAGAAACCCCCTTTTCAATGACTTATGGGGCTGAAGCTGTCATTCCTTTAGAAATTGGCTTCCCAACATTAAGGACCAACTCGTTCAATCCGAGCAGTAACAACGAGTTGCTGGAAAAGAGCCTAGACTTTATTGAAGAAAGAAGAGAAAGTGTAAAGGTTTAATTGGCATACTACCAACACAAACTCAAGCAAGATTAAGATTCCAACGTAAAGCTGAGACCCTTAGTGCCTAGTGACTTGGTGTTGAGAAAAGTTCTATGTACTACAAAGAACCCAGCATGGGGAAAGCTGGGGCCCAATTAGGAAGGACCATATCGCATCACCTCAGTGGCTGGTGTAGGAGCATACTTTCTTGAAGACCTAGATGAACATGTAATACCATGCCCGTGGAATGTAAACAACCTAAAAAGATATTATTATTAATGAAAGTTTCTTTTGTCAATATGTTCATTTATTAAAGGCATTATACTTCTCATTATTCAATCTTTATAAGTGTTAAACAGATTCGAAGTTATGTCAGGTTTCTCAAACCACATACTTGGGTGAAATTAACACTCAATGGCATCTTTATAAATGTTAAACAGATCCTAAGTTATGTCAGGTCTCTCAGACCACGTACTTGGGTGAAATTATCACTCAATGACATCTTTATAAGTGTTTAAATAGAACCTTAGTCATGCCTAGGTCCTTGGACTAAATGCTTTGGGGAAATTAACACACTATGACATCTTTATAAGTATTTAAACAAAACCTTAGTCATGCTTGGGTCCTCGGACCAGATGCTTTTGGGAAATTAACATACTATGACATCTTTATAAGTGTTTAAACAGAACCTTAGCCATGCCTGGGTCCTCGGATCAGATGTTTTGGGGAAATTAAAACACTATGACATCTTTATAAGTGTTTAAACAGAACCTTAGTCATGTCTGGGTCTTCGGAACAGATGCTTTGGGGAAATTAACACACTATGACATCTTTATAAGTGTTTAAACAGAACTTTAGTCATGCCTAGGTCCTCAGACCAGATGCTTTGGGAAAATTAACACACTATGACATCTATCTGAGTGTTTAAACAGATCCAAGATTATAACCAACTCCTCGGGCTGGTGGCTTTGAGTAAGTTAATGACCTTGATTATTTATACAAGTGTTGGGCAGAATCGATAATATCTCCCCCTTCCATTTTTCTTTCAAAGTCCGTTACTTATCCTTATTAGATTCAGCCTTCATTGCAAAAGGGTCATTTCACAGTGCAAGTATGGAGTAAATCTCTTTGTTACTGATACATAATTGTTTCCAGTTTTTATTAAAGTTAGAGCAGCAACGGTTCAATACTATTTATGATAGTTATAAGCTTCAAAGCACATAAAAGTAAAGGTACGAGAGATAAAAAGAAAAACTTTTTTCATTAAACAAAAAAGGGAATACACTGTCTGAGGACAGAACGCCATCACAAAAAGTTATACCAAAAAAAAAAAAAAAAAAAAAAAACTACAAAAGAAAATCTTATATCCGGGATTCTAGGCCTTGGCTTAGGGAAGGTCTTTCTTGGGATCAGCAGCTTCAGAGTGGACATCACCAGCTTTAGACTTAGCCTCTGCATCCTTGGCTTGGGAGACCACATCCTTGATAGTGAGGACATCCTTGGAGGGCTTGGCCTTCATCAGTGACTGAGCCTCCTTACCCACTCCAACTCCTTTAGAAACTTCAACATCAGGAATGGGAGCTTAGCTGGTAAGTAGCTACTCGGGAGGAGAGTCCAACTTTGGAATTTCTCGAATATCCTCTAGGGAGAAGATGTTCTCGGCCTTTCTCAACTTGGAGTCTGTAGGGACTCCCACCCAGTCCATTGCTATTCCCCACGACTCGGTGCAGTAGTCCCTGCATACTACGGCCACCTCCTCTGCCAGCCGGGTCTCCGTGTCCCGCACCCCACGTTCATAGGATGTCTTCACCACGGCCTCAGCTACTTCCCTGGCCACCCAAGTTGCATCCTTGGCTTTCTGCAGCTCCGATTTAAGATCCAAAACAAATTGTTTTTCAGTGAACAGGTTTATCTCTATTATGTGCAATTTTTGGTGCATGTCCTCGGCCTACCTTTCCGTGATCTTTAGACTCGCCTCAGCACTTTGGCGAGCCTAGATAGCTTCTTTAAGTTTCTCAGACAACTCCGTTTGTTCTTGTTTAAGGGCTCCAAAAGCCTTCTCAGCTTTAAGACAAGAGTGGGCCTTAGCCTTAACCTCGTCACGGGCGTTCCTGACCCACTCCTCGGCTACATAAATTTGCTGGGTAACCTGCATAAATGTGGCAAAGGGGTTATAAAAATGAATACATATATGAATGAACATGTACCTTAGTATTTAGCGGAAAGAGATGTTAGTTGGGTTATCATTGCAAGGTCCCTCTTCAATGACATGAAGAGGTCCGGTTGCCTGGTACGCCTAAGACCCTCTATGTCTCGAGGGAGAAGGAGAGATTGCTTCAAAGCCTCGGCAAGTTAGGTGGTGTGCCCCCTCTGAGACTCCCAAATCGTGGCATCCCAAGGGATGGGAGCACCCTTCCTCTCCAGCCAAGGGGCCCAAGTGGACTGCCCTCGGCACACTTCGGCCTCGTCTCGGCTCTCCATGGACTTGGCTCTTTTGTCCTGGGCGTCCTTAGCCTTCTTCTGTTGTTTAGCCCCCTTTTTAGGGGCAACCTCGCATTCCTCTAGGTCCTCAACTAGCCTCTTCTTCCTTAGATTCGGGTTGGCATGCAGTCCGAGGTCAGTAGGGAGTAGGGGAGGAGGAGGGAGATTGGGAGGAACTTAGGTCTTGGGTACTTCTTTCGAAATTAATCCCTTGTTCCTATTCACCATTAAACCCCTTAAGCCGGTCCTCTACTTCAAGTCCATGCCTTCCTCTTCTTCCTCTAAGCTAGTGGTGACTTGGGCAACAATTATTTTTGGAGGATGAGCTGTAAAAAATCTGTCGAACTCGGTTTCAGAATCCGAGAGTTGCACAGGCCTTTCCTGCACTCTTTCTTCCTCTTTGAAACGGAATTTGTCTATCTCTTCTTCAAGAGATAAACGAGAGGATGCTATCTCTTCTTCTACTATAGCTGCTTGGGGCGGAACTTGTTGGAGTGGTATTGTGAATCGGATTGGTAGTACGACTGGGGGAAGGTCATCTCGAGTAAGGAAATCTAGTTTTGATACGTCGATCCTAGCCAATCATGGGTCACCTACTCTAATGGCATGTTCGATCTCTTGGAATATCTTTGATATGGGCTCAAACTCCAGAATCAGGTGGACGGCTCGCAGTTGTCCATCCTCACTTATAAATATTTCCGATCTAAGCAGGTAATTGAGAGCCGCAACGTTGGTAAAGCTAAGCCGAGGAGCAACTTGATTCTTATCTACAAACATAGCCGAGAAGCAAAACACAATTAGAAAATCGAATTCTTTCATCAAAAGACAGTAGAATGACAGAGAGATAATGATATGGTTAGGGTTAGAGAATCTAAGTCTCTTGCTAGGAAACCTAACTCTAAGGTATCCCACCTGACACTCCCTCTCGAACTGGGCAATAAAGACCATCATGCCACGCCTCCGAAGCGATGAGGTAATCGTCCTTCATCCCCTTGTTAGATTTGGGGAGGCACGAGATAAGCCTGACGATGGGCGACCTGGACTTAAGGTAAAACCCTCCGTTGGCTTATGAATGGCATTTGTATAGGTGGACCACATCGTGCCAAGTAAGTCCCAATTGGAGATGCTCATTAAGAGCATCGACATAGCCTAGGATCCTAAACATATTAGGTGCACATTGTTAGGGGCATAACTTATGGTTGAGGAGGTAGTCCTATGTTATCCTACCCATAGGAAGAGTCATCCCTCCCTCTATGAAAGCTATAATGGGGATGATGACCTCCCTTCCCTTCTATGTGACACAATTTGTTCTGGGGAACAATATCGTAGGCTAACTTCCTGGGGTATATGGTACTTACCTTTAAAGGCTTCTATTTTGGCAGGGGAGTCTACTAGGCTCACGAATCTACCCATTTGGACAACCTAAGAAAAAGCAACTGGAATTTGTAAGTGAAGAAATAAGAACTGGAAGGCCGAGGAGATTGGCCGAGTAGAAAAAGAAATGTTTAAAATAATATAAACTTATAGGAACTAAAGCGTGTGCTAATCCCTAATACCTTTAGAAAGGTTTTCAAAAGATTTCTTGAGGAACGGGTGAGAAAAGTCTGGTGACTTGGAAAGTTTTGAGAATTTGAGTGTTAGATATCTCTGGAAAGCTTGAAGATTTGTGAAATGGGGAAATGATTTCCTCGTACACTTCATATAGAGGGAGAAAATGAGTGGGAATACTCCCGCTCAAAATTCTAGGAAAAATATCAGCTGTTGGATTGGCACCTCATCGTTAGATGCAGGGAACATAATGCCGCCTGGAGCAATTAATGACGCCTCGTGAGCTACGAAGCGTCAGTAGCAATTATGAGGCATGTAAAACCGCACTCCCACACGTGTGAATCAAGGAATTAGTTGGTCTTATCTCTTAAAAATCAAAACCCCACTTTTTCTCCTCGGATGAGAGGGAAAACCGAAATTTTGAAGGGTTATTGTAGGAATAAGGGTCCAGGATCATATATTGGGCCTTGGGCTTTGTCCGAGGATGTTGAATGGTCCAAGGAGGAACAAATAGTTATTAGGGGTTCCAATTTAAAGTCTCATGAGTAAGGAACAAATGGAAGGTGTTCCGAGGAGGAACTCCTCCTCGGATATGATGAATGCAGTTCAAGTATCTATTTTAGCAATTAGAATGACCCTCCAAGAAGCTCCAATGATAGGGACGTGCCTCATGAACATACGAGAAGGAAGGGAACCAAAAAATATCTAAGCAAAAGCTGTTTCTACCGCATTAAATGCACTATAGCTACTTTTTTTGCTGCATTTATATGGAAAAGACCTTTGAACAATGCTGCCTTGATTACTACAACTCACAGAAAGTCAAAAAGGGTGTCTGATGGGACAGGTACTCACATAAGGGCTCAAATGATCAACAAGTGTAAGATTAAGATGGTCTAAATGAAGCTATATAATGTAAGAGACCCTCCATGAGAGAAGGATCGGAAATTGATTAAAAAGCATTGTAGCAATCAAAATTATATTTGTAATTGATTTGTATGACAAAATACCTCATCGGACAATGAATTCATTCAACTCTATTCTCCTTGTTCTTTCTTGATCACTTTTAAATCCATAGTAGTCATTGTCAAACTCATTAGGGCCTAGTTTTTCAACTCACTCTCTATAAATTTATTGTACCAGACTCACTGGGTCATGATCCCATACATCTCAGGCTTGGGTTACAAAACGTGTCCCTACAATAGTCATGTCAATTTTTTTTTTAGGTGAGAGTTGTAAAGTTAAGCTATAACCAAGTTTATAGTCAAATTTTTCCCTTTAAAATAATATCAAACGTTGGATTTTGTGATACTTAACAATTGAGCTTTCTTCAAGGTGGGCAAAAATTGGTTGAATAGTTAATAATTTCTGATTAGCACAAATTTGACATGTATATTAAAACATTAAAAAAAATACAATTCAATTGTTAAATTTTCAAAATACATAGTTATGTTAATTTTTTTTAGGCGAGAGTTGTAAAGTTAAGTTACAACCAAGTTTATAGTCAAATTTTGCCCTTTAAAATAATATCAAACGTTTGGATTTTGTGATACTTAACAATTGAGCTTTCTTCCAGATGGGCAAAAATTGATGGAATGAGTCCGACTTACTTGTGTGCAGCGAATTTGCATAATGCACGCAAGCTTGATGCATGATTCATCACGTGTAACGTGTGTAAAGATTGATTGTGGTTGTATTGATCTCACATTCAAGGTATAAAACTATCAAATACATGGCAATGTTTGATATAAAATTTGGAAATTGCTAGTACCAAAAATATGAGAAATGGAATCTCTCAAACCCTTATTGCTTTTGTATTGCAATGACATCTAGGTGAGTTGAATGGTTATGAGAAGGGAGTGAATATTTTTAGTATAGTTTGCCCGCTCCGGCACAGTACTCATAAATATTTTTATAATTTTATTAAAATGATCAATTGTGATTGAAGTCATTTTATACGATTTCACATCATTGACATTAGTTTATTACGTACAAATCACAATCAATCTTGATAAATTATGATTGAAGTCATTTTATATAATTTCACATCATTAACATTAGTTTTATTATGTACAAATCACTATCAATCTTGAAAATTTTGTGTAACTAGATTTAGGGTTATTGTTGAATGTAAAGCTATATCCAATGGACAAAAAAAAAATCTACACACAAATATCTCTTTAGTCTTGATCAATTTATGAAATATGAAAGACACTAGCCAACTTATCTAAAAGAGACATTAACACGTGATTGATACTAATTAAACATCAGATTGTTCGCTGAGATGATGAGGCAACAAAGGGCAAAACCCTGTGATCTGCTAGGAATTAATTGATTGCAGGCATGAATTTTGGTGCAGCTATATATCCTTATTTCCTTAATCAATACTCGTTTTCATCTCCTAATTGGCCCATGTAGCTTTCCTTGCATCACGACATGACAAAGAAGGCATATATAATTGGGATGAATGCGAACAAAATATATGAATTTGAAACATAGACAAGTTGTTTGTATATAGACAAAATTATTTGTCGTCCTCCTCCCTTATCCACAGGTCTAGTCATTTACCAAAGATAATTTCTAACCCAAAAAAAAAAAAAAAAAGGTGAGTCTTAAGGATGAGAAACTTGTTCATGTTATGTTATTGTAAATCGTGATATTGTTGCCTTAAATTGTTCTTCGTCACAACATTTTACAAAATAAAATATAAATAACAATTACTCAGCATCCATCATAAATTACCAAAAATTCATCTTCAACCAAGGAACACAAAGCATCATTGAGTATGATGAGGTGAGGGCTTTCAATCCATGGAATCCATAAACAAAACCGCGAGGGGCATGTATCCCAAAGCGGACAATATTGTTGACATAAGGATTAAGGCATACGTGTTGTTAATATTTAGATATTTAATCCACATATAAGGGCTTCTCCTTTACCATATCCAAGCAATGTGAGATTATGTGGATTGCAAGCCTCTCATCTCATCGTACTCACACCCATCCACGCGACTTGTGCCTCTTGGCCTTTTGGGTCACTACAATACACCCCCCCTTATAGGTACACATGTCCTCGTGTAGGAGAAAATGCGTTGTAACCCACCTCTCACCCCCTTAATGTGCACAATTTCCTCATTGTGGATCTCAATCAAAAAAGGAAAAAAAACACACACACAAACAAAAAGAAAACAACAAGTAACACCAATGACACAACTAATGCAAGCCTACACCTCCTTCGCGAACTTTTCCCTCCATTTCACAAGCTACTTTTTCACTCTCAGTAATTACCACCTTATTTTCAAGCTTGTTGGCTATTGCATGAGCTTCGTAGTAATTCACTCCCAAGTCCACAAGCAAGTGGATCAATCCACTCAAATCAATATCCCAATTCCACAAGCAAGTGGATCAATCCACTCAAATCAATATCCCAATATATAAATACACACATAAATATATATATATATATATATATATATATAAAGCAAAGACCTCATCCGAGACTACATAACGTCCTGCCAAAAGTTTTTACATCTTTTCATTAAGTTTTTTTACTGTTACCCAAAAGTTCACATTAACTTATTTTTATTGTTATCTCATTAATTGCTTGAGCCACCTCATCCGAGACTACATAACGTCCTGCCAAAAGTTTTTACCTCTTTTCATTAAGTTTTTTTATTGTTACCCAAAAGTTCACATTAATTTATTTTTATTGTTATCTCATTAATTGCTTGAGCCACTATATTAGTATTAAAAACAAAAGCAAAAAATACAAATAAAATTAAAGACTATTAACCGCCACCTCCATCATACTAGCCTCCCACTACCATCAAGTTGCCGAAATCCCTACGAATAATTTTTATTTTCTTTTTTCTTTTTAAATTAGGGGCTTAAATATGAAGTATGGGTAATTTGGTTGGAAAGTTTTTGTTTTGGGTATATAAGTAGAGAGAATATTTGGTGCGCAATGTAAAATCATATTCTACCATGATTTTAAACTATCTATAAGATGCATACGCACTTACCCACACCATGTCTTAATGTCGCACTATTGATGAGTGAAAGAAAGGAAGAGAGTTGGGCATGCTTTCATTTCATGGTATGTAGTCTGTGAACACAACATAAATTATTTGATTTCCATGGTCCTGTTACTCTTTTGCATTTATTTTTGTTATTATGATTTTTTTTAAAAAAAAAAATAATATTACCTTAAGAATGCTACAAAAAAGCAATGAAACTACTAAACCAATTTTTAATATCTCAAAATGTATATATTTCTTTACTTTAATTTAATTTACCTTTTCATTTTTCAAAACTGTCTTACATAAAATATCACAAAATAATCCATGCATTACATGGGCAACTTACTAGTTACCCACAATGGTCAACAACCGAGCATATAATTTTCATCTTAGTTTCATTTTTCTATAATAAAATCGTGGATTTTATATTTCCAAACTTACCTTACATGAAACCTCCTCCTAAAATCACCCCCTCATCCAATATTAAACTTTAAAACTCTCTAATTTTCTAAGCAAATTTTTGAAGTAGATGACCAAAAAGGTTGGATTGAATGAGAAAATTAACAGAAATAAAACTAAGAAATGAATTAATTGCGTTGTAACCCACCTCTCACCCCCTTCATGGGATCAATGTCCTCATTGTGGATCTCAATCAAAAAACGAAAAAGCGCACACACAAACAAAAAGAAACCAACAAGTAACACCCATGACACAACTAATGCACGCCTACACCTCCTTCGCGAACATTTCCCTCAATTTCACAAGCTACTTTTTCACTCTAATAGCAAGTGCTACCTTACTTTTCCCTCAATTTCACAAGCTACTTATAGCAAGTACTACCTTATTTTCAAGCTTGTTAACTATTGCATGAGCTTCGCAGAAATTCACTCCCAAGCCCACAAGCAAGTGGATCAATCCACTCAAAATACCCACAATGGCAATCAACCTGAGCATATAATCTTCATCTTAGTTTCAATTTTCTATAATAAAATCATGGATTTTATATTTCCAAACTTACCTTACATGAAACCTCCTCCTAAAATTACCCCCCTATCCAATATTAAACTTTAAAACTCTAATTTTCTAGGCAAAATTTTCAAGTAGATGACCAAAAAGGTTGGATTGAAAGAGAAAATTAACAGAAATAAAACTAAGAAATGAATTAACATGCTACTCAAGGTTTCTTTCTCGTTTACCGTGTCTCTTCTATGTTTTTTATTTAGGAAGCATGGATACGAACACGGATATGACCCAATGACATTAGAAATTTCTGAAAGATTATAACATAAAATTATTGATACACCATGAATACGACACGAACACAACACATATACAATACGGGTACGGCACTCTAAATGAAATATCCATGATTCCTAACTTTTTATTTTAGTTTTATATGTCTTAATAGTTACTCTCTTTTATGCTTTTTATTTTAGTTTTATGTGTCTTAATTGTTTCTTTAATGGTAAACAGTGAAGTGGGTTACGGCTGTGAACGAAGTTAAAGTTGGCAAAGTATAATTGTGCCAAACCACACGTGGGTAAATGCCTTGTTTTCTTCCTTTTACTTTTAATCAAAGCGAATCTTCTTCTTTTTTTACTTTTTCCTTGGTAGATCCATATGAAGTTTTGATATGAATTTTTGGGGCATAAAGTGCCTTTTACTGTTTTAGGCCCCTACAGTGTGATGCACGCCATAGTTGTTGTTGTTGTTTTGTTTTTTTTGTTTTTTTTTTTTTTTTTTTTTGTCTTTAATTTTTTTTTTCTTCTTCTTCTTGGGAGATAGTCCACCACGTTCGTCTGTTGAATACATATCCAATTTGTCTGTTATAGTGACGCTTTTAATAGTTCATAGAGAGACAATTCTTAAAGACTTGGACAAGTGGGGGGCCATCAACTAGAGAAGAATGCCATTTCTTTTCATTTTTCTTCGCCCACCTTTCTTGACATTTAATTCTTTGAATTTTTTTCCCCTCATTTTCGGATATAACCTTCCCTGACTATAACAGAAATGGATCTTGCAATTATAATTAATAATTATGTTCCACATGCCTGAATGATAAAAATAAACTTAGATTAGAATATATTTGCCCATTAACCCATTTTTTTCATATTTTAATTGTTTTGAGTTCTTCTTTTTTTATAATAAGTTGAGTTATTAGTCCACCATAAATCAAAATAAATTGAAATTAAAAAAATATGTATTAAATTGAAACTCACCATAATTCAAAATAAAAGTATTATGAAATGTTGTCCGATTTTGTTGTTTCTTTAGACTTTCTAGTTTGTTTTTGTCTTGTCTTTTGAGAAAATCTATAAAAACACACACACAAAAAATGCTAAAATACAAATTGTACATTCTAAATTTGACTGAAATTTATTTCAATCATCTAACTTTATTTTCATTCAATTGAATCCTCCAAGCTTAAAATTTATTCAATTCAAGTATTTTTATCCAATTTCGTTAAAAAAAAAAAAAAAATTGCTGTTAAATTTGCAATTAAAAAATATTTTTTAATGGCAGTTTTTTAGCAAAATTGGACAAAGAGATTTAAATTGAATAAATTTAAAACTTAGAGAACTTAATCCAATAAAAGTAGAGTTAGTAAACTTATATAAATTTCAGTCAAACTTAGATGAAGTAATTTGCATTTTAGCAACAAAAAAAATGAAAAAAAAAATTCATATTTGTTGATTTGATAAATTGTTAATAGTAAATAAAAAATTAATATCAATAATGAAGTCAATAAGAGCTAATAAAAATTTATCAATTCAACTATTGTAAAAAATATTATAAAATTTTGTTCATACCTAACATTTTCTCTTTTGTTTTTGTCGTTGTTTGTGTTTTTTGGGTGAAGATAACAAGGCCAAGCTGACGGTGGTCTCATGTGAAAAGCTGAACAGTTCAAACAAATTGCAAACTCAATGACAGAGTAATCACTGTCACGAACCAAATTCACCCTTCGGCACTTTTCTTCCACTAGGCTGTCACCACCATGTGAGCATGCAAAGTTTAAATTCTTTCTTTCCTAATTGCAAGTAGCTAGCAAGTGGAAAACTCAAAGCGGCAGACAAGAGAAGAGACCAAGTCAAAAATTCAGACACATTACAGTAGTGATGACTGAACACTAAACCCTATTGGGTTAAAAGTTTGAACATGAAGCAACTTTATTGACCAATCATCATCATCATATATGAGGCCCTTGTTTGTTTGTTTGTTTGGTTTGCTTCGTAGTTAAGTTTGTTCGGCTGTTATTACTTGTTCCTAGCTAACAACAACAATGTGCCATTGACAGCTGCTTCACGTGGCAGATCAAACTCCACTAAGATCACAGTATTTTTTGGGGATGTTTTTGATGTTTCTTTCTGCTACTGCCCCAATGGCGGCTCAGTTTTGACCACAATGCACGGATACTGTACGCCTTCCAGAAAAGGAAGGAGCCATATCGCACAGCACAACAGTATATGCTTGTAATTCAGGACAAAGTTTGGTTACCTATATATATATAGTTAAAACTCCTACTAAAAATTTAACAAGATCTTGAAAATATAATCGTTGAATTGTATATTATTTATGTTCTTAATTTGTATGTCAAATTTTGTATCAATTAAATGTTATTTACTATTTGATTTAAAAACTTATTTTTTATACATAATTTTACATTACAAAAACTTAAAATTTAAACATTTGATTAATATCATAACTATTAATTTTTGATTTTTCAAAAACTTTGCAAGCATAAATGATATAAGAAAAAAATGTAAATAAAAAGATATTAAATAAAGTTGTAATCATTTTGTTGCCAAATTATGTCCTTGTGTATATAAATAAATAATGTTATATATGTCCACCGCATTTTTAGAATAAATCCTAGGTAAGAAATTGTTATTAGGAATACAAAAGTGATATCAATAGTAAGTTTTGGATTATAACCAATAATAATTTGCCACCTAAAATTTGTTGTGCAAAAATATTGAGAAAATGTCATAGACGTATGATATAAATTAGTTGAAAAAATTATATAAGAAGACTCGTAATGTTTCACATTAAGCCATAATTTTTAGCTTTTATCAATTAAAGTCTTAAATTAGTAAAACCATTTTGATTTGAAGTATATATCCATCTTCCTTTGCTTTTTAAGAATCAAATCGTCTAATTTTTTTTTTATCCTTATGCATGTAGCAAACTGAAAGTTCAAAAACGTGTACAAAAACACTTTTGAACGTTTAGACCCCCAAAAACCAATTTAATCAACACACGCAATATGTTAAACAACTAGTGTGCGGAAACTTAACATATGCTATAACATGGAATTGATTAAACAACTATCTAAGCCACAACAAAATAAACCACAGCAGATAATGTAAAGGCAGAGATAGAGAGGAAGGAAGATGCAAACACAGCGATAACACCAGATATGTTATCGAAGAGGAAACCGAAGACCTCGACGAAAAACCTCTCCGCCGCCCTCCAAGCGGTAATCAATCCACTAGAAAATACAGTTGGGATACAAGGACAGCAATAGACCCTCCAAACCTAATCTACCCAATGCACCTAAGCCCTCCAAGCTTCTTGCTCCAACGAGGTTGCGCCGAACCTTTTTCTTTTCTAGCTTTCCGGATTCCGCTACTACACCGTAGCATCAACCAATGAATATTGGCTCCTTCCTAACTGCTTCCCAGAACTCCAAACGTCTGTCTCACGGGGATGATAATGGTGAGAACCAGGTTTGGTATAATGCCTCTCAAGGATTTGACAATGGAGAGGAAGAGAGTGAGGGATTTTGATGAGACTCTAAGGTAGAGATTGTGGGTGAAACAATCTGGTTTTTCTTTAGGGTTTCTCTCTCAAAATTCTCTCTGGAAGCTCTCTTTCAATCGTGGGTTAAAAGGGTATTTATACTGAAGTGGAGTGGAATGCGAAACGTCAGGTTTTTCCAAAACAGGGGTGGCTCGCGGCTTGACCTCGCGGCTTGACTAAGTCGCGAGTTCCAGTCGCGAGTTAATCGTATGGCCAGTTGTCCTGTTTTGTCCTGTAGTGCTCCAGCTAGCATGACTGTTCATCTTCCAGCATGCTTGGCACGTGTGCATCTTCTGGCGGGTTGAAGCCGCGAGTCCACCCGCGAGTCCCAGCCGCGACACTCTGTTTTCTTGCACACTCTTGAGCAATCTTCACACTATCTCACTCACTACCCTTACAACAATCCCACCTAAATACAGGGTTACTAAATGCTGAATTACAAGCAAATTTGGCACGGAATAAAGCCAATTAGATGGTTGAATAAATTCAACCTTACAATCTCCCCCTTTGGCTATTCCGTGACAAAACCCTAAAACAGACTCTAGACTTAACATGTGAGTTGGGAACAGTTGATCAAAACTCACTCACACCTAATTCTAGAAGCTGTGAAGCACTTGAATCCTATGAACATAAACTCCTGAAACACAACAATACACCATGATCATTGTAAGCAGAAAATTATAAATGCATATGAAACAGGCAACATGAGATCAAGCAAAAATGGAGTTAATAAACAAACCATGGCTTGATCAACCAAGTGAACACCACAAGGTAGTGATCACAGTGTTCATTCACACTTGGAATGAACACAAGGACATACAAGTTAACAAGCACAAGGCAAGACACTTGTATGTTCAACACTCAACCAATGCATAGCACACAAGGCATATGCATCTAGGAACAATCCTACAAGGGCACAAGAGTGACAGTACAACAATCACAATGCAGAACATTTAGATTAAAGTACTGATTTCAAGATAGCATAAAGGCTGCACTTAAGCATGGTACATACCATAAATCCTACAAACTATGCATAAAACAATAACCCTGAAAGCTTACAAAAGCATATGGGTACAAACCAACAAATACCTGAATAACATCATCAAACATATATAAAAGTTTATCCAAGAGTATATGAAGAGAGTTAGAAACAGTTATACACCAAAACACAGTGTATCAAAACCAAAAGAACCATAAGTTTAGAAGATAAGACGAAAAACAAAAGTATGTGTGTGTGTGTACTCCCCCTATCACTATGCACACTTCCCTTTGAACTTTTCTCCCCCTTACTGAATGCTCTCCCCCTTTTTGTCACGAATAGCTAAAGACTCTCGTCCAACTTTCGTTGAATCTCATCTAGCTGATTCTCCATAGTCTCGAGGCGCATCTGGACATGGTTGTTTGTGGAGTAGAGAAGTGCCACAAGCTCATCAACGCGTTTCTGAATATGCTCAAGAACACTGCCAACTCTGTCAGTATGAGAAGCAGTTTGTGCTTGCGGAATACCAGCCGGTGAAACTTCAGGAACATCACAAGATGCAGATGTGGTATGTGCAGGTGTCTCTGAGTCAGGAGCAAATGAAGGAACCGGAGAGATGTGAGCACTTCTTGGTGATTTGGAGGAGTGACTTCTACTCGCTTGAAGAGTGAACAAAGAAATGGGACGTTGACGAGTCAACATTTTACCATCTGTAGGAGGAGTAATGCCTGCACTAAGGATGAGCTTCATGACGAGACTGCAAAATGGAATGATTCCTCGAGCTGTAGATCGACACGCGGTCTTCCTCAAGTTGTAGTAGATGTGAGCACATATATCAATGGGGGCTCCGGTAATGAGATCACACAGAAATATAGCTCTCCCAAGATTGATGAATGTAGTGTTGGACAGTGGGTAGAGATTGGTGAACATGATCAACTTCAGTGTGGTCAACTCAGGTGCAAACTTTGCGGTGCTGATGGAAGTTCCTGCACTAGACACCTCATGATCGTGTCCTAGGATTTGTAGAATTTCCCCAACCTCTGGATTTCGTTCATCATAGGGAGTTAAATTCACATTCTGAGGTCTGGTGATGCCGAGAAGATCTGCGATGGAGTCTGGGGTAACACTAAACTCTGTTCCTCTGACCTAGAAAACGAGGACAGGTCCAAGATCAGATGCATTTGAGAAGCATTCTTTGACCAGCTCATCCATTGGATCATCAAAGTTTCCGAACAAGTTTGCCCAGTCTCGTTTCTCAAAGATTCGAGGGATGAAAGTAGTCCCCAAGGTGTTGAACTCTACTACCCGCTCCACTATAGTTGTTGACTTGTCAAACACATTTGAGTAGGCGTGTGAGTTAAGGGGAACTCTGAATCTATCCTCATTGGGATCTTGAGATGCTTGAGATGATAGACGAGTCCTTTTAGCAACTGGGGATGCTGATTCGTCAGCAACAATGTCTTTACCCCTGGAAGATCGACGAGACATCTGCAAGAGAACAGACCAACAGAAAAGAACCAAGCAACAATACCCCACAAAAGATTGTCAACAAGATTCAGTAAAACCAATATTACAATATATAAACCCAGACTAAAAAAATGCAGACCCAACCAAACCTTCCAACAAAACATAGAAGCACAAACTAGTACGAGCAACAAACTTGGTAAAAGTGCACCAAGACACCACAACTGTCATTGAGTCAGGTTAACATGACCATGATATGCAATTAGAAACAGCATTTGAACATTTTGAGCAGATAGCATAAAACACTTCATCAGAGGAATGAACATAGGGAGAATATTTCAATCATGAAGAACCCAAACATCCACACGGGAGCACGTGGATGAGAGACATACATTATGATATCAAAACCACTCAGTGACCAAAAACAAACACCAACATCAATATTCAGGCAAGTGTAATGAGTAAGACAGATAAACACCAAACCCATTTCAGAAAAAAATTCTCAGATTCAATAAGAGGCAAAACAAACAGAACAATGAAATACACATTGTGACTGCTCAGCATGAAAACAGGTGAGAACAATATCAAAACAGGACACTCCATACCCAATACACATAGGGATAAGAATAACGAACACAATACCAGTCCCAACAGAAACAGAAATATGCAGGAAAAAGAAACTGAGATTGAGAAAGCAAAACCCATACCTTTTCTTGATGATTTGGAGAAGAAACGAAGCACCAAAAAGGTTTGAAAAAATGGATTCACGAAGAGTTTTGGGAGAAAACAACAGTTTTAAGAGAAGATGAACAGTTACAAAAGTTCGAGGGAAAACTGAAAGAGGTTTAAAAACTGCTCCTGTTTCTGTAAAACACGCGATTTTCGCGACTGGATTAAGTCGCCATACAGTCGCCAGCTCAAGCCGCCAAAGTACTCAAGAGGAAAATTTTGAAAAATTTTTCTAAGTGTTTTTCGCGACTGGAAGGTCTACCCGCGAGTGAGTCGCGAGCTGAGCCGCGAAACTCTCTGAGTGAATCTCGCGACTGAACCTTCCACTCGCGAACAAGTCGCCAAAACTGACCAGCGAAGATGCGACTGAGGCTCGCGACTTGACACACCCGCGACTGAGCCGCCAAAACAGGGCAAAACTGTATTTTTGAAATTTTTCAGATTTTTCAGCAAAACACTTTCCAAAAACACCTAAAACACTCAAAAATCTTTTTGTGCTTGAATTAACAAAGATTGAGAATGTGAAAACACATTTTATCAAGTACAATCACACAAATGAATATGGCATTTATCGAACATGAACTTGTGTGTTGTGTGTGGATATCAACAATGAAATAGTCCTTTGTCTAATGTGAAGCTTCAATGATCAATTCAACCAAGGCATACACAATTAGCACTAGATCATGTGACCAATCTCAATTATAGAAATATGAATATATGACTTCCCACACAACTTGATAACATAACTTGGAGCCTTTCATTTGACTCCACTTTCAGCCATAACATTTGATCTTTTGAGGCAATCATCTCTCATTGTGAGAGGTATAGACAACATTTTTCTTTGAAGAACAGGCCTTTGGCCTTTTTGAAAGAAATTTCACTTTTAATATAAGGTCGCTTACCCTTTTTCCTAGTCAAATACTAGAATGTGCGACAGGCTTTTGCAGCTCAATATCTCTTTTCATTTGGAAATTTACATTTGGTGAGCTCTTTTTAGCAAAAAAAATAAAAAGTGGGAAGAGATATAGACACAAGTCTATGCATGTTTCAAGATCAACATAACCATTCACTAATCATTCATGACAAGTTTGAAGATCTATTTACAACAATCACATAGATTTCAAGATTTTTCCCATAGTGATATGAGTGCATGAAAACAAGCAATGCTCGAAAATGCACAAAGCCATTAGCACAAAGGTACAAGGCAAAACGAGTTTTAAGACAAAACTCAACAAAGTCGATCAAGCTTTTTGATTTTCAAATTTTTATGTGATTTTTGGATTTTTGACTCAAGAAACAAAAAGATTGATAAAACACAATTAAGAAATATTCACAAACAAACAACCAAAAACAAAAACAACAAGCATACCAAACAAACATAGTCACAAAGCATAGGAAGTATTAATGCATGGACATGTTGTAATGCTTATGCATGAGTACCCCTTTTCACCCACACGTCACTTGCGTTTGGGGTGATTTCCTTAAAGGACTGGGTACGGGAGTTAGGGCTTTCAAACCTTCGTGAGAAGCTTTCCAAGCAGTTGGTGAATGCACCAATCATCTTCATCACGTTCATCATTCCGGGATCTCCATTTTGCTCTCTAGGTTGATCCCCTGCCCAAGTTCTCCTATCAATTCTTGGTCCTCCTGACCTTTGAGGAGTTGCACTGTTCTTTGCTCTCAGCTTTTGGCAATTTGGTAGAGTGTGCCCTTGAAGTCCGCAATAATGGCACACATACATTCCTCTAGGACCTCTTTGTGGTCGAGGACGTGACTTGGCACGAGATTCAGACCTGCCCACATACTGATTACGATGATTCAGCATCCGTTGGTCCACCACATTCTTCTTCTCCTCCACCTCGAGCTTCACATCAATAGGGTCAGCTACAACTGGATCTTTGGCTTTGACAAACTTCACTTCTTTAGTGACATTTCCAGTTGAGCTACTTCCTCCGGTAAATCCCAGTCCGGATTTGTCTGAAAAGCTATTCTGAGATGATATAACATCATCTAGCTTCTTGGTGGTGACCCTCTCTATTTTTGCATTTGCTTGAACAACCTCACTTTCAAGAAATCTCACTTTAGTGTAAGCTTCAGAGAGCTCACCATTCAAAGTTTCAATCTCGCATTTGGCCTCCCTATACCGGATTAGGAGACTTTTGTAGTCCTCCTCAGCCTTCTTCATCTTTCTCACAGCAGCCTTGGCCACCCTTGTGTATTCACCAGATTTCTCCAAAAGTGAGTTGTAATTTTCTTGAAGAGTAGCTGTGCTTTCTTCTTCTTCAGCTTCTGATTCTTCAACAATTCCTAGTGAGTCATCCTCACTATGTTCTCCAAGGTCTTGAGCAAGCAAATTCAATTCATCCGAAGACTCATCATGAGCAATAGTCATGAAAGCTGAGTAGTTCCCTTCTCCATCACAGCTTTCTTCAGATTCTGAGTCAGACGAATCTGAGTCACTCAGGGTCGTGGCATACACCTTGCCTTTCGACTTCAAGTAATTCGGACATTCCCTCTTAAAGTGTCCATGCCCGTTGCATTCAAAACAAGTGACACCTTGTGTGGATGGGGATTCTTTTCCATCTTTCCTGTTGAAATCCCTCTTCTCCCTTCCAGAATTTTGGAATTTTCTCTTATCATCAAATTTTCCATTGTTTTTGAATTTCAAAAACTTTCTGAAATTTTTAACAAGATAGGCTACATCCTTGTCAACCATATCCTCTCCTGACGAGCCTTGATCTTCCACCTTCTCATTAGTGGTCTTTAGAGCAAGGGATTTTCCCTTCCGTTGATTTGGCAGCGACATCTCATAGGTCTGTAGAGATCCAACCAGCTCCTGTACCTTGATGTCGTCAAGATCCTTGCTCTCTTCAATGGCTGTCACTTTAGCACGGAAGCTTTCCGGCAATGATCGAAGGATCTTCCTTACAATCTTAGAGTCCTCCATCTTCTCCCCCAAGTTAAACTTGCTGACAACCACTTCATTTAACTTCCCATAGAACGAGTCGAAAGACTCATCCTCACTCATCTTGAGCTCCTCAAACCGAGTGGTCAGCATTTGTAACTTGGTATCTTTCACCTTCTTCGTGCCTTCATAAGTTGTTTCCAGAATCTCCCATGCATCTTTGGCAATAGTAATGTGAGAAATCCTGTGAAATTCATCTGGAGACACACCACAGAAAATAGCATTTAGTGCTTTACTGTTAGCATTAGATGCAGTAAGTGCTGCCTTATCCCATGTGGATTTGGCTGCTTCAGGTTTGGTCCAACCCATCTCAACAGCATCCCACACGGATTCATCAATAGAGCATAAAAAGGCTCTCATACGAACCTTCCAAAATGCATAATTACTTCCATCAAAAAATGGAGGTGCATTAAGGGATTGAGACCTATCCATCTCAAAAAGAAAGGGAGTCAAGGATCACACAATGGTAATGAAACCAAACAGATGTGTACCCGCTCTGATACCAATTGAAAGTTCAAAAACGTGTACAAAAACACTTTTGAACGTTTAGACCCCCAAAAACCAATTTAATCAACACACGCAATATGTTAAACAACTAGTGTGCGGAAACTTAACATATGCTATAACATGGAATTGATTAAACAACTATCTAAGCCACAACAAAATAAACCACAGCAGATAATGTAAAGGCAGAGATAGAGAGGAAGGAAGATGCAAACACAGCGATAACACCAGATATGTTATCGAAGAGGAAACCGAAGACCTCGGCGAAAAACCTCTCCGCCGCCCTCCAAGCGGTAATCAATCCACTAGAAAATACAGTTGGGATACAAGGACAGCAATAGACCCTCCAAGCCTAATCTACCCAATGCACCTAAGCCCTCCAAGCTTCTTGCTCCAACGAGGTTGCGCCGAACCTTTTTCTTTTCTAGCTTTCCGGATTCCGCTACTACACCGTAGCATCAACCAATGAATATTGGCTCCTTCCTAACTGCTTCCCAGAACTCCAAACGTCTGTCTCACGGGGATGATAATGGTGAGAACCAGGTTTGGTATAATGCCTCTCAAAGATTTGACAATGGAGAGGAAGAGAGTGAGGGATTTTGATGAGACTCTAAGGTAGAGATTGTGGGTGAAACAATCTGGTTTTTCTTTAGGGTTTCTCTCTCAAAATTCTCTCTGGAAGCTCTCTTTCAATCGTGGGTTAAAAGGGTATTTATACTGAAGTGGAGTGGAATGCGAAACGTCAGGTTTTTCCAAAACAGGGGTGGCTCGCGGCTTGACCTCGCGGCTTGACTAAGTCGCGAGTTCCAGTCGCGAGTTAACCGTATGGTCAGTTGTCCTGTTTTGTCCTGTAGTGCTCCAGCTAGCATGACTGTTCATCTTCCAGCATGCTTGGCACGTGTGCATCTTCTGGCGGGTTGAAGCCGCGAGTCCACCCGCGAGTCCCAGCCGCGACACTCTGTTTTCTTGCACACTCTTGAGCAATCTTCACACTATCTCACTCACTACCCTTACAACAATCCCACCTAAATACAGGGTTACTAAATGCTGAATTACAAGCAAATTTGGCACGGAATAAAGCCAATTAGATGGTTGAATAAATTCAACCTTACACAAACTTTAAGTATTTTAAAATAATTAACATAGTTTCTCTAAGTGGAACTCTATTGCCAAAATTACAAAAAAGTTTGAAAAATACTATTCCAATTTAAATTTTACTGTCAATAACTTCTAGAAATTTAAAATATTTTTCATTATTTATTTTATATTTTTTTAATAATTTATCATATTATTTGATTTAATAATACATTTTGGGTCTTACAAGTCATGTTTGTATTATGTGATTCATTAAGTATACTAAAATTATTAGTATATTTTAGTTTAAGTGAAACTCTATTACCAAAGTTAATGAAAAATTAAAATATTACTCAGTCTAAAAGTCAATTATCAAAAGTTTCAAGAAATATAAAAAGAGCTTAGTTAGTTATTTTAAACTATTTTATAATCTATTGTAATTTTTTTTTTACTTATCTTATATGATACATTCATCATGAAATTGAAAGTAATTTATGATATAGTTTTTACTTTAGTAAATATAGCAAAAATAATAAATAAAGGAATGTCATGTGCTCATTGGTCTAGGACATGATGTAAATTTGAAGGTTTAAAGTTCAATCCACCTTACTATCAGTTCATGGGTTCCCAAGGTATTTCATGGACAGAGTGAAATAGCTTGACTAATAGTTGGAACGCCACTTCTTTATATATATATATAAAATAAAAAACTAATATAGGTCTAGAAGTTGTAGTTGAGCCAAAAGGCATCTCTTTATTTGTGCCAATTTTCATGAAATTTTATTACATTCTAATTAAAACTTAATTACCAAAGTATTAAAAAATTCAAAAGATTTATTATTCTAATAAAAATTCAATAACCAAAAGTCTCAAGAAAAATCAAAAGAAGACTCATTATTCATTTTAAACTAGCTAGTTTAATCATTGTAAGGGCTTGGACCCTTGAATTGGGAATGACCCACGTCACCAAAGCCCAACACAAAGAGGGGCCCACATGACTAAGGCCCATTACAGTGTGGTTGGCCCATATGGCTAAAGTCAAACACGGAGGAGGTGGGATTAGCTCGCTAACAAAATAGGCAAGTCCTCAGTAATATAGAGTTACGCTCAGGCCAAGTTGGACCCAACACCAACAAGCCAGTCAAAGGAAAGATCGAGGGAGAATAGACATTCAAGGTCGGAACCGAACATTGTCAAATAACTTTGGGGAGTTCGCTGTCTAGCACTAATTGGCATTTGGAACAAGTTCCAAGGAAATCCTTTAAAGTCGTTAGGATTCCTAAGGATTCAGACAGGTGTGGGAAAGTGTGTCAACTGGGGAAGTAATGATAACTCCCCAAGTAAGGAGAGACTATAAAAGGGGGGAAGGTGAACATGTTAGGGGGTTGGAAAAATTAGGGTAAGAGAGAGTGAGAGTAAGGGAAACACAGGGAACCAGTGGGAAATGTAGGGAAACTGGAGGAACTACATTGCGTTGAGGGTTGAGGGAAGACAAGCCAGGCGAGGTTCAAGGCCTAATCTGTAGGATCATGACATATCCCACATATAAAGAAGTTGGGGCCCAAATACAAATTGATAACAAAGTTTTTGGCCGCCACAATCATATATCATAATTATATGTTTGATAATTAAAGAATTTTGTTAATAGATGCTAAGGGCATTTGTATATAAAATACTTTTAGAAATTTTTTATGAAAAATAAAAAGAACAAATGATTTTTTTTATAGTCTTTTATAATTCTCATAAAAGTGGATATTAAAAATTTCATAAAATAATTCATTAACAAATACTCTAAGGACATCCATTAACCAGGTATATAATTAACTTTGGATCTTCTATGTTGTGCATACCCTATTTGATTCAATATAAGTGTTATACACTTCTAGCTACAATGTGCTTTGTTTTATGATCTATTATAAGTATATTATTGAAATAATTAATATACCTTTTCTTAAGTAGAACTTTTTCACTAAAATTTGAAAAACTTTAATACTATTCTGGTTAAAACTTAATAACCAAACATTTCAAGTTATTTTAGATTATTATAAAATTCTGTTATGATATTTTAGTTTTGATAACAAATATACTTTCACCAGGTTACATATAGTAATTTTTTTTCTTTTATTTTTACTTTATATATTTTATCATGTAATTTCAATCATTTCATTATTTTTCATATAATTATTTTTTTAAATCGTGCATTGTACATGCAACCACAGGTTTAAGAAAAATGGAGATATCACCTAGAGTAATCAATATAAAGGGGGTATTATTTCAACAACCAATATAGTAAATAAAACAATAATTTTTTTTTTTAGAAAATAAACTACACATTCAAGACCTTTCAAACTCAAACTCTCACCTTTAGTTTGAAAAGGTGGGGGGGGGGGGGGGTTGTTATGACCTAAGTGACCAAAACCAATAGTAGATTCATGCACTTGTAAAACAAGCAACTTAACATGGGGTTAGTTTAGAGCAAGTAAAATATTCTCTAGTATATAAATTTTATATTGAGTTCATTGAAAAAAGAGCCAGTTAACGGGTACCCTTAAAGCAATTATTAATAAATTATTTTAGGAAAGTTTCGACACCACTTTTATAGGAAATATAAAAACTTGTCATAAAAATTAATTGCTTTTTTCTTTTCCCATAAAAAGTTTTTAAAAATATATCCAAAACAAATGTCCTTAGTATATCTATTAACTTTTGCCTAATAAAAAATATATAGTCGTTAAGGGCTTTCACACATTAGATGTAAGTCATCAAGCCAAACTACATAAACTTTCGTTTGTACTCTCTCTTACATGTTTATGCTCATCATTTAATCATTACTGTACGGCACCGAGGTACCTTGATCCATTTGGGCCTTGGGATCAGGCCCAGTAGCATAGCCCACATCTCCAACCTCTTTCTACTCTACCCTCACAAACTACAAGCCCAAGTTTCATTATCTGATCATTACTCGGCATAACATTCCTGAATAATAAAGAAAGACTAAAATCCGAGCACATCATAGCATGCTCAGCAATTCCCAGGAAATATCGCTATCGAGCATTCCTACTTGAGTTGGAACCAAGTTCCAAGGCCACATTCGCCGCATTCCACCCCCACCTAACCACCCACTTACAATTGATGATTTTGGACCTCCAATTGCACTAACTATGGTTATAATCATAGTCTCCCCACTAATCTAGAACTATAAATATAAGAAGATGGAAAGGAAAAAGGGTTGGTTGAGAGGTTCACAAAAATAGAGAGTAGAGAGAAATAGTGATTCAAAAAGAGAGAGAATAAATTACATTGAGTCTCTGTGCCGAGAACGACCCAAAGTAGGAAATCCTAAGCCCACCATATAAGTAAGTTGTGAGCCCAAGTGAGGTCAAGCCCAATAGCCTCATTTCAGGCACGCACAATTACATACAATCACACACAACTACTTTAACATGACTCTCCAACAAATTCATTGGAGTTAACATCCTTATTGGTGATAGAATGTCTTTCAGTGGCCTTTTTGAAGAATATCTAAAGGTTGCCTTCCATCTTCATAGTTAACAATAAGTCACCACCGCGCGCACACCCTTGGTGTGGTGGTCACTTCACAAGAATAAGTGCTTTGTGAGGTGTGGGGGGTAAAGGTTGGAATTCAAGTCTCCAGGAGAGAGTCTCACACACATATACACTTAGATTAAATTAGAATAGAATTTCTATCTTGTAAAAAAAAAAAAAAAAGAAAGAAGTCAATGATATAAAATTTTAAAATTTTGTTAATTGATGCTTAAGGGTATTCGTTTAGGAAATACTTTTAGAAACTTTTTATGGAAAAGGAAAAAAAACAACTGATTTTTTTTTAATTTTTTATATTTTCCATAAAAGTGGTATCAAAATTTTCTTAAAATGATTAATTAACTAATACCCTAAGGGCTTCTATTAACAGACCCAAAAAAATTCATTGTTTACAAGTGATATACTGTAACTAGTGTATAATAAAAATAAAAGGTTAAAGTGCAAAACACACCTTTGAAGTTTTGGGCTATTTAGATTTTACACCCTAAAGTTTTTATTTGCATCCCTCCATCCATATTTTCTGTTAAGTGTCACACAATCTTGTCTGTATGTCTAGTTTGTCTAATAAAATAATACCACGTCATTTTCATTATGTCATGTGACATTATTTTTATTGGATTATCTAAACATATACGGCAAGTTTATGTAGCATTTAAATATAGATGAATGGACTACTAATGCAAACGTAATATAACTTTAAGAAATAAAATTCAAATTTTGAAACTTTAAAAATGTAAAATTCAAAGACCAATAAACTTTAGGGGTTTAGCTTACACTTAAGCCAAAATAAAATTAGTGGTGAGACATATTAAAATAGCTGTACTTAATCACAATTTATTATGTTATTAAAAATTTCTAGGAAAAAAATTCATTCTTGACCATAACTAAAAGCGTCACGGACACGTGACTAACATTTAAAAAAATATATGTATCATTAATTGGTAGTCAACAGTAAGCGCCATAATATATCCGTAACACTTTTTCTTATTCTTTTTTAATAGTAGTATTATTTATTGCTATGACTGAAGAATATGAGAAAAGCATATGCTCGTTTTTCATCAAAATTTGAATGGTTTGATACGATGGTGGCTGTTAATGCACTCAGTGACTGTTGGCCTGAGTGCAGTACCACACCACATACAAGTTCCAAATTCCTTATAAATATAGTAGTATAAATTCAACATGTAAACATCAAATGCTGCATCCAATCACAGAAGAAGATTTACAAACCAGGTGGCATAAGTGAATAAAAATCCTTAGGTAAATTTTGAGGGATTTTTTTTAATGGATGCCTTGTTGGAATTTAGATCATTAACAAATAGTCTCTAAGAGCACTCATTAACTGTACTTAATTTTTTTTTAACAAACAAGGATGTCTAGATCTTTTGAGTATTTGATTATTTTCCCGGGTATATGTAATCTTCCCATCCCACACATACCAGGTTATTACAAGAAGGAATCTCATAGAAGTGGCCCGAAGATGTTAGCAAGAGATTTTGAACAAGGGAGTTAATCTTGACCGGAGGCTATACCAGTTTGACCAGTGAAATGATATATTTCGGTACCAGTCAATACTGGTGTACTGTTTCGGGTTTACCGCTATTTTTTATATTTATAAATATATATATATATATATATATATTATAATAAAAATAGAAGTTTACCATAAAACATTACCTCAATTCAGAACAAATTATTCATAATTTTAGATTTTAGACTTTAGCATACTAAGAAAACAAATAATACTAATAAATTATCATCCTACCCTTACAAAAATTCAAAAATTACAAAACTTAAAAAAAAAATAAAAAAAGAAAAAGAAAAAAGAGGCTTATTTCTATACCGGCCAAAACGCTCGAAATCGACCGGTACACAACAAGTATTTAAATCAATACGAAACGTTGACGTTCCAATATCGGTGCACGTATCGGTATGGTACATACCGGCTGGTATAGTATGGTATTGACCACATTGATTTCGAACTTAAGATCTCATGAATATCATAAGGCCTTAGAAACCACTAAACCGACCCATTGGGGTTAATCGTACCCAATTTTGAGTGTTTCATTTTATGTTCTCTCTATTACAACGTACCTCATATTATTTTTCCAAAATAATTAGGTTTAAAAAAAAAAAATTAACATAGCATACTGCAACTAATGGATCATGAAATTTGAACACTAATTATAAAAGTAAGACAAAGTATTCTTATTTGAATATATGGAAGGCAAGATGCACACCTCATGGTGAGCATAACATTCGAGTCACCACTAAAGGCATGCTTGGTAGACTGTAATGATAATTACATAGGAATAGGAATAAGTATTATTGGAAGTGATTATGGGGACACATTATTTTTTACAACCGTTTTCCAATTGCAATAGTTTGTTGTGATTAAATTAACATCATTTTCATCTAAGTCCACTATTAACACCATTTTTATCATTCATCAATCATGATAGGCTATATCATTATTAGCAATTATACATTGTGTCCAAACTTTATGGGCGGGTAGCCAAATTTTATGTCAAAATTGGAGGAATGTATTTCTACTATAATAATAATAATAAAACTCTCCCAAACCAAGTTTTATTACTAATAAATAGAGCTTTTTTTTAGCTAAATTCTAGAATTTTTAAAATAATTAAATTTATGAAAGTAAAATTCTGAACACATAAAGTCAATTTTCTATTACTACCTCTGTCCCAAATTGATGGCCTTGCTTAAAAATTTTAACATTTTAAGAGAATATTATTTATTGTGTAGTCTTTTAATAAAAAAAATGTACAAATTTATAAATTTACCCTCATTAATTTAAACTTAAAAAAAAAATGATACGACCTCCATTAGTCCATCCCAAAATGTTGATTATGTTTAAAAAATCCAATTTTTTATAGGAACATCATTGAATACATGGTCATTTAAAAATGTACAAATTTTCAAAATTATCTTCATTAATTTAAACTATAGGAAAGAATCACATTGACTTTTGAATAAAGTAAAATGCAAGATAAAAATTTTATTTATTAATTTTGAGAAAAAAATTTTATTTTGAATAACTCAAAATAAAATTAAATACCAATAATTTGGAACAGAAAAAGTATTGACTTTTTAAATAAAGTAAATAATAAGATAAGACAGTTAAAAAACAACTACATTTCAAAACATCCCAAAAATAGGAAATGGAATAAAAAATAAAATAAAATAAAAAAAAAAACCAAAACTTTCTTAGTCGTAAAATTCAAGGTTCTTTGTTTGATAAATTCTTGGTTTGAAGTTAAAAACATTAAAAAACGTTTTAAATGACATCACAAGCTAGACATGCATGTCTTTGAAAACCAAAAAAAAAAAACACTACTATTACTCATCTAACGCTGACGTGGCAGTTTGACCCAGTCTCTCTCTCTCTCTCTCTCCTCCTCAGTCCAAAAGAGACAAATCTCTTTCCCAAAAAACCCAGCCATGACATGAACCCAATCCACTTTGGTAACTCACTTCTTCAACTCGTTCCCTTAAACTCAGTTCTCTCTCTCTCTCTCTCTCTCTCTCTTTCTCTCTCCCTATTAGGGTTTCAAAAGTCTGCTGCTAGTACACACACAAAACAAGCGACCTTTCAACTTGAAAGAGATAGATTCTTTGGAGTAAGTCTCTCTTCAACAATTTCGACTGTATTTAATTCTCTCTACTATTACACTGTATGTAATTTTTTTCTTCTATCTTCCACTTTTCCTCTTTTTCTTGTTGTTGAATCTGTAAGCCAAACTATATACTTCTCAGCTAGAGTTTTTTACTGGGTCATATTCGTGTTTGAATTTTCTTCTTCTTTGTCCATCTAGATAGAAAGATTGTACTTTTAGAGAGAGAGTTAGATAGTCATAGAGAGAGATAGAGGGTCAAGGGTTTTAGGTGAGAAAAAAAAAAAAAAGTGAGAAGGGAGACTGAGAATTTTCAAATATCTGCTATTTATTCCAAAGAAACTCATTTGCTTGTTTCTATGACCTTTCTTGGAACAATCCTTTAATGGGTGTCAGTTAAATTTGTAGAATTTTGTTATATATATATTTTTTTTTCCTTCCCTTTTTAGTATGTTAGGGGAAGAAGATAAAACCCCGGTTACCGGAGGAGGTACCCGGAGAACCTATTTGCGGTCAGTTTCATGGACTGACCGGTCTCCTTCCAAGCCTAATCCATGCCCTAGCCCTAGACCACAATTGAATAGTAAAGTGCGGTCATGCTTGCCGCCACTTCAGCCACTTTCAATCAACCGGAGGACTGCAGAGGAGTGGCCAAAGGCGGGTTCTGATGATCTGGGCATATGGCCTCATCCCCAAACCCCGAGAGGGGAAGCTAAACCGCTTGAGAATTCAAATTCGGAACAACCACCCGTGAAAGAATTCCAATTTAAGAGGGAAAAGCTTGCGTTTTATAACAAGGAATGCTCGAGAATTGCTGAGCATATATACTTGGGAAGTGATGCTGTTGCAAAGAACCGCGAGATTTTGAGGAAGAATGGGATCACCCATGTGCTGAACTGTGTTGGGTTTGTTTCTCCTGAATATTTTAAGAGTGATCTTGTGTATAAGACACTTTGGTTGCAAGACAGCCCATCCGAGGATATTACAAGTATTCTCTATGATGTGTTTGATTACTTTGAAGATGTTCGGAAGCAAGGTGGGCGAGTTCTTGTGCATTGCTGCCAGGGAGTGTCACGATCGACCTCTTTGGTTATTGCATACCTCATGTGGAGGGAGGGCCAGAGCTTCGAAGATGCCTTTCAATATGTGAAGGCAGCACGAGCGGTGACTAACCCAAATATGGGTTTTGCTTGCCAACTTCTGCAGTGCCAGAAGCGAGTACATGCTGTGCCTGCAAGCCCGAATTCGGTGATTAGGATGTATCAGATGGCCCCCCACTCATCATATGCTGCTCTTCATCTGGTACCAAAAATGTTAAGCCATCCAGGTGCACAAGGCCTTGACTCTCGTGGAGCATTTATTGTGCATGTTCCTTCTGCTATATACGTTTGGACTGGGAAAAATTGCAATACTGTGATGTCAAATAGTGCTATGGGAGCTGCACATCAGGTAATTCGGTATGAAGGGGCTCAGGGACCAATTGTGAGTATCAAAGAAGGTGAAGAGCCATCAGAATTTTGGGATGCTCTTGCCAACGGGCAACTCCTAGCAGACAATTCTGAGAGTATGGAGGTCAGAAAGGAAGGGAATTTGTGTTCCAGTAATGATTTGGTTGCTGCAGCAAATCAAGTTAAGGCTGGTGAAAGGGAGGTGGATGAATATAACTTGGATTTTCAAATTTTTCACAAGGCGATTGCTGGTGGGGTTGTTCCACCTTTTTCAGTTTCAAATACTGAATCAGAAACTTGCCTCCCCGCCCGAGAAAACGGATGGGGGAGACTAAGATGGAAGCTTGCTAATGGTCTCATGAAAGAATTTGTCACCTCCTCCAAACTGAACAGTGATTGTACTCAATCCAGTGATGAATCAAATATGATTTTAGATGCACAGAAAGCAGTAAAACGCTCTCTTGGTCTGATTGAACCATCACCACTGTTATCATCATCAATTGAACCATGCGGTTCACCAGATTCCTTTGATTGTTTCCCAAATGGCAGCCCAGATAGGATAAGGGAAACTTCTAAAGAAGTGGAACACTCTGTTACTCTTACTGATTCTTTCTTGTCAATGACACCTCCTTGTGCTTCGCCAGATTCATATTCTTGTTCTTTGACAACTGATCCTGCCTTGTCACCCACACCTACTTGCAGTTCACTAGATTCTTTTTCTTGTTTTCCGGGCCGCAGCCCGAAGTTCAGCTCCAAGTCCCCAACAATTTCGCCATCAACCTCTGATTACGCCAGTTCATTTACCTTTTCACCATCATCATCTAATTGGTCTGACTTGTCATACTTGTCTTCACAGCAGCCTTCACCTTCGGGCTGGGAATCTACAGATCAATTTTTTCAAATGAATGCTTCTTTGGCAGATAATTCTAGTTTGATTTATAAAGAAACTCTGCCTGCAAAGGAGGTTTCTGATAAACATACTTTGAGAGTTGGAAATGCTTCTTTGCCATGTAAAGGAACTTCACCCTCTATTGCAGAGCGCAGAGGGAGTAATCCTCCACCTCGAATGTTATTACCCTCAGCTGATGAGCCATCTCAAGTCCCTAAGAATCTGGTACGATCATGGTCCTTCGCTTTACCTGACATCGAGGATGATGTGATGAATGATGTTGATTGCAACCAATCTGAGCATGAAGCCAATGGAGATGAGATTATGTTTGATACTGGATTTGAATTACAAGGTGAGATTGAAAGTAAGAAAGAGGATGATAATAAAATTCATCCTCTGTCAGGTGATATGATCAACAGGGTTGCAGGAGTGGTAACCCCAGTTTTGTTCCAGTGGCCTTGTATGAATAAATTGGAGATGCAATCTTTTTGCATTCTTGATTCCAGATCTGTATACTTTCTGTTGGCTCCAGATGTGAGTGTAGGCACCAATAGTCGCAAAATCTTATTTGTATGGTTGGGGAGTGAATTTTTGGATGTGAAAGGGCAGAGTCAGTTGATCAGCATCGATGGAAAATGGGATAGTAGTAATCTTCACTGGGAGACAGTTGGTCACAACTTCCTTAATCACATGGGTTTGCCAGTGGATATCCCTGTACAGGTAATATTTCACTTTATATTTATATGATGTGTTTTATTGAGTCCTTGTTGCATGGCATGCTTTAAATGTTCTTGACATCTTGAGAGAGATTAATTATATTTTCTTTTAATTAGAAACTTAAAACTTTTATGATGTTGACATACAGCATGGTTACTAAAGTGGATAAGACTAGCACCATAAAAGGTAGCCCCACCAGGAAAAAGAAATTACATCTTTTTCTTTTATTCCTGGAGGAGAATGGGGTGTTGCTGTGGAGGGTATGGGGGAAAGAGGGGGGAGAATGTATAAAGAGAAGCAAATAAAACCTACCAAAAAAAAAGCAAAACAGGTTTTGGTGTGGGGGAGGAAAAGCCAACATGAAAACTGAGTCTTAGTATATCTTATCATCATTGCATATTATTCTTTGGCTTCTTCACCCATAGTAACATTGACTTTCACTACATTGTGTCATCAACTGTAAGAAATGAAAAAAAATGAAATTTGAGGGGACCATTGTCAGAAGTGTATCAGAAATGAAACTTAGTAATGCATAAGACACTAGAAGACTTTCTAAGATTTCTAGCATGATCCATTTGTTTAAGAAGTCTGTCATATGGATCAAGACTTGGAGATTTAGACTTTAGAGTGAAGATTGAATGTGGCATTGCCAAACACGTGCATGTAAGTGTTCTTTTCCAAGTCACAAGGAAATTATATGGAATTAAATTTGTTGAAATAACTTTCTCTGGCTTCAGCTATTGAACATGTGTGTATCTGCTAAAATAAATATAACATAAAGTATGTCAAGAGCCTTGTAGCTCAATGGCATTGCATGGTCTCCTTTATGAGAAGAACCACTGTTCGAATCCCCTCTCCCCCGCTTGTTGTATCAATTGAATTCTCAAAACATAAAGTAAATGTGCAATTTAATTGCCCACAATTCATAACCTCAAAATCTAAATTACTTCAGAGCCAGTAGAATTATGTTTTATGGCAGTAGTCAGTTGGTTAATCACTTAACCGTAATTACAGAGGGAAATGAAGACAGCATTTGAGTCTCACAGACAAAATTTATGACCTCTTAACTTTTCCTGGCTGCTTCTTGAAAATTTTGATCATGTCTGTCTTTCATGTCCATTTCCTCACGGTGGATCAATGATCCTGGAACATGATTCTCAAGGACAGTATTGAATTATGGCAACTCTTCTAGCACTTAAAATGTCATACTTAGGTAGCAGTAACAGGCTTACAGCAATTTCTGTCCAGACTAATAATACTTCAATAAGATGAATTAGCTAGTTGAGCTGCTTTTCTTTCATATTTGACAGGCTAAATATGCAAGTCATGTTTTGTTACTTTAAAGTGAGATAAACCTATGGTATATTTTGGCTGAAGTAAAAAGCAAATAAGTAATAACTACACTTTTCTCTTCCCCCTAAAAATAATTAAAAATTCGTTTCTTGTGGCTTAGAAAAGCATGTAAGAAACCATGTGTTGGGCTTTTCGGTTGGATACAATGTCTTTATTTTTTGTTAACAAGATATATGTTGTGTCAGATAATAAGGGAAAGTGAAGAGCCAGAACAGTTTTTAAACTATCTCAGCTGTATATCATCCCATAAGACACAGGACCGAGGCTGCAATTGAGACTGTTTAGCAAAGCATGCAGCATTTTTCAAGAATTCAATTCCTAGTCAATTTAGCTCTTGCATGGAATGTCAAAAAGGGTCTGATGCATATTGTGAAAGGTAAGTCAGCATCCCGGGCAGTAGAACTGATTATTATCTGCTTGTGTGATGAATGGTAAGGATGTGAATCATTATTACAGCAAAGCATGTACAGAGAACAAGCCTGTTCTACAGTTACTGGAATTAGAAGTATATAATATTAGATAATATATAAGTAGTAAATTAAAAGCTTTTGTGTTATTCTTTTCCCTGTTAGGCCTTTTCTTCTTCTTTACTGCTCCTTTTTTTTCATCCCTTCTGGTAGCTCTTAGTTTTTGTTTATCTGGGCTTTGGCTACATTGAGCACCGAAGGTGTTGCTGTATGTAATGAAATAAGAAAGCAGCAAAGCCATCTTTCTTAAAGAGCAGATCTTTATCTCTCTGCGTTTCATTTTCTATACTTGATATTCAGATACATGATTTTATGTTTGAAATAGGCTGGTTATTGCACAATGTTGAAATTGCTCAAGGTTTCTTTCATTCCTTTATGCAGGGCTAAGGAAGGTTTCAGAAGGTCATACTAACACAGTAGTTATATTCACACGTGATATTTCCCAATCTTAAACTATGGGTACCATATTTGTTTTTGTATGGACCATAATCTACAATTTTGAAGTCTGATTATATAGAACAGACGCCTCCTAAATCAGGATTCAGGTCCCATATTGGTGAAAGCAACTACTAAAAATATTCAGTGGTAGTGCTAAAAAATTTAGCTTCTAGCACCCAAAAAAACTATTTTATCTATTTTAACTTATCATTTCACAGCTCACCTTACATTAATGCTCTTATGTTTTACTACACAGTTAACACTATTCATTTATTTATTATTTTCTCTCTCTTCTTCTCTGTCTCTGTATCTTCTCCCTTCCACAGCCACCAAACCATGACCTAAAATCAACCACCACCATCATGGCACCACGTCCACCACCATAACCACCAAACCCACATCCACATCAAACACAAACCCATATGAATATATCCTAAAAAAAAACCCAGATCAAACCACCCAAATTTCATCAATTGCCGCTAGCAAAAACCAACAAAACAACCAACAAATCGAAAACCCACAAATCGGACTACCCAAGAATACAAAACCCACTAGATCGAATCACCCACTACCAGTCACCACCACAACTCGATCTCAACCCAAACCCACACCCACGGATCATTGAACCCACCCTAACAACCTACCACCACCACATCACCACCAAAATACCTAGCAATCTAGAACCCATAGAACCCACGAACTCAGAAATCCCACGTCGTCACCAATTCCAACACATTTTGTTGAGAGAGTTTTGAGTCAGAGAGAGAAGAGAGGAGGGAGGAGAGATCGGTGTGAAGGTGAAGCTCAAGCTCAGCCAAAGAAAAAAGAGAGAGAAGTTTGAAGCAGCTTCAAGCTTAGGGTTTTAGTTCGGCGGCTAGGCGGTAGGGGTGAGATGATTTGGGCAAGAGCTCGGGGTGGAGGAAGAGAGAGAGAGAGAGAAAAAAAAAGTGTAGAGAGAAACATTTTTTAATTAAAATATGAGAAAGAGGAATATAATATTAATTTATGTGTTTAGCTTTGAGCTACAGTGAACCGCAGTTTGCTGTAGCTCAATAGTTAAAAAATTTAGCAATAGCACCTTCATTGTAGCTTCATTTTTGTTGTGTTGGTTGTTAAAATAATAATTTGGTAATTTGGCACAATCACTACTAACTATAAGGTAAAAAAGTCTAAAGAATTTGATCGTTTGTTTTGCATTAGCTTAAGTTAATTAAAATATGGCTATACCTTTGAAAAAGAAAGTAATGTTTTCACTTCAAAAAAAAAAAAAAAGAAGAAAGTAATGTTTTAAAAAAAATAGTACATAAACAAATAAGCTAAGAAGTTAGTTGTAAAAATCAATGCTAAACAGACAAGCCATCTAATTTAATTTGAGCCGAAGTTCTTGCTTTTGTAGCCACACGCAAAAGTGACCAGTCAAGTTTAATATCTAGTTTGCTGTACTAGCGAACTTTATAGATGGGCACTGGGAGTAATGCTACACGTATTACTTTTCACAACAAATTTCATAATTGTTAAAATTGTTTAAGATATTATTAATCTTCGTCTAAATCTATCAATGATGCCACTTTATTATTTCATAAGTTTATAATTTACAATTTGTTCCCTCAACAGTTATAAGAAAATTTGTGCAAAAGATTGTGGTTCAGGACTTATCGGAGCATTGGTAAATCCTACCTCTTGGTTACAAAATAAGCACTGCAAAACATGGAGTATAAAACACTAATTGTTCAGAGAACTCTACACCATCCTTTGCCTGCTTTTATTTTTATTTTTTCCTTTCTAGAGAAACCCTTTGCCTGGATATTTAATTCAGCTGAGACGTTCACGTTTTTATATACAAAGCCATTGATTAAATTGGGTTCCCTTGTGATTCTCAAAAAAGGAGGGAAAAGAAGAAGAGAAGAGAGAGAGAGAGAGAGAGAACCAACAATAAATGAAAAAACAAACCTACGAATGCACTATTCTTGCTCTATCAGCAAAAAGAAGGATTGAATAGGATGCGTATTCTAGTGAAGGTCAAAATTCTCAGCAAGTCTGCCACAACCCACAAATCCACACTCAAAAAAATATGTAGTTTCCACCGACTTAAGCATATGGATAACTAGTTTTTATTTCAAATATAAAAGTGAGGTACACTTAAAAGCTACTTATAGCCAATATTGATTTCTAGGAATATGAGAAATGGAGAAGGAAACGAAAAAGGTAAATTTCTGAGGTAGGGAAGTCATTTTTGGACAACAGCTTGGGAATTGAATACATGCCCAAGTCCTTTGGCAATCTTTTCCAATTCCATCATTAAACCAAAATGGTCTAACGTCTAAAAGAGCACTTACTACTTACTAGGCTAACTCGAGCCTGATAAAAGCCAATAGGGATGCTGTAAATAAGTTCACAAAAGTGGGCTCCTCCTCCTTTAGACTATTACTCTTCAAAATGACAAGAAAATTGACCAACTTTCTATAAAAAAAAGTTGGCCTTTGATAGCCATTGCAGCCCTTAATTACATAAACCACAATATGATGTTCTTTACATTCGTCAAAACTTTCCAAAACACTGGCTAAGAGGTGGATCTCATTGTCAGGAACACAGCATATATATGCCCTAATGCTGGTGGATTTTCTTATAGTCCATTTTGTGCTCTTAAACGAGCCATTGTTGGACCCAGTGCACTGCCTCTTAAGGCCCTGTAGGACCATCCATTCTTTAATGAACTCTCTTCCCTACTCCAACCGTCCTCCTGAGAGAGCTGGGCCTTCTTTGTGTCCAAAGCCTGGCTGATTTCTTCCCACACATTTACTTCTCCATTTTCTACAAAGATAACAACACAGAATGAGAATTCATCCACTTAAATACCAGATTACCAGCAGCATGAAAACAACATAAAGTAGATACCACGTGTGGGGGCAGGGGTCTCTTTATTGTTATTGCTGGCCCCAAACCCTGAGACAGAAGTTTGATTATCCACAGGAACTTCATTAACCTCGCTCATAACCGCTTTTCCTGAATTGAAGTTACCATGCTTGACAATGCGGACATCTACAAGAGATGAATAATCTATCTGTAGAAAAGCTTCAATCGTAAGTTTCTGCTAATAACAATAATGAGCCCCGATCAAAAAAAAAAAAAAAAAACAATAATGAGCCTTTCCTTGCCAGGTTACCAATTATCAGTTGCGATACAAAGACAAGGGCCCCAAATACCAATTTTGAGCTCTCTATATTACTAGAACACAAAAAATGTAAAGCCTTGCATGACATTACAGTAATTTTACTGGTCAAGTTCTTAATATCCCAAAAAAGGTTAAACTAGGTCATCATCAATCAGCCAAGCAGCTCAACCAGCAAATTGTGTAATATGAAATTATATTTTATGATTCTCCTTTTTAACATTCATTTGAGACCATGTGAACCCCAAGTTGAATAGCTGGAATAGATGACTGCTGAACCATACAGAAAAATTAGCCTGGATCAATTTTTATGACTGGCATGCTACATATATGCTGATATCATGTATCAGAACTAATTAATTCATGAATGAGGATATGGAAAGTTCAGTGATTCAATTGATAAAATCTTTAGTAGATCCTTATTTGATTGGTCTAGTGCGTGGGATTTTAACAGTTGTAATTCCTTAGCTTAATTTAAGGAGTTGCTACATTTTTGTACATAATATTGTTTCTTTGTAATTCGTTTGGCTTTTTTGTGTTCATTTATATGTACATGTAGTAGTATTTTTTCAATAAAATAATTATTACTTATCAAAAATAGAGTTTTTTTTTTTTTTTTTTCTTGATAAGTAAAAATAGAGAAAAATTTTCTTAAGACTTCTCTAAATTTCCAAAGAGATTGCCTTCAAATTGTCTGTTATCCCTCCAAGCTTAACTACTACTTACAATGAAAACAATTTTTTTTTTTTTTTATTTATTGATAGATTACTTACAATGAAAACATTGAATGAGCAAGACATTCTTATGATATCTAGAAGATATGAATTGGTCTTATGGTTAAGTCTGTTGGGAGTTGTAATACAGAGAATGGTACAAGTCCCCTTGTGAACGAATATTTCACCAGCTTGCTTGTCAAAAATGTTGGGAAAAATATAAAATTGAAAAAGAAAACGAAAGGCTTGAATACCTTTAAAGAACCATCTTCCCCATAAAGGGATGCAGCAGGTTGAGCTCCATACTCCTCCTCTGACTCCTCAGCTATCTTCTCAAAATCAATTGGATATTCTGGAACTGTTACCAGAAAAATCCTTTTGGATTCAGGGTAATAGCGTGATATTTTTCCTACCTACAGGCAAAAGAATAGGGTAAATGATATATTCCATTCCCATAATCAGCTACCAAGTATTCAAGGAGCAGAAAGAGTCATACTCGGAAGGTGGAAAGTTCAGGGGTCCATGACGATGATAACTCAATCAAACGATATGCAATAACATCACCTTCCTGCAACATATGAAGAACACAAATAATGCTTTAATTGCACCAAGAAAAATGAGAAAGAAACCTAAGGGATGATTTAACACAATGGTGTTTTCTTCATAGCAAAAAATCCAAGTAGAGAAGTGAAAGGCCTGATATTACAAAGCACGCTGTGACAACATGATCTCTCTCTCACATTGGTAATGTGGGAAGAAAGAAAGATCCACACAAGAAAAGACAATTTAAGTGTGGAAGAAACAAACCTTAGGCATGCTAGTATAAGGCGAAAGCTTATCAAAGTCTATGGGATTGGTTGCAGGTGTTTTTCTTTCAGAAGTACGCATATCAGAACTCTCTTGATTCCAACTCATACGATCATTCCATTTGTGAGAAGCAGTTTTCTCGATACCCCATTTTTGACCCTTCTTCTTGCAGGTTATTCCATTCCACTGGGAATTCTCCTGAAGTATGACCAAAGTTGATAAATTCAATGATCAAAAGGGAATCCAGAAATATAGAAATAGAATAACACTAAGAGAATAATTTGTAAATATATAAAAACTAAATGTTTTGGTTCCATGTCCCTTTAAAAGCCAATTGACAGACTAGTGCAATATCCCATTTTTAACACAGTGCTTGTATGTCTTAGAACAAAGCATTGACTAAATGACCCTGTTCATTTAAATGACTTGCTTTTGTGACATGATTATGTAGCTTTGTAACTCCTTCCAAAAAAAGAAGAAGGGCAAAGTCTATGTTGCAGTAGAACTACCAGGTTTATGTGAATTGTTGGGTCTTGCAAATCTTACAAGTGCCTTATGTTAAAAACCAATTTCTTTGCAGAATAAGTTTAAATGGTAAAGCAGTGAGAGGTCCATCCTTATTCATATAGTAACCTTTATCATCCCAAACATAAGTGTTAGACTTATGGTTAAGTGATTAAATTCACCATTTCCTAATAGCTTAAGCTTTTGGGACAATTGGTAATTTAACATGGTATCAGAGCAGGAGATCCTGAGTTTGATCCCTGGCTTTACTCTACCTCCCATTTAAAATGTTAAATTCTCACTTGTTGGGCCCCCACTTATTAAGGGGAAGTTTAGGCCCACAAGTGAAGGGGAGTGTTAGACTTATGATTAAGTAATTAAATTCACCATTTCCTAATAGTTTAAGCTTTTGGGACAATCGGTAATTTAACAATAAGTTTTCAGTTTTGAGTCTGTATCTTATGTAAAGGCATAACTTCATTTTTTTTTTTTTTTAAATTTTAAGTGTGAAGGCTTAACTTCATACAAAACTAGTAGCATGGATGTGTGACGCTACGAATTAAGTAAAATTTAAATGTAAAAATAATTAATGAGGCACATGGCAAGAATACAACAATGTTACACATAATACATATGTCGAGCCACTTGGGCAAGCACAGTATCTAGGATGCAATATTTATTATATTAAAACACAAAATTATGATGATGATAATAATAACAATTTCTTGAAAATTATAGTAATAGAATTTTAGTTAGATTAGCATTTTCAAATTTCATGAAACTTTCAGTTTTACTTTTACCTAAATAAAATATCCTAACATTTAACAAGACACTTTCCAAGTGCTTGTAGTTCACTGACATAATCTGATTCTCCCAATACGGAGACCTGTGATTAAATTTCCCTTCCCCCACTTGTTGTAATGAAAGAAAAAGGGTACTTATAATCAAAAGCAATTTATTGCATCATGATAGCAAATATTGACCTAATATCAAAATACAGGGCAGCAGAAGAGAGAGCAAGCATTAGAAAATTACAAATATAAATAGAACATACCCTTGGCATTTCATTTTGCTGGACAGATGGATCTGCATCTACAAGAATAAAAATAATGTCAGATCCTTTGCTGTAACATAGCACATATTTGACATTGCAATTCTAAAAATTTGAATGTAAAGCTGCTATAAAATGAAATGGCAGAAAAATATAGAGCTATCAATTCTAAACTAACAAAAGACACACAATGAGAGAGGGATACAGATAGAGGGCCAGATAAAGAGAGAGACCTTTACTTGGGCGCCCAAAGCGAATGTGTCCTGGCCTAATTACTATGGGTACAACATCGCCCTCTTCATCACTATCTTCATCTGGTTGTTCATGTTCTTCAGAAACTTTCTGTTTATCTTTAACAGGTGATTGCTCATCATCTTTTTTGACTATTTGCCCCTGATATTGCTGCAAATTTGAATATAAAATAAATAATTTTTTTTTTAAAATAAAAAAAAAGATAAAAATTTTTCATTAAGGCATACAGGTACTTTAGAACACTGACTAACAATCCCCCCAACCCTTACATCACTGACATTATAGGCTTACCATGCAGATCAAAACATGCACACATACACACGTCATATAGAATTGAATTGTCAGCTTTTTACTAATCAATTTCACCATTTCTATCTGTCAAAGAGAGGGTGAATGTGTGTCTAAGTGTGTGTGTGTGTGTGTGTGTGCACACGCGTGAGTGGGTGTAAAAACAACTGATTATGATCCTAAAAGTATCAATTCTAAACGCCAAGTACCTTTCTACTTTCAGCTTTGACTTGCTCCCTCAACCATTGTCTTTTAGCCTTTTTACGCCGAGCACTTCTACTAGGGAGCTGACCAAAATAACCAAGCATAGTAAGTTAACTGATTTCAAGTTTGGAGAGTTAAACATGTAAAGAGGTGAAGCTTAAAATTTCAAATTCCTGGTACATTGTGCATCTAGCAATCTACGTACTCCACATGGTATGGTTCCTTGCATTGGTTATAGATGCATAGCTTTGGGTTCATTTTGCATTCTTGCATGATCCCTAAACTAGAGAAAATGGATTTGGATGACAAAACTGGGTTTAGGCTTTCCAATATAGTACTCTCTTTGTATTTCATCCAGTAATTTTATAAAAGTTTGACTTTCTCAACTGTTGTTGACTATATATATGGATCACCAAACATCCAGCACATAGTTCACATCAAGAGAGGATGACAGGTAATAGCAACAAACTGTGGTCCATCGAAACAATGACCATGGAAAATCTGAGAAATATAGTACTTACAAGTTACAATGATTCTATAAAACCTTGGTGAGGTAGAATTTTTCTTATTGGTAAGTCACACCATGAATCCATGATCTAACACTCCACATTTTTTTCGAAGGAGGAAATGCCATTTGAAACAAAGCTCATTGGCATTCTTAGTGAGGTAGAAATCTATTAACGTAAAACAAATTCTTACTATTGCAAGTAGTAAAGAAAAATAAAATCAAAAAGTCCTAACTGGTAAATACATAACCCAGCTATCCTTGCTTTTGTTCGCACATTTGCATTACCCCCTCACAATATGTAACTCTAGCCAATTCTGAGGACACTGTTCAAGTGGTTATTGGCCTTGGGAAAGTTTTCTTTCTCAAACTTATTGGAGTTTCTTGATCATTGTATTTGAAAGTTTAGTAGTTTTTACATCTTGTATACCCATGTACTTGATGTTCATTATTTTCAATAAAATACTTAATAATTATAAATAAATAAATATATAAAAAGAATAATAATAAGTTACTCTAGGCAATGTATGTTCTGTAGATGAAGATAATACTAAAATTTAAAAAATAATGCTAATTACTACTATATACAAAATTTGCCCTCATACATTAAAAATATTAAATATGTATATATAAACCACAGATCTAAACCAAACAATGGTGTAAATCAAGAACCTTTTTAGTTTCGCCAGGCCCATGGGATACATTGACACTTTCATTGCCATTTTCTTGGAGCTGGCAGAATCTGCTAAACAGAAATGAGAGAGAAAGAAAAGGGAATTTGTAAGATAAAGAGAGAGCAAGAGAGAATAATTCAAGACTCTATAAGCTATAGAAATACATGCAAACATGCATATGCAAAGATGTAAGCACAGTTTTGCAGCAGTACACTGGGACCAAACTCCAGGACTTCTATATCATGGATGATGATGAAAACATATAGAGGCTACATAAATACCTCTTCACATTGGGTGTAGACTTAGTTGTGTCATTACGTTTTTCATTACTTCCCAGGGCACTAGACTTATCCCGTTCACCTGGTAATTTGGATGATTTATCCTTCTTGACCCTCTTCTTCGGGAGGACTCCACTATGATGAAGGTTTCCATTATCCTCTGCATGGACATTAGTTTGATCATCTTCAGGAACAGCAAGACAGTTATCAGTAGCAGCAACCTTGCTTTTCTTCCTCCTGTTATTTAGAAAGAACAAAATTGAGTTACAAACCAGAACATCGTTTATGAAGATCTGCAAAAACCACATGCAAGCATATCCAAGCAAAATAAGAATAGCTAACAATACAAAGGAGGAAAATTTTGGTAAAATAAAAGGAATTACAAAATTTAGAAACAAAGAAAGGATACTGTGTAAATGTCAAAACTAATAAGTCTAATCCCGAGGAAAAAAATCCACTGTCCAAAAGAGCATGATAAAAATAAAGAGGAATATTCACAGCAAATTTGCGCCAAACAAGCAGTGCATTGTAAAAGGTCAATTACTAATGATTTTGATCACACTAGAGCCCACAAACCATGATTAAAACCAACACCCAAAACCATGTCCCAAAAATGCTTCCAGTGAGCTTTTGGAGTTCAGATGAGATTGTTAACATGATTACACTTTATATTGAATAAGGCACCACTAGATACCCTTTCTCTTATTAAATATATCACTTAGAAATTCACTGTCAAGCATTTCATATTACACAACTCAACTTCTTCTTCTTTTGTGTAAGATGCTGGGTAATCGGATATGCCGGATGTATTAAAAATTTGAACCCTTCTGAATCATAGTATAAAGCACAAAACTAACATGTATAGCAGTCATCACATGTATGGGAATATCTTGATGGAAGTATCACAGTCAATGATCTGATGTTGAGGATGCACAAAAAGATAATCACAACTTGAATTCAATCCTTGCTTCAGGGTTTTGATTCTCATTTGTGTCTAAACAATAACATTATGAAATACTGCCAGTGAAATCAGTATAAAAGCAGTGATCAGATCTTTGATAAACACATGATCTAAAAGCATAACATCCTAAAGCAAACATAGAATTGGGCTTTAACACATTGTGTGTCAGCCCCAATTTAATCGGATTTTCGGGTTGTTTATCTGACTCATTGTGTGAGATAAATAAATATTGTCTCCGAAACCAGCATGAAATAATGAAAATAACTCTAAGCTGCAAAATAAAAAAATAAAAAGCATCAACATAACAATTATATCACAAATGGAGTACCAAACATACTTTGGGCTATGAAGTTTCCTCGATGCCTTTCTTTTCTTGGAAACTTTGCGTTCGTGTCCACAATCATCACATTCGTCACATTCCTTATCAAACTCCTCATTTGCCAAAAGCTTCAGACCATCAACCACACCTTGCTCCTCCACATCCTCATCTACCACCACAATGGAGTCCACCCCATCACCTGCCTTGATACTATCAAACACTTTGTCCCCTTTTCTTCTCACGCTGTTTAAAAACAGGAACCCAAAAAAAAAAATCAAAATAAGATGACATAATCTTTCTAAAGAAGAGCCCTTTGGACTCGCCTCTAGCCAGTAAAACCTACAAGCAACTGGCCCCACTTCCCAGGACCAGTTGCTAAATAATCCAGAGGCATTCGCCCCTGACGGGCTAAGCAGTTTACGCTCAAACCCAAAATCAAGATGACATAACTTATACACAAGAAAAATCAGTAATAATACATTCTTATAAACTAACCAGACTATATCTTTGTCCTTCAAAATACAAGTTGATTCAAAAGGTGGTAACACAAACCCATCCATCTGCAACAAAGATCACACTAGTGTAAATTGCAAATAATCAAAGAAAGCTCCACACAGCATAACAAGAACAAAGCTCCCCTTTTGAACAAATTTTCACTAGCTTTAACACATGATGTAATGCAAAACTCCACAATGTACGTAGTTTCCACAGAAAATCAAAACTGGGCTACCAAAAAGAGTAGATTTTTGCAGACAATAATCTCAACTCTCAACCAAGATGAACAAATTAAACAAAAAATATATGAAAATTAAAAAAAATTAGGGCATGCAGAGAGAGAGAGAGAGGGGGGGGGGGAGGGGGGGTTTACGAAGAGGATGAGGCCATTAGGGCAAGAACGAAGGAGGTCGAAGTTGTGAAGGAGATGAGTGGTGAGGTCGGAGATGGTTTCGATTTCAGGTTTGAGGAGAAACCAGCTCCGTTTCAGACCTTCCTTCAACTGCGATTTCTTCAGAAGGTGCCGCTGCTTGAACTCCAAACGAACCCTCACGCTCTCCATGGCAGACTCACTAGTGTGAGAGAGTGAGGGAGAGAGAGAAAGAGAAGATTTTGCAGAGTAATGTGTTGCTTCGGTTTCTTAAACCCACAGTGGGGGTTTGATAGCCCCACCTACGCTTTGCCACTATTTCTTTCTTTCTTTCTTTCTTTCTTTTTATATTTTGCAAAACAGAAAAACAATTTATCCAAAAATTATTTTTTATTTTAGTCATTTTAATTTGAAATTAGTCCATCGCAATGCAGTAACTTTATGCTGCGTTTGTTTCAACGGTAAAGAAAGTCGGGAAAATATTTTACACTGTGCCTGCTATTTGGGATGCTCAGAAAATTCGGTCAAAGGAAAAATTAAATCATTTGACTGTAAAATAAGAGGGCTTCAAGTGTAAAATATTTTACACATTCAAATTACCTTAAAGTAGAATTTTACAGTCTGAAAACAGAAAAGGAGAGAGAGAGCAACGGTAGTCCAGCCTTTGATCCACCCAAACCCATCGCTAGTCAGATCGCGCTACTCAAACCCATCACCGATCTGATCGCATCGCCTCAGCTCCTCTGTCGTGCTCAAACCCATCTCCGATGAACCCAGCTAAACCCACCCCGATTTCACCACATCCTAGTCCCCGACCCACGGCCTCGCAGTTGTGCCTGCAAGCCCCTCTGTCGGTGAAGGTAGTTTCTCATCTACTTCACATTCATCCTCTCTTTCACTCATCAGACCCATCCTTCTTCCACCCACGTCGTCACTGCCTTAATTTTTTTTTTTTTTAATTGTAAAATAACATTTTTGCTTGGGTTTTGGAGGATTGGTGGTTGGGGTGATTCATGGGTTTCAGTGGTGGTGGGTTGGGGGTGAGTTTAAGCGTTGATGGTGGTTGATTAGGGGTGGTGGATCGTTGGCTAGGGTGGTTTGTGGGTTTCAATGGTGGTGGATTATGGGTTTTGGTAGATGGTTTTGATATTGATTTTGAGATTAATGGGTTTTGATTTTGATTATGATTTTTTAGATTAATTGGTTATATGGTGGTTGATGGTAGCTGGGTTTGTAGTGGCCGGTGATGGCTGGGTTTATGGTGGTAATTGTGGTTGTTGGGTTTTCTGAAAATAGGTTTTTACATGCAATACCAAACACTAAAAATACTTTTCCAGCAAATTTTCCAAAACATAAACAAACAATTGAAAATATTTTCCATTTCATAAAATATTTTCAATTGAAAATATTTTACACTCAGAAAACATTTTACATATTGCCAAATGCAGCCTAACCAAAAATCATTTAAGTTCTTTCACAATTAAAGGACTAATATTTTTTTTATTAACCCACTTCAAACATAAACGACTAAAAAGATTTGTAAACAAGGTTAAAAGAATGTAGATAGCAATTTTTTCTTTTTTCTTTTTTTAATTACGAGTAATAGGAAATAGAAATACTATGTCTTGGTCACCAAGAAGTATTAACTAGTTAAACTATAATGTGGCATTTGGTAGGGGGAATCCAAATTACTCTTAGCATCTAGATTCTTAGGAATGTGATTCCTTACAATTCCTTGCAATCTGGATGCCTAGGAATGTAGTTATTCCTAAATTTGGTTTCATTGGGAATCTCTTAAGATTCTGAGGAATGTGAAATGATAATTGTGGGGCCCAATAGTTTAAGGGCCCGGCTCGCTCGCTTATGGGGAGTCCACAGGCCCCAAACTAAAGGAGGCCAGGGCCCAAGTCCAAAAATAGGAAGCCCAAAGTGGCCCGAAGATACCGCCGAGGACAGCTTAGTCCTCGGCAGACCCAAAGTCTCATGGATTAGAGTGGAATACAAGCTAACTTGAAAGATCAGAAAATATCTTGGGGGAAGTTGTCCTTAATACCCTTCACTGATATAACATTGCACCTAACAGATCCGGATTCTTAGGCTTTATTAACCATGCCCAACAATGCTGGGATGGGATTGACGGGACAAATATCAGTCCTGGAAAAACTGACCCTACACGTGGACGAGGGACAACAAACGTAGGCTAGTATAAAAGGAAAGGTAAACTAATTAGGAGGGGGCGCCCATCTCACTTCCGGAGAAAAACCTCAGGAAAGAGAATTCCCGGATAATATATGCGCATCATCCCGAAAAACCCACCGTCGGGGAACCGGAGAAAACATTAGTGCTCCTCGGACATGATCCGAGGAGCCAAATCCTTCAAGTCACAAAGGTGTAAGGCCTGAATGTCCAGACTAAAGCCTTTTTCTTGTCTTGGTTCACCTAAAGTCCGGCCTGTACTAACGCCCCGTGACCCAACGTTAGCCTTTCAAGCCCACTCTCTACAAATATTATTGTGGGGGATCTTTCACGCGCGAGCCCAACGTCGTTGTTGGGCCGCTTGAGAGTCGTGTCTCTACAATTGGCGCCGTCTGTGGGAAAGCTTGCGCGTTGGCACGGGTGGCCCATGAGTCAGTTCTCTAGCAAGTAGAGATTCACGAGTTTTTCCCATCTCCGGTGACCTGAAGTTGTCGCTCTGATATAAACTTGCACTAGGACTTACATCCTGTAGTGCCAGCGGCACGGGCATCTCTAGGGGCTTCCGACTCCAAATCAGCCCTCCCCGTCATGGTCAAGGGGCTGACCTCCAAAAGAAAAACAAACAAGTTTTGGACAGAACCAAGGCCTTGCATGGTCCTCGGACCCAAGCCTATGGGGAAACCAAGTACAAACAAGACATCTTACAAGTTTTGGACAGAACCAAGGCCTTGCATGGTCCTAGGACCCAAGCCTATGGGGAAACCAAGTACAAACAAGACATCTTACAAGTTTTGGACAGAACCAAGGCCTTGCATGGTCCTCGGACCCAAGCCTATGGGGAAACCAAGTACAAACAAGACATCTTACAAGTTTTGGACAGAACCAAGGCCTTGCATGGTCCTCGGACCCAAGCCTATGGGGAAACCAAGTACAAACAAGAAATCTTACAAGTTTTGGACAGAACCAAGGCCTTGCATGGTCCTCGGACCCAAGCCTATGGGGAAACCAAGTACAAACAAGACATCTTACAAGTTTTGGACAGAATCAAGGCCTTGCATGGTCCTCGGACCCAAGCCTGTGGGGAAACCAAGTACAAAAAATAAAAACCATAAGTTTTGGACAGAACCTAGGCCTTGTATAGTCCTCGAACTCAAGCCTATGGGGAAACCAAGTACACAAAAGCACCATCGGAGTTCCCCACTTCCCAGTCGATTGCTCGGATGGATTATTCAGAGGTTATCAGCCTTGGACGGTGTTCACGCGCTTATCACAGAATATTCGACTGTTATCCCGGTTAGTTCCCTAAGTTTGATTTACTATGAATTATCGATATAATGCCTGGTAGTACTGATAAATTGGAGTTAGTTAGATTATGTTTCAAGCTATTTTGCTCTAAATATTCTGAAAGAAACACACGCATGGGGCACACTCACTCACAAAGTAGTGTAGTCAAAGGAACAGTATCCAAAACAAGTAAAGAAATTTCCATTATCACTAAAGCAAAGAAATAGTACAGCGTACAATGAAAAGCTGGAATCAGTTTGCGTCAAAGCTCATTACATAACCGAAAAGAAAGGAAGATACAAGAGAATAAAATGAAGCTGAGGAAGTAGGTCAGAGGAGAGGTTGGTTACAGCCCCAAGACTTTGTTCTTCCTCAATGCTTTCACATGCCCACAACTCAAACAGCAAAAGAGACCCAACTTGAGCCTGACACCGTTGAAGGAAAGGTGCAGGGAGTTGGAGGTTGAGGGGCTTTCTCTAAATATATGCCTGCCGCAAAGCAGAGGCGCTGATGGCGGAAAATCTTTCTTCTGCCACACCAAAATTCTGGCATGGACAGAACCTGCTTCGGATTTTGACTGAAAGAGGGAGAGACACCCTTCCCCCCCGGTCGAAATGGAGTACTCTCCTGAACTTATGCTTCCTGTGCCCATACCTTACCATTTTGAGTCTCATGAGGACACTATGCTTACGCAGCGGAGAGAGCTCTTTCTTCCCAACCATCGCCTTAAAACATGCTGTGCTAAGGGAGGATAGCACCAGATATGAGAGTTATGATATGGGAGAAAACTGAAGGAGTTGTGCGTATATAAAGCAACTTTCTCCCCCTCCTGTTTATTTGAAAAGATAAGGGAGTGGCAGTCAACTCACGCAGCATCCCAAGGTACGCTACAGACAAAACAGTTCTGGCTCAACTTCCAACATCAACTGCAACCACAAGATTAAAGAGCCTCGTAAAGGCGCACCTCGGTCATTGTGACATCAGAGAGTACCGCGTGGCCAGAGGTTGCAGAAATATCTCTTAATTCATGGGCTAAGTGGACTCGCGGCCCAGGCCCGCTTTGCGTGAGGGCCCAGGTACTGTGGCCCACGCCGAGCAATTGCCGTTGCCGAGGACAACCCCTGCTCGGCGCCTTATGAAATGCCTGATGAGAGGGAGAATCTGAACTCGAAGAGTTTTGGACAGAACCTAGGACTTGTATGGTCCTCGGACTCAAGCCTATGGGGAAACCAAGGACATAAAAGTCTTGGACAGAACCTGGGACTAGCATGATCCTCGGACTCAAGCCTATGGGGAAACCAAAGACATAAAAGTCTTGGACAGAACCCGGGACTTGCATGATCCTCGGACTCAAGCCTATGGGGAAACCAAAGACATAAAAGTCTTGGACAGAATCTAGGGCTTGCATGGTCCTCGGACTCAAGTCTATGGGGAAGCCAAGTACATAAAAGGAAAAGCGTAAGTTTTAAATAAAACCCAGGCTTTGCGAAGTCCTCGGACTCAGGCCTTTTGAGAAATCAACTGCTCGGATGGAGAAGTTTCTCGGCTCAAATACGGGAAAAAGTTAAGGCCAATGCTTTAAGAAGATGGTGAAACGAACTGATGATCGTTAGCCTAGGGAAATTGTTCATTGGGAAGGTGACATGTCCTCGGATAACTACTTCTTACACCTTATCGAACACTTAGTCCCCATCTCGACTAATTTTAAGGTAAATCTCGTTCCTCACTGGTCGGATTGTTATGTCGAATAATAATTTTGTTAAAGTTATTATGGCGTCTTTTTATTAGCAAGTATTTTGTCCTTAGTTGTCATTGGTTCAAATGCTATACTACTGTGCCGAGCAGAGCTCGCAAATTTATTAAAACATATAAACAGAACATGCGAAATAGAATAACAGTAACTTTTATTAATATAAAAAATTATTACAATGTACAAGGAGGGGCTTAAGCAAGCCTATACAAAAAATGAACTGTCGAAGCAGTAATAACATCCGTAATACAGATAAGTAAACCGCCAGGTGTCCTTTAAACTCGCCTTCAAAGTCTCTCTAAAATCTCTGCCTCAGTACTGTTCATATCAGAAGAAGAACTTTGTATAGAAAAGGAGAAGGAGAAGGAAGAAGAATTGGAACACATGGAAGCACTTCAGCAAGCTCTTGTTGCTGAGGAGAACAAAGGGAAAAGAAGATGGAGGACATGAGCAAGAAGGAGGAGAAGAAGAGAGAAGAGATGAAGAAAATAGAAAGGAGCAAAAGAGAGAGAAGGGGAATCAAAGGATGGCGCCAGTGAACAAAGAGAGGAAGAAGCAAGAGCATTTAGTCCCTGCCTCAATCCTAACTCTTAGCACACTAGAGCCATATTAGGTATGCTCATGAGAGAGCAGATGGAGATGACAAGGGAGGTTTTCAACTCAGTCACACCGGAAGTGGGGTGTGACGAGTCCCTGCTTCGGATTTTGGCTAAAAGAATGGGGAGGCAAATCTTGAGTCTCCGCCATCCTTGCCCCGACCGAGCCATCTCAAGTTTTGTTAGGACATGGCGTTTCTGGGAAAGGAAGGGTTTGTTCATGGCTGATTACTATGGGGGATGTATTATCGGATAGGGAATAATCTGATTGAAGAAGTGAACTCTGAGAAGGGCCTGAGGGATTCAGATATGAGAAAATCACCTTCTGTCTTCTTTCTTTATATAGGGGACGAAGAAAAGGGTATATAACGCGTTCAGATCCCCAGGGAAATCTGCAGAGAAGAATGCGCCGTTTCGTTCCCCCACGCCATCAGTAACCGTTAGATCTGGGAGGTCTCGTAAATGGGAAGATATTAAAGACACGCTGTAGATAACCAAACGTCATAATGGCAACGTACGCAAATTCAGGAAAACGGCTCATAGACCGGCACATTCCTCGGGGAGGTTAAGAGTCGCCAACGTTGATCAAGGGCTGAACTAAATGAACTGCAATGAAGGCTTGATATTATCAAAACCCATCTTTCCAACCATGACGTTGGACAGCAGGGTTTTGAGGGGCTAATGTGGGGCCCAATAGTTTAAGGGCCCGGCTCGCTCGCTTATGGGGAGTCCACAGGCCCCAAACTAAAGGAGGCCAGGGCCTAAGTCCAAAAATAAGAAGCCCAAAGTGGCCCGAAGATACCGCCGAGGACAGCTTAGTCCTCGGCAGACCCAAAGTCTCATGGATTAGAGTGGAATACAAGCTAACTTGAAAGATCAGAAAATATCTTGGGGGAAGTTGTCCTTAATACCCTTCACTGATATGACATTGCACCTAACAGATCCGGATTCTTAGGCTTTATTAACCATGCCCAACAATGCTGGGATGGGATTGACGGGACAAATATCAGTCCTGGAAAAACTGACCCTACACGTGGACGAGGGACAACAAACGTAGGCTAGTATAAAAGGAAAGGTAAACTAATTAGAAGGGGGCGCCCATCTCACTTCCGGAGAAAAACCTCAGGAAGGAGAATTCCCGGATAATATATGCGCATCATCCCGAAAAACCCACCGTCGGGGAACCGGAGAAAACATTAGTGCTCCTTGGACATGATCCGAGGAGCCAAATCCTTCAAGTCACAAAGGTGTAAGGCCTGAATGTCCAGACTAAAGCCTTTTTCTTGTCTTGGTTCACCTAAAGTCCGGCCTGTACTAACGCCCCGTGACCCAACGTTAGCCTTTCAAGCCCACTCTCTACAAATATTATTGTGGGGGATCTTTCACGCGCGAGCCCAACGTCGTTGTTGGGCCGCTTGAGAGTCGTGTCCCTACAATAATATTTGGTTTATTCCTAGGAATCTTAAATGAATTATTTATTTTTCTCATTCTATCCTTAGATTTGATTGTGAACTACCAAGTCCTTTTAAAAAAAAGGGAAATGCTAACGAATGCCCTTCGAGCATTGGTTAACAATCCATTTAAAGAAAGTTAGTATGGGAAAAAAAAAACAATTAATGCTTTGACAGTTTTTTTAATTTTCCATAAAAGTGGTGTCAAAACTTTCCTAAAATAGATCGTTAACCAATGCCCTAAGGGCACTCGTTAGCATGACCTTAAAAAAAATCTTCCTCTAAATAAATAATGAAAAACAAAATATAAACTGTTAATAATTTGTTGAGCAACAAACACACAACATCAAAAGTGAATACCTGGCAGTAATGGAAGGTCCCCTTCAAACTTTTTTTTTCACACATGAAACCTAAATAGAACTTTGTTAAAGAATATATCAACAAAGTTGTTTATCCTGTTTATGTTATTTTGGCGGGAAAAAATAAAGACAAGGGAAAAAATATTGATAATTTGTTTTATATTTTATCTTAATAGCTTAAATGATAAGGAAAAAGGGTTAAAATTATCAATTTATAAAAAATACAATTTCTTTTAAGTTTGGGAATCTAGATACCCACCTATTTTAAAGGGAATCCACATCATTACTGAGAGGGGTTTAAAGGAGGAATCCAGATTCCCCTGGCATTTGATTCCTTGGCGTGATTTGCAACCAAACATGAGAATCTTTAAACATTCATGGGAATCCTAAAACATTACCCCGTACCAAACGCCACATAAGGCTCTTAGCAGTTTTATCTTAACTTGCACATGCTAAATGTCGATTGGATTATTTTACGCCAAATACTAGTGATAGATCCATGTGTAAGTAATGGATTCTAATCACAAGTTAACATTTATACAAATTGTGGCAAAATGTGTGGTCATGGTAGAAGAGTTGGGATTTCATCCTAGCGAGCCATGCCACAAACACCAAACTTATTCCATACTCCGTAGTTTTAAATTTTGATCCAACTAGACTAACTGATTCAATCGAAATCGGGCACCAATTTGGTCCGGTAAAACCCCTAAAATCGGTATAAAACTGGCTAAAATTAGTCAAAAATTAAGTTCCAAAGCAAAAAGTGGTTCTTTGATCATACCGGTTTTTAAAATCATGGTATACTCTCACCCACCCATATAATTTTGGTGAGAAAAAGGCCATGATAAATTCAGTATCACCACAAAATTCCTTAATTATTATAAAAGTCACATTCCAAAAAGGCCAAAAACTTTTAATGATAATAATAATAATAATATTGGCTAATTTAAGCATTTACTCTATTGGCTAATTTAATAAACCAATACTTTGATATAAATGCAAAGTTTGTTGATTTAGAATCCTAAATAAAGAAAACTTCAAGGAATGCGCCATATGACATAACCTTATATTCTCTAACATGAGGTCTTTGCTTTTAAATATACTAGTATAAACATAGCAAAATCCCCCAAAAATCATATGAGTATTTAAACGAAGCTTGAAGGAGCAAATTGAATCACACACCAAAAGCCTATATTCACCAAAATTGAACCCTAAATCACACACCAAAACTGAACCCCAATTGCCACATTCAATCAATAAAAACAAATATAGCAACAAAAGCATTGCACAATATATAATCAGAGATTAGAAAATGAAAAATTAGGGCATCAAAAGGTTCAGACCTTGATTGAGATTGGCGAAGATGCGTGCGGAAGCAGATCTTCGTTGGTGCTGCTAACCTAGCTCGTCGGAATATTCCTTACTTTGATTAGTGATTCTTGCACACCAAAATTTTGGGAGAGAGAGAGAGCAATTGATTGAAAAACAAATCAAAGAAAATAAAAGCCTAAATACTCTAAGATTGTAGAAATTTGAACAGAGAAGAAAAGCGTAAATTCTAGGCTTTTCGAATACAGAGAGGGCTTTTGTTTTCCACTGAGTTTGCTAGGCTCTTCGAATCAATTTCAAGGATGAATTTGAAAAATCGTGGGTCCTATTTCCAGCACTTATTTCAACGGTTAACAAAGTTATTTCAAGAGTTTTTTAGTTTATTTCAAAATAATGTCACATTAGCGTTTACGAGATCCCTTTTCATCTACACACAAAACTACATGAAAGAACTTATAATTTTTTTTCTTTCTTGACGTGAAATATCATCCTCCTTCTGGAAAAAAAAAAAAAAAAAAATTCAGCGATTTCAATCTTAGTTTTAGCGAAACTGATACAAAGGGTGCCTTTTGTTTTCAGTCTTTTGGTCTTTCTAGGGAAAAGAAGTTTGGGGATTATTGGAATTGAAGGGTGGTTTTCATTAAGAGAAGGGGACTTCATTGAGAAAATGAGAGAGAGAGAGAGTGAAAGAAAATTATAGGAATGTTACAGTTTACTTACCTGATGGAATGGCTTATGCATTTGAAACGGTTTATGTGTTGAACGAATGGGTTTGGCCTTTGAGTTTTTGAGTTTTAAAGTGCCTAAAACAGAATAACTCTTCACTTTTAAAGTGTAAACGTGGCAGAATTTTAGATTGGTTATTTTCCTACGTGGCAGCACCACCTTAATTGCCGGAAAATAAGGCTTCTGCTTTTATATATAGTATTAGATATATATTGATATTGATGATTATAGATGCTGAAATCCATCATTTATTTGAGAGAGAATATCACATTGATGTACTCCAAGAATAATTGATAGTTATAGAGGAAAAAAAAAAAAAAACTTAGGAACTAAGGTGACATTAAATGTGATGGATGAGAAGTTCATGTTTGTTGGCTTTATTTAGTGACAAATTTATATGTTTTTATTTTCTTTTTAATGTATCTTTCTGAGACATAATTGTCTTTGGGTAAAAGCACTTGAGCCTTATATACTGTTTGGAAAACTGCATTCAGAGTCATCTCACAACCTTAGGCGACTTGCTATGCCTGCAAGAGACGTGGTAAAATGTTAGGATCAAAGTAATGACAAGGAAAGTCACGACTATCTCACGACCAGCCAAGTCGCGACTGTCTTGTGACCAGCTAGGTCACAACAAGGTCGTGAGTTGCACGATTATTGTACCCTAGTCTCTGCACATTTTCAGTTCATTAAGATTCTACTAGCACGCACCCTCATAGCTATTGTGCATGGTTAGTGCTGATATCGTATTTTGTTTGGCCTCAAATTGGGTTGGGAATCCAAGTATTAAATCAAAGGTCTCACAATCTTATTTTAACATTACATTAAAAAAATTGAAAGTTCTTTCAATTTAATTATTTAAAGGCAAAAATCAGGCTCAAATAGATCAAATTATTGTGGAAATATGGAATTTGTCAATTAGGTCTTGCCATGGAAGACATGCTTTATTTCTTAACTGACATTTGTTTTCCCTTGAAATGCATTAGGGATCCTCACGGATGTGTTACAATAGTTTCTGGGTTGCTTTGATGAGCCCACATTCGGATAAAAATTAATCTTGAAACGTGCTCAGAATTGCCATTAAATATAGGAAATTAGTTGGATTTGTCAAGAAACAAAATAATGCAATTCTGTTATTAGGGAAAGCATGGGAGTGAGAGTGTGTGCTAGCAAATGAAAGAAAAAAATCTATTATTAGGGAATTCTCTAGAATATGGGAAGGTGGGATCCATCCAATGGCAATGCAATTCCAGCTCTTTGTATTAATCTAATTCCATCCTTTGTAACAATGTGACATTCAACCAATAATCAATGGACCTTAAATTAAAATTGGACACACTCAATAAAATGTTAGGACAATTAGACAGATTTAAATATAATGAGACCAATTAAAATAAATGTGGAATTGTTGGACCCAATTAAAAATAGTGGCAAGCGTTTCTTGACAAATCCAACTAATTTCCTATATTTAATGGCAATTCTAAGCACGTTCCAAGATTAATTTTTATCCGAATGTGGGCTCATCAAAGCAACCCAGAAACTATCGTAAAACATCCGTGAGGATTCCTAATGCATTTCAAGGGAAAACAAATGTCAGTTAAGAAATAAAGCATGTCTTCCATGGCAAGCCCTAATTGACAAATTTCATATTTCCACAATAATTTGATCAATTCGAGCCTGATTTTTGCCTTTAAATAATTAAACTAAAAGGACTTTCAATATTTTTATTGTAATGTTAAAATAAGTCTGTGAGACCCTTGATTTAAAACTCGGATTCCTAACCCAATTTGAGGCCAAACAAAATACGATATCAGCACTAACCATGCATAATAGCTGTGAGGGTGTGTGCTAGTAGAATCTTAATGAACTGAAAATGTGCAAAGAGTAGGGTACAATAATTGTGCAACTCACGACCTTGTTGCGACCTAGCTGGTCACAAGACGGTCGCGACTTGGCTGGTCGTGAGATAGTTGCGACTTGCCTTGTCATTACTTTGATCCTAACATTTTGCCACATGTCTCTCACAGGCATAGCAGGTCGCCTGAGGTTGTGAGATGACTTTGAATGCAGTTTTCCAAACAGTATATAAGGCTGAAGTACTTTTACCCAAAGACAATTATGTCTCAGAAAGATACATTAAAAAGAAAATAAAAACATATAAATTTGTCACTAAATAAAGCCAACAAACATGAACTTCTCATCCATCACATTTAATGTCACCTTAGTTCCTAAGTTTTTTTTTTTTTTTTTCCTCTATAACTATCAATTATTCTCGGAGTACATCAATGTGATATTCTCTCTCAAATAAATGATGGATTTCAGCATCTATAATCATCAATATCAATATATATCTAATACTATATATAAAAGCAGAAGCCTTATTTTCCGGCAATTAAGGTGGTGCTGCCACGTAGGAAAATAACCAATCTAAAATTCTGCCATGTTTACACTTTAAAAGTGAAGAGTTATTTTGTTTCAGGCACTTTAAAACTCAAAAACTCAAAGGCCAAACCCATTCGTTCAACACAAACCGTTTCAAATGCATAAGCCATTCCATCTGGTAAGTAAACTGTAATGTTCCTATAATTTTCTTTCACTCATTCTCTCTCATTTTCTCAATGAAGTCCCCTTCTCTTAATGAAAACCACCCTTCACCCCAATAAGCCCCAAACTTCTTTTCCTTAGAAAGACCTAAAGACTGAAAACAAAAGGCACCCTTTGTATCCGTTTCGCAAAAACTAAGATCGAAAATCACTGACTTTATTTATTTTTTTCCATAAGGAGGATGATATTTCACGTCAAGAAAGAAAAAAAATTATAAGTTCTTTCATGTAGTTTCGTGTGTAGATGAAGAGGGATTTGGTAAACGCTAATGTGACACTATTTTGAAATAAGCTAACAAAACTCTTGAAATAACTTTGTTAACCATTGAAATAAGTGCTGGAAATAGGACCCACGATTTTTCAAATTCATCCTTGAAACTGATTCAAAGAGCCTAGCAAACTCCGTGGACAACAAAAGCCCTCTCTGTATTCAAAGAGCCTAGAATTTACGCTTTTCTTCTCTGTTCAAATTTCTACAATCTCAGAGTATTTAGGCTCTTATTTTCTTTGATTTGTTTTTCATTCGATTGCTTTCTCTCTCTATAGCAATCACTCTCTCTCTCTTTCTCATTTTCTCTACAAAAATTTTGGTGTGCGAGAATCTCTGATCAGAGTAAGGAATATTCTGATGAGCTAGGTCAGCAGCACCAACGAAGATCTGCTTCCGCACACATCTTCGCCAATCTCAATCAAGGTCTGAACCTTTTGATGTCGTAATTTTTCATTTTCTAATATCTGATTGAAAATTGTGCAATGCTTTTGTTGCTGTATTTGTTTTTATTGATTGAATGTGGCAATTAGGGTTCGGTTTTGGTGTGTGATTTAGGGTTCAATTTTGGTGAATATAGGCTTTTGGTGTGTGATTCAATTTGCTCCTTCAAGCTTCGTTTAAATACTCATATTATTTTTGGGAGATTTTGCTGTGTTTATACTAGTATATATAAAAGCAGAGACCTCATGTTAAAGAATATAAAGTTGTGCCATATGGCGCATTCCTTAAAGTTTTCTTTATTTAGGATTCTAAATCAACAAAGTTTGCATTTATATCAAAGTATTGGTTTATTAAATTAGCCAATAGAGTAAATGCTTATATTAATTATCTATAGTTGTGCATAAATTTTTATATCAAATGAATATGATTATTTTTATAAACTCTATATAAGAGATAATTTTTAGTTGGAATAATAATAATAAATTTAGAATATGACATTCTTACTCATGTTTAATTGCTTTGACAACAATTGACACAAAATCCATAAAAAAATTAAATATTTGTTAATTCACTAAAATAAATCTTAGTCCTTCAAATTTCCTAACTTCTTTCAGTCACATGTAATATATATATGTGTGTGTGTGTGTAATAGAAAAAATATATTTATTTTGTTATAGCATAATGAAATTTCAATATATTTATTTTAAGATTTATATGAGAAACGGTTTTTTTTTTTTTAATTTTTTAATTTTATGTTAGAAATTTCCAACAAAAAGGGGAAAAAATTAGTAGCACACAATCAAGAATAAAAAATAAAAATAAAAATTGAAGGATATATGCATTTTTTTTAGTTATAGTAAGTATGAAACATGCTTATCTATATTAACCACTATATCATGCAATTTTCAATTTGTGAACACATATATAGTGTGATTTCTATTTTGTTTATAAAATAACTAAAGATTACAATTTGTTACAAGGAAATTTATCCAAAAAAAAATTTATACATCGATAGTTAGGGGATCTGAATCATGAATGTCTTTATTGGAAATTGAGATGCCAACAAATTAAGTTACAAGATTCTTGGTAAACTTATTGAAATATTGGAGAAAATTAATAATATGTTGCACCACACATCGTGTGGGAATCTAGCTAATCTAATACTATATATAAAAGCAGAAGCATTTTCTTGCAATTAAGGATATTGCGACAAATAAGAAAAAAGCTTATCTAAAAATCTACCACGTTTACAATTAAAAATCGGAAAGTCAGCGTGTTTCAAGCCTGTCATAGTGTTTCGCGCGTCTAACAACTTAAACCCAAACACTACGCTTGTTCAGTATCATTAAATTTAAACTGTTTACTTAAAATCGTTTCACTAAGCATAAAATTGAGGCAGTCCCTTAAACAGAGAACTAAAGAAGGCACAAAGTTTTTTTTTTAGAAACAGAGTTGGAAGAGAGAAAAGTCTGAGAAATCTATCCTCCAAGCGGTAAGACAATCCTCTATTTTTTTGGTTCTTTAAATTTGGGGTTATATATGATTTAGGTTTGGAGAGGGCAAAGATAGAGAAACAAGAGAGAACGTGAATTCGCTATTTGGAGAGAGCGTTGGTAACGAGAGAAATTTGACATCTTTCGGTTAGACTGCCAGAAGCCTTTATCTGTAATTTTTTTCGAAATATTGCTTTAAACGTTTAAGTTGATTTAGTCTTAGGTTTGGGTATTTAATTGAATTGATTTTGGTTCAAGATCTGTCTTCCTTTTTTACTTTTTTCCCCATAAACTACCCTCTAAAATACCATTTAGAGGACAAAAAAACAGACATCTCCTTCCATTAGAGAGTGAGTGGGAGATTGAAGAAGTTTGATTTTTTAAAATTTGATTTTGATTGTCAATTTGTCATATACTTACTGCTACAATTATTGTTTCTTCATGTCTTATTGTTATTTCCTTTTATTCTCGTTTTGATCTCATGTTGGGTTAAAATTATAGGAAAAAATAATCGTGTTACCTGTGTTCTTAAAATTTTCTATTGCATATGACTAATTGTTAACAATGTTCTATTCAATTTTTATCTATTTTAGATTAGTTCTATGACAGATTTTGTATGTTGTTTCTTAAATGATTTCAAATTGCAGAGTGAATATTTGTGGTGTAAATTCGAAATTATTTTCTAGGATGTTTAAATTCTTAGTGTGATTCTGTTTTTGAAAAATAATTTCCTCAAACTAATTTTCGAACTTAATAAAAACTAAAAACATCATCTTGTAAAATAGTCTTTCTCACAATCAAAAATCATTAACAAAGGGTATCAATATACATATTAATAGTCATTTGCTCTATTAAATCTCATTACTTTATGCTTTCACAATTTTTTGAACTGTTTAATTGTACTTTCTTTAAAGAATAGAATAAAAAAAATATATTATCTCAAAAAAAAAAAAAAATACTGCAAAAACTAATGGAGCTTTTATGATATATATGGAAGGTCGTTGAAATGGGAAGGAAACTTTTCAACTTTTAATGTATAAATTAAAGGAAAATTAGTGGCATTATAATACATTAGCATTAATTTCCTCCAATAATACCATTCGGTAATTAACATTAAATAATTACAAACAAAAATGTTCCTTTGACAACGGCCTACCCGATAATTAGCAAAGAAAACAAAAACTTCCAAAAGGAGAGATGGCTAATTAAACTAATAATTAAAATAAATAAATAATAAAAAAAAACTACAAAAACTATTTAGTGGCATCACAATGCTTTTGCATTAATTTATTTTAATAATCCAATACAATAATTATTATTAAATACAAAATGGCTAGTAATTTCTATAGAAAAATATCAAAGTCATTTTTTTAGGAGTATGCAATACAATATAATTTTTTTAATAAAAAAAAAAAAAAAAAAAAACTTCCAAAAGGAGATAATTACTGCTACATATTACTCGATTAAATCTTCCAAACTCTTTTTTTTAAAGATCAAATAATGCAAATGGCGTAATATATATATATATATATATATATATATATTTATATATATTTATATATATCTCAAGGCTACCACAAAATCTCATCAAGGAAGATCTATGGTTGCATAAAAGTCTTTGGTTTGGTTCCACTTTGATTTAACCTTTTGTTTTCTTCAACAGATTCATTTAGTAAGTACTATATATTTGAATATTAATATCTTAATTGGGTATTATCAATTTTTTCTTCAATTGCCCAATCCAAAAGGTATATGCTCTTTTTTTCATTAGTTGTTTTGTTGCATGATTTATTGGTGGGTTTGATTTATGGATTATGTTTTGTGCATTTTTAATTTTCTTTTTGTTTATACAATTTCACCCACCAATTGTTTGATGTTTTATATGTTCAGCGTTTCTTTCTCTTGATTTCAAATGTTTGGTTACTGAAAAACCATAGAAAAAAAAAATCCACATTGCCTTTGGTTTTGTTGATGTTAATTTTTTATTAATATATTGGAATGTGTTTTTGTTGATATCTATTTCTTGATTTCTCTCTATTTAATTGTTTAATAAATTGTACAAAATAATCTTAATTTTTCATGCGTTTGCTAACAAATCTATTTGTAAAGAGTGATTTCACAATGAAAGGTTTCTCTAAGTTTGTGCATATAGAGAGGATGAGTGAAACTACCTTCACCGGCAGAGGGGCTTGCAGGCATGACTACGAGGTCATGGGTTAGGAACTGGGATGTGGTGAAATCGGGGTGGGTTTAGCTGGGTTCATCAGAGATGTGTTTGAGCACGACGGAAGAACTGAGGCGGCGCAATCAGATCGACGATAGGTTTGAGCGGCGCGATCAGACCGGCGATGGGTTTGAGCGGCGCAATCTGACTAGCGATGGGTTTGGGTGGATCGAAGGCTAGACTACCATTGCTCTCTCTCTCTCTCTCCTTTTTTGTTTTCAGTCTGTAAAATTCTATTTGAAGGTAATTTGAATGTGTAAATTATTTTACACTTGAAGCCCTCTTATTTTATAGTCAAATGATTTAATTTTCCCTTTGATCTTTTTTTAATGAGTAGTGTTTATTACACAAACTATTTTACAAAATTTTACACGCACCTCCAAAAGCAACCTCTAAATGAAGAAGAGAAGGTGATTTGGGGTGTGTAAAACGTATGAAACAATTTGTGTGCAACAAATTTAAACTTTTTGAAATTATCATACACATAAATATCAAAAGAATATTGATAGAACAAGATAGAGTGAAATACTACACTTTGAAAGTTACACCATAAACCATGTGTAACTTGAAGCAAATTTTATATATGTGTTTGTGTTGGAGGGACATGATAATTTTTATTGAATAGAATTTGGATAAAGTTTATCTACAAAATTGGTTGTAGTCTAAGACAACAACCTTACTCAATAAAATAAATATTATTACACATTTAAAAAATCTAACCTTTAAATTGTATGTTCTTTACATTCTTAATACACATGTTAAATTTTGTATCAATTAGATGTTATTTACTATATGATTTATAAGTTAATATTTTATTCATAATTTTAAACTACAAAAACTTATAATTTAAACAATTTATTGATGAGATAGCTATTGATTTTTAATTTTATAGAAAATTTGCAAGTATGGAGGATATAAAATGAAGATGTAATCCAATGGTGGATTTGTCAAAATTCATCTCCAAAAAAAAGATATTGAGTATGGTTATAGTATAAAACTACAACCAATTTTGTAGTTGATATTGCCGAAAAAATCACTAGTGAGCCACACGGTTCTCGCACACTCGAAACAACACCTGCACAACAAAAAGAGAAGACCTCGTAGAGAGCACTGGTGTGGTGCTGGTCAAATACCCTCCGAATGTCAAGTTAGAACTTCTCACAACTCTAAAGTGCTAGAGCGGGGTCAATTATGCGTACCTTGGTTTGTGAGGGTATTGGGGCTTTTTATAGTAGTAAAGGGTTGACCTCTCTTCCTTGGTGTAGAGTTCTTTTCCTTATAGGAATCCTCATAAGTGTATTTTTCGGAATCCTTTCCTTGTAGGAGTCTTTTTGATTAACACCAAGCGTGGGGCGTAAGATATTTCTTTATATATGCAAACGTGGAGACCAAGTAAGGCCACGTCAGGGTGGTCAGCTTCGCCTACTCCCTCGTAGGGGTTGTCAGCTTCGCCTACTACCTCGTTAGGGTCGTCAGCTTCGCCTACTCCCTCGTAGGAGTCGTCAGCTTCGCCTATTCCATCGTTGGGGTCGTCAGCTTTCCATTTATGACAAGTTAACCCCGTCTTCCTAAAGCTGTAGACGTCCTAAAGCTGTTTGACTGCCATTTATGACAAGTGAGGCCGACGGGTCTATTTTGAACGTCGCTTCATGATATATTCATGAGTATTAACATTCACAATTTTACCCTTATCAGCTGCTCCCCACTCCATGATCTCGTCAGCTTAAACTGATAGGTTTATGGAGTTTAAGTCCTTTTCATTTGGACAATTCCAACTCGTCTCTTCAGTAGACTTGTTCATCTCGTTATCTTTTATGTTAAAACCGTTGTCTTGTAAGTCATATCCTCTGGTGGACGAACTCGTCAGCTTTATGGGCTCGTCCGCTTTGGGGACTTGGCGCAATCGTCCATTTCGTGGGTGTTACTAACTAACTCGACCAATTTGTAGACTTAATGATAAACTCGTCCACTTTGTGGACTTAATAATTTTCCATTCTCTTAGGATGAGGTCGTCCACTTTGGACTTATCAATGTCGTCCACTTTGTGGATTTAATAGGGTCATCCACCTTGTGGACTTAATAAGGTCGTCCACCTTGTGGACTTAATAACACATGGTTGTCCACTTTGTGTCCATTTTATGGACTTCATAATTTTTTCATCCTCCTAGGATGAAATCGTCCATCTTGTGGACTTAATAAGCTTGTCCATTTTATGGACTTGATAACATATCATCCTCTTGAGATGAGGTCGTCTACTTGATGGACTGCATATTAGGGTCGTCTACTTTGTAGACTTGGATTCCTCCACTTTGTGGACTTGTTGAGGTGACTAAGTGTTGGTACCTCGTCACCTTGTGAGTCGTCCACTTGGGGTTGTGGACTAATTAAGGTGACTGAATTTTGGTGCCTCGTCAACTTTTTGGTCGTCTACTTGTAGGTGACTTAGTATGGTGATCATCCACCCATAGTCGACTTCGGTCATGCGTCCACCCGTAGGTGACTTAACGTAGTGACCGTTCACCCGTATGCGACTTTGGCCATACGTCTACCCGTAGGTGACTTAGCGTAGTGACCGTCCACCCGTAGGCGACTTTGGCCATACGTCTACCCGTAGGTGACTTAGCGTAGTGACCGTCCACCCGTAGGCGACTTTAGCCATACGTCTACCCGTAGGTAACTTAGCGTAGTGGCCGTCCACCCCATAGGCGACTTTGGCCATGTCTAAATAAACTCCTCTTATTATAATAAACCATGCATTCGTAGAAAAAGTAGTTCTTAAAAAGAAAACGAAGTCCTGCCCTTTGGGCTTTAAAAGAGTTATTGTAGCAAAAACTAAAGTAAATAGAAAAATTGAGGAGTATAGCTAAAATTCACTAAGGTAAACTAGAAATAAACAGGTGCTGCTCTTCATGCCATCCTTTTTACTCATAGTACTTCCGTAGGTGCTTGGTGTTCCACGGGTGGTGTAGCTTCTGTTCATCCAGCGTCTCCAGTTCTTGCCATCTTCTGCCTTTTGTCCTGTCGCGTATCCTCCTGCCTTTCTCTCTTCTCTCGAGTTAGAAGTGCGTCTTCAGCATTCATGTACTTGGTTGCCCTGTAAAACACGTCCGACATAGTCTTCGGGTTGTTCTTGTATAGTGAAAATAGGAACTTACCCTTCCGCAGCCCATTTGTGAAAGCGGCTACAAGTATCTTGTCGTCAGCTTCATAGATTGAAAGCGCCTCTTTGTTAAAGCGTGCTATGTAAGACCTTATGTCTCATCTTCCCGCTGCTTGATACTTATCAAGCATGCTGTAGACTTCTTATACCTGTGTCCCCCGATGAAGTGCGAAACAAACTGGGCGCTTAGCTCTTTGAAAGTACTGATGGAGTTAGGCGTTAGCCTGTTAAACCATATCCTTGCAGGACCCTTCAACTTGGTAAGGAAAGCTCTGCACATGATTTCGTCAGGTACCCCTTGAAGGTGCATCAAGGTCTTGAAGGACTCTAAATGATCTAGAGGGTCTTTGTTTCTGTCGTAGTTTTCCACCTGCGGCATACGAAACTTTGGTGGAAGGGGGAAGGAGTTGACGGACGCGGTGAACGGCGAGTTGGTTCGGTGGACCAGATCATCAAGGTCGCTGGACACCCGTCCTTTGAGGGCGTTCATCATGACGTCCATTTGTTCCTTCATCGCCTGCATCTCCATGACAATGTGGGGTGGGGCCATATCAGCAAGGAATGGATGGCTCATGTCCTGTCTATCTGGTCTATTCGGGGCATTACTACCTTCCGGCCCCTCCTGGTTCCTTCGATTAGCACTGGTACCTTCTTGATCTTCCTCTTGGTTTCCCATTGCTGCGTTCTTCTATAGCAACTGTTCCTCTAGGGTTTGGTTTTGTCTAGTGAGGCGTTCCACTGCCGCTGTAAGGGTTTGGACCTGTCTCTCCAGGGTAGTAGGTCGTGGCTCGTCTCCCTGAACGTTGTTGGCGGCTGCCATCAAGCGAGTAAGTACCATGCAACTCTTTGTCCGGGAAGCGTTTGTATGGCTTACAAGTTGCAGTCTTTCCCACAGACGGCGCCAACTGATGATACCAAAAAAATACCAGTGAGCCACACGGTTCTCGCACACTTGAAACAACACCTGCACAACAAAAAGAAAAGACCTCACAGAGAGCACCGGTGTGGTTCTGGCCAAATACCCTCCGAATGTCAAGTTAGAACTTCTCACAACTCTAAAGTGCTAGAGCGGGGTCAATTATGCGTACCTTGGTTTGTGAGGGTATTGGGGTTTTTTATAGTAGTAAAGGGTTGACCTCTCTTCCTTGGTGTAGAGTTCTTTTCCTTATAGGAATCCTCATAAGCGTATTTATTCGGAATCCTTTCCTTGTAGGAGTCTTTTTGATTAACACCAAGCGTGGGGCTCAAGATATTTCTTTATATATGCAAACGTGGAGACCAAGCAAGGCCACGTCAGGGTCGTCAGCTTCGCCTACTCCCTCGTCGGGGTCGTCAGCTTCGCCTACTTCCTCGTAGGGGTCGTCAGCTTCATCTACTCCGTCGTCGGGGTCGTCAGCTTTCCATTTATGACAAGTTAACCCCGTCTTCCTAAAGTTGTAGACATTCTAAAGCTATTTGACTGCCATTTATGACAAGTGAGGCCGACGGGTCTATTTTGAACGTCGCTTCATGATATATTCATGAGTATTCACATTCACAATTTTATTCTTATCAGTAGCTAAACTTTATCTATAGAATATATTTTTAAAAGAATAAAAGAAAATTTTGAAGACTTTAGGAGCCATAGCACCGTTCTCCCAGGTGGGTTTGCCACTACATGAATAGAGTTGATCCACAATATGGAAATTTGGAAATAAATTGTGAAAATGCCTCTAATCACCGAATGTAAACCTTATGATATGTACGACCATTCATGTACCGGGTGGAAATAGCACTAAAATATATTTTACCTTCCTAAAAACAGCATCAGCAGGAGGAACTGCCTCAAACATGTCCCCTCCAACATATTTCAAGTTCTTACTCCCTTGAAAGTCAGCAACTACGGGTGGGAGATCAAATACAGTGCACTCTATATCTGGGAATGTATCGGCAATGGCCTTGGTCACAGTTCCTGTGCCATCTCCAACGTCGACAAATGACTTCAGTCCCTCAAACACCCCCTTACACTTGTCAACCACAATGCTCATGACTAAGCGTGCATCGCTAGCCATAGCATCATTGAAAATATTAGCAAATTTTGGTTCATCCCCCCCATAATCCCAAAATGTCTTCTCGTGAGCCATGTCAAATGGCGTAAGATCCTCATTTTGGAACCAAGTGGTCAAATAATTCCGTGGCGTTGTCAACATTGGATCAACCATGGCTAGTAAGAAAGGTGTCACACTCAAGGGATTGTCCTTAATGAGGAGCCTGGAAGATTCAGTCAGTACATACACTTCTTCTTGGTCATTTTCGTTAGTATTTTTGGGAGCAAAGAAGCCAGAGTGGATCAAAATGCGCATGAGGCGGTAGACATGGGGAGATTTTGTAGGGTGGATTGGTAGTGCAGTGATGAGCTCAGAGAGAGTCATGGGTTTGCCATGGTTGTGGATGATATCTGGTATACCTAGTTCAATTGCACATTTAACAGACATGGAGTTTACGAAGTTGAAGATGTGGTTCCATATGTGGGCTTGAGCATCAAGTAACTCAGTAGCATTTTCACCTGGGACCAATTTGAAACTTAGCTATCTTGTGCCACTCATTTTGTTTTTTTACATACCAACTCTTTTAGAACATTGAGCTTATATATATAATATCGAGAATTGAGTGATTTGCTCATATCCTACCGACAACCAATAGTATTTGGACGACAGAAACGGGTATAAGAAAACGTCTTTTCTTTATAAATTGATACAGAAAAGACAAAGAAAGAAAAAGACATGTTCCACCGAACCGAAATTTTCGGTTTTACCAAATTTGGTACTGACACTGAAAGGGAGGAACGCCAACACCAAACTGACTGGATTTCAATCGGTTCGGTTGGTTTTCGGTTGGAATTACAACACGTTTTTTTTGCCCCCACTGCACCTCTTAAATGTTTATTTAAATTTTGTCAATTAGATTTGTTAGATCTGACCTATCAAAAAAAAAAAAAGATTTGTTGGATCTGCTTTCCTCATCAGGATAATTGAAGCCATATAGATGAAGGAATTCACATGATAATTATGGAATTCTAATTTTCCAGAACTCTACCATTGCTCTTGATATCGAGTCAAAATCTTCTGTCTCACTTTTCCTACTTCACTCTATACTCCACCAATAAAAACTTACCACGTGTTCACCTAATTAATTAAATACTATCATTATTGACTTATTAATACTACTGTTATTAATTAATAGTAGTATTTAATTAATTAGGTGAATACGTGGCAAGTTTTTATTGGTGAAGTATAAAGTGGAATAGGAAAAGTGGGACAGAAGATTTGGACTCATCGATATCATCTAGGTAATCATTGTCTCATAAAGCTCTAATCTATTTCAGATATTGGCAGTTCACAACTTCACATAGTTATAATTTATGCCATGTCTTGTACAATTAGCATGGGCAAAAATTTTCCATTCTAAAATTTATAAAGATCCTTATGCTTCAAAAACAAAAATGGATTGGTATAAGGCTCTAGAAGACTAGAATACCCACCAATCACCTACAACCTTTGGAAAGAAGTGAAGAAAAGGCTAGGAACTAGAAAAGTTCTATCAAAATCCACCTTCTGAGTTTCTTTTCCAAATCTTTCTTTCAAAGTGTAGTATTTCACTCTATCTTGTTCTATCGATATTCTGTTGATATTTATGTGTATGATAATTTCAAAAAGTTTAAATTTGATGCACACAAATTGTTTTATACGTTTTACACAACCCAAATCACCTTCCCTTCTTCACTTAGAGGTTGCTTTTGGAGGTGCGTGTAAAATTTTGTAATATAGTTTGTGTAATAAACACTACTTATTAAAAAAATATTTAAATGTCTCCGGCCTATTCTTGGTATCAAGTATCCATCAATTTCTTTTTAAATATCGAACTTAACTAAATGCTCTATCTTAAATGTTGTTTCTTCTAAGTTTGAAATCAATAATCAACCCCTAAATTATTTTGACTCATTCAAAAGTCACCGGTATACACCTTTACGTTGCGTTAGTTTCAGCTATAAAGGAAGTCGGGAAAATATTTTACATCGTGCTTGCTATTTGGGATGCTCAAAAAATTCGGTCAAAGGGAAAATTAAATCATTTGACTATAAAATAAGAGGGCTTCAAGTGTAAAATAATTTACACATTCAAATAACCTTCAAATAGAATTTTACAGACTGAAAACAGAAAAGGAGAGAGAGAGAGAGAGAGCAACGGTAGTCCAGCCTTCAATCCACCTAAACCCATCGCTAGTCAAATTGCGCCACTCAAATCCATCGCCGGTCTGATCTCACCGCCTCAGCTCCTCCGTCGTGCTCAAACCCATCTTCGATAAACCCACCCTGATTTCACCATATCCCAGTCCCCGACCCACGGCCTCGTAGTCGTGCCTGCAAGCCCCTCTGCCGGTGAAGGTAGTTTCTCATCTACTTCAACTTCGTCCTTTCTCTCACTCATCAGACCCATCCTTCTTCCACCCACGCCGTCTCTACCTTAAAATTTTTTTTATATTGTAAAATAACATTTTTGCTTGGGTTTTGGAGGATTGGTGGTTGGGGTTATTCATGGGTTTTCAATGGTGGTGGGTTGGAGGTGAGTTTAAGTGTTGATGGTGGTCGATTGGGGGTGGTGGATCGTTGGCTAGGGTGGTTTGTGGGTTTCAATGGTGGTGGATTATGGGTTTTGGTAGATGGTTTTGATATTGATTTTGAGATTAATGGGTTTTGATTTTGATTATGATTTTTCAGATTAAATGGTTATGTGGTGGTTGATGGTGGCTGGGTTTGTAGTGGCCAGTGGTGGCTGGGTTTATGGTGGTGATTGTGGTTGTTGGGTTTTCTGAAAATAAGTTTTTACATGCAATACCAAACACTAAAAATACTTTTCCAGCAAATTTTCCAAAACACAAACAAACAATTGAAAATATTTTCCTTTTCGTAAAATATATTCAATTGAAAATATTTTACACTCGGGAAACATTTTACATATTACCAAATGCAGCCTAACCAAAACTCATTTAAGTTCTTTGACAATTAAAGGACTAATATTTTTTTTATTAACCCACTTCAAACATAAACGACTAAAAAGATTTGTAAACAAGGTTAAAAGAATGTAGATAGCAATTTTTTCTTTTTTTCTTTTTTTAATTACAAGTAATAGGAAATAGAAATACTATGTCTTGGTCACCAAGAAGTATTAACTAGTTAAACTATAATGTGGCATTTGGTAGGGGAAATCCAAATTACTCTTGGCATCTAGATTCTTAGGAATGTGAATCCTTGCAATTCCTTGCTATCTGGATGCCAAAGAATGTAGCTATTCCTATGTTTGGTTTCATTGGGAATCTCTTAAGATTCCTAGGAATGTGAAATGATAATGCTTGGTTTATTCCTAGGAATCTTAAATGAATTATTTATTTTTCCATTCTATCCTTAGATTTGAATGTGAACTACCAAGTCCTTTTAAAAAAAGGGAAATGCTAACGAATGCCCTTAGGGCATTGGTTAACAATCCATTTAAAGAAAGTTTGTATAGGATGTTAGGGCATATGTGATTCATTGTTAGGAACATATGTCAACATTTTATGTAATTGGCTAATCCTTTGACAAAATGCATTTTACTTGTATTTGGGTAGATCTAGGATGTGTTTAATGCTTCAAGAAATAAGGTTTCAAGTTCAAGTGTTAAAGCCGTGCAAGTTTGTTCAAGAATCAAGTGAGAAAGTGTTGGATTTTAAAGCTCGACAACTAGCATCTATCGAGGTTTAAAAGCTGCTGAAGCCCGTGGCTTGATAGCTAGCTTGATAGATGGCTATCTATCAAGGTTTATGAAACTCAGTTTTTTAAAGCTGTTTTTCATCCAATCCGTGGATATATGTTTGGGCTTTCTTTTCTCACAACCCTAAGCATATATAAGGATTATTTTAAGGGCCGTAAAAGGTTACGCACAGTTGCACAAGAGCACAATTCCACAAGTGTGAAGAAAAGTGTGATCGGAAACTTAGTTTGCCCTAATTCTTCTTTCTCTTCAAGAAGCTGCTGTGTTTGTACACCATAGGGTTTTGTGACCAAGCAACTTCATGATCTTCATCGTGTGATAAACATAAGAACTTTGCAGCTATGTATTTCCACACATGTTTTCAAATACATGAGAATGAACAGTAATATTTAGCTTTTACCTACTTATTTTTTCAAATACACTTTCCAACAGATTCTCTATCATTTTCTCTATCTCATTTAAATATTATTTCTTCATTCATTCTTTATTCTTTTTTTTATCATCATTTATTCTTCCTATATTCATTCCCAACAATTATATTTTTCAATAAAAAGTGTTATATCCACAACATTTTTTGCAATACTTTCACAAGAATCACATCAAAATCTTATGTAGAAAGTTGTTACTAGTTTTAATTTGAACTCACTGCTGAAATTATTTTTTTACTCACCAATATTAGCTAATAACAATCTATTACTCAAGATTTATAGTGAAAATATTATGGTAGCATTTCTTAATTGCCATTTCTTTTTTTTTTTTTATATTATTTTTCCTTTCTTAATTTCATCCATACGTTTTTTTTTTCTTTTTTTTCTCTTGGGTTTTTCTCCACCACACACGTATCCCACTCCTATATATCTATCTACTCTTCTTTTTCTTTTTCTAGTTCATTCCGGACTCTCTCTTTCATTCTCTAGCTCTCTCTTTTTTTACTTTTTCTATTTCTACTTGATTCTAGAACACTCTCTAGCATGGCACTAATCCATCACTTCCATTTGTCCCATTTGTGCTCCTTCACACATGACTTACCAAAATATGCCACGAAAAAATCTCTTCTTATGCACCACCACCACCACCCCCACCCCCACCACCACCACCACCACCAATTCCGATGCTTGGCAAGTGCACCAACTTCACATGTCCAAGATGACAGACAATCCGCCAATTACCAGCCAAGCATTTGGAGTTACGACTTTGTGCAGTCCTTAAAGAGTGATTTTGTGGTGACTACATCTCTTTAACTCCTTTGTGTCACCTCTCCCCCTTCATTTCTCTTCTTTGAAAAGCAAAGAAAGTTTGTTAACTATGATTAATAATAAGAAGTTTGTTAACTACTAATTAATAACGTACCAGACAAACCATATTTAAAAGTTCAATTAAATATTTATTCACACATGTACACATAATATCCACAATTGTACACGTGATATACACATTTTAAAATGTCAAAAAGGTGATAACCCTGTTTAAACGTGGAAAGGGCTGAAATAAGTATGAAAATGTGAAATGAGTTGTGTGGGAGAATCATTATCCTTAATTAACAGCTATATATCTTTCTTTTTTTCCTTACAATAAGTGGGGAATAAAGGGTTGAAACTCAAATTCACCATGGGAGATATAATTGGGTAGTGTCTTTGAGCCACAAGGTTGTTGATATTTTTGTCATATTTTGCTATAACTCATGAAGTAGTCAATAAGTGTAAAGTGTTACACTATATTTCTCCTATAATCATGTTGTGACCATGCAGGGTGAACTATACGAAGATAGGGTAAAGAAAGTGGAAGAAGATGTGAGGAGTATGATTAATAATGAAAATGCGGACTTAGTGGAAACACTGGAACTGATTGATAATGTTCAACGATTAGGTTTGGGGCACCGCTTTGAGAAGGACATAGCAAGAGCCCTTGTAAAGTTTGCATCTTCAAAAGGTTGTAACGAGAGAGTAGAGAAGAGTCTGCATGCTACTGCTCTCAGCTTTAGGCTCCTCAGACAACACTGTAAGGTTGAATTTATTCAACCATCTAATTGGCTTTATTCCGTGCCAAATTTGCTTGTAATTCAACATTTAGTAACCCTGTATTTAGGTGGGCTTGTTGTAAGGGTAGTGAGTGAGATAGAGTGAAGTTTGCTCAAGAGTGTGCAAGAAAACAGAGACTCGCGGCTGGGACTCGCGGGTGACTCGCGGCTGCAAGCCGCCAAAAGCAGCACACGTGCCAAGCATGCTGGAAGATGAACAGTCATGCTAGCTGGAGCACTACAGGAAAAAACAGGACAACTGGCCATACGGTTAACTCGCGACTGGATCTCGCGACTTAGTCAAGCCGCGAGGTCAAGCCGCGAGCCACCCCTGTTTTGTAAAACCTGACGTTTCACATTCCTCTCCCACTCCAGTATAAATACCCCTTTTACCCACGATTGAAAGAGAGCTTCCAGAGAGAATTTTGAAAGAGAAACCCTAAAGAAAAACCAGATTTCACCCACAATCTCTACCTTAGAGTCTCTTTAAATTCCTCAACTCTCTTCCTCTCCATTGTCAAATCCTTGAGAGGCATTATACCAAACCTGGTTCTCACCATCATCATCACTGTGAGACAGTTGTTTGGATTTCTGGGAAGCAGTTAGGAAGGAACCAATCTTCATTGGTTGATGCTACGGTCTAGTAGCGGAATCCGGGAAGCTAGAAAAGAAAAAGGTTCGGCGCAACCTCGTTGGAGCAAGAAGCTTGGAGGGCTTAGGTGCACTGGGTAGATTAGGCTTGGAGGGTCTATTGCTGTCCTTGTATCCCAACTGTATTTTCTAGTGGATTGTTTACCGCTTGGAGGGCGGCGGAGAGGTTTTTCGCCGAGGACTTCGGTTTCCTCTTCGATAACACATCGCGTGTTGTCTTTGTGTTTGCATCTTCCTTCCTCTCTATCTTTGCCTTTTTATTATCTGCTGTGGTTTTATTTTGTTATGGCTTAGATAGTCTTTAACCAATTTCGTATTATAGCATGTGTTAAGTTTCCGCACACTAGTTGTTTGACATATTGCTTGTATTGGTTAAGTTGTAATTTGGGGGTCTAAACGTTCAAAGGTGTTTTGTACACGTTTTTGAACTTTCAATTGGTATCAGAGCGGGTACACTGCTATTGGTTTCATTACCATTGTGTGATCCTTGACTCCCTTTTGAGATGGATAGGTCTCAATCCCTAAATGCACCTCCATATTTTGATGGTAGTAATTATGCTTTTTGGAAGGTTCGCATGAGAGCTTTTCTGTGTTCTATTGATGAATCCGTTTAGGATGCTGTTGAGATTGGTTGGACCAAACCTGAGGCAGCCAAATCCACATGGGATAAGGCAGCACTTGCTGCATCTAATGCTAACAGTAAAACACTCAATGTTATTTTCTGTGGTGTGTCTCCAGATGAATTTCACAGGATTTCTCACATTACCATTGCCAAAGAAGCATGGGAGATTCTGGAAACCACTTATGAAGGCACGAAGAAAGTGAAAGACACCAAGTTACAAATGCTGACCACTCGGTTTGAAGAGCTCAAAATGAGTGAGGATGAGTCTTTTGACTCTTTCTATGGAAAGCTAAATGAGGTGGTTGTCAGTAAGTTCAACTTGGGGGAGAAAACGGAGGACTCAAAGATTGTAAGGAAGATCCTTCGATCATTGCCGGAAAGTTTTCGTGCTAAAGTGACAGCAATTGAAGAGAGCAAGGATCTTGATGACATCAAAGTACAGGAGCTGGTTGGTTCTCTGCAGACTTATGAGATGTCGCTGCCCAATCAACGGAAGAGTAAATCCCTTGCTCTAAAGACCATTAATGAGAAGGTGGAAGATCAAGACTCATCGGGAGAAGATGTGGTTGACAAAGATGTAGCCTACCTTGTCAAAAATTTCAGAAAGTTCTTGAAATTCAAAAATAATGGCAAGTTTGATGATAAAAGAAAATTCCAAAGGTCTGGAAGGGAGAAGAGGGATTTCAAAAAGAAAGATGGAAAAGAATCCCAACCCACACAAGGTGTCACTTGTTTCGAATGTAACGGGCATGGACACTTTAAGAAGGAATGTCCGAATTATTTGAAATCGAAAGGTAAAGTGTATGCCACGACCTTGAGTGACTCGGATTTGTCTGACTCAGAATCTGAAGAGAGCTGTGATGGAGAGGGGACCTATTAAGCTTTTATGACTATTGCTCATGTTGAGTCTTCGGATGAGTTGAATCTGCTTGTACGAGACCTTGGAGAACATAGTGATGATGAATCACTAGGAATTGTTGAAGAATCAGATGCTGAAGAAGATGAAAGCACAGCAAATCTTCAAGAGAATTATAACTCACTCTTGGAGAAGTCGGATGAGTACACAAGGGTGGCCAAGGTTGCTGTGAGAAAAATGAAGAAGGCTGAGGAGGACTACAAAAGTCTCCTAATTCGATATAGGGAGGCCAAATGTGAGATAGAAACACTGAATGGTGAGTTGTCCGAAGCTTACACAAAAGTGAGATTTCTTGAGAATGAGGTTGTGCAAGTGAATGCTAAAATAGAGAGGGTCACCACCAAGAAGCTAGATGATGTTATATCATCTCAAAAGAGCTTTTCAGACAAATCCGGATTGGGATATACCGGAGGAAGTAGTTCATCTGGAAATGTCACTAAAGAAGTGAAGTTTGTAAAGGCCAAAGATCCAGTTGTAGCTGACCTTACTGGTGAGAAGCTCGAGGTGGAGGAGAAGAAGAATGTGGTGAACCAACGGATGCTGAATCCCCGTAATCAGTCTGTGGGCAGGTCTGAATCTCGTGCCAAGTCACGTCCACGACCACAAAGAGGTCCTAGAGGAACTTATGTGTGCCATTATTGCGGACTTCAAGGGCATACTCGACCAAATTGCCAGAAGCTAAGAGCAAAGAACAGTGCAACTCCTCAAAGGTCAGGAGGACCCAGAAATGATAGGAGAATTTGGGCAGGTGATCAATCTAGAGATCAAAATGGAGATCCCGGAATGATGAACGTGATGAAGATGATTGGTGCATTCACCAACTGCTTGGAAAGCTTCTCACGAAGGTTTGAAAGCCCTAACTCCCGTACCCAATCCTATAAGGAAATCACCCCAAACGCAAGTGACGTGTGGGTGAAAAAGGGTACTCATGCATAAGCATTACAACATGTCCATGCTTTAATACTTCCTATGCTTTGTGACAATGGTTGTTCGGTTTGCTTGCTGTTTTTGATGTTGGTTGTTTGCTTGTCTACTTGTGAATTTTTTTTAAATTTGTTTTATCAATCTTTTTGTTTCTTGTGTTAAAAAAAAAATCCAAAAATCACATAAAAAATTAGAAAATCAAAAAGCTTGATTGACTTTGTTGAGTTTTGTCTCAAAACTTGTTTTGTCTTGTACCTTTGTGTTAATGGCTTTGTGCATTTTCGAGCATTGCTTATTTTCATGCACTTATATCACTGTGGGAAAAATCTTGAAATCTATGTGATTGTTGTAAATAGATCTTCAAACTTGTCATGAATGATTAGTGAATGGTTATGTTGATCTTGAGACATGCATAGACTTGTGTCTATATATCTTCCCACTCTTTATTTTTGTTTTGCTAAAAAGAGCTCACCAAATGTAAATCTCCAAATGAAAAGAGATATTGAGCTGCAAAAGCCTGTCGTACATTCTAGTATTCGACTAAGAAAAAGGGTAAGCGACCTTATATTAAAGTGAATGTTTATTCAAAAAGCCAAAGGCTTGTTCATTAAAGTGAAATGTCAAATATCACTCTCACAATGAGAGGTGATTGCCTCAAAAGATCGAAAAGATCAAATGCTATGACTAAAAGTGGAGTAAAATGTAAAGCTCCAAGTCTTGTTATCAAGTGTTGTGGGAGGTCATATATACATATTTCTGTAATTGAGATAGGTCACATGATCTAGTGCTAATGGTGTATGCCTTGGTTGAATCGATCATTGAAGCTTCACGTTAGACGAAGGACTATCTCATTGTTGATATCCACACACAACACACAAGTTTATGTTCAATAAATGCCATATTCATTTGTGTGATTGTACTTGATGAAATGTGTTTTCACATGCTCAATCTTTGTTAATTCAAGCACAAAAAGACTTTTGAGTATTTTAGGTGTTTTTGGAAAGTATTTTGTTTAAAAAATCTGAAAATTTCAAAAATCCAGTTTTGCCCTGTTTTGGCGGCTCAGTCGCGGGTATGTCAAGTCGCGAGCCTCAGTCGCATCTTCGCTGGTCATTTTTGGCGACTTGTTCGCGAGTGGAAGGTCCAGTCGCGATGTTCACTCAGAGATTTTCGCGGCTCAGCTCGCGACTTACTCGTGGGTAGACCTTCCAGTCGCGAAAAACACTTAGAAAAATTTTTCAAATTTTTGTTCTTGAGTGCTTTGGCGGCTTGAGCTGGCGACTGTGTGGCGACTTAATCAAGTCGCGAAAAACGCGTGTTTTGCAGAAACAGGAGCAGTTTTTAAACTTTTTTTCAGTTTTCCCTCGAACTTTTGTAACTGTTCATCTTCTCTCTAAACTATCTTCCTTCCAAACACTTCGTGAATCCATTTTCAAACCTCATTGGTGCTTCATTTCTTATCCAAATCATCAAGAAAAGGTATGGGTTTTGCTTTCTCAATCTCATTTTCCTTTTTCCTGCATATTTTTGTTACCGTTTGGACTGATAGTGTGTTCGAAATACTTCTCTCTTTGTGTAATGGGTATGGAGTGTCTTGTTTGATATTGTTCTCACCTGTTTTCATGCTGAGCGGTCACAATGTGTTTTTTCATTGTTCTGATTTTTGCCTATTATTGAGTCTGAAAATCTTTTCTTAAATGGGTTTGGTTTCTATTTGACTTACTCATTTCACTTGCTTAAGTATTGATGTTGGTGTTCGGTATTGGTTACTGAGTTTTTATGATAACATAATGTATGTCTCTCAACCATGTGCTCTAGTGTGGATGATTGGTTTCTTCATGTTGAAATATTTTCCCCTTGTTCATATCTCTGGTGAAGTGTTTTATGTTATCTGCTCTAAATGTTCGAATGCTGTATCTGTTTGCATATCATGGTCATGATAACCTGTCTCATTGACAGTTTTGTCAGTTGTGTTGTCTATCTATGTCTTGGTGCACTATCACCATTTTGCTGCACCTGTTATTTTGTGCTTCTTTGTATTGTTGGAAGTTTGGTTGGGTCTGCACTATCTTCAGTTTGTGTTTATATATTGAAATTTTGTTTACACTGAATCTTGTTGACAATTATCTTGTGTGGTATTGTTGTTTGGTTCTTTGCTGTGGGCCTGTTCTCTTGCAGATGTCTCGTCGATCTTCCAGGGGTAAAGAAATTGTTGCTGACGAACTAGCAACACCAGTTGCTAAAAGGACTCGTCTATCATCTCAGGCATCTCAAGATCCCAATGAGGATAGGTTCAGACTTCCGCTTAACTCACACGCCTACTCAAATGTGTTTGACAAGTCAACCACTATAGTGGAACGGGTGGTAGAGTTCAACACCTTAGGGACCACTTTCATCCCTCGAATCTTTGAGAAACGAGATTGGGCAAACTTGTTCGGGAACTTTGATGATCCAATGGATGAGCTGGTCAAAGAATGCTTCTCCAATGCAACTGATCTTGGACCTGAACTCATTTTCTGGGTCAAAGGAATAGAGTTTAGTGTTACCCCAGACTCCATCGCAGATCTTCTCGGCATCACCAGACCTCAGAATGTGAATATAACTCCTTATGATGAACGAAATCCAAAAGTTGGAGAAATTTTACAAATCCTAGGATACGATCATGAAGTATCCAGTGCAGGAACATCCATCAGCACCGCAAAGTTTGCACCTGAGCTGACCACACTGAAGTTGATCATGTTCACCAATCTCTACCCACTGTCCAACACTACATTCATCAATCTTGGGAGAGCTCTATTTCTTTGTGACCTTATTACAGGAGCCCCCATTGATATATGTGCTCACATCTACTACACCTTGAGGAAGACCGCGTGTCGATCTGCAGCTCGAGGAGTTATTCCATTTTGCAGTCTCATCATGAAGCTCATTCTTCGTGCAGGCATTATTCCTCCTGCAGATGGAAAAATGTTGACTCGTCAACGTCCCATTTCCTTGTTCACTCTTCAAGCTAGCAGAAGTCACTCCTCTAAATCACTAAGAAGTGCTCACATCTCTCCGGTTACTCCATCTGCCCCTGACTCAGAGACACCTGCACATACCACATCTACATCACGTGCTGTTCCTGAAGCTTCACCAGCTAGTATTCCGCAAGCACAGACTGCTCCTCATACTGATAGAGTCGGCAGTGTACTTGAGCATATTCAGAAACGCGTTGATGAGCTTGTGGCACTTCTCTACTCCACAAACAACCATGTCCAAATGCGTCTCGAGACTATGGAGAATCAGCTAGATGATATTCAACGAAAGTTGGACGAGAGCCTTTAGCTATTCGTGACAAAAAGGGGGAGAGCATTCAGTAAGGGGGAGAAAAGTTCAAAGGGAAGTGTGCATAGTGATAGGGGGAGTACACACATACTTTTGTCATACTTTTGTTTTTAGTCTTATCCTCTAAACTTATGGTTTTAGGTTTATGTTTGTTGCGTACTATTTAATGTTTTTATGGGTTTGATACACTGTGTTTTGGTGTATAGCTGTTTCTAACTCTTAACCTATACTCTTGGTTTAATCTTTAATATATTTTGATGATGTTATTCAGGATGTTTTTGTGGTTTGTACCCATGTGCTTTTGTAAGCTTTTAGGGTTAATGTTTTATGCATAGTTTGTAGGCTTTATGGTATGTACCTTGCTTAATGCAGCCTTTATGCTATGTTGAAATCAGTACTTTAATCTAAATGTTCTGCATTTTGGTTTATGTACTGTCACTCTTGTGCCCTTGTAGGATTGTTCCTAGATGCATATGTCTTGTGTGTTATGCATTGGTTGAGTGTTGAGCATACAAGTGTCTTGCCTTGTGCTTGTTAACTTGTATGTCCTTGTGTTCATTCCAAGTGTGAATGAGCACTGTGATCACTACCTAGTGGTGTTCACTTGGTTGATCAAGCCATGGTTTGTTTATTAACTCCATCTTTGCTTGATCACATATTGCCTGTTTCATATGCATTTATAATTTTCTGCTTACAATGATCATGGTGTATTGTTGTGTTTCAGGAGTATTATGTTCATATGATTCAAGTGCTTCACAGCTTCTAGAGTTAGGTGTGAGTGAGTTTTGTTCAACTATTCCCAACTCACATGTTAAGTCTAGAGTTTGTTTTAGGGTTTTGTCACGGAATAGCCAAAGGGGGAGATTGTAAGGTTGAATTTATTCAACCATCTAATTGGCTTTATTCCGTGCCAAATTTGCTTGTAATTCAGCATTTAGTAACCCTGTATTTAGGTGGGCTTGTTATAAGGGTAGTGAGTGAGATAGAGTGAAGTTTGCTCAAGAGTGTGCAAGAAAACAGAGACTCGCGGCTGGGACTCGCGGGTGACTCGCGGCTGCAAGCCGCCAGAAGCAGCACACGTGCCAAGCATGCTGGAAGATGACCAGTCATGCTAGCTGGAGCACTACAGGAAAAAACAGGACAACTGGCCATACGGTTAACTCGCGACTGGATCTCGCGACTTAGTCAAGCCGCGAGCCACCCCTGTTTTGTAAAACCTGACGTTTCACATTCCTCTCCCACTCCAGTATAAATACCCCTTTTACCCACAATTGAAAGAAAGCTTCCAGAGAGAATTTTGAAAGAGAAACCCTAAAGAAAAACCAGATTGTTTCACCCACAATCTCTACCTTAGAGTCTCTTCAAATTCCTCAACTCTCTTCCTCTCCATTGTCAAATCCTTGAGAGGTATTTTACCAAACCTGGTTCTCACCATCATCATCACTGTGAGACAGTTGTTTGGATTTCTGGGAAGCAGTTAGGAAGGAACCAATCTTCATTGGTTGATGCTACGGTCTAGTAGCGGAATCCGGGAAGCTAGAAAAGAAAAAGGTTCGGCGCAACCTCGTTGGAGCAAGAAGCTTGGAGGGCTTAGGTGCACTGGGTAGATTAGGCTTGGAGGGTCTATTGCTGTCCTTGTATCCCAACTGTATTTTCTAGTGGATTGTTTACCGCTTGGAGGGCGGCGGAGAGGTTTTTCGCCGAGGACTTCGGTTTCCTCTTCGATAACACATCGCGTGTTGTCTTTGTGTTTGCATCTTCCTTCCTCTCTATCTTTGCCTTTTTATTATCTGCTGTGGTTTTATTTTGTTATGGCTTAGATAGTCTTTAACCAATTTCGTATTATAGCATGTGTTAAGTTTCCGCACACTAGTTGTTTGACATATTGCTTGTATTGGTTAAGTTGTAATTTGGGGGGTCTAAACGTTCAAAAGTGTTTTGTACACGTTTTTGAACTTTCAAACACGGCTATGAAGTTTCTCCAGGTATAATTAAATATCTACCTTCTGGGACATCACGGGTCCTTTTCAATATATGGTCCTCATGATTTCTAGATTTTGTGATATTAAGGTAATACAAATTTTATTGCATAATTATTATTATTTTTTTTTTTACAAAGTAATGCAATCATCAATCATAGAAAATGTAATTGGGAAATACATATATTATATTATTAAAATTTGCCCATTATATTTATTTTCATATCAATTTATAATTTTTACTACATTTTATAAAGTAAAAGTTTTACAAAGTAATGCAATCATCACTCATAAAAAAATAAAAAAATAAAAAAAAAAAATAATTGGGACATACATTTATTATATTGTTAAAATCCACCAATCGTATTTCTTATCATATTAATTTGTAATTTTTACTATGGTAAAATTTGTAATATCTATAGCATTTTTCATTAGTGTCAACCTCGTAACCTTATAATCTTATTGGATAATGTCTGTATGGAACTCAGATGTATTCAACAGATTCAAGGACGATAGTGGCAATTTCAAGGAATTCCTTAGAAAGGATGTTCAAGGAATGCTCAGTCTATATGAAGCCTCGTATCTTGCTTTTGAAGGAGAAAATCTCTTGGATGAGGCCCTGGCATTCACAAGAATGCATCTCAAGGACCTCAAAAGGGATGTAAGTAAAAGCATCGCAGAACAAATTAGTCACGCATTGGAGGTTCCATTGCACCATAGAATGCTAAGGCTGGAAGCTCGATGGTATATTGAGGCATATAGTAAGAGGGAGGATGCCAATGGTGTTCTACTTGAACTCGCCAAGTTGGATTTTAACATTGTGCAATCATTACATCAAGCTGAGCTTCAAGAAATGTCGAGGTAAGATAATTCTCAATGTAATTATATGTGATCAATTAGGCGGGCTTTTGCTAAATAACGTTACCAAAAAAAAAAATTGCATGTTAAGTGGGAACTAATTAATTTTGCTTCCCACATGCATTTAGGTGGTGGAAGGGTATGGGTCTAGCAAACAAGTTGAGCTTCAGTAGAGATAGACTGATGGAATGCTTCTTTTGGACCGTTGGAATGGCCTACGAACCTCAATTCAGTCATTTTCGTAAAGGGTTAACGAAAGTGTTTTCTCTTATAACCGCCATTGATGATGTCTATGATGTTTATGGTACTCTGGATGAACTGGAGCTATTTACTGATGCCGTTGAAAGGTTTATACTAACCAACTCTTCAACCTTCCAATTTTTATAATAGCAAGTCATAGCTTTAATTTGAATTCTTAATGATTTTTTCAGATGGGATATCAGTGTGGTGAAAAATCTTCCCAACTGTATGAAATTGAGCTTCCTAGCTCTCTATAAAACAGTTAATGAGATGGCATATGACAATCTTAAGGATAATGAAGAAGACAGCCTTCCATACCTAACAAAAGCGGTAGATATATATGTAGCCATTTAATCGTTTCTTTTAATGAATAAATAGCATGTAGGTTTTCTTTTATAGTTAATGGGTGTTCTAGTTTATTTGATAACAAAGCCTTAAATGCAATATGTTGCAATCCTTCAACAACCTTATAGTAATTTTTTTTAAATGCTAGGATCACAAAAAAATTTACAATTTTTGCCATACTTCTCAACTTTTTTGTGGTCTTATTTATGCTTTTATAACACACATGCACTTGCTAATACATTTTCTCGATTTCATAAAAGAAAGGCATTTTAATATATATATATTGAAACCTCAGTAGATGTCCAAGGACACATGTTAATAATTGCTTTCAGTTAACACATAAATAGCAAGTGGAGGAATCTAATGCATGTATCTTGTATGTTTTACCTTAGTGGGCTGATATGTTAAAAGCTTTCCTACAAGAAGCAAAGTGGAGTTACAACAAAGATATGCCAACATTCAGGGACTATCTTGACAATGCATGGGTATCAGTATCTGGGGTTGTCATGCTAGTTCATACTTATTTTTTATTGAACCAAACTGTCACAAAGCAAGCACTTGGAGGCTTAGAAAAATACCCCGATCTCTTACGTTGGCCATCCATGATTTTTCGACTCTTCAATGATTTGACTACTTCCGCGGTATTAATTCTATTTTTTTTTACCACCCCCATGTTGTTCTGTTTTGTGCTAAACTGGATTTTAAAATCTATAGCATAGTTGGTAAGATTACTTTACATTAATATATTTTGTCGTTTGTTTGAAAAACAGGCGGAGTTAGAGACTGGTAAAACTGCAAATGCAATCCATTGCTACATGCGTGAAACTAGTCTTTCAGAGAAACGTGCTTGCAAAGACATCAGAAATATGGTTGACAGAACTTGGAAAAAGATAAATGAAGAGCGAGTAGTTGATTCTTCATTTGGAGAACCGTTTGTGGAATTAGCAATCAACCTTGCTCGGATTGCCCAATGCACATACCAGTACGGAGATGGGCTTGGGGCCCCAGATGGGAGAGCGAAGAACCGAGTGTTATCATTGATGATTGAACCTGTTTCACTAATTTAGAGATAAAATATGTGTGGTCTATGTCTGAGCTTAAGGTAAAAATTGTAAACTTATCGATCGGCCCAAGTCAATAGTAGCTACGAAATGGGTGCTAGAGGGTGCGGTGGATGGAGTTTGGGGTCTAAATGTCTAATATTTGTTCTTTATGTTGAGAAGTTAAATAAATAAGGACAAGAGTATCTGGGGTTCATACTTCAAATTGATTAAGTTTGATTTTGCCTAGTGCTAAGCAATGTGGCCTACGCAATAAATGGAGAAGACATTTAAACTACTAGATTGATGAATGTGGCCTAGATTGATGAATGCTAAGGATTTAGTTTCCATTTAGTCTCACATAATTTAAAATCTCATGCTGGGATAATGGAATTAATTTGTAATTTAATAATAAAAAATCCTGAATGATGGGATAATGGTATCTAGCTCTTTGTATCTATTTTTTTTTTTTTTTTTCTAGTAGGTACTTACACTTGAAATGAAAATTCTAGAAACTAAGAACTAAATAATAATAAAAAATCCTGTACAGGATATTTATGTACGTACAGGATTTATTTTTTATGTACAGGATTTTTTTTAGCTTCTAGAATTTTCATTTCATGTATAAAGCCTTTATGTATAACAGAAATTCGTCTTCTCTGCAGCAAAAGAAACATAACCTTTTTTTTGGCTGAAAAAAGAAACATAACTCAATCCATTGTGTTGTAACGCACCAGCCCTTAAAAAAGATCAGATTTTCATTTCCTGGTGGGTGAAGATAAATTTGGGGGTCGTCCAGTTAATATTAGCCGTGCGCTTCGCTTTCAGAAATGTCTGGACACTTGTAGGCTGATTGATATTGGTTTTTCTGGGCCTCATTTCACGTGGTCCAATCACAGGCCGTTGACAGATCTAATTCAAGAAATGATCGATAGGGTCTTTGTTAATGCTGAATGGAATAACATTTACTCGAAAGCTAATGTTAAACACCTTGAAAGAGTTCAGTCAGACCATTGCCCCATCCTGGTTTGTCTCGAGCATAGTCAACAAGCCAGACTCGAGCGCCCCTTCAGGTTCCAACCCATATGGTTGTCACATCCTGATTTCCCAAATGTAGTGCGTGATGCCTGGATCAATCCTGTTGTGCTAGCCAATGCAACGGCCACTTTCGCGGAAAAGGCTAAAGTGTGGAATAAGGAGGTCTTTGGGAACATTTTTCACCGATAAAAGAGAGTTGTTGCAAGGCTTAGAGGTGTCCAAACAGCTCTGTCCACTAATCCCAATAATTTTCTTGTGGATTTGGAAAGGGATTTGAGGAAGAAGTTCACGGAAATTTTGAAGCTTGAAGAGGAATTATGGGCCATGAAATCTCGAATTACTTGGTTGGTGGAGGGGGATAGAAACACCAGCTTTTACCATACCTCGGCGTTAGTGCAGAGAAGAAGAAACCGAATCACTTGCATGAAAGACCGAGCTGGTAATTGGATTCAAGGAGAAAAGGATATAGCTGAATTTATTAGAAATGGTTATATCGATTTATTTTCTTCAAGTCACAGCCACTTTGGCTATTCCGTGACAAAACCCTAAAACAGACTCTAGACTTAACATGTGAGTTGGGAACAGTTGAACATAACTCACTCACACCTAACTCTAGAAACTGTGAAGCTCTTGAATCATATGAACATGAATCTCCTGAAACACAACAATACACCATGATCATTGTGTGCAGAAAAGCATGAAATGCATATGAAGCAGGCATGATGTGATCAAGCAAAGATGGAGTTAAGAAACAAACCATGGCTTGATCAAACAAGCAATCACTACAAGGTTGTGATCACAATGCTCATTCACACTTGGAATGAACACTTGGACATACAAGCTAATAAGATCAATGTAAATCACTTGCATGCCCAACACTCAACCAATGCATAATACACTAAGTATATGCATCTAGGAACAATCCTACAAAGGCACAAGAGTGACAGTACTTAAAAGGAAAATGCATGACATTTAGTTAGAAGTATTGATTTAACAAAGCATAAAGGCTGCATAAAGCATGGTACAAACCATAAAGCCTACAAAATATGAAAACAAACCCTAAAAGCTTACAAAAGCAACATGGTTACAAACCACATTATATACTAAAAAACATCATCAATATATAAAAAGTACCAAAGTTTCAAAAACCATCCATGAGTTATGAGTTTAAACCAAACATTAACCATAACCACAGTGTATCAAACCCATAATAACAACAATTATCCAAAACATAATACCATAAACATAAACAAAGTAAACAAGATAAACACTGTTTTTTACTGCTCCCCCTCAAATTAATTAGTACTCCCCTCAAGAGCTGTTCTCATCCACAATAATATCAAATATGTGGGAGCTGATATCAATGAATGTCTTTTCCTTGAGCTCCATCAGAAAAATTGCTCTGGCATTGTTAATTGTAGCCAACTTCTTTATAGGATACAGGTTAAACATCATGATAATAGTGAAGACACCTCATGTCCACTGGAAAGGCTGTTGTATTTAGGCATCTCCCCTCTCTCTGTCCACCAATCCTCTACTGTACAGTTTCTATAGAAAGCATCGTATCCTTATAGTTGATAAAATCATGATCTTCTAACCCCTCAAAACCTAGCACATCATCAATGTCATGTGCATCTAAGGTGAATTCTGTTCCTCTAACCCAGCAGCTCAACTCATCTTCCCTTATCACAACATTGGAGTAAAACTCCCTAATCAAGGGTTTACACACAGTTGGTAAATCACTTAGCAGCTTTTCCCATCTTCTCCCCTCAAAAAAATTTGGGATAAAGGTGTCTCTCAAATCCTCCAAATCCACATACCTTTCTTATATGATGCCTGCCTTTAAGAAAAAATTCTTGTATCTCTCAAAATGGGGAACAGACCTAAACAGATTATGGTCCATTTTCATTCTCTTATCTGCTTTCTTGGTAGGTGTTTTCTTCTTTGGGGATGAATGAGCCATCTGTAGACAAGCAGAAAAGGCCACAACAGCAAAGCACAGTACATGTATACAAAAAAAATCAGTACTCTGTTAGTGTCATAAAGAAATAAGCGTAGAGCAACAAGACCAAAGATGGCTTAAAGTCAGGTATAGAGGAAATGGCTCAAATCATAAACCAACAACTCAAATGAGTGTATCCATTGGTAGAAACTCAAGAACAGACAACAGTTTACAGAAAAGTTCTAATGTTGCATAGAATAACATCACCCAAAGGGCAAACATATGTCAATGAGACATATCTTGATGAGTATGAAATGACTCAAAATACTCAAGATAGAAGCACACACAAGATATGGCAACTTCAAAAACACAGTATTATAAGACAAACAATCCAATGCCTCAAACATTCTTAAACACCCAAACTCACATACGGAGTAAATCACAGAAAATTCCAAACCCATAAACCTAATGAGTATGTAAACCAACAAACGGCAAAGCTCAGAACAGAGATTAGCACAATGAGACTATCTTAAGATAGCAAATGAAATCAGCAACAAAAACAACCAACCCTAAACAACCAAACCCAGCAATCTAAGAAAAAAAATATTTTCGAACACAGTATATCTTAAATCACAGTGACAACTCATAAAGCAAGAAAATAGTACTCAAAACAAGAAAATGAAGTGAGGAAGAGAAGACCCATACCTTTTTCTTGAAGATTTGAGAAGAAATGAAGCGAAAATGGAGTTTGTAGAGAGTGACACGGAGTGTTTGGGTTAGTTTCAGTTGAGAGAGAAAATGAATAGTCATAAAAAGTTCGAGGGAAAACTGAAAAAGGTTTTAAAAAACTGTGCAAGACACGCGTTTTTCGCGACTAAGTCAAATAGCGTGCAAGTCGCCAGGCCAGCCGCCAGAACACTTCAAGCCAAAAGTTTTGAAAAAATTTGCTAAGTATTTTTCGTGACTGGAAGTCTTACTCGCGAGGGAGTCGCGAGCTAAGCCGCGAAAATCTCTGTGTACCCCTCGCGACTGGACCTTCCACTCGCAAACAAGTCGCCAAAACCGACCGGCAAGAACGCGACTGTGACAAGCGACTTGTCTGACCCGCAACTAAGTCGCCAAAACAGGGCAACACTGTTTTTGGAATTTTCAGTTTTTGTAAAAACAAAATTCTTTCCAAAAACAACTAAAACACTCAAAAATCTTTTTGTGTTTGAATCAACAAAGATTGAGCAAGTGAAAACACATTTTATCAAGTACAATCACACAAATGATTATGGCATTCATTAAGCATAAACTTGTGTGTTGTGTGTGAATATCAACAATGAGATAGTCCTTAGTCTAATGTGAAACTTCAATGATCAATTCAACCAAGGCATACACAATTAGCACTAGATCATGTGACCCATCTCAATTATAGAAGTATGCATATATGACCTCCCACAAGACTTGATAACATAACTTGGAGCTTTACATTTGGCTCCAATTTCAATCATAACATTTGATCTTTTTGATTTTTTTGAAACAATCACATCTCATTGTGAGAATGATATTTGATATTTCACCTTGATGGGATAGCCTTTGGCTTTTTGAAAAGTCATACACTTTATTTTTGGTCGCTTTCCCTTTTTCCTAGTCGAATACTAGTATGTGCGACAGGCTTTTGCAGCTGAATATCTCTTTACATTTGGAGATTTACATTTGGTGAGCTCTTTTTAGCAAATAAAAAAAAAAAAAAAAAAAAAAAAAAAGTGGGAAGATATATAGGCACAAGTCTATGCATGTCTCAAGATCAACATAACCACTCACTAATCATTCATGACAAGTTTGAAGATCTATTTACAACAGTCACATAGATTTCAAGATTTCTTCCACAGTGATAAGAGTGCAAAGGAACAAGCTACGCTCGAAAATGCACAAAGCCATTTGCACAAAGGTACAAGGCAAAACAAGTTTTGAGACAAAACTCAACAATGTCAATCAAACTTTTTGATTTTCTACTTTTTATGTGGTTTTTGGATTTTTGACACATAAGAAGGAAAAAAGGTTGATCAAAAGCAACAAAAAAAAATGAACGAAAGTATGCAAAAACAGACAAACAAATTTCAACCCACACAATCAATAAGCAAACAACCAAACAAAGTCACAAAACATAGGAAGTATTGATGCATGGACATGTTGTAATGCTTATGCATGAGTACCCTTTTTCACCCACACGTCACTTGCGTTTGGGGTGATTTCCTTATAGGATTGGGTACGGGAGTTAGGGCTTTCAAACCTTCGTGTGAAGCTTTCCAAGCAGTTGGTGAATGCACCAATCATCTTCATCACGTCCATCATTCCGGGATCACCATTTCGATCTCTTGATGGTTCACCAGCCCAATTTCTCCTGTCATTTCTAGGTCCTCGTGACCTTGGAGCAGTTGCATTATTCATTGCTCTCAGCTTTTGACAATTTGGTCGAGTATGCCCTTGAAGTCCGCAGTGATGACACACATAGTTCGATCTAGGACCTCTTTGTGGTCGTGGACGAGACTTGGCTCGGGATTCAGACCTGCCCACAGATTGATTACGGGGGTTGTTCAACATCCGTTGGTCCTCCACATTCCTCTTCTCCTCCATCTTGGGCTTCTCAGCAGTAGGGCCAACTTCAAATGGCTCTTTGGCTTTTATAAACTTCACTTCTTTGGTGATATTGCCCGATGAGCTACTCCCTCCGGTATATCCCAACCTGGATTTTTCTGAAAAATGCTTTTGAGATGAAATAACATCATCTAGCTTCTTGGTGGAGACCCTCTCTATCTTGGCATTTGCTTGTACAACCTCTTGCTCAAGAAATCTCACTTTTGTGTAGGCTTCTGACAGCTCACCATTCAGTGTCTCTATCTCACATTTGGCCTCCTTATAGCGAATTAGGAGACTTTTATAGTCCTCCTCTGCCTTCTTCATCTTTCTCACAGCTGCCTTGGCCACCCTTGTGTACTCACCCGACTTCTCCAGGAGTGAGTTATAATTCTCTTGAAGATTGGCTGTGCTTTCATCTTCTTCTGCATTTGATTCTTCAACAACTCCCAATGATTCTTCATCACTATGCTCTCCAAGCTCTTGTACAAGCAAATTCAACTCATCTGAAGACTCAACATGGGCAATAGTCATAAAAGCAGAGTAATTCCCTTCTTCGTCACAGCTTTCCTCAAAATCAGAGTTGGATGAATCCGAGTCACTCAGTGTCGTGGCATACACCTTGCCTTTCGATTTCAAATAATTCGGACATTCTTTCTTAAAGTGTCCATGCCCGTTGCATTCAAAACAAGTGACACCTTGTATAGATTGGGATTCTTTTCCATCTTTCTTTTTGAATTCCCTTTTCTCCCTTCCTGAACTTTGGAATTTCTCTTTATCACCAAATTTACCATTATTCTTGAATTTCAAGAATTTCCGGAAATTTTTCACAAGGTATGCAACATCTTTGTCAACCACATCCTCATCCGATGAGTCATGGGCTTCCAACCTTTCATTAATGGTCTTAAGAGCAAGAGATTTGCTCTTTTGTTGAGTGGGCAGCGACATTTCATAAGTTTGAAGAGAACCAATCAGCTCTTGGACTTTGATGTCATCAAGGTCCTTGCTCTCTTCAATCGCTGTCACTTTGGCACGAAAGCTTTCCGGCAATGACCGAAGGATCTTCCTTACTATTTTAGAATCCTCCGTTTTCTCCCCCAAATTGAACTTGCTTACAACCACCTCATTCAGCTTGCTATAGAAAGAGTCAAAGGACTCATCCTCACTCATTTTGAGCTCCTCAAACCGAGTGGTCAGCATCTGCAGCTTGGTGTCTTTCACTTTCTTCGTGCCTTCTTAGGTGGTCTCCAATATCTCCCATGCTTCTTTGGCAACGGTAATGTGAAAAATCCTGTGAAATTCATCTGGAGACACACCACAGAAAATCGCGTTAAGTGCTTTACTGTTAGCATTAGATGTGGCGAGTGCTACCTTATCCCATGTGGATTTGGCTGCCTCAGGCCTGGTCCAACCTATATCAACAACATCCCAAATTGATTCATCAATGGAACATAAAAATGCTCTCATGCGAACCTTCCAAAATGCATAATTACTACCATCAAAATATGGAGGTGCATTTAGGGATTGAGACCGATCCATCTCAATATGGGGTTAAGGATCACACTATGGTAATGAAACCAATAAAAGTGTACCTGCTCTGATACCAAATGAGAGTTCAATTAGTGTATATAACACTATGAATGTTTAGACCCCCAATAACAAAATTACCAATTCAAGCTTTATGACAAACAATAAATGTGCGGAAAATGAACACAAGCTATAAACAAAATTGGAAAAAAATCTAAGCCAATTAAAATCACATCCATGGTAGAAAATAAAAGGCAAAGATTAAGGGAAGAGAGATGCAAACACAAGGACAACACACGATGTGTTATCGAAGAGGAAACTGAAGCCCTCGGCATAAAACCTCTCCGCCGCCCTCCAAGCGGTAAGTAATCCACTAGAAAATGTAGTTGGGATACATGAACAACAATAGACCCTCCAAGCCTAATCTACCCAGTGTACCTAAGCCCTCCAAGCTTCTTGCTCCAACGAGGTTGCGCCGAACCTATTTCTTTTCTAGCTTCCCGGATTCCACTACTTGACCATAGCATCAACCAATGTGAAATTGGTTCCTTCCTAACTACTTCCCAAAGCACCAAACAGCCCTCTTACAGTAATGGATATGGTGAGAAAAGGTTTTGGTAAAAAGTCTCACAAGGATTTAACAATGGAGAGGAAGAGAGTTGAGGAATTTGAAGAGTCTCTTAAGTGAAGATTGTGGATGAATCAATCTTGTTTTTCTCTAGGGTTTTTCTCTCAAAATTCTCTCCGGAAACTCTCTTTCTTTTGTGGGTATAAGGGGTATTTATACTAGGGTGAGAATGGAATGTGAAGAGTCAGGTTTTTCATAACAAGGCTGGCTCGTGGCTTGGCCTCGCGGCTTGACTGAGTCGCGAGTTCCAGCCGCGAGATAACTGAACGGCCAGTCGTCCTATTTTGTCCTGTAGTGCTCCAGCTAGCATGACGCTTCAACTTCTGGCATGCCTGGCACGTGTGCAACTTCTGGCGGCTTACAGCCGCGAGTCACCCGCGAGATCCAGTCGTGAGTCCCTGTTTTTCTTGCACACTCTTGAGCATTTGTTTACACTATCTCACTCACTACTCTTACAAGAATCCCACCTAAATACAGGGTTACTAATTGCTGAAATACAAGCAAATTTGGCACGGAATAAAGCCAACAAGATGGTTGATTAAATTCAACCTTACACTATTTAACTTATTTTTGCTACTATTCATGAGTCTCATTGTGAGAGACCGCGCCCCCGGCTCGTTTTTAGGATGTTGGGCCAAACCCATGTGAATGGGTGGAGTCGTGTTATTGCCTCTCAACCCTTGATCAAATAAGAAAACCCAAAATTGAAAAATTCTTCATTTTATTAATTTTCAATTGAATTTACATTGATCATAGGAAAATTACATGGCTTTGGTCCTAGATACAATTTAAGATAAAATACATAGCTTTGTTTCCTAGACAATCTAAAAATTGAAAATTACAAGCTCGACTAGTTATATTTTCCCCTTTAGATTAAGGGTTTTACAATGGAGTCGCCACTTATTTAATTATTGGGATAAATAAGAAAACCCAAAATTGAAAAATTCTTCATTTTATTAAATTTCAATTAAATTTACATTGATCATAGGAAAATTACATGGCTTTGGTTCTAGATACAATCTAAGATAAAATACATAGCTTTGTTTCCTAGACAATCTAAAAATTGAAAATTACAAAGATAAACATTGGTCTATCAACCCTTGATCAAAGTTCGGAGGCTATGTTACAGGTGGGAGGGTGTTAGGCACCCACCTTACCCAGTGAAACCGGTCTTCTAGACTATGGTGGCCAACATTCATATCACATCATCCAATATGTTATCCATCAATTTGCATGTTGAATTCATTGTGTGTGCATATGATAAACCCTAATTCCATTTATTAAGCACTTCATTTGGATTGAAAAATAAATTCTAGTGAATGTGTGTGGATAGTGATATCCTAAATTCAAGGATTTGAAAGAATTATTAAACAAACATGTTTTTCATATTTTTGATGTGGATTTAAGATCGTAACTAGTATTATGCATGAACATGTAATGAACAACCAAGAACATATGAAGAACACATAAGAACATTTAAGAACATTCAAACATATTTAAGAGAATTTAAATAATTACTATCATGCTTTAATCCTAAATTCTCATCATGGCAACACAAAAAACAAGTTAGGGAAAGGGATTATACCTTCATGCAAGATCCATAAGGTAGAGGAGGAGACTCTTGGTAGAGGTCCTAAGGGTGGAGAAAAAGAAGAGTTAGGAGGGGAAGAGTGAGTCTCACTCAATACCTTGAGTCTCAGGAAGACCAAGATATGACAAGACTACTCAACTTCACTAGAACTCAAGAGAGGGGAAGAGAGGGGGTTTTTGTGTCTTGGAATGGAGGAGAGGGGGGATTTATATAGTAGTGGTTGAGGAAATATGAATGGAATGCCATTTAATGAGGGTTGACAAAGAATCATGAACCTAGACCTCATTTTAGCCTTTGGGGAAATCTGGTGCATTAAATAGAAAGATTGGTGAGAATGAGGAGCAAGCCAAAATTCAGTTTTCCCGTAGCTGCTGTAACAGCCTGTAGAGCCAACTTCAAAAAATCATATATGACTCAATTCTGATCGGAATTGTCTCGTTCTTATACTCAAATTGAAGCCCCGGATGTCTAGTTTCTGGAAAAATTAACCTCATTCACAAATTAAAAATATTCTGAGAGATATCAATGAAATGGTGAGCAGAGGTCATTTGTTAGAAAATGGTTTCAGCATAATTAATATTAATAGGTCCCAAATTAGCTCCCAATTAACATTAAATGGCTCCAATCACTCCTATTTCAGACTTAATTGGTTCCAAATTTACTCTAATTAAAAGATAATTTCACAAATTACTCATTAATAATTAATGTTTAACTATCTAGTTAATTAGGTGTGTATAACCCTACCATAAAATGTAATCATAACCAATCAAATTATTACACATTATCGATCTCAAATTGATTATACTTATAACCAATTAAAATCAATTGTTCATAATCACATATAGTCAGACTCAATTTGTGATAGTGCATCTCAACTATTAAAACTTGATTTGATGATAACTTTCTCCGATTAGGGTTTATGACCAGTCGATTTGATCGTTACAATATCAAGATCATTTTGGTGAAATGAGATTAAGGATCTAGTGACCAGAATCAAGATGCATATTTCCAAGGCAAAATTACTCTTTGACCCTCCATGTGAGGTTAAATGCGGGTTGCAAAATGGGATGTCAACACTCATTGCACTTTTTGGTACTATTTATGAATCTCACTGTATTATTTCAGCTACCTTTTAGCTTTATCTATAATACTTTCAGCAAAAAAGTTTTCAGTTTCAACTAAATAAGTTGATCCCAAACAGACACTAAATCCACTATTCCCAATTCAGATTAAAATGCTTAACCTCTCTCATATAACTCTCATTATATGTATTCTATCAACCCCAAAAAACTATTAAATTGCCTTTTTCGATAGAGAACTAGTACCTTTTCTTCTAATGTTTTTGTAGTCAAGAAAATTTTGTCAAACTAAAAAAATATATATATTTTAAAAGAAAAAAAATTTACTACTAAAAGACTTCTAAAAAAATTTACTTATCTAAAAAAAATTAAAAGAAATTCAAGTGCTGCCACAATTCTTTAAACAATATATATCAATGTTGAATTAAAAAAAAATTAAAAAAAAAAAAAGCCCAAGTGATTGTCACAATTATTTCCAAATATTCATTGTCCTACTACTAAAAGACTTCTTAAGAAAGTTTACTTCTCTAGAAGAATTAAAAGAAGTTAAAGTGGTGTTTATATATATATATATATATATATGTGTGTGTGTGTGTGTGTTGAATAACCAAAAAAAATGTGCAAGTACTATCTCAATTTTTTTTTTAAATAAATATTATCCTATTATTAAAAGGCTTCTTAAAAAAATTTACTACTTCTCTACAGTGGCGGCTCTAGAAATTTTTTTCAGAGTGTTCCTCAACAAGCATAAATTACATAATCTAATAAAAAGAAAATTTTATATATTGACAATAACAACAATCAAATATTGTGGTTTTCTTATCAAATATTTGTCTATAATTCTAGCAAAAGAATAAACAATAAACTATAAGTTCATTTGAAATATTAATAAAATTATTAATTAATGTTGTTTAGTTGTTTCATTAATTTGTTTGTTTTTTAAAAACTACAATTTGTTATATTGTTGTTTCATTAATTATAAAATTATTAATTGTTTTTTAGCCTAACATAATTTAATTTTTTTGTCTTTTATAATGTATTGGTTAATTAAATTATTAATTATTGTTTATTAATTGCTTCGTTATTTTTCTTTACTAACTATTAGCACACATCTCACTGTGCACTAGCACACACCCATGTGCATTATCCACTGCCAACCCACTGCCTGCCTCTCATGCCTTTACTTCCCACCCGACCCCATGGCCCCATGCCCCCATCCACCCCTCCCCTCACTCAACAGACAAGCCCCAATCACAAGAGCAAATCAAATGATAGATTTACAATCACAAATCACAATAAACAATACACTAAAAGACAAACTCATGAGTAACTCACCAACACCAACACCAACGCATAAAGTCAAAACAGGACAAATATTAATAAAGTTAAACTAAAGCTAAGCAATTACAGTTCAATAAAGCTAAGCAATTTCACCCAAAAAAAAAAGAGAATTAGCCAATCAGATAAAGTCTTTAGTCTGAAAGAGAGAGAGACTCTCATTTCACTTAAATCACTTTCAGACTTTCAATTTTCAGATAAAAGAGAGAGAGACAAAGAGAAGTAAGAGTCTAAGAGAGAAAACCCATTAGAGAAAAAGAGAGAGTCAGAGAGAAGAAAAGATGAAATACCTAAAGGTTGAGGGAGCAGGGAGGCCTGAGGCTGAGGGGCGGCACCGTCGGGTTGGGCGGTGCCGTCGGGCTGGGCAGCACGTCGAGGTGATTGGTGAGGCCCGTGAGGAAGGAATCTCCGATCCGATCTGTGCTATTACGATCTCCGATCCAACTGGCGATGACCAATGAGCTCTATTTCTCGAGTTTGAGGCGGAGGCGCCGTCTGTTGGTCTTTGATGACTAATGAGATTTTTTTTCTTTACATTAGGTTTCTCCTTTTCTGATTTCAGTTTTTGCTTTACTTGATGAATCGGTAGAGACCGTATATTGGGTTTTATTTATTTTTTATTTTTTGAGAATTCGTGGGGTTGCACCATCTGTTGGGTTTTCCATATGTTGTTTTTTTCTTTAGATTGGGTTTGCTTTTCCATCTGTTGTTTAGGGTTTATGTTGGGCTTTGGGCAGTGGGCTTGCTCTGTTACAAATTTTTTTTGGGCCCTTTTTTTTTTTTTTTTGCTTGAAAGTAGATAGATAATTTATTTTATTTTATTTGAGGGTGTTTCTAATTTTGCTTGAGGGTGTTCCTATTTTTTTTTGTTAAGGGCAAACAAATAAAAAAAAAAATTTATTATATATAATTTTTTTTTTCAGTTCAGGGTGTTCTTGGGAACACCCTGCAGTCAACGTAGCGCCGCCACTACTTCTCTAATAAAATTTCAAAAGTTCAATTGTTGCCACATTCTTTAAAAGAAATATACAAAAAAAAAAAAAAAAAAGTACAAATGCTGCCACAATTCTAAAAAAATTAAAAATCATTCTCCTACGATTTCTTAAAAAATTACTTCTATAATGAAAATGATAAGAAGATTAAGTTTTGCCAGAAAGTTTTTTAAAAAGAAAAGGCTAATGAAAAAGTATGGTTGCAAACTTAAGCAATCCCATGCCCAATATATTGTCGTATTTAAAAAAACCACGTGCTCATTGACTGAAGCTGACGAGATTATGTGTCCGTTTGGATTGAGCTTATTTTTACTGAAACTGAAAACTAAAATTGAAAACACTGTAGCAAAATAATTTTTAAATGTGTGAATAGTGCCATGGGACCCATTTTTAATGAAAAAGTTACTGAAAAGTGGAATTTGTGGGTCCGTGAACAGTGCACAGATGCACTGTTCACAGTTGACTTGGTCAAATAGTGCGGCTGGAACAAAAAAAAAAGAAAAAATAAAGGAAAACACGACGCAGGATTCAACGGAAATTTCCGCTGAATCCAAACCCACACTATATATATAAGGCACTCATGGATCCATGCACTGGCTAACCCGACAAGTCACCGGCAAGGGATTAATTTTAGCTATTAGCCAAAGGAATCTCCAAAAAAGAAAACAAAAGAATGGGTAATTGTCCCATTCGGCTTAAAAGAGTGTGTTGTGGCGGTATAATTTGAGTGAAGTTTGTGTTTATAGTGTATCTTTGTATTCGAACCTATTTCACTCTTTCTTGTATGTGTGTGTTTGTTTCTTAAAAAAAACAATAAAATCTTATTTTACATATTTTGTTGAAAATGTATTTAAAGTTGAATGGTAATAAAGAGTGTATTTGCGCATTGCATATTTTCTAGTTTGCATAATATTGAAAGTTGATCGTTTGTCCTTAGCCTTAGTACTATATATAGTAGTCTAAGGTTTTGTTAAGGGGCATGTTCCTTAGCAATTTTCTTCATTTAGCACTCCACTTCATCAAGCCTTTACATTTTTGTCAAAATACTAATCCATTACATATGTTAATGATATATAAATTAATATTTTGACATAAATTCAAAGGTTTGATGATGTGCAAAGGTTCTTGGGTAGATATTTATTAAAGTTACACAACTTAAAATTTTTTTATTGGTTAAAATATTTAAAATCTTACAATTGGATTACACATTTTCATTGCTTTTAATACTTATGTCAAATTTTGTATTAATTGGATATTATTTACTATTTGATTAATTATTTTACAAATAAAATAGTTATTAATCTCTTATCATCTCAATATTTTGCAAATATAGAGATAATATAAAGAGGTAATATAATATCTAACCAATAATTTATATTTTTAACTTATTTTAGTGAGATATCATATATAATTTCTAAATATAGTGGAGTAATATAACCAAATTAATTTTCTAATTATCAAAACACATAATGAGTGTTAATTATACACCATAAAGATTATTTCTTATTAAAATTAAATAAATAAACTGATAGCATATTGTGCAGTATATCAACTAGTGGTAAATAATTGCACACACCTTCGATACAAGATAGAACATTAATACATTATTGTAGTTTTGAGTCAACATATTACTGATAACACACATGAGCACATAAGAAACCAAAATTTAATAATATAATGCATGCATGAAAATCCATCAAACTTACAAGAACTTATTAAGGATACACTTCAATAAGAACCCTTAAACCTAGTATGGGGGTTATCTTATAGTTACTAAAACCAGCATCCATAAATAGCTTAGCCCATTCTTTCTCATTTCTCTCTCTTCCTTTCACTAATACCATCATCACCATGTCAAAAAAGAGTTGTGTCTCAGTTGACTTTTTATCTTCCTTTTGATTCTCCATCATCAACTCTATGATAATCACTTTTCCCTTCTTATCATTGGTAGTGATTGCCTCCTTGCATCGCTTAAGCAGTTTCACGCAGTCCTCTTCATTCCAATCATGCAATATCCACTGTTTCCTCATTTGCAAGATCAATCAAAAACACTAAAATTGTATGAGGTCAAACCCTTAGACATAATGAAATTTTATATTTTTTTATGATTATTTTATTTAGTCCGTGCTATTAAAATAATCATGGTTAGGCAAAGAAACAAACTAATTTACCAAAATTGAAAAAAATGAAATGCATGAAATGAAACATACCTAGTTACATGAAACAAGCTATGAAACAAGCTTAATATTTTGAAAATTCTAAGAGTGGATTACATGTTCATTATATTCTTGACATATATATATGTCATATTTTGTATCTATTGAATGTTATTTACTTCATATTAATAAAATCATGTTTCATACAAAATTTTAAAATAAAAAATTTGAAATTTAAATTATTTTATAGATGAGACAATTATTAGCCTCTAATAGTATTGATGTTTTGAATGCATATAGCGCAAAACAAGACAATTTATTAGAATGGCGGATTTTTCATAGAAAAACATCCGAAAGTTACACCATAAACCATGTGTAACTTGAAACAAATTTTATATATGTGTGTGTGTGTTGGAGGGACATGATAATTTTTATTGAATAAAATTTGGATAAAATTTAGCTACAAAATTGGTTGTAGTATAAGACAACAATTTTACTCAATAAAATAAATATTATTACATATTTTAAAAATCTAATCTTTAAATTGTATATTCTTTACATTCTTAATACACATGTTAAATTTTGTATCAATTAGATGTTATTTACTATATGATCTATAAGTTAATATTTTATTCATAATTTTAAACTACAAAAACTTATAATTTAAACAATTTATTGATGAGATAGCTATTGATCTTTAATTTTATAGAAAATTTGCAAGCATGGAGGAAATAAGATGAAGATGTAATCCAATGGTGGATTTGTCAAAATTCACCTCTAAAAAAAAGATATTGAGTATAGTTATAGCCTAAACTACGACCAATTTTATAACTAAACTTTGTCCATAGAATATATTTTTAAAAGGATAAAAGAAAATTTTGAAGACTTTAGGAGTTATAGCACCGTTCTCCCAGGTGGGTTTTGCCACTACATGAATAGAGTTGATCCACAATATGGAAATTTGGAAATAAATTGTGAAAATGCCTCTAATCACCGAATGTAAACCATATGATATGTACGACCATTCATGTACCGGGTGGAAATAGCACTAAAATATATTTTACCTTCATAAAAACAGCATCAGCAGGAGGAACTGCCTCAAACATGTCCCCTCCAACATATTTCAAGTTCTTACTCCCTTGAAAGTCAGCAACTACGGGTGGGAGATCAAATACAGTGCACTCTATATCTGGGAATGTATCGGCAATGGCCTTGGTCACAGTTCCTGTGCCACCTCCAACGTCGACAAATGACTTCAGTCCCTCAAACACCCCCTTACACTTGTCAACCACAATGCTCATGACTAATCGTGCATCGCTAGCCATAGCATCATTGAAAATATTAGCAAATTTTGGTTCATCCCCCCCATAATCCCAAAATGTCTTCCCGTGAGCCGTGTCAAATGGTGTAAGATCCTCATTTTGGAACCAAGTGGTCAAATAATTCCATGGCGTTGTCAACACTGGATCAACCGAGGCTAGTAAGAAAGGTGTCACACTCAAGGGATTGTCCTTAATGAGGAGCCTGGAAGATTCAGTCAGTACATACGCTTCTTCTTGGTCATTTTCGTTAGTATTTTTGGGAGCAAAGAAGCCAGAGTGGATCAAAATGCGCATGAGGCGGTAGACATAGGGAGATTTTGTAGGGTGGATTGGTAGTGCAGTGATGAGCTCAGAGAGAGTCATGGGTTTGCCATGGTTGTGGATGATATCTGGTATACCTAGTTCAATTGCACATTTAAGGGACATAGAGTTTACGAAGTTGAAAATGTGGTTCCATATGTGGGCTTGAGCATCAAGTAACTCAGTAGCATTTTCACCTGGGACCAATTTGAAACTTAGCTGTTTAGTGCCACTCATTTTGTTTTTTTACATACCAACTCTTTAGAACATTGAGCTTACATATATAATATCGAGAATTGAGTGATATGCTCATATCATACCGACAGCCAATAGTATTTGGACGACAGAAACAGGTATAAGAAAACATCTTTTCTTTATAAATTGATACGGAAAAGACAAAGAAAGAAAAAGATATGTTCCACCGAACCGAAATTTTTGGTTTTATATTACCAAATTTGGTACTGACACCGAAAGGGAGGAACACCGACACCGAACTGACTGGATTTCAATCGGTTCGGTCGGTTTTCGGCTGGAATTACAACACGTTTTTTTTGCCCCCACTGCACCTCTTATATGTTTATTTAAATTTAGTCAATTAGATTTGTTAGATCTGACCTATCAAAAAAAAAAAAAAGATTTGTTACATCTGCTTTCCTCATCAGGATAATTGAAGCCATATAGATTATGGAATTCACGTGATAATTATGGAATTCTAATTTTCTGGAACTCTACCACTGCCCTCGATATCGAATCCAAATCTTCTGTTCCACTTTTTTTGCTCTACTCTTTATTCCACAAAAAAAACCTTACCACATGTTCACCTAATTAATTAAATACTATCATTATTGACTTATTAATACTACTGTTATTAATCAATAGTAGTATTTAATTAATTAGGTAAATACGTGGCAAGTTTTTATTGGTAGAGTATAAAGTGGAGTAGGAAAAGTGGGACAGAAGATTTGGACTCCTCGATATCATCTAGGTAATCATTGTCTCATAAAGCTCTAATCTATTTCAGAAATTGGCAGTTCACAACTTCACATAGTTATAATTTATGCCATGTCTTGTACAATTAGCATGGGCAAAAATTTTCCATTCTAAAATTTATAAAGATCCTAATGCTTCAAAAATAAAAATGGATTGGTATAAGGCTCTAGAAGACTAGAATACCCACCAATCACCTACAACCTTTGGAAAGAAGTGAAGAAAAGGCTAGGAACTAGAAAAGTTCTATCAAAATCCACCTTCTGAGTTTCTTTTCTAAATCTTTCTTTAAAAGTGTAGTATTTCACTCTATCTTGTTCTATCAATATTCTTTTGATATTTTTGTGTATGATAATTTCAAAAAGTTTAAATTTGTTGCACATAAATTGTTTTATACGTTTTACACAACCCAAATCACCTTCCCTTCTTCACTTAGAGGTTGCTTTTGGAGGTGCGTGTAAAATTTTGTAAAATAGTTTGTGTAATAAACACTACTCATTAAAAAAATATTTAAATGTCTCCGGCCTATTCTTGGTATCAAGTATCCATCAATTTCTTTTTAAATATCGAACTTAACTAAATGCTCTATCTTAAATGTTGTTTCTTCTAAGTTTGAAATCAATAATCAACCCCTAAATTATTTTGACTCATTCAAAAGTCACCGGTATACACCTTTACGCTGCATTAGTTTCAGCTGTAAAGGAAGTCGGGAAAATACTTTACACCGTGCTTGCTATTTGGGATGCTCAAAAAATTCGGTCAAAGAGAAAATTAAATCATTTGACTATAAAATAAGAGGGCTTCAAGTGTAAAATAATCTACACATTCAAATAACCTTCAAATAGAATTTTACAAACTGAAAACAGAAAAGGAGAGAGAGAGAGAGAGAGAGAGAGAGAGCAATGGTAGTCCAGCCTTCAATCCACCCAAACCCATCGCTAGTCAAATCGCGCCACTCAAATCCATCACCGGTCTGATCGCGCTGCTCAAACCCATCGCTGGTCTAATCGCGCCGCCTCAGCTCCTCCGTCGTGCTTAAACCCATTTTCGATGAACCCAGCTAAACCCACCCCGATTTCACCACATCCCAGTCCTTGACTCATGGCCTCGTAGTCGTGCCTACAAGCCCCTCTGCCGGTGAAGGTAGTTTCTCATCTACTTCACCTTCGTCCTCTCTCTCACTCATCAGACCCATCCTTCTTCCACCCACGCCGTCGCTACCTTAAATTTTTTTTTTTAATATTGTAAAATAACATTTTTGCTTGGGTTTTGGAGGATTGGTGGTTGGGGTGATTCATGGGTTTCAGTGGTGGTGGGTTGGGGGTGAGTTTAAGCGTTGATGGTGGTCGATTGGGGGTGGTGGATCGTTGGCTAGGGTGGTTTATGGGTTTCAATGGTGGTGGATTATGGGTTTTGGTAGATGGTTTTGATATTAATTTTGAGATTAATGTGTTTTGATTTTGATTATGATTTTTCAGATTAAATGGTTATGTGGTGGTTGATGGTGACTGGGTTTGTAGTGGCTGGTGGTGGCTGGGTTTATGGTGGTGATTGTGGTTGTTGGGTTTTCTGAAAATAGGTTTTTACATGCAATATCAAACACTAAAAATACTTTTCCAACAAATTTTCCAAAACACAAACAAACAATTGAAAATATTTTACACTCGGGAAACATTTTACATATTGCCAAACGCAGCCTAACCAAAAGTCATTTAAGTTCTTTCACAATTAAAGGACTAATATTTTTTTTATTAACCCACTTCAAACATAAACGACTAAAAAGATTTGTAAACAAGGTTAAAAGAATGTAGATAGCAATTTTTTCTTTTTTCTTTTTTTAATTACGAGTAATAGGAAATAGAAATACTATGTCTTGGTCACCAAGAAGTATTAACTAGTTAAACTATAATGTGGCATTTGGTAGGGGGAATCCAAATTACTCTTGGCATCTAGATTCTTAGGAATGTGATTCCTTGCAATTCTTTGCTATCTGGATGCCTAAGAATGTAGCTAATCCTATGTTTGGTTTCATTGGGAATCTCTTAAGATTCTTAGGAATGTGAAATGATAATACTTGGTTTATTCCTAGGAATCTTAAATAAATTATTTATTTTTTCATTCTATCCTTAAATTTGAATGTGAACTACCAAGTCCTTTAAAAAAAAAAAAAAATGCTAACGAATGCCCTTAGGACATTGGTTAACAATCCATTTAAAGAAAGTTTATATGGGATGTTAGGACATACGTGATTCATTGTTAGGAACATATGTCAACATTTTAAGTAATTGGCTAATCCTTTGACAAAACGCACTTTATTTGTATTTGGGTATATCTAGGATGTGTTTAATGCTTCAAGAAACAAGGTTTCAAGTTCAAATGTTAAAACCATGCAAGTCTGTTCAACAATCAAGTGAGAAAGTGTTGGATTTTAAAGCTCGACAGCTAGCATCTATCGAGGTTTAGAAGTTGCTGAAGCCCGTGGCTTGACAGCTAGCTTGATAGATGGCTATCTATCAAGGTTTATGAAACTCAGTTTTTTAAAGCTGTTTTTCATCCAATCCGTGAGTATATGTTTGAGTTTTCTTTTCTCACAACTCTAAGCTTATATAAAGTTTATTTTAAGGGCCGTAAAAGGTTACACACAGTTGCACAAGAGCACAATTCCACAAGTGTGAAGAAAAGTATGACTGGAAACTCAATTTGCCATAATTCTTCTTTCTCTTCAAGAAGCTGCTGTGTTTATACACCATAGGGTTTTGTGACCAAACAACTTCATGATCTTCATCGTGTGATGAACAGAAGAACTTTGCAGCCACGTATTTCCACACATGTTTTCAAATACATAAGAATGAACAGTGACATTTAGTTTTTATCTACCTACTTTTTCAAATACACTTTTCAACAGATTCTCTATCATTTTCTCCATCTCATTTAAATATTATTTATTCATTCTTTTTTTTATCATCATTTATTCTTCCTATATTCATTCTCAACAATTATATTTTTTAATAAAAAATGTTATATCCACAAAACTTTTTGCAATACTTTCACAACAATCACATCAAAATCTTATGTGGAAAGTTGTTACTAGTTCTAATTTGAACTCACCGCTGAAATTATTTTTTTACTCACCAATATTAGCTAATAACAATCTATTACTTAAAATTTATAGTGAAAATATTGTGGTAGCATTTCTTAATTGCCATTTCTTATTTTTTTATATTATTTTTCCTTTCTTAATTTCATCCTTACTTGTTTTTTTTTTTCTTTTGGTTTTTTCTCCACCACACACGTATCCCACTCCTATATATCTATCTACTCTTCTTTTTCTTTTTCTAGTTCATTCCGGACTCTCTCTTTCATTCTCTAGCTCTCTCTTTTTTTACTTTTTCTAGAACACCCTCTAGCATGGCACTAATCCATCACTTCCCTTTGTCCCATTTGTGCTCCTTCACACATGACTTACCAAAATATGCCACGAAAAAATATCTTCTTATGCACCACCACCACCACCAATTCCGATGCTTGGCAAGTGCACCAACTTCACATGTCCAAGATGAAAGACAATCCGCCAATTACCAGCCAAGCATTTGGAGTTACGACTTTGTGCAGTCCTTAAAGAGTGATTTTGTGGTGACTACATCTCTTTAACTCCTTTGTGTCACCTCCCCCCCCCCTCCCCCCCTCTTCATTTCTCTTCTTTGAAAAGCAAAGAAAGTTTGTTAACTATGATTAATAATAAGAAGTTTGTTAACTGCTAATTAATAACGTACCAGACAAACCATATTTAACAGTTCAATTTAATATTTATTCACACTTGTATACACAATATCCACAATTGTACAATCGATATACACATTTTAAAATGTCAAAAAGGTGATAACCCTGTTTAAACGTGGAAAGGGCTGAAACAAGTATGAAAATGTGAAATGAGTTGTGTGGGAGAATCATTATCCTTAATTAACAGCTATATATCTTTTTTTTTTCCTTACAATAAGTGGGGAATAAAGGGTTGGAACACAAATTCACCATGGGAGACATAATTGGGTAGTGTCTTTGAGCCACAAGGTTGTTGGCATTTTTGTCATATTTTGCTGTAACTCATGAAGTAGTCAATAAGTGTAAATCGTTACACTATATTTCTCCTATAATCATGTTGTGACCATGCAGGGTGAACTATACGAAGATAGGGTAAAGAAAGTGGAAGAAGATGTGAGGGGTATGATTAATAATGAAAATGCGGACTTAGTGGAAACACTTGAACTAATTGATGATGTTCAACGATTAGGTTTGGGGCACCGCTTTGAGAAGGACATAGCAAGAGCCCTTGTAAAGTTTGCATCTTCAAAAGGTTGTAATGAGAGAGTAGAGAAGACTCTGCACGCTACTGCTCTCAGCTTTAGGCTCCTCAGACAACACGGCTATGAGGTTTCTCAAGGTATAATTAAATATCTACCTTCTGGGACATCATGGGTTCTTTTCAATATATGGTCCTCGTTATTTCTAGATTTTGTGATATTAAGGTAATACAAATTTTACTGCATAATTTTTTTTTTTTTTTTACAAAGCAATGCAATCATCAATCACAGAAAATGTAATTGGGACATACATATATTATATTATTAAAATTTGCCCATTATATTTATTTTCATATCAATTTATAATTTTTACTACATTTTATAAAATAAAAGTTTTACAAAGTAATGCAATCATCAATCATAAAAAAAAATTAAAAAAAAAAAATTGGGACATACATTTATTATATTGTTAAAATCCACCAATCGTATTTCTTATCATATTAATTTGTAATTTTTATTATGGTAAAATTTGTAAAATTTATAACATTTTTTATCTCGTGTCAACCTCATAACCTCATAATCTTATTGGATAATGTCTGTATGGAACCCAGATGTATTCAACAAATTCAAGGACGATAGTGGCAATTTCAAGGAATTCCTCAGAAAGGATGTTCAAGGAATGCTCAGTCTATATGAAGCCTCATATCTTGCTTTTGAAGGAGAAAATCTCTTGGATGAGACCCTGGCATTCACAAGAATGCACCTCAAGGACCTCAAAAGGGATGTAAGTAAAAGCATCGCAGAACAAATTAGTCACGCATTGGAGGTTCCATTGCACCATAGAATGCTAAGGCTGGAAGCTCGATGGTATATTGAGGCATATAGTAAGAGGGAGGATGCCAATGGTGTTCTACTTGAACTCGCCAAGTTGGATTTCAACATTGTGCAATCAGTACATCAAACTGAGCTTCAAGAAATGTCGAGGTAAGATAATTCTCAATGTATTTATATGTGATCAATTAGGCGGGCTTTTGCTAAATAACGTTACCAAAAAAAAAAAATTGCATGTTAAGTGGGAACTAATTAATTTTGCTTCCCACATGCATTTAGGTGGTGGAAGGGTATGGGTCTAGCAAACAAGTTGAGCTTCAGTAGAGATAGACTGATGGAATGCTTCTTTTGGACCGTTGGAATGGCCTACGAACCTCAATTCAGTCATTTTCGTAAAGGGTTAACGAAAGTGTTTTCTCTGATAACCGCCATTGATGATGTCTATGATGTTTATGGTACTCTGGATGAACTGGAGCTATTTACTGATGCCGTTGAAAGGTTTATACTATCCAACTCTTCAACGTTCCAATTTTTATAATAGCAAGTCATAGCTTTAATTTGAATTCTTAATGATTTTTTCAGATGGGATATCAGTGTGGTGAAAAATCTTCCCAACTGTATGAAATTGAGCTTCCTAGCTCTCTATAACACAGTTAATGAGATGGCATATGACAATCTTAAGGATAATGAAGAAGACAGCCTTCCATACCTAACAAATGCGGTAGATATATATGTAGCCATTTAATCGTTTCTTTTAATGAATAAATAGCATGTAGGTTTTCTTTTATAGTTAATGGGTGTTCTAGTTTATTTGATAACAAAGCCTTTAATGCAATATGTTGCAATCCTACTACAACCTTATAGTAATTTTTTTAAAATGTTAGGATCACAAAAAAATTTACAATTTTTGCCATAGTTCTCAACTTTTTTGTGGTCTTATTTATGCTTTTATAACACACACATGCACTTGCTAATAAATTTTCTCGATTTCATAAAAGAAAGGCATTTTAATATATATATTGAAACCTCAGTAGTTGTCCAAGGACACATGTTAATAATTGCTTTCAGTTAACACATAAATAGCAAGTGGAGGAATCTAATGCATGTATCTTGTATGTTTTACTTCAGTGGGCTGATATGTTAAAAGCTTTCCTACAAGAAGCAAAGTGGAGTTACAACAAAGATATGCCAACATTCAGGGACTATCTTGACAATGCATGGGTATCAGTATCTGGGGTTGTCATGCTAGTTCATACTTATTTTTTATTGAACCAAACTGTCACAAAGCAAGCACTTGGGGGCTTAGAAAAATACCACGATCTCTTACGTTGGCCATCCATGATTTTTCGACTCTTCAATGATTTGACTACTTCCACGGTATTTATTCTTTTTTTTTTTTTACCACCCCCATGTTGTTCTTTTTTGTGCTAAACTGGATTTTAAAATCTATATCATAGTTGGTAAGATTACTTTACATTAATATATTTTGTCGTTTGTTTGAAAAACAGGCAGAGTTAGAGACTGGTAAAACTGCAAATGCAATCCATCGCTACATGCGTGAAACTAGTCTTTCAGAGAAACGTGCTTGCAAAGACATCAGAACTATGGTTGACAGAACTTGGAAAAAGATAAATGAAGAGCGAGTAGTTGATTCTACATTTGGAGAACCGTTTGTGGAATTAGCAATCAACCTTGCTCGGATTGCCCAATGCACATACCAGTACGGAGATGGGCTTGGGGACCCAGATGAGAGAGCGAAGAACCGAGTGTTATCATTGATGATTGAACCTGTTTCACTAATTTAGAGATAAAATATGTGTGGTCTATGTCTGAGCTTAAGGTAAAAATTGTAAACTTATCGATCGGCCCAAGTCAATAATGGCTACGAAACGGGTGCTAGAGGGTGCGGTGGATGGAGTTTGGGGTCTAATATTTGTTCTTTATGTTGAGAAGTTAAATAAATGAGGACAAGAGTATCTGGGGTTCATACTTCAAATTGATTAAGTTTGATTTTGTACTCCTATCTATTTTTCAAAAAAAAAAAAAAAAAAGTTTGATTTTGCCTGGTGCTAAGCAATGTGGCCTACGCAATAAATGGAGAAGACATTTAAACTACTATATTGATGAATGTGGCCTAGATTGATGAATGCTAAGGATTTAGTTTCCATTTAGTTTCACATAATTTAAAATCTCATGCTGGGATAATGGAATTAATTTGTAATTTAATAATAAAAAATCCTGAATGATGGGATAATGGTATCTAGCTCTTTGTATCTATTTTTTTTTTTAGTAGGTATTTACACTTGAAATGAAAATTCTAGAAACTAAGAACTAAATAATAATCTATATATATATAAAAGCAGAAGCTGAGAGAAAATGAGTTCCTAGAATTAAGGAGATAATGACAAATAGGAAAAGTTTCTACCTAAAATTCAGACATGTGTAACTTAAAAAAACGATACATCATACATTATATTGTTTGGGAAGGCTACGAACACCGTTTAAAACCCTCCCATTATAAATAACAAAAAATAACCGGTTTAAAAAGTGTACACGGAAAGGGATGCAGACAACAATTGGGCTGAAACAATGGAGGATATTGCAGGGGTAGCGATAGACTACTTTCAAAAAATCTTTACAGCAGGGGAATGTGACCGGATGGATGACTGCCTTAATGCAGTGCCCCAAAAAATTACTGCTGAGATGCATCAAACCTTGACCAGTGAGTTTAGTGCAGACGAAGTCAAAGCGGCGCTGTTTCAAATGGCACCAACAAAGGCCCCAGGTTCGGATGGTATGAATGCTCTATTTTTCCAAAAATATTGGCACATTGTTGGTAATAATGTAATAGATGCTGTGTTGGGTTTTCTTGAGTCTGGTCACATGGTTCATGGAATTAATGCTACTAATATTGTTCTCATACCGAAAGTTAAATGCCCTGAAAAAATGTCTGATTTTCGCCCAATTAGCCTCTGTAATGTGATATATAAAATCATCTCTAAAGTCTTAGCAAATAGACTAAAATTGATTCTACCACAAATCATATCACCCACACAAAGTGCCTTTGTTCCTGGAAGACTCATCACAGATAATGTTTTACTAGCATATGAGACTCTTCATACTATGCATAGTAAAAAAAGGGGAAAGACAGGCTCTCTTGCTTTGAAATTGGATGTTAGCAAAGCCTATGATAGGGTGGAATGGGAATTCCTCTGTGGCATTATAACTAAGTTGGGTTTTCCTGGACATTGGATCAGGTTGGTGATGGCTTGTGTCTCCTCACCTTCCTTCTCTATTCTTATTAACGGCAAACCTTTTGGAAATATTACCCCCTCTAGAGGGCTCCGCCAAGGAGACCCTCTATCACCTTATTTGTTTCTCTTGTGTGCAGAAGGGTTCACTTCCTTATTAGCAAAAGCTGAGTTGGAAGGGAGGATTCATGGTGTTGCTATTTGTAGGAGAGCGCCAATGATTTCTCATTTGCTCTTTGCTGATGATTCATTGTTGTTCTGCAAAGCATCTCAACAGGAAGTCCAGGTGATAAATGAGCTCCTTCAAACCTATGCTAATGCTTCGGGGCAGATGATTAATATGGAGAAGTCCTCAATATTTTTCAGCAACAACACTCCAGGGGGCATGAGGGACTGGATAAAGGAGAAGTTGGCTGTAAATGAAGTAGTAAAGTTTGAAAATTACCTGGGGCTGCCGACATTGGTTGGAAGGGCAAAGAACCAAACTTTTGCCTACCTTAAAGAAAGAGTGTGGAAAAAATTACAAGGTTGGAAAGGAAAGCTACTGTCCAAGGCCGGAAAAGAGGTGTTGATTAAAGCCGTGGCACAATCTATTCCCACATACACAATGGGAGTATTCCAATTACCTACCAAGCTTTGTGATGACCTCAACGCAATGTGTGCGAATTTCTGGTGGGGTCAAGTGGATAGGGAGAGGAAAATCCATTGGCGAAGGTGGAGTATCTTAACTCAAGCTAAGAAAGCTGGTGGAATGGGTTTTTGTGATTTGAAGGCTTTCAATCTTGCCATGCTAGCCAAACAGGGATGGAGATTATTGCAAAACCAAGAATCCTTAGTGTTCAAGTGCCTCAAAGCTCGATATTTTCCACGATGTACCTTCTTGGATGCAGTTGACTCACCGAATAGCTCTTATACTTGGAAGAGTATTATGGTTGCCCAACCTATTTTAAAGAAGGGATGCTGTTGGAGGGTAGGTGATGGATCATCTATACGAGTCTTGGCTGATAGTTGGATTCCCAATCACCCCACAAATACAATTCTTATCCACCCGGTTGAGGAAGAATGGGAATGGAGAGTGGCTGATCTTATGGAACCTGATTTAAGGAGCTGGAATAGAGAGCTTATCATATCCAAGTTTCACAAGGAAGATGCAGAGGCTATTTTAAGGATACCACTGAGCAGAAGGCAGGTAGTGGACTCGATGATGTGGCTGCACACAGCAAGGGGAGTGTATTCTGTGAAATCAGGTTACTATGTGGCAACACAGGTTCTTAGGGGGGCGGATTGGACAGAAAGTTCAAGAGGGGTGTGTGGTTCTAAAGTCTGGGCAATGCTATGGAAGCTCAAGGTCCCAAATAAAATCAAGGTTTTTGGATGGAGGGTATGCCAAAACATTCTTCCTACCAGAGAGAATTTAGTCCATCGACGAATTATAGATGATGACACATGTGAACTCTGCAAGAGTACTTCAGAAATAGTGATTCACACCTTATGGGAGTGTGGGGTGGCGAGGGATGTGTGGGCTAGCAGCCTTGTGAAGCTACAAAAATGTGCTGGAGGTCAACAAGACTCAATGCAATTATTTGAAAAGATGCAAGGCCGGCTGACCAGGGAAGAACTGGAGCTATTTTTAGTCCAGGCCTGGCTCATATGGTCCCAACGAAACAGGATTTCACATGGAGGCAAGCTTCAGTCACCAACCCAACTGAACAAAAGAGCATTTGATCTTCTAACAGAGTTTCGACAAGCACAAGAACAGCTAATAATAGTCAGCAGAACCAGCACAGTGAGCAGATGGTGTCCTCCACCGAATTCAAGGTTTAAACTGAACTTTGATGCAGCCATTTTCCCTGACCTCAAGTGTTCTGGTATAGGAGCTATTATTCGCAATGAAAGAGGTGAAGTGATGGGTGCCATGTCCGCCAAGGAGCAACAAGTACTGGACAGCACTGAAGCCGAAGTACTTGCTTGCCGCAGAGCTCTTGAATTTACCATTGATATTGGTTTTTCAGAGCTAGTGATTGAAGGAGATAGTGCGCAGGTGCTGAATTCACTGAGGTCCACTGCTACAAATCTGTCTCGGCTTGGTCATATTTTTGATGATATTCAATGTTTGATGGCTGGTTTACTGTGGGTAGAAGTCAAACTGGTAAATAGAAATGCAAATGGTGTAGCACACTCCTTTGCACGTTATGCAAAAAATATTGTTGAAGATGTAGTTTGGTTAGAGGATTCTCCTCCACCAGCCTTGGAGGCATTGTATGTTGACTCCCTTCAATTTTAATGAATGAAAGTTTTGAGGCGTTTTCAAAAAAAAAAAAAAAAAAAGTGTACACGGAAACAGAAATAGAGAGAGGGGATGAGGAAATGGAAAAAAAAAAAAAGAAAAAAGAAAAAGAAAGATTACTACACGGTGAAAGGAGGAAGAGAGATTGAGAGAAAAGAGAGACAGAGAAATAGAGAGGCAGAGATAGAGAGACATCACCGTAAGGGCGCCTTCCGTTTCTCCTATTCGAATACTTTCTTTTCGCTTCCTTTTCAATTTTCTTAACACCGATGCTTGCAATCCAGAGATAGAGAAGGAGGAAAAAATAAACCTTGTGATACAGAGTTGAGAAGGAGACAGACATTGAGAGAACTACCACCGGTAAGTTTTTCTTCTTTTCATTCTTTCTTAGTTCCGGGTATGGGTATGAAATATGAATTAGTTTTGAGAAATTTGGTTGGATTGATTTTTATTTAGGAATATGGGTAACATTAGGTTTTGATTTGATTTTTTGAAATTTGGGATTATATATGATTTAGGTTTGGAGAGGGCAAAAACAGAGAAATAAGAGAGAAGGAGAGAGTTTTCCTTCCCTCTTTAGACTTAGAGCACCGTTGCAGCACATAGGGAAAGAAAAATCTATGGGCATCGACACCGTTAGGCTACATATCTATTACCATTAGATCGTTGGAACCGGCTCCGGTACGTTTTCCTTCATTTTTTTTTAGATTTGGGAATGAAACATTACTTTTTATTGAGTTTTTTTGTTGGATAGGTTTAGATTTGATTTTGGTTTTGATATTTTTTTGTTTCGGGCTTTTGGGTTCTCCATGAAAATGTTTGTTTTCTCAATTTTTCGATTTTTTTCCCTATTTTGGATTACAGAAATCACTAAGCCTTTCCCTGTTTTCTAATATCTGCGTTCATAGTTTTTTTTTTTTTTTTCCTGGGGTTTTGATTTGGAAAACCGGTTTTGTTGTTGATTCATCACCAACAGCAAAACTTTTATCCCTATTGAAAAATATATGGGTTTAGTAGAAGGTAGGCATGGGTTTTTTTTTTCCCTATTCAATTACCATTTCAAATTGTATAAAACTATTCCCTTTTTTGATTTGGGAAATTATGATTCATTCATTCATTCTGTTCTTTCTTTGCTGAATTTATTTGTATTAAGGAACTGTCATTTTGTATGTGAATGTTCTGCTTTATGAAATGGGCAGTACTTTTATGATTTCTTCTTTTCATTTTGCTTTGTTACAGTGTGAAACTTGGAAAAAATTTGTTTGTTTATATGTGAATTTGATTTGGTATTTCATGTTTACTATTAATTAAAGCCAAATTCTTTTTTTTTATTTTTTGTTTTTTTTTATGAATTCATGGTGTTCAATGGGAAGCCAAGTCCAAAGAAGAAGAAGAAATTGTCAATTCTTCCCCTTCATCGTATCTCTTATTTGGTGTTTTTACTTTTCTATTGATTTCAATATTTGTTTTATATTGAAATATTAAGTGCTTTTTCTTTTCTCTCTTTTACTATGGATTGCTTGCATTGCCATTAATTTTGTTACTGACAATAATTCCAATTTTTGTATCTTTATGGTTTCATATGTTTGAATCAGTTTTCCCAGATTATCTGCTGCTGAACAATCTCAAAACCGGGACTTCTTACCAAGTGCCAAATCAAGTTCAAAGGTCTGCACTTCTCATTTTACAACACCTTTTTACCGTTTTGATCATTCTAGAATAGAGTTTTTACATTGTTAGTGGTATCCAATAGAGTTTTTTCTCTCACTACCCGTTTCTACTTTGCAGTCTCTACTGATAGTATTCTGCAAAACTTTTCAAAAGAACATAAACAATTTTGGCCCCCAAACTCTCCCTATAATGTTTTCTAAAGATAAGATTATCATCCTGTATAGTGATAAACTTTGTATATCCCACAAAAAAAAAAAATTTAAATTAAATGGGCATTCAAAAAAACTAGGATGCATACAATTTTTTTTTGAACAAACTTACATTGGAGAGTTGGAGTTGACCATGAAAGGAGACCCATTTCTTGGTCTCTCTCTCTGACTCCTTAGTATTTGGCATCTAGACTCACTATTTAGTCTGGTTTTTCTTTCCTTCTTCTTTTTCTTCTTCTTCTTCGTCCTTACTTCTTTGTCCCTTTTACAGTTTTTTACTTATGAATCTCTAAGTCGAAGGTTTCTTTTTTCATGTTACAATTTGTTGGATTGCTCCAACTTCTACCACATGTGTGGCTCACGTGTTCTAGCCACCAGCTATCACCCACTTCAATATATTTACTATTTTATTTGTTAATTTTACCATTTCATTAGTGTTTTTAGGACAATAACATTTCATTTGTTTTTTTACAGTTTCCAAAAAGTGAATTTGACACTTGATGTGGTTTTCTTTGTTTGCTAGCAAAACACTTCTTGCTATTTATATCATCATTTTTTGCTCTGTACCCCACTATTTTTTTTTTTGGAACCAACTTATTTTTACCACCTCCTATTACTAAAATAATTTTAATTATTGATAGATTTTGTAGCTATCTGAATTCTGGGCTGTACATGAACCACTAACAAATGCAGAATCAAGGTTTGATTAGGCGTGGTCCAAACCTTCATTTTCCAGATTTAAATTTTCACTAAACTACTGCATTACTTTTTACAATTCAACCCATATTTTCAATGTTTTCTTAGGCATCGATTGCAGTATTTTTTTCATCTTTCTCTGCTGCAATTTAAAGTTGCTATGCTTTTTTTTTTTTTTTTTTTTGAGCAATCGGAAATAATGGCTGCAATTATATGGATTACCCTCTTTGCAGTTTCACTAAGAATAGTTAGGTATACAAAAGTGCTCACCACAGCCAAGAAAGAAAACCAAAAATCCATAAACTGATACCAAAGCAGTAGTAAAAGTGTTAAACTCGAAACTAAAATCCTATGAATAGTGGAGCTAAGCAAGATGTTTTGCACAGATCATGCACCTTTAGAGCAGTAAAAGATAGAGAACACCAGTTACACATCACACGCATGATACAAAGAGAAAAATTGATGCAACATGAAAAATAGTTTGCAATCTCTGTTCTAATGGTTAAGAGATGTCTTTTTTTGGTTTCACATGCTGTGCAAACCAAAAACCAGAATGGCTAGATGTTGCATAGATCACTATTATCCATAGAAACATCACGCCAAGTTAAATTAAATTAAAAGGAGTAGATATATCATAGAGTCTAAAGAGAATAATTGCACATATCACTATTACCCATAGAAATCCTTGGGTAAAGTATAAGCGAAAACCAGATTTCGCTTATACCTGAGCTCACTACATTTTCTGTTTTAGAGCATTTTGGTTCTTAAGTTATATTTAAACTTAATTAATCTGTGCCTTGCTACTTTGTGTTTTGTCAATTGGGCATGAAATATAGATGTGGTTTTGATCTCTGCAATATGTGTTGAGCATGAGAGTTATATCAATTTTGTGAAATGAAAGTTATGTTTTTCTCACCTCTAAGTTTAACTATTTGATCGTCTGGGTGTTTCTTTTAAATATTATTAGATATTATTCTCATATACTTTAAATGAAAACATGACAAATATTAATGCCTAACTGATTAAAAAAATTTGTAGGTAACTATTGACTGTCATTCACATGGGCAACAAAGCTCTACATCAACTTTGACATTACAAAAGTCACAAAGGAAATTATGCCAAAAGGACATTCTAAAGGATTGGATGGATAACTTTCTTACATAATAGAAAAATAGTTGCAGAAATAGAAGACTTGGATGCATAAAAAATGCTTAAGAATTATGCACCAAGTTCTATTCTTCATACCCTTTTCTTATTTACTTAATTTTCTATTTTATTTCAGATTATGAGAGATTTAATTTTCTGTATTTAGGCTATGGTTTTGTAATCTGAGCATCCTAAGACTCTTATATCAACGTGAATTTAAGTTTTGTAATATATGTGATTCTAATTTTGAACTCAGTTATAATTGTAGATTGTAATTCATTTGTCTCTGTTAGATTGCCGCATTGTTCAGTACAGCCTTATTTTGGGAATACAAGATTGATGAAAATTGAGAATACTATGAGTATGCATTTTTATAGGTGCTACATTAAAAAGCTTTAAATTTCAAGTAATGAATCTGAGTCCTAATTTTAAGTATTGAGCTTGATTGTTGACCTTTTAGGTTTATATCATACAAATAACAACTAAAGGCCATGAACAAGGCAAATATTTGGAGTTGAGAAAATCAAAATGCAAACCATTACAGGAGATCGCCAACTTTTGGAAAACTAAATATCAGGAAACCTATTAATCTATTGTGCTTGGTCTCTTACTTTTTTCCTTTTTTGAAGTCCAAATTGTTCAAGTATTGGGAAAGCTGTTAATCTATTAAATAAATAAAAAGGAATTGCATAATGTTAACATATATACAATTTTATCATAGATAGATCAAATTAACTGGTGACATGCAAAGCCAAGATTGTTAATGTTAACAACAGATGGGGTATTATTTTTGCATGTCTTACATGCAACACAAAGGTCAAACCTATCAAAGGAGTTTTATGGTGTGAGTGATGTAAAGGTGAGCCTAAATTATAAAATGATCCCGCGCATTGCGCGAGTTAAACGCTAGTAATAATAATAATAAAATCCTGTACAGGATATTTATGTACGTACAGGATTTTTTTAGCTTCTAGAATTTTCATTTCATGTATAAAGCCTTTATGTATGACAGAAATTCGTCTTCTCTGCAGCAAAAGAAACATAACTTTTTTTTTGCTGAAAAAAGAAACAAAACTCCATCCATTGTGTTGTAACGCACCAGCCCTTAAAAAAAGATCAGATTTTTATTTCCTGGTGGGTGAAGATAAATTTGGGGGTCGTCTAGTCAATATTAGCCGTGCGCTTCGCTTTCAGGAATGTCTGGACACTTATAGGCTTATTGATATTGGTTTTTCTAGGCCTCATTTCACGTGGTCCAATCACAGGCCGTTGACAGATCTAATTCAAGAAAGGATCCATAGGGTCTTTGTTAATGCTGAATGGAATAACATTTACCCGGAAGCTAATGTTAAACACCTTGAAAGAGTTCAGTCAGACCATTGCCCCATTCTGGTTTGTCTCGAGCATAGTCAACAAGCCAGACTCCAGTGCCCCTTCAGATTCCAACCCATATGGTTGTCACATCCTGATTTCCCAAATGTAGTGCGTGATGCCTAGATCAATCCTGTTGTGCTAGCCAATGCAACGGCCACTTTCGCGGAAAAGGCTAGAGTGTGGAATAAGGAGGTCTTTGGGAACATTTTTCACCGAAAAAAGAGAGTTGTTGCAAGGCTTAGAGGTGTCCAAACAGCTCTGTCCACTAATCCCAATAATCTTCTTGTGGATTTGGAAAGGGATTTGAGGAAGAAGTTCACGAAAATTTTGAAGCTTGAAGTGGAATTATGGGCCATGAAATCCCGAATTACTTGGTTGGTGGAGGGGGATAGAAACACCAGCTTTTACCATACCTCAACATTAGTGCGGAGAAGAAGAAACCGAATCACTTGCATGAAAGACCGAGCTGGTAATTGGATTCAAGGAGAAAAGGATATAGCTGAATTTATTAGAAATGGTTATATCGATTTATTTTCTTCAAGTCACAGCCACTCTACCCTTGCCGTGTGGGACCCTCCTTTCTGGCAAACCTATTTAAAAGAGAAGGACTCAGCTATGCTTACTCGCCCAGTATCGAATGAAGACATCTCTGCAGGCCTTTGGTCCCTTAAGGCATTTAAGGCTCCGGGTTTTGATGGTCTTCACGCTGGATTCTTCTAGCGCTTCTGGTTATTAGTGGGCGAATCAGTCAAGAATGAAGTAAAGTAGATTTTTACCTCCGATAGGATTCCCGAGTACCTCAACAGAACGGTTGTTACTCTGATCCCAAAATGTGGTAATCCGGAATCTTTTGGTCATTACCGCCCTATCAGTCTGTGTAACACGGTGTACAAGACCGTTTCCAAGATAATTGTTGCTCGGATTCGGCCTTTTCTTCCAAATCTGGTTTCTCCTCTCCAAACCACTTTTGTCCCTAGGAGAAAAGGAATTGACAATGCGATAATTGTCCAAGAAATTATCCACTCCATGTCTAAAACTAGGGGGAGAAGTGGGTATATGGCGATTAAGATTGATTTGGAGAAAGCCTACGATCGCATGGAGTGGAGTTCAATTCGAGATACCCTCACTCTTTTCAAATTTCCAAGCCAAGTGATTGCTCTTATTATTAGTTGTGTTTCTTCTTCCTCAATATCCATTCTCTTCAATGGGGGTGCTTTGGAGCCGTTCCACCATTCTAGAGGTATTAGGCAAAGGGACCCGCTATCCCCGTATCTTTTCATTTTGTGTATGGAGGTTTTGGGTGCCATGATAGTAGAGAAATGTAGCTCCAAGTTGTGGAATCTGATCAAGGCTTCTCAGGGAGGGATTGCTTTTTCTCATTTGTTCTTTGCTGATGATCTGGTGTTGTTTGCAAAGGCGGATCGGAAAAATTGTGTGGCTGTGAGGGATGTTTTGGAGTCCTTTTGCGAACTTTCTAGTCAAAAGGTTAGTCAGGATAAATCTCAGGTCTTCTTTTCTCCCAATGTTTCAGCAAATGGTAGGACTAACCAGTGTAATATTCTAGGATTTCAGTTTACCCCGTCGCTTGGAAAGTATCTTGGTTTCCCCATTAAACACTCGAGCACACCACATAATTTTGGGTTTATCTTGGAAAGGGTGCAAGGGAGGCTTGCGGGGTGGAAAGCTAACTTGCTCTCTTTTGTGGGGAGGCTTGTTCTCACCCAAACCGTCACTTCCACAATTCCGAATTATGCAATGCAATGTTGTGCGCTTCTTGCTAAGGTGCTCACTAATGTGGACAGGCTAAGTTGCAACTTCCTTTAGGGGTCTTCAAAGAACAAGAAGAAACTGCACTTAATCGGGTGGAACAAGATTTCTAAGCCTAAGAAGGATGGTGGTCTGGGTACCCAGGCTGCCAAAGCTAAAAATATTGCTCTTCTAGGAAAACTTAATTGGCGCCTTGCTTTGGAACCAAACTCTTTATGGGCTCTAGAAGATCCTCACGCTCCAAAAATAAAAATGGATTGGTATAAGGCTCTAGAAGACTAGAATACCCACCAATCACCTACAACCTTTGGAAAGAAGTGAAGAAAAGGCTAGGAACTAGAAAAGTTCTATCAAAATCCACCTTCTGAGTTTCTTTTCTAAATCTTTCTTTCAAAGTGTAGTATTTCACTCCATCTTGTTCTATCAATATTCTTTTGATATTTATGTGTATGATAATTTCAAAAAGTTTAAATTTGTTGCACACAAATTGTTTTATACGTTTTGCACAATCCAAATCACCTTCCCTTCTTCACTTAGAGGTTGCTTTTGGAGGTGCGTGTAAAATTTTGTAAAATAGTTTGTGTAATAAACACTACTCATTAAAAAAATATTTAAATGTCTTCGGCCTATTCTTGGTATCAAGTATCCATCAATCTCTTTTTAAATGTCGAACTTAACTAAATGCTCTATCTTAAATGTTGTTTCTTCTAAGTTTGAAATCAATAATCAACCCCTAAATTATTTTGACTCATTCAAAAGTCACCGGTATACACCTTTACGCTGAATTTGTTTCAGCTGTAAAGGAAGTCGGGAAAATATTTTACACCGTGCTTGCTATTTGAGATGCTCAGAAAATTCGGTCAAAGGGAAAATTATATAATTTGACTGTAAAATAAGAGGGCTTCAAGTGTAAAATAATTTACACATTCAAGTTACCTTCAAATAGAATTTTACAGACTGAAAACAGAAAAGGAGAGAGAGAGAGAGAGAGCAATGGTAGTCTAGCCTTCGATCCACCCAAACCCATTGCTAGTCAGATCGTGCCGCTCAAATCCAACGCTGGTGTGATCACGCTGCTCAAACCCATCGTCAGTCTGATCGCGCCTCCTCAGCTCCTCCATCGTGCTCAAACCCATCTCCGATGAACCCAGCTAAACCTACCTCAATTTCACCATATCCCAGTCCCCGACCCACGGCCTTGCAGTCGTGCTTGCAAGCCCCTCTGCCGGTGAAGGTAGTTTCTCATCTACTTCACCTTCATCCTCTCTCTCAGTCATCAAACCCATCCTTCTTCCACCCACGTCGTTACTGCCTTAAATTTTTTTTTAAATTGTAAAATAACATTCTTGCTTGGGTTTTGGAGGATTGGTGGTTGGGGTGATTCATGGGTTTCAGTGGTGGTGGGTTAGGGGTGAGGTTAAGTGTTGATGGTGGTCGATTGGGGGTGGTGGATCGTTGGCTAGGTGGTTTATGGGTTTCAATGGTGGTGGATTATGGGTTTTGGTAGATGGTTTTGATATTGATTTTGAGATTAATGGGTTTTGATTTTGATTTTGATTTTTCAAATTAATTGGTTATGTGGTGGTTGATGGTGGTTGGGTTTGTAGTGGCCGGTGGTGGCTGGGAATGTGATTCTTTGCAATTCCTTGCAATTTGGATGCCTAGGAATGTAGCTATTCCTATGTTTGGTTTCATTAGGAATCTCTTAAGATTCCTAGAAATGTGAAATGATAATGTTTGGTTTATTCCTAGAAATCTTAAATGAATTATTTTTTTTTCCCATTCTATCCTTAGATTTAAATGTGAACTACTAAGTCCTTTCAAAAAAAGGCAAATGCTAACGAATGCCCTTAGGGCATTGGTTAACAATCCATTTATAGAAAGTTTGCATGGGAAAAGAAAAAAAAACAATTAATATATTTTTTCATTTCCCATAAAAGTGGTGTCGAAACTTTCCTAAAATGGATTGTTAACCAATGCCCTAAGGCCACTTGTTAGCATGACCCTTAAAAAAAATCTTCCTCTATATAAATAATGAAAAACAAAATATAAACTGTTAATAATTTGTTGAGCAACACACACACAACATCAAAAATGAATACCTGGCAGTAATGGAAAGTCCCCTGCAAACTTTTTTTTTTTTTTTCACACATGAAACCTAAATTGAACTTTGTTAAAGAATATATCAACAAAGTTGTTTATCCTGTTTATGTTATTTTGGCGGGAAAAGATAAAGACAAAGGAAAAAATATTGATAATTTGTTTTATGTTTTATCTTAATTGCTTAGATGATAAGGAAAAATGGTTAAAATTATCAATTTATAGAAAATACAATTTCTTTTAAGCTTGGGAATATGGATACCCACCTGTTTTAAAGAGAATTCACATTCTTACTGAGAAGGGTTTAAAGGGGGAATCCAAATTCCCCTGGCATCTGATTCCTTGGCGTGATTTGCAACCAAACATGAGAACCTTTAAACATTCCTGAGAATCCTAAAACATTACCCCATACCAAACGCCACATAAGGCTCTTAGCAGTTTTGTCTTAACTTGCACGTGCTAAATGTCGATTGGATTATTTTATGCCAAATACCAGTGATAGATCCATGTGTAAGTAATGGATTCTAATCACAAGTTAACATTTATACAAATTGTGGCAAAATGTGTGGTTGTTCGCGTAAAATAATCTGCAAGTGCACAAAATCGTAACAAGTAGTAAAGTGTTTTTAGAAAACGAATGTCGAACTCTCAGGGATTAACTATGTTATTGAATACCAAAATTCACTAAATTAATTACTATTTGGAAAAATCTAAAATAAATGGAATGTTCTTCTATCTTAATTAAATTAAACTATTTAATAAAAATAGATCTACGAATACAAAACGTAAAAATCTAAAAGCATAAAAAAATATGATAAGAATGGATCTAGAGCGGTTGATTTCACCTAACAAATCCCACACAATTTATTCTTCCTAATTATTAAATTCTAATAATCTCCCATTGATGATTAAAAATTCCTTAAGTATTCAATATCTTCTCTCGAATAATATCAAAAATATCTTCAACTAACAATTCTATATCTCTATGCGAATTTAATTAATTGGAGACTCATTATGTACTTTGAATTTTCTGAAAAATCACACTAATCGCACTAAAGCATCTCTACTTTAGCTCAACTAATGGTGTTTAATTCTAGAACTAAAATAACAAATCACCTCTCGATCTCATTGTAATTCAATTGATCAAACAATAATTTGTAAAAAAAAATAGTAAGCATAAAGAATAAGAATTAAACACTCAATCATGGAAATATTAAAAATAAAATAACTCAGAATATAAATTGTGTGTTCATTGCTAGACTACATCAACGCTCTAGAAAATAAAATTTAGTTCATAATAAAATTGAAAAGAAAACAAATAAAACTTATGTCTTTCGTCTGAATTGGTTGATCAACATGAAGTTCTCGCCTTTGTCCTCAGATCCTCCTCTTCAGAAAGACTCCCAAAAAAAAAAAAAATACTTCAATGCGGCACCTGCAGCCCTAGCACTGGCCTCCCTGAATTTTGCCCTAAAGAGCCTTTAAATAGGTCAAGGAATCCTATTACAAGTTGAATTCCCGTTTGGAGAAAATCCCAGATTTTTAGGCTTCACTTAACCGACTATTTTGGCCCATTTAACTTCAGAATTCGGGCTTTTGGTAAACTACAAAGTTGTAGACCTTTAAATTAACTTTCCAGCCCAACTTGAATCATCTTGATTGGACATTTGAGCCCAAAGTTATGTTGAAAATACTAACTGATGTGCAGGCTGGAATCCTAATCTGAATTGGACTTGGATTTGGTGCAAATTTCCTTTGATTCCTTACTCCAGTTGGACTTAAATTTAATTGGGTTGGTCTTCTCTTGAATTCATGTCTGGCTGGATGTAAGTTGACTTGATTCAATTGGCCTAGCCCCACTTTGCATGTAAAGCCCTTGTAGATTAATCTGAAATCTTCTCATTCCTTCAAAGCACAAATGAATAGATAAATAAAAATAAAAACCAAATCAAATCAAAAGAAATAAAGGAAAACTAACAATTTTAATAAATAAGAGGATAATAAAAATCATGTAAAAATTACACTTATCAGTGGTCATGGTAGAAGAGTTGGGATTTCATCCAAGCGAGCCATGCCACAAACACCAAACTTATTCCATACTCCGTAGTTTTAAATTTTGGATCCGACTAGACCGGCCGATTCAATCAAAATTGGGCACCAATCTGGTCTGGTAAAACCCCAAAATCGGTATAAAACTAGCTAAAATTGGTCAAAAATTGAGTTCCGGAGCAAAAAGTGGTTCTTTGATCATACCGGTTTTTAAAATCATGGTATACTCTCACACACCCAAATAGTTTTGGCAAAAAAAAGGCTATGATAAATTTAGTATCACCACAAAATTCCTTAATTATTATAAAAATCGCATTCCAAAAACGCCAAAAACTTTTAATAATAATAATTATTATTATTACAATAAATCTAGAGTTACAACAATTTTTACAAAACAATTTACAACTGTCGAGCCAATAAATTGTGAATGATGAATCATAAAGTGATCGGGACAAGATAAGAACCAATAAAAACTCGCCAACTTAACTCTTGTAAAAATTATTTTTTTATTTAAAGGACCAAGATGGCCAAAAAACATGAAAGGCTTATCATTTATATTTTCTTGATCCAATGCCCAAACTCAAAGCCTAAACATTTCCAACCTTTTCAAACTCTAAGACGAAACATAAAACAATGTTATACAGAATGTTGATTAAATGAACAAAGATTGGGTTTAAGCATGTTTGGAGTTATTTTTCCAACTCATTGCGTATTGATTTATAAGATTATCCATGTCTATTATTTTGAATAAGTCATGACCTATTAAAGAAGTTATATGATTAAAATTATACATGAATGATCTCTTTAATCATCATATGACTACAATTACACATGGATGGTCTTTTAATTTAATCGTCACATCATAGGTTGGAGCCAAAAAAAAATGCAGATATCCTTCAATTTTTACATGACTAAAAAAATGCATATATCCTTCAAAAAAAAATTTTTTTTTTTTCCTTGATTGTGTGCTAATAATTTTTTCCCCTTTTTGTTGGAAATTTCTAACATAAAATTTTAAATAAAAAAATTTTGTTCTCATATAAATCTTAAAAAAATTATATTGAAATTTCATTATGCTATAACAAAATAAATATATTTATTCTATTACACACACACATATATATTACATGTGACTAAAAGGAGTTAGGAAATTTGAAGGACTAAAATTTATTTTAGTGAATTAACAAATATTTAATTTTTTATGGATTTTGTGTCAATTGTTGTCAAAGAAATTAAACATGAGTAAGAATGCCATATTCTAAATTTATTATTATTTTTCCAACTAAAAATTATCTCTTATATAGAGTTTATAAAAATAATCATATTCATTCGATATAAAAATTTATGCACAACTATAGATAATTAATATAAGCATTTACTCTATTGGCTAATTAAATAAACCAATACTTTGATATAAATGCAAACTTTGTTGATTTAGAATCCTAAATAAAGAAAACTTCAAGGAATGCGCCATATGGCACAGCCTTATATTCTCTAACATAAGGTCTCTGCTTTTATATATACTAGTATAAACACAGCAAAATCTCTCAAAAATCATATGAGTATTTAAATGAAGGAGCAAATTGAATCACACACCAAAAGCCTATATTCACCAAAATTGAACCCTAAATCACACACCAAAACCAAACCCTAATTGCCACATTCAATAAATAAAAACAAATACAGTAACAAAAGTATTGCACAATATTCAATCAGAGATTAGAAAATGAAAAATTAGGGCATCAAAAGGTTCAGACCTTGATTGAGATTGGTGAAGATGCATGCGGAAGAAAATATTCGTTGGTGCTGTTGACCTAGCTCATCGGAATATTCCTTACTCCGATCAAAGATTCCCGCACACCAAAATTTTTTTAGAGAAAATGAGAAAGAGAGAGAGAGAAAGCAATTAAATGAAAAAAAAAAATCAAAGAAAATAAGAGCCTAAATACTCTGAGATTGTAGAAATTTGAACAAAGAAGAAGAGTGTAAACTCTAGGCTCTTCGAATATGGAGAGGGCTTTTGTTTTCCACTGAGTTTGCTAGGCTCTTTGAATCAGTTTCAAGGATGAATTTGAAAAATCATGGGTCCTATTTCCAGCACTTATTTCAACAGTTAACAAAGTTATTTCAAGAGTTTTGTTAACTTATTTCAAAATAGTGTCACATTAGCATTTACCAGATCCCTCTTCATCTACACACGAAACAACATGAAAGAACTTATAATTTTTTTTCTTTCTTGACGTGAAATATCATCCTCCTTCTAGAAAAAAAAAATAAATAAAGCCAGCGATTTTCGATCTTAGTTTTTGCGAAACAGATACAAAGGGTGCCTTTTGTTTTCAGTCTTTAGGTCTTTCTAGGGAAAAGAAATTTGGGGCTTATTGGGGTTGAAGGGTGGATTTCATTAAGAGAAGGGGACTTCATTGAGAAAATAAGAGAGAAAGAGTGAAAGAAAATTATAGGAACATTACAGTTTACTTACCAGATGGAATGGCTTTTGCATTTGAAACGGTTTATGTGTTGAACGAATGGGTTTGGCCTTTAGTTTTTGAGTTTTAAAGTGCCTGAAACAAAATAACTCTTCACTTTTAAAGTGTAAATGTGGCAAAATTTTAGATTGGTTATTTTCCTACGTGGCAACACTACCTTAATTGCAGGAAAATAAGGCTTCCGCTTTTATATATAGTATTAGATATATATTGATATTGATGATTATAGATGCTGAAATCCATCATTTATTTGAGAGAGAATATCACATTGATGTACTCCGAGAATAATTGATAGTTATAGAGAAAAAAAAAATTAGGAACTAAGGTGACATTAAATGTGATGGATGAGAAGTTCATGTTTGTTGGCTTTATTTAGTGACAAATTTATATGTTTTTATTTTCTTTTTAATGTATCTTTCGAAGACATAATTGTATTTGGGTAAAAGTACTTGAGCCTCATATACTATTTGGAAAATTGCATTCAGAGTCATCTCACGACCTCAGGCGACCTACTATGCCTACGAGAGACATGTGGCAAAATGTTAGGATCAAAGTAATGACAAGGCAAGTCACAACCATCTCACGACCAGCCAAGTCGCGACCGTCTTGTGACTAGCTAGGTCGCAACAAGGTTGTGAGTTGCACAATTATTGTACCCTACTCTCTGCACATTTTCAGTTCATTAAGATTCTACTAGCACACACCCTTACAGCTATTGTGCATGGTTAGTGCTAATACCGTATTTTGTTTGGCCTCAAATTGGGTTGGGAATCTGAGTTTTAAATCAAAGGTCTCACAGACTTATTTTAACATTACATTAAAAATATTGAAAGTCCTTTCAATTTAATTATTTAAAGGCAAAAATCAAGCTCGAATTGATCAAATTATTGTGGAAATATGGAATTTGTCAATTAGGGCTTGCCATGGAAGACATGCTTTATTTCTTAACTGACATTTGTTTTCCCTTGAAATGAATTAGGGATCCTTACTAATGTGTTACGATAGTTTCTGGGTTGCTTTGATGAGCCCACATTCGGATAAAAATTAATCTTGGAATGTGCTTAGAATTGCCATTAAATTTAGGAAATTAGTTGGACTTGTCAAGAAATGCTTGCCAATATTTTTCATTGGGTCCAACAATTCCACATTTATTTTAATTGGTCTCATTATATTTAAATCTCTCTAATTGTCCTGACATTTTATTGAGTGTGTCCAATTTTAATTTAAGGTCCATTGATTATTGGCTGAATGTCACATTGTTACAAAGGATGGAATTAGATTAATACAAAGAGCTGGAATTGCATTGCCATTGGATGGATCCCACCTTCCCATATTCTAGAGAATTCCCTAATAATAGATTTTGTCTTTCATTTGCTAGCACACACTCTCACTCCCAGGCTTTCACTTAGTACCCTATACATGTTGTCCTCAACTCACTACATGCCCTCACCTCACACAAGGGATAGACCTCACTTACTCAAAAAAGCCTCCTTGATTCCCATGGTTTGGGTAGAGAGAAAATCATTTCTACCTTTACCTCATTCTCTCCCTTTTTTTCTCCATCATCAACCGAGAAAAACTCTCTACAAGAACCCTAAAAATCAACACAAAAGTAGAGAAGAGAAGAATTAGAAACAATAGTATAGAACCATAGCAAATCAGATGCAAAAAACATGAGCTTCTTCTCTTTTTTTCCTTTACTCTTTTGTTGGATTTTAATTTAGCTTGAATCTTAACTTATTTATGTGTTTTCTTTCTAACCGAACATCAAGTGGAGCAACTAAAAGGAACCAACACAACACAATATGCAAAAGTGAAAGAGCAACAACTAGCAATCATCAAAATAGGGAAAACGAAAATAAAAAGAAAAAGGAAGGAGGTGCATTGACAGGGTAAACCTTAAAACCCATTTTCCTATTTCCTATTTCTATGTGATATTTGTCGAGGCCGGTTTTTGCGCGTAGCCACGTGTCTTCTGCTGGAGGTGTGACTTTACTAGACCTGGATTTGTTTTGGAGAGTTCAATCCGGAACTCGACATTGGTCTGCATAGACCAATGGCTTCCAGTGCATTTTCAAGCCTACAAAATAGATAATGGCCAAAGTCCTAGAATCATGATAATGGTTGAAATAAATAAATAATATGTTTAGCATAATATATTTGTTCAAATGGTGAGTTGAACGTTATTATTATGTGTGTTAAGTGATGTCCATTAGAATGATTAATTAATTGCCATATGTCCAATAATGAGATGAGTCCAATAGTCCATATCCAGCAATGGTATAGTTCTTGTTCAATATAATAAGGTATGTCTAGCAATAGTCTATGTCCAAATAATATATGTCCAACAATGGTTTATGTCCAAATAATACATATCCAGCAGTGGTTCATGTCTAAGTAATATATGTCCATCAATGGTATATGTCTAAATAATATATGTACATCGGTGGTTTATATCCGAATAATATGTCCAGCGATGGTAGATCAATTTATTAATATATATATTTATTAATAAAGTATTAGTGAGATCATATTTTATTAAATAGTGAGATGATATTAAAGTAACTTGCATCCAACGATGCAATAATAATGAGTTAACTGTGTGGGTTCTTTTTTTTTTTTTTTTTTTTTGTAAAACGGCACACAGGCCCAGGTAGAAAGCAAGGATCCTAGGTCCAATGCTTTATGTTTAAGGGACTGGGCTTGGTTCACCGCAGCTAAGCTAGGCTGATTTTGAACAAAGTTGTGCATAATGCGTGGATCCTACAACACATACCTACTAACACACGGAAAACGTATACGTATTGTACAGCAAGGAACAATAAAGAAGTGATATAAGAGAAAAAATAAAATAAACGTTAGGGATCCTTAGGATGATATGGAATGTTTCATTATTTTCCTAAGTTTTTAATACATCATGTTCACTAGGATATGTTACAAGGTCAAAATAAGTTCAAAAATCACAGACTTAAATGACTTCTCAGGCCTCTAAGACTTGCGAAATTTGAATCCTTTTGAATCCAAATATATTCTCTAGTGGCTATTTCAGGATCCCAGATGGTGTTTTCCCTCTCTTTTCTCTTTTTTGAATTATAACAAACTTTTCTCAAGGATCTTTTCCTCTGATTCACTGTTGCTGAATGCCCTTCACTGTTGGTTACCCCTCCTTTTATAGTATCATCCCTGGGCTTTCTGGTGTACCATTGATTTCCTCCATTTGCTGCCCTAAGTACCAAAACCAATGTTGTGTTAGCAACATTAGTGACTGGCCCCTTCCTGTTCTGAGGGGTCCTAAAAGGCTTGATCTTTTTTTTTTTCCAAAACTTCTAGATACCACCTTTTTAGACCTACCTTTTGGCTACTTTTCTTTTTGTCATTTTTCCTAAATGGGGATTCCCTTCCATCAGGCTGAAAGATCCCCAGCCACCTTCCTTCATAGTCCATCTTTCTAGGTTCCCCGAGATACTGACCCTTATTTATGAATTGCTGGTTCCCCAAGTCTTCTGCCCCTTTTCTACATCATTGGGTGGCTAATAAGACATATCTGCTCTCATTCTTTGTGCTCCTGGGCATGCTTCCTTGAGCTGTCTCAATCCTAACCTGGCCTTGCTGCATATCCCGAGGATCCCAGGCTTTTGGGAATCCCTAAGTATCCTGGTTCAGTTTTCTCTCTAGGTTCCCCAGCGATTTTCTCCCTTAAGGGCTGGGCTAAACTTCTTCTTCTTTTTTTTCTTTTTTTTTTCTTTTTTTTTTTTGGTTTCGAAAGGTCCAATGTTTGCCCATTCATGGGTTTAGGTCCCTTCCTATTGACTTTTAATGGATTTGGGCCTTGCCTTTTCATTAAAAGCCCAAATGGTTCTTGGATTTCAATCTTTTTTGTATTGTTTAGGGCTTCAGTACAATATTGTGATATTTTGGACCTCAACATTAACATATACTTAATAATGTAATCTTGAAGGTAGAGAAACATTGACTTACCTTTTATGTTTCTGACTCTAACCGTATAGCATTACTTTATTCTTTATATGATTTGTTGCTCCAGCTGTATAGTATTGGTGAGCTAATAACATTCCAATGGCATAATAATATAAGTACAGCGATACAATGATAAAATATATATATATATATATAAATAGAAATAATTTAAATATAGAAATAAAGATATAATGACTTATCTTCATAGTTTGTGGCTCCAGCCGTATAACATCAGTGGACTTATAACATTTCAACAGTATGATAAAATGAGTCCAATGGTGCGGTATGATATTGTGAGTCCTTTCATGGTGACTTCATGATTGAAGGGGGAAAATGGGTGCAATTGGAGGGAGGGAGAATATGTCCAGCTATGTGCATAGGTTGGTTCAGTTTGTCTCCATTATCATGCACTTAAATGAAATTTCCCGTGATGATGCTCTTTTAGTTTTTAGTAAGATATAAGTGATATTGCCTTCCATGAGAAGGGCTATCAATATCATAAGTTTGTGCCTTTCATAAGGAGGACTTTTTAGCATTATGAATATATGTCTTCCATGAGAAGGCCTTTGTGACATGTTCTTGGAAAAGTGTTTGATATCTTTTAAGATGTATAGAGATGATAAGAAATATACATGTTTTGTGAGATATGGTGTTTGTAAGATATATTAGAAATATATGGAAAATATGTATGGATAGTTTATGAGGAATATGTTTGTAAAATATATGTAAGTATGAGATAGATAATATGAAGGCTGAATATAGTAAATACATGAGCTTATAGTTACTGCTGGAGTGGTTTTTTTGTGTTATGTCTTGGGTTATGTTATTTTCTAAGAAGAAAGATTTTGTAAGAGAAATGGAGAAAGAGATGGGGATGTGTTTATGGGCAAAAAAATATAGGCATTTTATGAATATGGAGGGAAAGAGAGAGTAAGTATATGATGGGGTAATAGTGTGGTGTAATAGGTGTGTTGTAATGGTGTTATCTAAGAAGAGAGATGGAGAAATATGGAAATGTTTAGAGATATGGGCAGCAAGATGATGATATTTCAAAATGTAGAGAATGACAGATTGAGCATAAGATGGGGTAGTAGTGTGTGGAGTTGTATGGCTTGATCCTCTTTATATAGAGCCAAGTATGTAACTTAGTTTGAATTAGTTGAAGGGAAAATCAGTAAATATGGAAAGATCTTTGGCAAATCAGGTGATTTCTTTAGTTGGTTTTTGGCTTTTAGCCAAAAGAAGAAAGTCTGAAATTAATGTTTGCTGTTGTAGCTGTACAACAGCTGACACAATGTTGAGGACAAATTTTTCACAACACATGGCTTCATTTCATTGGCGACCCGCACCACATCAACACTATCATGGATTTTGGGAAAATCTCTTCTAAAGCCCAACAGAGCCCATATTTACACAAAAATGCGTCAAAGTCCATGGTTCAAGCTCATAACACATCATCTCATTTTTTGGCTCATGATCCAAGCTCATGAGTTTCATCGAGGGAATTTTGGGAGTCGTGGTTTGGAGAGCCAAGAAGTATGTTCAGTAAAGCTCCAGTGGTTCAAAGTTGATAAAGGAAAGCATGTTGCTTGGCATGTCTTCCCTAATTCCTTGAACTCTGATGGGTCAGTGTGCAATAAGTAACATTTGATAAGCCTCTCATATCACATAACACTTAAAATGATAAAACTCTCCATGCTCTTTACATAAAAATTAATGTTCATCATATAATATGAGTTTAAAAATGTGATTATAGTATTTCATATAAATTATATTATTATCATCTAAATCAATTCCAAGCACATGGCTAAATATATATTAATATCTCATATCTAGCATTAAATGCTCTCCTTACTCTCCATAATTACATCTCTTAAACTTCATCAAATACCAACCAACTAGTTCATTACTTACCAAAATTATATATAGACTAAGCATATAATTTTCCAAAAGAGAAAACTTAGTTGAAAATACCAACAGCAACTCTAGTAGAAGCTGCAACACATCATCTCATATATCTTTAAACTCCATGTCTCACAAAGTATACACATAATAGGTCCATGTCCAACAAAGTATCTACATATAATTCCTATACATATTACAAACACCATATCTCACAAAAAAAAAAAATATATATATATATATATATATATTTCTTACCATCTCCACACACCTTAAAACATATCAAACACTCTTCCAAGAACTTATTTCTAAAAGCCCTTCTTATGAAAGGCAAAAACTTATAAAATTAAAAGCCCTTCTTATGGAAGGCAATATCACTCAAACTTGACCAAAAAACCAAAATAGCATTACATGGGAAAGTCATTTAAGTGCATGATGAAAAGGGATAAACTTAACCAACCTATGCACATGGTTGGGCATATTTCTATCTCCCTCTAGTTGCACCCATTTTTCCCCTTCAATCATGAAATCACCATTGAAGGACTCAGAATATCATATTGTACCACTGGACTCATTTTATCACACTGCTGAAATGTTAAGTCCACTGATGTTATACATCTGGAGCTGCAAAACATGAAGATAAGTCATCATATTTTTGTCTTCAAATTTATATTATTAAGTATATTTTATTCATTATCATTATATCACTCAACTAATGTTATTATGCTGCTGGACTCATTTTCTCATGTTGCTGAAATGTTAAAGCCCATTAATGTTATACGGCTGGAGCTACAAAATATGAAGAATATAAAGGTTATTAGCTCATTAATGCTAAATGGCCGGAACCACAAATCATATAAAGAATGAAGTGCTGCTATATAGCTGGAGTTAGAAACATAAAAGATAAGTCAATGTTTTCTCCATTTTTGAAATTACATTATTAAGTATATGGTAATTCATTATCATTTTACCGCTGGATGCAAATTACTTTAATATTATCTCACCATCTAATAATCATGGATTCACTAATACTTCATTAATGAACATACATATTAATAAATCGATCTACCACCGTTGCACATATATTATTTGGACATGAACCACCCTGAACACATATTTTTGGAATGAACTACCATTGGACATATATTATTTGGACATGGACTATTGCTAGACATACCTTATTATGTTGAACATGAACCATGAACCACAACTAGACATGGATTATTGGACTCATCTCATTGTTGGACATTTAACACCTAATTAATTATTTTCTAACATTGGACATCATTTAATATACATAATAATAACATATCAACTCACCATCTAATCAAAGCTATCATGCTAAGCATATCATTTATTTATTTCAACCATTATCATGATTCTAAGACTTTGGGCTTCATCTATTTTGTAAGCTTAAAAATACACCGGAAGCCATTGGTCTATGCAGCCCGATGTCGAGTTCCGAGTTGAACTCCCTAAAACAAATCCAGGCTTAGCAAAGTCACACTTCCAACAGGAGACACGTGGCCACGCGCACCAAAACAGCCCCCAACACACAGCAGTACAACAATAGCTGTTGCAGTTGACAGCTCTACAACAATAGCTGTCCTGACACAGTTGGACGATGTCACCTATGTGAGGTCTTCTACTGGAGAAAATATTTTGCATTAAATTCATGGATTTGACTAAAAATGGTAAGATAGCCTTTATAGGATCTTCCTATTTCTAGTACTATAGCTAAAGGCTTAGCTTAAAATGGTAGGACTTCTTTATAGGATATTTGCTTCTTTGGGTGTAGCAAAAAGCTGCTAGGAATGAGCATTAAAGGGTTGATGATGTCACTTTGGACATATGTCAATTGCCTAAGTTGCTACTAGAGCTATTGCAGTTGCTACTGAAGCTACTGTAGCTTCTGTTGGAGCCGTTGATGTCTTTGCTGGAGTTGTTGCAGTTTCTACTAGAGTTAAGGCAGCTTTTGCTGGAAATATTGCTAGTATTTTTGGCTAAGTTGCCTCTTTTGGAAAATTATATGTTTAATCCAATGTTTTATTACAATATAATTTTGGCAAGTAATAGACTAGTTGGTTGATATTTGATGAAGCTTTAGAGATGTAATTATGGTCTCTTTGTGTTTTGACCAAATCTTGGAGAGCAAGGGGGGCATTTAATGCTAAATATGAGATATTAATATAGATTTAGCCATGTGGTTGGGATTGATTTAAATGATAATATAATTTATATGAAATAATATAATTACATTTTTAAACTTATATTATATGATTAACATTAATTTTTATGTAAAGAGAATGGAAAGTTTTATCATTTTAAGTGTTATGTGATATGAGAGACTTACCAGGTGCTACATATTGCACATTGACCAGTCAGAGTTTAGGGAATTTGGGAAGACATGCCAAGCAACATGTTTTCCTTTATCAACTTTGAACCGCTAGAGTTTTACTAAACATACTTCTTGGCCCTCCAAACCACGACTCCCAAAATTCCCTCGATGAGACTCATAAGCTTGGATCATGAGCTAAGAATGAGATATTGTGCAATGAGCTTGAACTATGGGCTTTGATGAGATAATATTGCCATGGGTTTTGGACCATGGGCTTCGGCCTCATTTTGTGAATATGGGCTCTTTTGGGCTTTAAAAGAGGGTTTTCCAAAATCCATAATTTGTTGATGTGGTGCGAGTTGCCAATGAAATAAATTTCATGTGGTGTGAAAAATTTGTCCTCAATGATATTTACACTTTCATCTTATACACAATACACCGCCCAAAAACTTAACAAAACAAAATTTAAAATCCTAGTTAGCCCAATATAAGAGCATTTACATTAGCTCATACAAAAAATTCCGTATATTTTAGCATAAGAACCTTTTCTTTCCCTATTTTACATACTCATTTTTAAACATTTCACATTAGATTATCTATTTTACACTATATTACATTAAAATATCATTTTTTCTTGAATTTTTTAATAGTTTTTCTTTCTTCACACATAATAACCATCATCCACTCTCTTCCTTTAATCTTGGGTAGGGGTGGGAAATGGGCGATTTGGGTCATAAATGGGTTGGATGTGTAATTACCCATTTATCCATTTATGACTTGTTTATATATAAATTAATTATCCATTACCAATTTAACCCATTTAATTAGTAACCCACCAATTTAACTCAATATGACCCAAATACCTCTAAAACTACTTGAATTCCTCTTGACCTCCAAAATTACCAAAATACCCTTAAATACCTAAAATGACCCAAATACCCCTACGCTTCCAAAATTACCAACATACCCTTGGACATCCAAAATTATCCTCAAAATCCCAAAAATGAGCAAAATATTGCCAAAATCTCAAAAATGAGCAAAATACTCATGAAACCTCTAAAATGAACAAAATACCCCCAATATCTCTAAAATTGACAAATATACTCAAAAATAACTAAAATGGCCAAAATATCCCCAAAATCTCTAAAAGGAGCAAAATACCCATAAAACCTCGAAAATGACCAAAATACCCAAGATATCTCTAAAATCACCAAATATGCTCAAAAACCACTAAAATGACCAAAATACCTCCAAAATCTCTAAAATTAGCAAAATACCCCCTAAAACCTCTAAAATATCCAAAATATCCCCGAAACCTAAAAATTTACCAAAATACCCCTCAAAACCTAAAAATGACCAAAATACCCTCTAAACCTAAAAAATGATCGAAATACCCCTGAAACATAAAAATTACCAAATCATCGCCGAAATCTAAAAAATGACTGAAATACCCCTAAAACCTATAAAATGACCAAAATACTCTCAAAACCTTTAAATGACCAAAATGCCCCTAAAACCTTTAAAAAAGACCGAAACACCCCCAAGATCTAAAAATTACCAAAATACCCCTTAAACCTAAAAAATGACCGAAATATCCCCACAACCAAAAAATTACAAAAATACCCCCATAAACCTAAAAAATGACCGAAATACCCCCTAAATCTAAAAAATAACTCAAATACCCCCAAAACCTAAAAATTACCAAAATACCCCTGAAATCTAAAAGATGATCAAAATACCCTCGAAACCTAAAAAGTTACCAAATTACCCCGTAACCTAAAAAATGAATGAAATACCCTAAAACCTATAAAATTACCAAAATATCCCTTAAACCTAAAAAATGACCGAAATACCCTAAAACCTAAAAAATGATTAAAATACTCCTAGAACTTATAAAATAACCAAAATACCCTCAAAACCTTTAAAATGACCAAAATACCCCCCAAAACATTACAAAAAATGACTGAAATACCCCCAAAACCTAAAAATTAGCAAAATATCCTCGAAACCTAAAAAATGATCAAAATACCCTGAAACATAAAAGAAGTTCAAAATACCCCCGAAACCAAAAACAAATGACCAAAATACCTCTATAACCTAAAAAGTGACTGATAAATACCCCTGAAACCTAAAAAATGGCCAAAATACCCCTAAACATGTAATATGACCAAAATACACCTGAAATATCTAAAATTACCAAAATAGATGTTTAGGGTATTTTGGTTGTTTTGAGGATACAAATTAAATGTTTAAGAGTATTTTTATCATTTTATAGGATTCAAGGGAATTTCGGTAATTTTTAGGTTTCATGGTTATTTTGGTCATTTTTTAGATTCTAAGGGTATTTTGGTCATTTTTGAATTTTTGGACTATTTCAATAAATTTCTAGGTTTTAGAGGTATTTTGGTAATTTTTAGATTTTTGGGCTATTTTGGTAAATTTATAGAGGTTTTAGAGGTATTTTGGGGGTATTTCGGTAATTTTTAGGTTTATGGGGTATTCTGGTCATTTTTTAGGTTTCAGCGGTATTTCGGACTTTTTCTAGGTTTGGGGGGTATTTTGGTAATTTTTTGGTTGTGGAGGAATTTCGGTCATTTTTTAGGTTTTGGGGGTATTTCAGTCATTTTTTAGGTGTACGAGGTATTTTGGTCATTTTTAGGTTTCGAGGGTATTTTGGTCATTTTATTGGTTTCGGAGGTATTTCGGTCATTTTATAGGTTTAGGGGGTATTTTGGAAATTTTTAGGTTTTGGGGGGTATTTTGGTCATTTTTAGGTTTTGGGGGTATTTTGGTCATTTATTAGGTTTCGAGTGTTTCGGTTTTTTTTTTTTTATGTTTAGGGGGTATTTTGGTAATTTTTATGTTTCAAGGGTATTTTGGTCATTTTATAGGTTTCAGAGATATTCCGATCATCTTTTAGGTTTATGGGGTATTTTGGTCATTTTTAAGTTTCGGGGGTACTTTGGTCATTTTTTAGGTTTTGGGGGGTATTTTGGTAATTTTTTGGTTTTGGGGTAATTTGGTTATTTTATAGGTTTCAGAGGTATTCCGATCATCTTTTAGGTTTATGGGGGGTTTTTTGGTAATTTTTAGGTTTCGGGGGGTATTTCTGTCATTTTTTAGGTTTTGGAGGTATTTTGGTAATTTTTAGGTTTCAAAAGTATTTTGGTCATTTTAAATGTTTCGGAGATATTCCGATCAACTTTTAGGTTTAAGGGGTATTTTGATAATTTTAGGTTTTGGGGGTATTTTGGTCCTTTATTAGGTTTCAGGAGTGTTTCAGTCATTTTCTAAGTTTAGGGGGTACTTTGGTAATTTTTAGGTTTTGGGGGTATTTTGGTCATTTTATAGGCTTTAGATTGTATTTCGGTCGTTTTCTAGGTTAAGGGGGGTATTTTGGTAATTTTTAGGTTTCTTGAGTATTTTGGACATTTTTTAAGTTCGGTGGTATTTTGGTAATTTTAAGGTTTCAAGGGTTTTTTGGTCATTTTTAAGTTTCTTGGGTATTTTGGTTATTTTTTAACTTTTATGGGTATTTCAGTCATTTTCTAGAAATTTAGATTTTATGTTGTTTATTTAAATTTTAAATGGGTTTTAGTGGGTATTAATGGGTTTATCCATTAAGACCCATATAATTAAATAACCTAATGGGTTTTTACCAATTTAACCCAAATATTCAAATGGGTTGGGTTATGACTTATCCAAATTAGGTGGGTAATGAGTGGGTTCATAAATATGGTTAAAAATTGCCACCCCTAACCTTGGGATACGTAAAGAAAAAAAAATAAAAAACTATATGCTAAGTGATTAATATCAATTTAAATTTACACCGTTACTGTAACACATTTGCAAATTAACACATTTTTAGTTTGACTTATATGAGTGATTTTGGAGGTTAAATGTGTAAAAGTGATACTTTTTTTTTTCTGCCTATTTTGCATTATTTGATGCAAATGTTCTGAAGAAACAATATTATTTTGTGTGTGTGTTTGTGTTTTTTTTTTTTTTTTTTGACATTGTTGGTAGATGGTTGCATCTAATGTATTCAAAAATAATGATTTTGTGTAGGGGTGTGCAGCCAACCCACCAAAACCGACCCGACCCGATCCAACCCTCCGAGTTGGGTTGGTTTTTAGGGTTTGGTGGGTTAGATTGGGTTATAAAAATATTTTTAATAGTAGATCAGGTTGGGTTTGGGTCATAATAATAACAAACCCGCCTAACCCGACCCGACCCACATATATATTTAAAATTTAAATTATATATTTAATATATATTTAGAAATATATTATATAATTAATGATTTTTTATTTAATTTTTTTCTCCTATTTGTCTCTTCCTATATAAAACTCAATTATGTCAGAAACCCTAACAATTTTATTTCTCTCTTTATTGCCTCCCACTCCACTTTTATTTGTTTATAACTAAGTTAGGATACTAGTTCATGTATATTTTGTTTATAAACTCAGTTGGATGTATTTTGTTTATAACTGAGTTGGAATACTAATTCATATATATTTTGTTTGCCAACTCAAGTGGCAAGTGTGATATTTGGTTTTTTTTTTTTTTTTTTTTTTTTGCTTAATTTAATAACAATAGTAATTAAAAAACTGTCCAACCCATGGGTTTAACCCAACCCAACCTGATCCACATGGGTTGGGTTAGGTTGAACCTCTATGATGGATTGGGTTGGGTTGAATTTTTTTTAACTCACCATGGTAGATTGGGTCAAAAAATCCCCTTAACCTGACTTAATCCGACCCAAGCACACCCCTAATTTTGTATATTTGTCTTGGTTAATCATTTGTTAATACTATATGGATGTCTATTTCAATTTTTTTTTTCTTATACTCTAGCCCTTTAGCTTGAAATCCTGAATTCGTCCCTGTCCAAGAATATCTAAGAATTACTCTTAGTTAAGGGTGCAAAGAGTGTGCAAGGTTGTGCTCCTTGCTTGGTATATTTATTTCCAAAATATAAAACAACAAAGTCTCATACTAAAATATACATGAACAGACAATACTAAAAATTCTTATCCATAAATAATTTTCTTACATGCATAGTACTTTTTAAGATATAGGCATATACATATATTTTAAGATAGTTAGAACTCTAAAAAATTTCATGAGCAATAACAAATGTATAATCTAACTATTTGCTAAATTTTTCATTAAAGACATAAAACCAACCTTAATGAAAATTTTATCATATTTCCCTGTGTTTTTTTTTATGCCCCTACCTTGTATGTTTGGTATACTGATTAAACTTAAATTTTAATGAAAATTCATTAAAAAGAATTATAGTAAAAAATCTTATAACGTAATAAATCAATCTCAACACTTATAGAAACAACCATAATCATAATTCTGTTGAATCTGTTGTGATTCATGAAATACTATTGTTATTTTCGTCTTAATAAAGGCTACCATCTTCTTATAAAAAAAAAAAATCATAATTCTTAGTAGTCAATGCCTTTTAGGGGAAAAAAGAATATTAGTGCTGAAAATATTATTAAAGGCCAAAATTTTTAATTTAAAGAAAAAATTACTGTCTTTGATAGTTATTTCAAGTACATGAGAAATTATTTACATCATCAATGTTCAATGGTCCTCCTATTCAATAAATATATCTCAACTCATTGAGACCTAGTATCTTCAACGGAGACATCCATAATTCATATTCCCCTCGATTGTTGAAAAATTTAACTTGTCTGCTAATCAACTTGTTGCCAAATAAACTTTTAATTTTTCTTTAGCATTGATTATTTGGAGATCCAGTCTCAACAGTCCTACTTTCATTGGACATGGCCAAATTTGGTCAATAGACAATAGACAAAAGAAGAATTAAATATATTGATCAAGGAATAGTGTCTATTGCACACACTCTTTTGCACACAAAAAATGAACTGAAATTGTCCATTAATGAAAAGCAAAAAAATGGTACCAGGCAGAGCGTTCATGGTCACATTTTCATTATTATTACTATTATTATTTTTCAAAATCGGCTTAAAGATTTTATTGCCAAGAAAAAACCCAGAGGGCTACACAGGAGAGCCTAAGACAAAGGCTTGCTCCAAGAGGATTACATTAGAGAGAACAGCAGGGGCAGAGCCTAACACAAAACAATCAACTAATCTATCCATAGTCTTCGTTGCTCGGGGAATGAATTATCTAAAATTCACGGACATTCAAGGGGCTGTTTGGTAGACAGTTTAAATACAAGTTTTCAGTTTTTAAACAACATTACATGCATTTCTACACACTTTTTCACCTACACATATTTTCACACATGTTTTCAAACACGCGTACCAAACACCCCCTTGGTAGTTGCCATATGGAACATTCGAGATCTCCACCCATTACTTCTTGCCTACATATTAAGATTTTAAAATTTAAACATCCATCACTCCCAAAGATTTTTGGGTCCGTTTGGATTGAATTTATTGTTGCTGAAACTGAAAACTGAAAACACTGTAGCAAAATAATTTTTAAATATGTGAATGGTGTCGTAGGACCTGTGAACAATGCATGAACAGTACATGAACAGTGCGTGAACATTGTTTTTTTCCCCTGCACAGTGATTTTACTGTTCACGCGCAGGGAAAAAAAAAAAACTTGAAAACGCAGATCTGAAAACGCCACTTTCAGCCCACCCCAAACGCCCACTTTACCATTTTTTAAAAAGTTATATAATTCAAAACTCAGTTAATCCTACAAAAATATATGTATGACAGATGAAGTACTAAGTAATAAATTCTTAAAATAGTAAAGTCTCTTTTTATCAAATAAGATATTTGGGATTCAAACCTTACCTACTCCAAAAACTAATGGGTGTCTTACCCTGTGATAAAAAAAATCATCATAGAATAGAAGTCATATATTGAAATTCTATCTTATCTAAAAGCAAGTAATAAATTCTTGGTAATCTGGTTATACCAGAAAAACATTTGATAGCAATACACCACCCATCAGGGCCCTTCCCTCCGGCTCCTTAAGGAACAACTTATCCTCCATGTAGTTTTGAATTTCCCTGATTGTTGCACTTAACTTTAGATCTTCACATGCTTTCAATTCTTGTAGAAAGTTGTTCCAGATGTAGCTCAGTACTTTGATGAACTGAGTTTTATATTTTTTCAAGAGAGCAAACCCTGCCATCTGTAAATCATAATTTGTTTTTTTACTCTAAGGGCTTTCAAATATTGTTTTGCTAATATCATTATGTTTCTGTATCAACTTACTTTCAGGAAGGCACTCAGTGCAACCGCTGTATCTCTATTGACAGGCAGAGTATTTAAGAACCTTGCAATCCATGCCCAACCTTCTTTCAGGCCATGTGTGTTCTGGAACCCTGTACTTCTGTCTGCCAAAACAATCATTCTTGGTAAGCTTCTTTTGCTTTCAGATATGAAGGGAGTAAGGGATAAAGGAAAGGTGTGACAATAGCACCATGTCAAGAGAGCTGGGGTTTTGTAAATTGCCCATTGCTAAAAATAAAGCATTTCAACACCTCAAAAGTCAAAAGCATAAGATCATAGTTGCAAACCTGAACTAGAGCCCCATACAATTTCATGTAGGACTCTAACCGTCTCAGATAGTCCTTGGTGCTCTCAAGCTTTCCGTCACTTTCTTTGTATCCAAGAACCTTATAATAAGCCCCCTTGCATTCAAATGCCGACTGCAGTAAGAAAATATAATTAAATATCCACGCATTAGCAGCAAAATCAGAAACAAAACAGCAATAACAAAAAATAGGCCAAGGAATTTAAACTTTTGACTAAGATAATTTATTGGATCGGTCATAGATAGAAAGGATAATTCAGAAAATTAAGAGAAATTTGGCAAATTTCAAACTCTCCCAACTTGGACTATTTTCAAAATGTTGGATTTAGGAAAATAGCTACATGTGTTTAAAAATAATTACCATTCAACTCAAAATATACAATCTGCCACTCCAATAAAAAAAAATTAAGCAAAAGAATGGAATGTAGATAAATTTATTCTCATGTCCACATAACTATTCAACATTTGAAAGTCACCATCAAGGCTCAGCACTGGTAAGAAGATCACAATTTGGTTCTCTACTACATCCAGTCAGGGGTCACTCAGGACTTTTCTTGTCTACTTTAAAGCAGGAACCTTTACTTAAGATGAGACTTCTAAGTAAATAAACCATATATAAAAGTCACATTTATTATTGAACTCAGCAATTCTCTTCAATCAAGATAACCAAACGATTATGCAATTTTTAAGGATTAGGAAGAACAAAACTCCAAAAAATAAACTTAATATCTAGCAGATTCTGATTTATTAGTAATATACTCCATTCCAACCATTCATAGGTCAACCAAGTATGCAAAATAAGTATAAATAAGGATGCCCATTTTTTATTTTTCCTTTAAATGCAATTTTTTTATTAGTAATTTACACATGCACTATTAGGTCTTGAACCCATGGCTTCATGCTCTAGATGCAATACTAACATGACATGACATGACAAATTCCCCAAAACACAGTCAAAGTTGAAGTGTCAAATTCAAAATAACCATATCATGACACTAAAAACATCAATAAATAGCTTCTCTGAGTTGATAAACATCACCTCTGAGTAGGTTATATGCTTTGGAACAGTGTAAATGCAGGCTCTGTGGAGTTCAGCAAGAAGGAGATCCATTGTATGTGGAACCTGATTCACATATCATAAAAATATAAGCAAATAAATGTAATTACATACAAGAGCTGCAGCTGGGTTTAAATCCTCTTCCAACATAACTAATGACACGATAATACTTTCAGACTAATGACTCAGAAATTAGGTTGGTTCAGCAAACCGATCTATTGAGCAATTTGCAGAGAAAATTCTATATCCTTCAGTAAATTCAGAAAACAACAGTTACTTTGGTATAACAAAACTTTGTTCTTAGATAATACTAACTCCAAGGAAAGGAGCATCTGATTGCTTTCTATAAACACATGCATGCAGCACAAGCACACACATACATATGAAGAAATGATATGCACCTTCCTTGTGATTAGGATTGCTGTGATTGGTGTGAGGGTTTGTGAAAAATGCATGTCTGTCTGTCTATTTCAAGAAACAATATATGAACAGTGAGCTACATCCTGAAGGCTATCCTCCTCAGTCATTTGAACCAAATTCATGAAATTCAAACCTTTTTTTTCAACTTTATACAAAAAGAAAGCCTTCCATGAAGGCTTCTAGAATTGGTATCCTTGAGATATCCCTAAAACATATTAAAATCAAACCCTAACCACAACCAATTACACCATTCAAAATCAAACTTCAAACCTTGTTTTAAAAGAAAATTCAGGCATAAACATTAACCTAGAAACTAGCAGTCCTCAATGTTACAATATCTTGAAGTTTTGAAACAAATTATTTAATTTTTACAACCACTGAGTAGCATCCTAATGTGTAGACGAAGGTAAAACACAGGAGCATCCAACTGTCACCAACCAATGATCTCATTAACGAACATCCATCCCTAAACACAATGAATTAAACATGTTTTACCTGTGAGGTAACAAGAACAATGACATACGCACAAGCAAAAGCATCATTATCAGGGCTGATACAATAGGAGAGAACCTGTACCATCAAAATTAGGAAATATATTAATATCATCTCTTTTAGTTTACTGTTTACTTAAAAAAAAGGATTTACTACCATTATCCTATAAGAACGAGAACAAATTTTCAATTTGAATTTCACCAAAGCATAATAGTCAGAATGTCTAAGGCCATCAAATGTCATGAAAAAAAAAATTATGAGCTGCAGAGCCTCTCAACAGTGACTCCAATGCTGTATTAAAATAAGAGGAAACAAATATTTAAATCCTACCATCAGAAAATTTTTATTTAACTCCATACTTGGACTCGTAGTATTTAGTACAGAACTTCTAGACTTGGCTAACCCTAATTTCCAAATTCTACATTCTCTTTTGTTTTGATGTGTATAAAGATCTAACTCTAAATGTTCTTTTTAAACTTAATTATCAAAAAAAAATTCTTTTGAACTCTTTCCAGATACCAAATAAAATTCCACATTTTCCAACTTTAAGCATGTTAACATGCATGTTCCAAAATTTTCTGTCTACTTCTGCCATTCTCCAAACAATCCAACCAAAAAATGAATCTAGGTAGAACACAAGAGCATGTCTTTGGCCAGATTTATGAAATTACCTTCTTTGCAAATGCTGCCATGCTGACAGATTGAGGGCAATGAGGATCATGGAAAATCTTAACAATTTCACATGCCTTTTTACTGCAATTGGTAAATCGATACAAACAAGATCCAGAAGTATTAGTTACTTTTATGGTGAAGAATTATAACTAAAATCAATGCCATGAATAAAACAAGAATTTGAGTTATTTAACAATGAGGTTTTCTTAGCATTAGAAGGGAATGATTCTTGTGTACAGCTCCTCAAGCTGAAGCTAAAGGATTGGATTCCCAAAGCCAATCACAGGGCCTTATAAGATACCATGCCAAATCAATAAAGTGTCTTTCAGGCTCAAACAGAAATAATACAACTACACAAAAATCATCTCAAGAATAAGGAAAACCCTCCTCTATCTAAAGAGGTTGAAGCAGCAACTACAAGTCTACAACATTCACAAATGAATGACAGATCATAAATCAGCCATCTTGATCAGTAGCAATCACTTTTTTAGTTCAAAGCCTTGAATAATACAGTAAATTTTTATTTTTATTTTAAAAAACCCTAAAGGCAGTCCAGGGCAAAAGGGCTGGCATTAATTTACTGGTCTGACCAGCTGTAAAGACAAGCAAAAACATTTTTTTTTAAACAAGGATAGCAAAAACTAAGTCCTTCGTATCAGAGACATGCTGCAATTCGCTGGGGTGAAGGGAAAACATTGATGCCGTTAGTATACTCATCATGATAACAAAATTTAGATAAAGTAATATAGATAATAAAGACGAACCAAAAAAAATTCTTTGATAATGAAACGTTTCGCTAGAATGCAGCAAAAATCAAATCCATCTCACCTAACAACTTTCGTTGACCTACGTATTTGATTTATCGACCTTTTAATAAGCTTTTCATAGCTGCTCAAATCCTAACAAAAAATAAGACCACATCACCTACCAATATAAAGGAAGCAAGTCACATAGCCTATAACTTAGACTTCAATAAAATAACAGACACAAAATGAGAATTCTAATCTACAATAATGGTACCTAGGTGAGTAATAAATAATAACATTAGCCTTTTCAATATATAAAGCCCAACTAAAATTTAGGAAAATATATATACTAATTCCAATTTTTCAAAACTTAATCCCTATAGTGTCAGCAATACCTTATTTTAAGTCAACCTCAAAGCCTGGTTTCTTTCATCTACCTCTTTAAATTTATGTAGTCTTGCCTGTTCAAAATTTAGAGCACTTTCTGCAGCCCAAAGTACTTTACCTACCATCACGTTGCCAATTGACGAGGGAAAAATATTAAATGAGACAAGTCACTAAATAACACACACAAAGCATGCTATAATAAAATCCATCAAGTATTCAAAAAATTTACTTGAAGTTCCTGCATTGGCATTCATTTGAAGTCCAGCATCTTCTTGTGCCACCCTAGCAACAACTCTAGTTGAGGTTTCACTAGCTAGCCTTTCTGCAGCTTCTTTCGCGGCTCTTCTCTCAGCTTCCAAAGCAGCTCTTTTTGCTTCCTCAACTCCAAGTCTGGCCTACATTCCAAAATATTTTTATTACTTAGAAGGATGATGGTATCAGCCCTGAAATTCCAATAGCTATACCAGAAGTACTTTGTCTCAATAGGAGACTGACCAGGAAGGGCACCAAATGGCCAGAAAACCAATTAGAAATAGTGGTAAACAAAATGCATCTGACGAAGAAATGGAATAACAAAGTCTTGTGTAGTTTAATGGAAAGCGTTCGCATAAAGTGCAAAAATGAAGCCCCAAAAAGCACAAGGCATGGCAAGCGCCAAAGGAGTTCCAGATTGCTCATAATCCAAGAGCTTTCAAGATAACTCGGCATGCATTTCAAAGGATATCTATAGGAATAACATGAATAGAGGAGGCTTGAAAGAACTAATATCAAAATGTTTAGCAGAAAAACATCAAACTGAAAGGTCAAGCCAACAAACCTCAGATTCTGCTTTAGCTTTTTCTTGGCGTAATTTTTCTTCATGGAAAGCCTTTTCCTTTCTTTTGGCCTCTTCATAAGCTACATCACTTCTAATTTTCCTTTCTTCTATTTGTGACCTCAGCTCATGGTCCTGCTGAACAGTAGTCAAGTGATTATCAAGTGCTTCTGCACTGCAATGATTGTAAGAAAATATCAAAAGACATTTCTGGGATTCTTTTAATTGATTTGACCCTTATGGAACCGGAAAAAAGGAAAAATTAAAAATTAAAAAAAATTTAAAAAAAAAAAAAAAAGCGGAAAACAAGCATCCATTAAGCCAACTAGGGAATGGGGAAAAAATTCAGATTTCAAGATTTATCAATATTAAATCAAATTGTAACATGCTCCAGCAAGCAGCAATAGATGTTTAAACACCATCTTTTGACAATGACAAGACAAAGGGCTTCAATTTATATATCAAAATACCTAAATCAAACTCCAGATTTATTCCCCTTTAGATAAAACATGAAGTTACTTTTTCAAATATATTTCTTATATCCACATCTTTTGCAAATGAGAACATTGCCAAGCATCAAAAGATCTCTAATAAAACCTACCAATGAACAATTTCAGTTGCCTACAACACCAACAAACAAACCCTTAGTCCCAAAATTTTGGGGCCGGTTATGGATCCTCAACATATTAATTAGGGCCAACCATATGTATTCTTTGTCTCTATCTAAAGTCATACTCTCTGTATTATTTCTACTAATGTGATCTTTGGTCTTCCTCTACCTTTTTTCGTTCCCTCAACTTGGATAACAATATTAAGTTACCTGCCCATTATTTCCCATTAATTACAGCTCTCCATCCCTCCCTCTGTCATTTGTTATTCTCTACTATCTTTTATAGAAACAAACAGAATTGAATCTATGAGAACGAAATCCATATAAAGGAATTGACAAATCATCAACTAAATGGATTGTGTCACGTTTGCATTCACTTGATAGGTTTATTACAAAGATGTGGTAAGAATTTATATATCACAGGCAAAGGTAGCAGAAAGACACAACTACAGAAACTAGGACGACATTCCAAAAACTCCACCATTTCATCAAAATAAAGAATGTCATCATGACATAGTAAATTGTCTTACATTTTGCGTTGGTATTGAGTATCAAATCTCCTATCCATTTCACATCTTGCTTCTCTGTATCTCTCAACTTGAATAAGGGCAGAAGTATACTTTTCACGTAAATCTGTCTCTAAAGCAGAAATTTTGTTCCTGATCTCCTCCTGCTCATCAATCAAAATACTATGTTTATGCACCAAGCAAAAGGGAAAAATATTAATGAAACATTTACAAACAGACATAAATCAAATCATGGGTTTCTTTGCTATCTATGACACCTCAAAAAGGTCAAATATGAGTAAAGAACAAAAGATAAATTCATTTATTTCTTTGCATCCACGTTTAATATTATAAACTCACTCATTTTTCTACTAATCCAGGCTTAACAAAGAATTGTATAGCAAACAGAAAAGGAAGGCTCCATAACTAAGTGTGAATGGAGTAGTACAAGAACCAGAAGTAGCAGCAACAGAAGTAGATTATAAAAATAACCTTATGGATATGGATGTAGAGAAGAAATAATCATAATTTTCATGTCATGTTTCTGAAACAATAGTGTAATGTAATGTATAGCACTCAATTTACTTTATTTTTCAAGATAGATTGTCTAGAAAAATCCAAAAGAAATAGCATTAAAATTGATTTTTATAGACCAATCAGAATAGACCCCTAGGATTTATAATTGCCTCAAAAAGTCATAACAACTTAATGAAAATTAAACTTTTTTGCCGAAAATGCATAAAATTGAAACATATATTAGAACATTCTTGAAATAGAAAATGATTCCTTCTAAATTTTAAATCCATTGAATTTCATCTTCTTCTTCTTTTTTCTTTTTTTTCTTTTTTATTTAGGGAAAAAGAAAAAGGTTTTGAATCTTTAGCTCAATCTATAGCAAGTGGAAAATACAACAATGAGTACGCAATCAAAATCAACACTGATAGCTACATACCTTAACTTGAAGGTGATTTTCATGGCTTAGCTCATGCAAAGCAGTTCCTACTATTCCCTCTTCGTCCATCAAGTAGGAGCATTGGTTTTCAAAAGTCGACTCGCCATCACTGTTATTGGAAGGTAAAAAATGAATGAATACCATCATTAAAAAATAAAATTCCAAACCAAACACCCATTTATATCGTCAAACAAAGTTTCCCCTGTTAAAAGAAAAACAAGAAGAAGAAGTTAGCACCTCAAACTTCCATACTCCTCAACCTCGCTTTCAGTGTTGTCATCATTCTCATCCACAGAGAAGCGCATTGTATTGGAGAAATCTCTAAACAGAGTTCAAGATGAAAAATGTTCATACTAGCAAAAAAATAACAACATGCATGTATATATTTATGAAAAAAAATGTGATACCTAGGTCCTGTTTTGGCAAATTTAGGTGCAGAGAGATGGAGCTTAATTTGCAGTGAATTAAGTTCTGATAACATATCATCAAACTTCCAATCCGGCTCGGGATCTATGGTGATTCCATCAAATCTTTGGGGACAATTACAACACCCCTAATTGAATACAGAATTTTCTCAATAATTAGAAGAACAAAAGAAGGATCTCAAATGGACCAAACAGAGAGAGCGAAAGGGAAACTGACATTGTTATCTATAAACCTCATGGAGTAGGAACGGATTCGCCTTTGGAATTAGGGTTTTTCAAATTTCAATGGAGGAAGAGAGAGTCTGAGTGAGAGTGAAAGCCATTGTTTTGAGGGTTTTATTTTGTTTTCTGAAAGTAGCGTACAAAAAACGCAAAAACCCGCGTTTTTTTATTTTTAAATTATTTTTTTTTTGAAAGTCGGTGACATTTCCTTCCCCTTAACTCTTTTACGCTAGAGCAGTTATCTTTACTCTTAAGATTTGGGCCCTTTTGGGGTATATTTAATACCCCAGAACTGGGCCTTATATGCGATTGAAGATTATTACCTTAATGTGTTTTTGGTTTTTGTTTGTTGTTGAGTACTTATTCATTTTTAATTATTCAAGACTTTTTTTTCCATTTTTATTGACATAGGGGAACTGTTAATCAAATCTCATACGGGCAACTAATCCCAGATCATTTATTCAACAATAAAAAAATTTATTAGTTGAGTTAACTAAAACCCACCATTATTCAAGGCAAATGACACAAAAATGCAACTTGAGAGACTTTTATATTGACATTGTAGAAGGTAAATGATTTTCGACATCAAGACCATCTTTTGTCACGATAATAAATTTGGAAACTGAAAGTTAGCTCTCATGTTATTATCATTTTCCTGCTTAAGATTTAATCAACATCATATACTATATAATAAAATAAAATACATAGTTGTTTCAAGTCACTACATAATTCTACAACAAGTTGACACACCTTCATTAATTATTAATTACTATGATAGTTTTATTTAGCCAAAAAACTTTATTAACTAAGTTTCAAGAATTTGAAATTTTATGACCAAAAATCTCAATAAATTTAATATTTATTTTATTTATTTTAAAAATTTTAATCATCTATCACAATTTTACATTTTTAAATATATTTGCCGGCAACATATTGTCTCTACATGGCTCAATATATATATATATATATATATATATATATATGTGGGTGTGTTTTAAAGGACTCACGTATTATTATAACAGTTACAGACTTACAATAATATTATAACTTTTTTTCCTTTGGCATAAAATTTTAAGTTAATCTATATCGCAGAGACTAGTAGTAGTAGGTAATATTTTTGGGAGTCAGAATCAATAGGAAATATGCGTTGGCAGTATATCCATTCAAAACATAAAACTTTGAGCATTTCTAGAAAGTCTTCCTGGCTGCTGCTAAAAATCAAAATCAAATTCTCCAAATATGTGTGTATATGTATTAATCGCAATAGTGAAATACAATTTTCATTTTTTAACCAATCGCACATACTGCTGGCATCCAAAAGGTTGGAAATACAAATGGATATACACTTTTCTGTAGTAAAACATCTATAATTATCATTTATGTCAATTAATTTGTTATTTCGCCAAGAATCTTGTAGTTAATAGTGTTCTTGGGCAAATTGAATAACAATAGTATGTAGGTAGACCTATTCTTTAGATGCCATGTACAGTAAAGTTGGTTAGATTCTTCAAATATGATTGACTTAACAACGTACTGATTCACGATTTCAACTTTGCAGTCCATGTTCATGTTTCAGCCTTGAGCACACTGCAACAAGATTTCATAATCGTGAACCGCTTATCCACCATTTAACAATTCAATGCATGTGGAGTATCAAGTCTCAAAATGAGGATGAAATTTATGAAATCTTCAAAGAAAAGCCAACCCAATCATGTTTGTTATAGTGAGTACAGAATGCTGCATAAACCCCTAAGTTCCAGAACAAAAACAAGATGCCTGCAAATTAAAAGCATACTTATGATGATACTCTTTTTCTACCAAGAAACTGCTCTGCAGATATTCTCATAGACCCCTGCAAATTCCAAAAGCGTATCAGTGTACATGAGCAAAAATAAATAAAGATATAAGAATATTCTAGATGTGGAAATGAGAAAGCAAACGGGTGATGGTGCATCTCAAGAATGAGCAAAAAAACATAAAAACCAAGATAAGAAGACGAAGAAGAACAAAATAAGACAATTATATCCGCACCATAATACTTCAAAGAGATAGACTTCCCTTGGCATCACTATTTAGATTCCCAGTGCATAAATAAACAAAGTAACCAAACTCAAGAACCTTTACCTATATCTCCAAGTCACCTTAGAAGTAAGTTAAAAAAAGAAAGAAGAAAAAAAAATCCAAGGACCTTGTTGCTCACAACTAACCAATGACATTACCACCAAACCTTCACTTGCGGAAGATTAAAAAAATTGCATTCCTTATTAACCGCCTAAAAATACAAATACAACTATAACTCCTTATATGCTATGGACTCAAGCAACAGTACCCCTACCCCAAACCCAAACCTAGATTTAAGAAAATAATAATCAGTTCAAATATTATTATTGTTATTTTTTTTTTATAGTTGGATGGTGGAGGTGGAGGGTTTGAATCATGAACGTCTTTGTTAGAAACACTAGAAGTTGCCAATTGAGCCACAAGACTTCTTTTTTTGGATAAGAATACACAAAGGAGCCTAAAGAATTACAAAGGAAAGAAATATCTACATTCTACATGTGTAATGACTGAATGATTCAATGAAATCACTATCCATAAGATGCAATGCATAAGACCACACCACGGATATAAAGAACTATTGATGATTACTAGCAACTGAGTCCTAGTGTATTCCACATCTTCAAAAGTACATCAATTCCTTTCCTCCATATAGTTCACAACAAATATAAAGGAACAAGATTCCAGAAATCTGAAGAATGAGTAGCTCCCCAATTCTGCCGCCCACATGATAGATCAAAGACCTTATCGGGTAATACCCACAGGATCCCAAAGGACCTAAAAACATAACTCCACAACCCAAATGCCACACTAGTCACTATAATGTATCAAAAGATGGTCCACCATCTCATCACTACATCTGCACACACCACCAACTCACAAAGAGTAATGCCTCTTGAGAAGGTTCTCACATGTAATAATTTTCAATCAAGCCAGTCTATACAAAGAAGGAAACTCTCCAAAGAACCTTTTTTTTTTTTGATAAGTAACGAAAATTTTATTAAACAAAAGAAAACAGCCAACCCGAGTACATTGGGGATGTACTATGGGGACATAAATCAATAACCAAGGTTACAATGATCAAATAAAACAGGAAGGGAAGAACAAGAAAAATGACAAAATACCACACTCCAATCCAGGAGAGTGTGTAAAAAAAAAGACTTAAACTCTAACATAGAGCGTTCACATCCCTCAAAGCTTCTAGCATTCCTTTCGCACCAAATACACCATAACAGGCAATGAGGCACAATTCTCCACAACTCTATATTTCTATGCCGTCCAAACTTACCCTGCCAAGATTCAAACAACTCAATAACCTTCTGAGGCATAACCCACTGAATTCCAAACAAACAAAACACCAACGACCACATCTCACAAGCAATGGGGCAATGAAGAAGAAGATGCTCAACTGACTCCCCACACTTCTTACACATATAGCACCAATCAAGAACTAGCACACGTCGTTTGCGGAGGTTATCTGTTGTTAAAATCTTTCCTAAGGAAGCAGACCATGAAAAGAAAGCAACCCTTGGAGGAACCTTTGATTTCCAAATTATTTTCCAAGGGAAAGATAAGATGGTATGAGGGTAGAAAGAAAGATAGAATCCTCGAACCTCAAACCCTCTACTCCTTGCTGGTTTCCAACAAACCCGATCTGGACCCAAACCCCGTACCGTCGTAGAGTAGACCATATCCATAAACAGATCAAAGGATTCTTGCTCCCAATCCTGTGGAGGACGACGAAATTTAGCATCCCAATGAATTCTCCCACCAGACCAACACATAACCTCCGCTACTGAAGAATCCTTTGTTCTACTAATACAATAAAGTTCCGGAAAAGCCTCCTGGAGAGTAAGATCACCACACCACACATGCTTCCAAAACTTCACTCTAGTACCATCCCCCACATCAAAAAGGAGTTTAGAAAAACTCATCCAGCCACTCCTAATATGTCTCCACAAACTAACACCATAAGCACTGGTCACCTTTTTCGTGCACCAACCACCCCAATCATTCCCATATTTCACCTCAATAACCCTCCTCCATAGAGCTTCAGTCTCCATGCCATACCTCCATAACCATTTTCCTAACAAGGCAGAATTAAAACTCCTCAATCGTCTAATACCCAACCCCCCAACCTGCAGCGGCTTACAAACCTGAGCCCAACTGACTAAGTGTAATTTAGGTTCACCATTAATGCCACTCCACTGAAAATCTCGTTGTAGCTTCTCCATACGATTAGCCACCTTCCCAAGTAAAGGCAAGAGGGAAAGGAAGTATGTAGGTAAGGAGGAAAGAGTACTTTTAATAAGAGTTACCTTACCCCCCCTTAGAGAGATACAACCTCTTCCAGCCTGCTAATCTCCTTTCCATCTTCTCCAAAACAGGATTCCAAACTGACAACTCCTTAAATTTAGCTCCTAACGGTAGCCCCAAATATCTTAATGGAAGAGAGGATTGCCGACAACCCAACATCCCCACCAAAACATCCATATTATGCACCACCCCTATAGGAACCAACTCAGATTTCCCCAAATTAATCCTTAAACCTGAAACCTCCTCAAATCTAGCCAGAATTGCTCTCAAACTAGCTATTTGCGTAGGATCAGCATCACAAAAAATAAGAGTGTCATCAGCAAATAAAAGATGAGACACCATCACCGAGTTACCAGCTGTATTACCAACAGAGAAGCCTGAGAATTGACTAGTAGTAGCAGCCACATCCAACATACGACTCAAATCCTCCATAACAATATCAAAAAGCAACGGAGACAAGGGGTCCCCTTGCCGAATCCCCCTAGAATTACCAAAGAAATCAAAAGGACTACCATTAATCAAGATGGAAAATTTAACAGTAGAGATGCAACACATTATCCATTTTCTCCATTTCTCTGAAAACCCACATCGCTGAAGCATATACATTAAAAAACCCCAACTCACATGATCATAAGCCTTCCCCACATCCAACTTACACAACACTCCTGGAACACCTGACTTCAACCTACTATCAATACATTCTGAGGCAATTAAAAAAGAGTCCAATATCTGTCTACCTTTCACAAATGCATTCTGAGAATCTGAAATAAGCCCATGAGCCACCCTTCTAAGACGATTGGCTAACACCTTAGAAATAATCTTGTAAATCCCACCAACTAAGCTAATAGGTCGAAAATCTTTGATCTCCACAGCATCTACCTTTTTGGGAATAAGAGCAAGAAAAGAAGCATTAAGGCTCTTCTCAAACACAGCCTGGGTATGAAAGTTTTGAAACACTGCCATAATTTCAGCCTTCAAAAAACACCAACAAGCCTGAAAAAACGCCATAGAAAAGCCATCCGGGCCAGGAGCCTTATCACCCTTAAAGTCACTAATCACCCCAAAGAACCTTAACCCCCACCCCCCCCCCCCCCTTCCCTCCTATGGATGGCTTTCCAAGGGAAAGACATGGGAATGAACCCCTTAGTGTCTCATTAAAAGATCGAATAGTGAAGTCGCCACTTCTCTTTAACTGCCATCTCATCCTATCTGCCCCCTTTCTAATGGGAACATGAGATTCTAACAAATGGAGGAATGAAACCACCCCTTCTATCTCCCCATCATTACAATTTGAAATTTCTCATAAATCCCACAAGACCCTTGGCATAATCAGCTCAATTCCATAAAAGCTGAAAGAGGAGCAGCCCAATTTATGCCAATCCTAAACCTATCAAAAGATGGTCCACCATCTCCTCACTACACATCTGCACACACCACCAACTCACAAAGAGTAATGCCTCTTAAGAAGGTTCTCACATGTAATAATTTTCAATCAAGCCACTGTCTACCCCTTAGTGTCTCATTAAAAGATTGAATAGTGAAGTCGCCACTTCTCTTTAACTGCTATCTCATCCTATCTCCCCCCTTTCTAATGGGAACATGAGATTCTAACAAATGGAGGAATGAAACCACCCCTTCTATCTCCCCATCGTTACAATTTGAAATTTCTCATAAATCCCACAAGACTCTTGGCATAATCAGTTCAATTCCATAAAAGCTGAAAGAGGAGCAGCCCAATTTATGCCAATCCTAACCCTATTCATGGAAACCATATATGGTTCTTCAACAAGGGGGTTTGGTGAGGATAAAATGTGTTGGACAGCTAGCAGAGATAAGGGGTTCATGGTTAATGATTACTATAGAATTTTAGTTGGCAATACTATCTATGGTTTTCCTTGGAAAAGTATTTGGAAGCAGAAGATTCCCTCTAGAGTAGCTTTCTTTGTTTGGACTGCTGCCTTAGGGAAATGCTTGACGATTGATAATTTACGAAAAAGAAGGTGTGGATTTTGGATTGGTGCTACATGTGCAAGAGAAATGGTGAATCGGTTGACCATCTCTTCCTTCATTGTCCTATTGCTACGAATCTATGGTCTATGGTTTTGGGTTTATTTGGAGTAACTTGGGTTATGCCGTGTACTGTTTCGGGGCTGTTAGGGTGTTGGCAAGGCAGTTTTGGTCGTCATCGAAATAGTTATATTTGGTCCATCGTTCCTCATTGCTTAATGTGGTGTCTTTGGAGGGAGAGAAATAGTAGATGTTTTGAAGATATTGAGCGATCTATTCCGGACCTTAAGCTATTACTTTTTAGAACTTTAGTGGATTGGTTGTTTGCTTTGCAAAAGCAATCATTCCCTTCTTTTATTGATTTCCTAGACTCTTGCAATTTTTGTATTTGATTTCTTGACCCCTTGTACACTCCCTGTGTACTAGGGTGCTCCTTTTTGATATCAATAAAACTTATTACTTATCAAAAAAAAAAAAAAGCCACTGCACATACAGTACATGAAAGCCCAAGAAGAGGCTAGAAGAGTTCTCAGATTAATATAGTGCATCCATCTTCAACAAATTGTTTATAGCCAAAATGCAATAGATGATTCACCTAAGGCCCATCAGATAGCAAATTCACTCATTATGTAATCAGTCCAAGAAGATAGGTCCATATAGGCTAAGTATGAAGTTGCACAGCTGGAACGGAAAGGGGTCCTCAGCGAGTGGCCTTCTTCCTGTGTACAGCTGCTCACGATCGGATTCTCACGTTGAATAATCTCAAGCTTAGGGGTCGCATTTTGACAAATTGGTGTTGTATGTGTTGTTGTGATGGGGAGTCGGTTGACCATCTCCTCCTTCACTGTCCTGTTACTCATACCTTATGGACCTTCATGCTTCAGGCTTATGGTATTCATTGGGTTATGCCAGGATCGGTGGCGGGATTGTTGTCTTGTTGGCATCAGTGGCTCGGGAAGCACAACTCAAATATTTGGAATTTGATTCCAGGGTGCATAATGTGGACTGTTTGGTTGGAACGGAATCGTCGCTCCTTTGAGAACAAGGAGAAGACGTTGGATGAGTTGAAGGTTTTAAGCCATCGTAGTCTTTTTGAGTGGTCTTGTTGTTGGGGTTTTACTGAGTCTTCGTCTCTTCCAGAGTTTTTGTCTTCCCTTAGTTTTTCTATCTGATTTCCCTCTTCTTTGTTTGCCTGTTTGTTTCTTCTGTTTCTTATTGTTCATCATCATGAACATCTTGTATTTTTCATCTTTTATTTATTAATAATAGTTCTTATATTACCTATCAAAAAAAAAGTATGAAGTTGCACACTCAAACTAGCTACAAAAGTTTGATCTTACAGTTTCAACTCATTTCCTCCACATCTCAGCCCTATATGTGGTTAGTAAGAGGAAAAAAAAAAACAAGCTTCAACAAAAGCTTTCACTGTTAACACCAGCTTCAACAAAGCTTTCGCTTTTAATACCAGCTTCAACAAAGCTTTAAAGTTTAAACAGCCCAAAATGAAGAACTTTAAAACAAGACAGGCAACTCAAACAAAGTCTAGAAAGAATTTTCTGGACACTGTTAGATTAAATTATTAAACTCACTATTTTCGAACACTTTTAAGACAATCGGTAATTTATCTCCTTTTTTATAAGTTTTTTTTTTTTTATAATTCAGTAATTAAACTCTTGGCATTGATAATTTATCATAATATCATCTTCGGTTCAATTCCTTGTGTCCACCTTACCTCCCATTTTAAAAAACTTCTGCGTATTGGGTCCCACTTAAGTTCAAGCGACCCATACGTGAAGTTCGATCAAATAATTAAATTCACCATTTCCTAACTGTTCAAACTAAATCGTACAAAACACACACACACCCAAGAAACAAACATAATCATGGGCCATATATAATTACTAATCACAATCAAATGAAGCACCATAGTTCATTAATTTTGCACAAACATACAATAAGTTGATGATTATTCAAATTAATGAAAATCAAATTTAAATTATTTAGTAACAATCAACAAATAAATTTCATCAACTTGCATCTAAAAAGATGAAATGAAAGTAATAGAAATAAGGACCAACCTGACTTTCTTGACGAGAATGGCTTTGAGCTTGCGAGCAAGGTCCTGGGATCGAATCTTGCGCTCGAGGTTCTTGCGAGCCAAGATGCGCTTCTCAGAGTTCTTGATGTGGTGCCTCTGCTCCTTCTTGATCAGTCGTTCGATGCCGCTCGATTGCATCTTCCTCTGCATCCACGTCAACGCTTGCTCCAAGTTACCGTCCCGGACCTTCACTCGGATCCCCCTCCATTGCTGAGTCTGATAATGGTTCCCTCCCCAACTCACTGAGTCAATGCTCCCACTCTGACTTGGCCCTCTCAAAAGCCTCCATGCCTGCCTCGCCACTGAGTTCATTTTCGATGAAACTAGTCGCTAACCCGTGCGATGCACGGGATAATTAAATAAAATTGAGTTAAAAATGAAGGAAAATAAATAATTTAGTTCAAAATAAAGGTTCAACTAAAAAATTTGTAAAAAATACAATTAGTTTTTACTTTCTTTGAAATTGAACCTAAAAACAGAACCGTACATATGTGGGGACAATGAAAATATTATCATGATGAATGATTTGAAAATTCACAACTACATTAAATTTAAAGAACAAAGACATTTGTTTCACAGCATTATATTAAATGATTAAAGCCCTTAAAATGAGTGAGGAAGACACAAACTTTTGCAGACCAAGAACTGAGAGTAATTTGGTAGAATTGTAAAGTAACGCTTTCTTTCATATGCCAAAATATCATCCAAAGTATAAAGTGTTAATGGAACCGTAGAACATGAAAATATATGCTCACTAAGATACAAATAGCTTAATTAAATTTATGACTAATCAACAGCAGCATGGTGTGGAAATTGTTTACCAAAAAAAAAGTAGTATCTAACAATCAAACATATGTATCTAACAATTCTAACCATAAAGCAACTACAACATGAGCATTTGGTTCAAAGTATTAAAACAATAACTAAATTTACAAAATGCCCTTTATATATATTTGTAGTGATAGAGATTCACAACAATGGAATTTCCCAGCAAAGCAATTCATTTTTATTTCTAATTGAAGAAACAAAAACACAAAGCATAATAAGAAATGAATGTGCTAAAAAAAAGCAACTGGTGACAAAACATGACACTATGGTTGTAGTTTTAAAATACAGCATGTGACAGTATTGGTGGTTTTTCTTTAGCGTCTATCAGAATTGAACCAAAAGACAGAGCTCCAATTAAAAACCACAGGAATCAAAACAATCATCCACACCACACCACAGCAAAGCAATTCAATGTTATTTCTAATTGAACAAACAATTACAATGTCTGCACCTCTGCTAAGCCTGTCCTACCTGGATTCCAAAAGATAAGTTGCAAAACAACAAGGCTTTGAACATTTACATTCCAAGTTATTTCCAATCAGTTAGTGGGCATGGTTGCCTAAGCCAGAAGTACAATTTCACCACAACTAACTGGGTATTAATTCCACCTATAGCTTATTTCATAAATTAAAACCTCCCCTAAGCATAAAAATAAGACACAGAAAAGCAAAACGGTAGGAAGGAAAGTATAAAAAGTAAAAGAACCTAGGAAAGTTGACCCACAATTCTCTGATTTGCCAAAGTACACTCCATTAAACCCGTGAATTACAAGAACAGCGCAGAGGTATAGATAAGAGTTAAAGAGTCCATATCCGTATCAATTTTCCTGGGCTTTTCTCTCTCTCTCTCTCTCTCTTTCTGTTTCTCAATTAATCAATTATATCTCTGTCAAACACCCAAACTCTCAGACCAATAATAAAGATTCAATTTTGAATATGTGTTTGTCTTCCTTATAATATCAGAAACTGAGATATGTGTTCAAACCGAGCAGCAAACCATTACTACCAATCCATATAACAAAATGTAATAAGGAAAACAAAAATCATCAAGCAAAAGAATGGAGCACAAAAAGAACTGAGATTTGGAGATACCTCAACCGAAGCAGCCACGTTCTGTCAGTATTTATACACTGTGAGGAGAGGAAGACAAGAAGGAAGGAACTCAGATACACTGTGAGAAAGAAAAAGGCTCTTCTTCGATCCAGAGAGTTTGCGGTTGTTGTGGGTGGTGCTGGCGCTGAGGAAGGAGATCTCTGCTGGTTTGTGGGTATAGTGGGCTTCTGTTGGTTTGTGGGTATGGTGGGTTTTGACTGAGGAAGAAGAAGGCAGAGACTGGGTTTTGCGTTTATAGGATTTTAGAAATGTTGCGTGAAAAGGTTTTTTTTTTTTTTTTTTTTTTTTTTTTTTTTTTTTTTTATATTTATGTTTTTTTTTAATATTATGCCGACGTGGAAAAAGTTTAAGAGATTTTAGTTTTAATATTAGATAATAATAATAATAATAATAACAATAATAATATATTGATATATTGATTGAGGCCTTCTCTTTGTTTCAACGAAAATTGATACGAGTTTTCGGGATTGCTTTTCAACACATGGGTTAGGGGACTCATGGCTTATTAAGCTCAGACCCATAACCTAAACTGGTCTAGGTTGTATAATTAGATCACTATATAATTCCATTAAAAAATTTGCTATTAAGTATGTAATTAAATTTTCCTAAAAAAAAAAAAGAAAGTATGTAATTAACTAATGAAAAAAATGATTCTCAAAAAAATAAACTAATGAAATTTTTTTACTAATTTAAAGATTTTTTTAATGTGAGAAAAATATTTTTAGTGGTAATTTTTTAATGAAATTTGATTAAAAACTTGAGTTGAATAAATTTAAAATTTAGAGAACTCAATTAAACGAAAGCAAAATTAGATGACTAAGTTGAATTTCAGTCAAAATTAGAGAGTGTAATTTGCATTTTAACAAAAAAAAATTTATCTTATAACTTACTGCTTATAATTTGTTGTGAAAATATTATAAATGTGTGGATTTCAGTTAACTAAACTTTTAATACCTTTATAGTCCAATTGGTGACCCATTAATTAAATCAATTAAGGCTATGAAGGAGCCGAGCAAATATGTTTATTAAAAGTTTCTTGTTCATGTAATTTTATTTCAAACATAAGCTCATCACCAAACAATATTACATGCTCAAGCTTGGTTCGTTTTCTTATCAAACAAGTTCAAGCTTTTTCATGAGCTACTTAATTAGCTTATTTTTTGTTTCCATATATAGTAAAACTATGATTTGAAATTTCTTAAACCTTCACAAATCTAAGTTTTTACTAGGAGTTTCAAGTGTTTTTTTTTTTTTTTCAACCCAACCTTGTTAAGTTAAGAAATTCTCAACCCAACCTAACTTATCACATATGTAAAAATCAACCCAATCCAACCTACACAAGGTTTTTTTTTTTTTTTTTTAGAATGAACTTGTGTGATTTTATTAAGGTAAATCAGCTACATCCGATTGTAAAAACGAAACAATATATGATAGGACATCTTCCATCCATACTTGAAAATCTGGTATGTGTATAGCATGTTTTGCCAAATTATAAGCTATACTATTGCCGCTTCTCTTAATGTGAGAATACAACAATCTTACAAAATTATTTGCAAACAACCTCACATCCTCTACCAATAAACCCAGTGGGGATAGATTATGGTCTTCTGCCTTCAAAGGTTGAATCAGACCAAGAGAGCCCCCTTTGAGTATGGCATTTTGGGAACCTAGTTTGTGTGCAAACTTCAATGCTTTAAGTGCTGCCAAAGCTTTTATCTCATCTGCCTTGTAAGCTTGATTTATTTTTTCTACACAAGATGCCATAATAGCTCCATTATTGTTCCTTATTACAACTCCAATGCCTGACATGTTTAAATTACCGAACACGGCGCCATCAAAATTAACCTTAATAAAACCAGATTGTGGAGGACTCCACCTTGTTCCTCCAATGCCATTGCTCACAACCTTCATCTCTACAATCTGCGTGTTTGCTTGGTATTGCGCCAACATAGCTTTTGATTGTTATGCAACCTGATGAAGTGGACTGACCTAAATGTTCATTCGGACTTTATTCCTCTGACTCCAAACACTCCAAGCCGTATAAGCAAACAGCTCCAAGGACATTCTTTTCCCAACCATCCATGATAGCAACTCCTTCACACCCAAGAACCCAACTTCATGCTTGAAACTCCATTCTTCCTAATTAGCCCACACCACATCCAACTCTGAACATGACCATAGTGCATGCTTTGCTTCTTCGACAGCTAGTTTACACCTTTCACAGATTAAGTAGGCTACTATTTTCCTACGCATCAGAGCTTGTTTGGTTGGCAATGCATTACGACAAACTCGCTAAATAATTTTTTTTACCTTTGGTGGAACTTGCATCTACCATATCTCTTTCCAAACCTTCTTGTCATAGATTGGGAGAGCTCGTGGATAAGCTTGCATCTCTGACTCCTCTTTAAGGAATCTATACCTAGACTTGCACGAATAGTGGCTGGAGGTGGAATAAGGCCAATATAAGGTGTCCTCTGCTACACTTTGGCTAAGGGGAATTTTCTTGATCAACTCCGCATCCTCTACCACAAATAGACTGTCAACCAGCTCTTCATTCCATCTTCTTGTGACTGGATCAATAAGTGTATCCACGTTGTGATTTTCAAAACTCTCTAAAGGATAACTTGGTTGCAATGGTGGGTGTTTTCTTGGCAGCCAACATTGCTGCCAAATGTTAATTTTTTTCTCCACTTCCTATCCTCCATATTGCTCCCCTTTGAATGATGTCTCTCTCTCTAAGGATATACACAAGGTTAAGTTGAGTGGTTGGGATGTGCATTCATGTTTTATGCCTTATAAAAAATTGGATTTTCATTAATTATTTATTTATTTTTCAATAAATTGTTATAATCCGTATGATATGATTAAATTATATTCAGAATTTCCAAATTCATCAAAAATAATTCTTAAAATACCAAAATCAATCAAACTACAAAAGTTTAAATAAGGATAATACACTATGGATTGTGTTGGGTTAGAGGGGTTAAAAAAATTATTAACTTAATTCCAAGCGGACCCAACATTCAAAATAAAATTCCAACGTGAGGCGTTGGGTTGGTGGATTTGATGTCAGGGCCGACCCTAGGCCTAAACGATTTAGGCCATGGCCTAGGACCCCCGAATACAAGGCCCCAAAATATAGGGGCAATAATTTTTTTTTTTTAATTTTTTTTATTATTTTAAAACTAAAAGAAGTATGTGAGTAATGTTGTATATATTTCTCCCCACTCTTAAGAAGGCCTAAAAAAATTAGAGTTTTATTAGTAATACTACATGTTTACTACATAAGTCTTATAAATTGATATGTAACCAAACCAATAAGTAATTCAATACTGATTTATTCTTTTATTGAAGTACCACACCATTAACACATAAATTGTAAGCTTTTTATAATAAAATTTGTGGTAATTTTATCATGTTCTCCACAAAAAATTAAAAATTAATAGAAATTCAATCCAATCACCATCAAGCGAGTGATAAGTACTAAAGTCACTACACATTTATAACCAAAAACCTTACAAAGTAATATAGCAAGAATTTGATTAGTGCCACTTGAACAATATAATAAATGAATTTATAAACAACTTTTTTTTATAAGTACTCTGTTTCTCTGGCACTGAAGCAGGGAGACTGTGATCTCTCGTCTTTAAGCTAGTAGAAGTGATTGGTTCCTTCTTGTAAGGCGTTTGTTCCCTAAGATAACAGTGTTATCGGTAGGGCTAGTGGGTTTTTCTTTTTGGGGTCTGGGAAACACTGAGAGGAAGGATGGAAAACTTAACAAAGGATTGGTGCAAGCTGTCGTTAAATGATAGAGAAGGAGGTAAACTCGCAGTAAAGAAGGACAGAGTATCTCATGAGTTCGCGTTTGTGGCAAGATTCCTAACTAAGAGAGTGTTGAATACTGAGGCGATAATCAGAACTTTTAGCCCTCTGTGGCGATCAAGGAATGGCTTTAAGGTTCGCAACGCAGGTGACCACATTCTGATTTTTGAGTTTGACAATGCGGAGGAGGTTGAAAAAATTTTGGCAAGCGAGCCATGGAGTTTCGACAGGCACTTGGTCGTTCTTCAAAAATTGGCTAATGCAATCCCAGTCCATGACATGGCTTTGAACACAGTATCTCTTTGGGTACAAGTCCATAACATACCGATCAGTTTTTTAAACAAGGGAGTAGCAGAGGATTTATGTGACTCAGTGGGGAAAGTAGACCGTAGTACAAGCGATGTGGAGGTTGATAGAGGTAGCTTCTTCCGAGTTCGTGTGCGCGTAGATATTTCTATCCCTCTCTGTAGAGGGCGGGTTCTCTCCATTGAAGATGAAGAAGAGCATTGGGTAACGTTCAAATACGAACGTCTGCCCAATATATGCTACTGGTGCGGATGTTTGGACCACTCGAACAAGGATTGCGATAGGTGGATTGAAAGCGAAGGAACTTTGAAAGAAAGTGACCGTGAGTATGGGGCTTGGATCCAAGCAGCTGTAACTCCGACGAACAGGAGGACAGTGGTAGTCGTACCGGGGTTCTACGAGAATAGAAAACAGAGGAAGCCAACTCCGGTCAGGCCGGGGACAGAGGAAAGTTCAACGTCGACGAAGGAGCGCCGAGAAGACGTTATAGAAGGGCAGCAAAAAGAAACGGCTAGGGCAGAAATTAAGGAGCATGTAACTGAAGAAATAAATGCGCCGGGGTCATCAATTCTCCAAACGGCTAAGGAAGGTAATCACGGAATTAAAGAGGATATTATTGACAGCCAATTATTGGAGATTGACAGAGAGTTAAATAAGGTTGTAATCACTGGGGGCGAAAAAAGGGGAGCTTTAACCAATAATAAGGAGGTTGGCGTGGACTTTCCAAATAAAGATAATGAAGGGAAAAACAAATCAAGTAACTCTGAAGGGGTATCTGAGGCAGCTGCAAATCACGTGGCATTTATAAGTGAAAATCCTGTTAGTAATTCTGAAACACAGCAACCCGTAGAGCCTGGAAAAAATTCTAGCCGTGCAAGGAAGGGGCAAACCCTAACTAGAACTTGGACTAGAATTGCAAGACCTGCACAAGAATCTGAAGATGGAAGGAAAAAAGAGAGTGGCACACGGGCTAAACGGTCTTTCATGGAAGTGGATGGGAGTGAAGTTCAAAATAAAAAAAGGCTGGTTCTTTACAACAGCAAAACAAATTTACTAGTGGCGGAGGCTGATGGTCAACCCCGCCAAGAGCAATGAATCTCCTATGTTGGAACTGTCGGGGGCTTGGGAAGCTTCCGACAAAACAGGAGCTCGGGGATTTAATCCGGGCACAAGATCTTTCAGTTGTGTTCTTAGCCGAAACATGGCTGGATAAAGCAAGGCTAGAGGAGATACGAAGCAAGATGAAGTTTGGTGGTATGATTGAAGTTTGTCGTGATACGAGAGGGGGGGGGGAATTGTGATTTTTTGGAAAAAGGATGTCGACTTTTCATTGGGCACCTTTTCTCCAAACCACATTGATGGTATTTTGAACAAAGGTAAGGAGGATGAATGGAGGTTTACGGGATTTTATGGAGAGCCAGAAACACAGAATCATCACTTATCTTGGACCTGCCTTCGAAGACTTAAGAACAGGAATTCTATCCCTTGGCTTTGTGCAGGGGATTTTAATGAAATTACTAGAAGTCATGAGAAGAAGGGGGGGAGACTAAGACCTGAAAGACAGATGGAAGAATTTAGAGATGTCCTTGATGAGTGTGGCTTCAGGGATCTAGGTTTTGTGGGGGGTAAATTTACATGGTGCAATGGACATCCGGATGGCTTCACTATTTGGGAAAGGCTTGATAGAGCGTTTGCAACCATGGAGTGGATAGAAAAATTCCCAGCCACTAAGGTGATACACTTGGAGTGTGGTTCGTCGGATCATAAACCAATCCTTATAAGGCTTAATGGGATTCCAAAAATCCGACAAAAACCATGGCGATTCGAACACATGTGGTTGGAGGAAGAGGGGTGTAGGGAAACAGTTGAGGAGGCGTGGTCACGAGAAGCTCAGGGGCATGCCATGATTCGAGTTGAAAGTAAGATTGGGTATTGCCAATCAAAACTGAAATGGTGGAGTAGGGTGGCCATTGGGAATATTACACGGCAATTAAAGGAGAAAAAGGAACAGTTACGTAAAGCAGAAGATGCAGCTATCAATGGAAAGTCCATGGGTAAGGTGTTTCGGCTAAAAAGGGAGATAAATGACCTCCTTTCAAAGGAGGAAAAAATGTGGAGGCAAAGATCACGCATGTTATGGTTACATGAAGGTGATGGGAATACTAGATTTTTCCATAGTCAAGCCACTCATAGATTTCGACGAAATAGAATTGAGGTGTTAGAGAATTCGAGGGGGGAAAGGTGTGAGGAAGAAGGAGAGGTGGCAAACATACTAATTGAGTTCTATGAGAATCTATTCTCCTCATCTAGTCCGGTTCAAATCGAGGAAGCCCTTGAAGCCACACCATTGGTGATTACGGCGGAGATGAACAATGAACTCTCAACCCCTTTTCAAAGAAGTGAAGTGGACTTAGCCTTGAAGCAGATGAACCCCCTAAAAGCTCCGGGACCAGATGGGATGCCGCCATTATTCTTCCAACAATTTTGGACAACCATTGGAGAGGAGGTGTCAGAGGCAGTCCTAAATTGTCTCAACTCTAGTATGATTCCCCACTCCATAAATCGTACCTTCATCACACTCATTCTGAAGGTAAAAAGCCCGGTAAGAGTTTCAGAATTTCGCCCTATAGCACTTTGTAATACTCTTTATAAGATTATTTCTAAAGTCCTAGCTAATAGACTTAAGAAAATATTACCTAGTGTTATTTCTGAGACCCAAAGTGCATTCCAATCCAGCAAAGCTATTTCTGATAATATTTTGGTGGCATTTGAAACTTTACACCATATGAAATCTCAAAAATCTAAGAAGACCGGCTTTATGGCTATGAAGCTAGATATGAGCAAGGCGTATGATAGAGTTGAATGGGATTTTTTGATTAAGATTATGAAGAAAATGGGCTTCTGTGATAAATGGGTGTCCCTTATTTTTGAGTGCATCAGTATGGTGTCTTATTCCATTTTGGTGAATGGGGAGCCTAAGGGTGATATTAGGCCATCAAGGGGGCTAAGGCAAGGCGATCCTTTGTCCCCTTACCTTTTTTTGTTATGCTCGGAAGGGTTAAATAGAATGCTTCAAAAGGCAGCCCACAATGATCAAATAAGGGGCTTTTCTTTATGTAAACATGGCCCAAAAATCTCACATTTATTCTTTGCAGATGATAGTTTGTTGATTTGTCGAGCTACCATGTCTAATCTTCAAGCAATTCAAACCATCCTCTCTTTATATGAACGTGCCTCAGGCCAAAAGCTCAATCGGGAGAAAACTTCCATATTTTTTAGCAAGGCAACAAGTGAAGGAACAAGAGAGGAGATCTCAAATTTCTTGGGGGTACCGGAGGTGAAAGAATATGAAACATATCTTGGCTTACCGGCGGTGGTGGGAAGGAATAAAAAAGCGAGCCTAAGATACATAAAGGAAAGGATATGGAATAAACTCCAAGGGTAGAAAGAAAAGCTCCTATCACAAGCCGGTAGAGAAGTCTTACTTAAGGCGGTGGTGCAAGCAATACCCACCTTCGCAATGAGTTGCTTTAAACTACCTGTGAGCCTTTGCAATGAGATTGAAGCCATGGTTCGGAAATTTTTTTGGGGGCAGAAGGGGGAGCAAAGAAAAATCCACTGGAAAAAATGGGAAATTCTTTGCAAACCCAAATCTGCGGGAGGAATGGGCTTCAAAGATTTAGAGAAATTCAACGATGCGATGTTGGCCAAACAGGTGTGGAGGCTGCTAAGGGATCAAAATTCTCTATTTTTCCAGGTTTTCAAAGCTAAGTACTTTCCAAGGGGTTCGGTGATGGAAGCTTCAAGAGCGTCCGGGTCTTTTGCATGGCAAAGTATCTTGAAAGCAAGGAAGGTGATTCTGAAGGGAATGAATGGAGGATCGGAGATGGGAAGAGCATTAATATATACGATGATAATTGGCTATCGGGTGAAGGGACTCCAACAATTATATCTCCACGGGCACCAGAATTAGAGGGGGCAAAAGTCTCGACCCTCATATCTGCGGATACAGGTACTTAGGACCATAATATATTACGCCAGCACTTCATTCATTTTGAAGCTCAAAGAATTATGGCAATCCCACTGTGTATGACACAACAGAGGGATGTTTTAATATGGCCAAACTGCCCAAATGGAGAATACACGGTCAAAACAGGATACAAACTGTTGTGTGAAGATGAAAACAGAGAAACTGCTTCGGCATTTGATGGCTCGCTCCAACAGTCATTTTGGAAGCGCATTTGGAAGATCCGGGTGCCATACAAAGTTAAAACCTTCCTCTGGCGGGTCTGCTCTGATGCATTACCTACAAAAGTCAACTTAAAGAAGAGGAAAGTCCTTGATGACTATCGGTGCTGTATCTGCCTCTCAGCGCAAGAAACCACCTTCCATGCAATCTGGAGCTGCGAAGAATTAGAGCAAATCTGGTTCCCCTGTTTCAGCTAGGTTAAAACAGAGTACCCGAACATTACAGAGACCAAAGACTTAATTAATTTGATCGGGATGCAGAAACAAAGATTGGAGTTGTTCGCGGTTGTGGCGTGGTTTGTGTGGAATCGAAGAAATAAACTACGGCTTAAGGAGCGGAGTTTGGATCGAGACAAGATTTTCAGTGCAGCAAGGAGATACCTCTCGGATTACCAGCTGAAATTCACAATAATGGAGAGTAAGCTTCCCTCGGTCAGAGCAAAATGGAGCCCTCCCTTGGGCGAGATGTACAAAACCAATTATGATGGGGCTGTATTTGCAGATTCGGATGAGGCTGGAATTGGAGTCATAGTCCGTAATGATAAGGGAGAAGTGCTAGCTGCCTTATCCGAGAAAATACCTTATCCAGGCTCGGTGGTTTTGGTGGAGATCCTAGCTGCACGTAGGGCAGTACAGTTTATTTTGGAATTGGGAATAACTCAGACAATCTTTGAGGGGGATTCAGAGATAGTGTATAAGGCTTTGAAAGTAGGAGATGAGGGTCAGGCTTCAATTGGACAGTTTGTAAAAGACATTATGTCTATCGCTGGTTCGCTTCGAACCTTTTCTTTCTCTCACATTAGGCGGCAGGGAAACTGTGTAGCCCATGCTTTGGCTAAGAGAGCAAGTTTTTCTTTTCCTTTATTAGTTTGGATGGAGCATGTTCCACCAGACGTATATCCGTTTGTAATTTCGGACCTTTAGTTTCTTAATAATACCACACGTTCTTGATTCTCAAAAAAAAAAAAAAAAAACTTTTTTTTATTAGTGACATGTTAGTTTGTAAAACCTATTAGTAAAAATTGTAGAATCATTAACTCACTATGGGTGAATCAATCATATTAAAAAGTAAAAATTCATAACATATTTGAAATGAAAAAAAAAATTTATATAAATAAACTAAATATTATTTAAGTGATATTTAAATATAAAAAGCCTGTTTTAAAATTCTTGCCTTAGGCCTCATACTGTCTTGCACTGACCTTGATTGATGCGCACACCTAATTTTTACTATAAATGGACTCTATATTATCAATAAACTATAAATACTAATTTACTATTATACGATTTTATTTACAAACTTACACAATCCATTATTAATTCAAGAGTCTTGTAGCTTAATTGATACTTCCCTATGCATAAAGTGTTAAGGAGTCTAGAGGGGAAATGTTCATAGTTAAATTGAGCGTGTAAGTTAATGAGTTTGTTTACAAACACATTATTATGTTTGAACTTGGTACATTTAGTAGTCATGCCAAAACTTGGTTCGAGCTTGGGTTGTTTGCTTAACGGACATAAACAATCATTTTTTGAGTTGAGCTCAAGTTATTCATAAACAACCCTACTTATGAACTTTTTTTCTTTTTGGTTAACACAAAGGGGTTTTACACTTTACTAATATATGTAAACCATTTTGAGAAAATTTTGATTGGTAAATGAGAAAGTGATTAGTTTTTTTTTTTTTTTTTATAATTCTTTCAAATTTTCATAAAACATTTTTTAAAATAGATAATTAATTTATATTGAGAGGAGTATTGCCATTTTAAATGACCAAAGTGCCCTTGAGAATAAGATATACTTTAAGATGTACGAACGATGCAGCAGAACTCTATCTGAACTCACATGGACTCCGTGTAACAAGGAAAAAGAACCTTCCACCACTCACAGACTAGCAAGTATACAATAACCCAACAATTACACGAAGCCCCAAACCAAAACCAAAATCTTTTAAAAAAAAACCAAAACCAAAACCAAAAAAATCCAAAATCCAAACAGAAAAAAGAAAGAAAGAAGCGGAAAAAAAGAAGAAGCCAAAACCCAAAATACACATACTCACAGATAGAGAGAGAGAGCTGGATTTCAGTCCGAGGCGAGCCATGATCGAGCTCAGGCACTCAAGCTCGATCGGGCCTCGAGCCACTTCGTCGCCGATGAAGCGCGACGGTGACTCTTCCCCTCTGATTCCGGAGAACTATCCCGACGACGACGAGGATCGCGATCGACATTCCTCCAAAGATCGCGACCGTCCGTTTTCATGGTACAATTTCCATTCCTGGTGCCCCTTCTTCGGCGACGATTCTAGGGTTTCTCCCTACAACTCCAGGATCTCGCTTTGCTTGCTCTTCGTTCTCGTCCTCGCTGGCCTGATTTCCGCTTTCTCGATCGTCAACCATTGGGTTAGTGCTCTCGTTTCATGTCATTTCTGGTTGTGTGCATTTTGGGGATTCGGTTTGTGTTTCTGTGAAATTCTGTTTTTTTTTTCCCCCTCTACTTGTGCCTGTGTTTGGTTGCTCAGAAAATGTGGAAAAGGAATGAGAATTTGGATTTTGGTTGGAGTTTGAAAAAACATACTAAATTAGGCACTGTTTAGTTTTTATTAATACTGTTATGAACGCTTTGTTTTCAAACATTCAGAGAACAGTTGGATTTTGACTGATAATGATTTTATTTTAGGAGATTAGGAAGCTAATCTGTATCAAGCTTTGTATTTTGTTTGTATTAACATTTATAGTAGAGAAATGCTAGCGACAAAACATTTTCACAACAAATGCCAAGCGGTAAACTGTGAGTGGTAGGTAAAAAAAAATGATGTTAGTAGTGGGCCCAGGTGAGAACCAGTAATAGATTGCCACCTTAGATTTGTTGTGAAATTTTTGCGACAATGTTGTAGATGTAGCACTTCTCTTTATTGTACAAATGTAAGGGTGCTTTGGTGAAATTTGGATTGATCTTGAAAATTAGCTGTATGTGGATGGAGCTGAAAAATGATTATTTACACTCACATTTTACTGTTTAGGGTTATGTGCTTTGGTGCTTCTTCAATGAGATGTATTGTATTTGTGGTAAAACGTTGTTGCTGATCGAGTTTTGACTATTGTCATAGTTTTAGTTTCTTTATGGTGTTGGCAATTCTGTCTACTGTATGGTCTGACTTCCGTCAATAATGAAATGCATGAATTTATTATGAAAGAAAAGGTCGCTCACACAAGGTAGCTCAATTGGTTGGCCTCATGGGAACCCCTCTGTGCCCGTGAGGTCTCCTGTTCAACACTTGGGATTACCCTATACACGGATCTTGCAGGCAGAGTTGTGTATCTACTATCTAGCATGTATAGAAAATTTTTAGCGTTGATTGTCTCAAATATATTCTTGTCTTCATAATCTGCATAGCTAACTTTGGTTTCAACTTATTGCAGAATGCCCCTTATTTGTGTAAAAAAGATGGCATTGTTCTTCACTGCCCACTTGTAAGTTCTCAAAGGTTCTTCTTTTGGTTATTTCTTTCCAATTTGATCACATGTATTCTTGGTATATTTACCAAACATTTATCTTATCTTTTATGTTTAGGTCAAGGAAGGTCCCTCACTTTGGGAGAATCCTTACTCAACAACCACATCTTGGAAGCCTTGTGCTGAGCGCCGTGATGGTGGAATATCAGGTAAATTTTGGGTTTGTTGAATAATACACACACACACACACACACACACACACACATATAATTATAAATTTTCAGTTTATACTTCTAGGGCCATGTGGAAGAGTTTATATTTGTGGAACTGAAGTAAGGATAGTGTCATTCATGAAGCTGACTTCTAGTTTTCTGTTTTTCTATCTAGTGTGAGATCCTTAACCCATTCATCTCACATCTAACTAGTATAGTCAATATGCTTTGGGTGAAATTGGTCATAATTAGGTTGGATTGCTATTTAGTGTTCTGGGGGCTGTGGGATATTTGGAACAAAATCTAGCATTTAGTGCATTACTGGAATTCCCTAACTGCCATAAGGCCTTGTTCTTTTGGATTCTTTCTTATTTTTTTTTATTGTTTTTAACCCCTTGGAGAACTTCTCTGGGTTGATCTATAACTATATATGTGTAATTTTTATTTTCTTTATGTCACACAGGAGACCTGGCCTAGGCCATATATTTGTTGCCTTTATACACTCAAATCTATTATGAAGACATATTTCTGTATGCATGCCTTAAAGTTGTATGATGGAGTTAAAAGATGTGTTAAAATTAAAATTTGCATTTTTACGAAGATTGTGCCTATCTTGTTCATGTAAAAAAAGATCTGTTATGCTATTCTATTCTCCCTACCTTCTTCTGATATGGTTATTGCAACATTCTCGATTGCTAATTTCAAATTTAGCTTCTCTTTTGCCGTTTATATGTGTTTCATTTTATTCTAGCAACTTTCTTGCCTATTTGCAGATCTTCCTCCTGAAAATGAAACAAATGGCTATATATTCATCCATGCTGAAGGTGGTCTGAATCAACAAAGAATTGCTGTATGACTTCTTTTCTGCAAAATTGTAATCTGATCAAGAAATTCCCCCTTTTTTTTCCTTTGTATTGTTTTCAATCTATACATATTTATTATTCCCTTCTTCCTCCCATGCCTCTCTCTTTATATTTTGCCGCATATTTCATGGTTCTTCAATCTTTTTGTGTTAAGAAAAGTTGAAGTGAATGAAATGGGTGAAAAGATGCATTAGTGTGGTATAGTATATATGCATGTGCTTAATTTAATATTATGTATGCGTTTGGATACTCCCTGCGTCTGGCGTTTTTTGAGTTTTCAGCTTTTTTTTTTTTGGGACCAGCACCTGGTGCAAGGCATATGAACAGTAATCGCAGAGAGAACAGTAACTTTTTAATTATTTTTATTGTTTTCAGTTTTCAATTTTCAGCAAAATAAGTGGTGTCCAAACAGACCCCATACCTCAGTGGGTCTTGAACCCACAATCTCACCCTTTGCCTAGATCTTATAAGGGTAGGAGGTGCTAGTTGAGCTACTGCTTATTGGCAAATTTGAGGGAGTAATTGTGTAAGGATATAACTTAACTAATGGAAATGTAGCAACTAGTTTTGATGCGTAAAATTGATTATTGAAGCACCATTTCTGTCGTGTTTATCTTTTAGACTCGCACTACTATAATTTATTGTGCCTTGCTTTGTAGCACATTATATATTTGGTCAAACTAGATTTTCTAAGTAATGTAGAGCTGTAATTTAAATTCTATGAATGTCTTTCTTATTATTTTGGGAATTGACATGTAAAAAAGCTATAATGTTAAAAAATAATGTATGTGGACCACAAAATCCAAACATTTTTTTTTTTTTTTAAAGAATAACATAAAACAGTGGATTGTAGAGGTTCAAATTGTTGTATATAAAGGAAGATTTTACCTTCATGGTGAAGATTTGAGGGGGCAATTATCTAAGGATATAACTTAACTAACAGAAATGGACCAACTAGATATGGGTTGCAAAAATTGATGATTGAAGTGCCATTTCTATCATGTTTATCCTCTTGTAGACCAGCGCTATGATTTATTGCCTAGCTTAGCTTCATTGCACATTATATATTTGATCAAACTAGATTTTCTTAGGGATGTGGGGCTGTAATTTAAAGTTTATGAGTGCCCGTTTTATTATTTTTGGGAATTGATATGTAAGAAAGCTATCAGGTTCTGAAATCATGCATGTGGACCACAAACTCCAAACAAATTTTTGAAGAACCACATACAAAAATAGGTTGCAGAGGTTCAATGGTTATATATAAAGGAAAATCATAATGTTAGATTTTCCCAAAAAAATAAAAAAATAAAACCGTAATACATGATGAGAAGAAGGAAGGAAAGGGAAAGTTTTCCCAAATATTTTGATACTTGTGACTTGCCTCAATGGCATTTAAAAAAACTTCTCCACTGTCATTTACATGATAGAACTTTCATGCCTTTTCACTTGAAAATAGAAGTTTCATGCCATTAATATGGTGACATGATATCTTTGGAAATTAATCAGAACATTCTTAAAATCTTTGGTTTTCTTCTGTGTGGCCCATTGAGCTATATAGACTTCTGTAAAGCATATACAGGTTTTGTGTGTTGTGCTAATCTATAATTAATGACCACTATGATCTTTTTCTAAATAAGGTCATGCACAGTGGATTACAGTTATTAAACCTAAGTGTACTTATTTATTTATTTATTTTTGATAAGTAAGAATGATATATATACGAAAGGCTACTCTATGCATGAAGAACATAGGGCAAACCTAGAAAATACAAGGAAAACAGAGAAAAACAAAAAAGAAAACCAAACAATAGAAAAATTACAAAAGAGAAAGGGAGCAAAGAAAAGAAGGGAGGGAATCACTAGACGTGAGTCCCCACGCCCGAGACCAATCAAAAAGAGTTACACTAAAAGAAGCAACTATCCAAGCAGGGTTAAACTTTTCTGCTGGTTGCTTGTGAGTCATGGTGTAGTTTGATATTATGTTTCCCATGTAAATTTAAAATTTGTATCAGTTCAGTTTTTATTAATTTCTGTAAAGCTTTGCCGCATATTTATAATTAAATGACTGATAGCTTTCTAACAATTTACTTATGGTGAATCTTTCTTGTGTGCAGATATGCAATGCAGTTGCAGTGGCTAAAATAATGAATGCTACCTTAATTTTGCCAGTGTTGAAGCAAGACCAGATTTGGAAAGACCAAACGTGAGACATCTTGATTGATACTGTTATACATTTCTATGTCTAAAATACTCTCCCAGTCACATGATAAGTATAGATAAATAATTGGAGTGTATAATCCTGATAGTAATGGTCCCTGTTTCCAATATATGTCATGAGAATTGAAACTTAAAAATTTCTGCTTCAATTTTTTTCTTTTATATGGTATAAAAAGTGAACAATGATTTTGTCATTAGAGAAATTTTTATGATTGTAATATCACTTTATCAGGATTACACCTCTGACAATAGCAAGAAATATATATTTTTCAATATAGTAAAGAAAACACCAAGTGTAGTTTTATCATTGACTCTCTACAAACCCTGATCTGTACTTTGGCTGATATCATTATCTATGTTGCCTTATATTCTTGGAAATCCCTTGCTTCTACGTTTCAGACTTTACTATTTTATCTTTAAGTTTTTTGAAGTTTCACATTTTAGAAAACCTTGTGAGAAATCTGTCAGACTAAAATGATGCACATGTTGTGCCTCTCAAGAGTTATCTTTTTTTTCATTCATAGACAACAAAATCTTAAGAAATTATGCTGTAATCATGTAGTATTTAAAACCTTTCCCAAAACAGCTAATAAATTTAATTGCTTTTGATGTGAGAGACTCAAATAGGTATATATTTCAATTTGGTATTATTCAGTTTTGCAAGTCATTTGTATTTTTGGTCAATTGTATTTTATTTTTAGGTCCTAGTATTTAATTAGGTTATTAGTATTTTTATTTCAACAAGCAGGGTTATTTTTGTAAGAAGGCAATTATGGTTTCCTATGCCATTTAGAATTATAGTTTAGTATTCCTACATAAGCAAAGTATGTACTCCTATCAACGGGAGATTATTTTGATGAATAAAGTCTCTATTTAAATTGTCCCATTGCTTGGTGGTGACTCTAGTGGTTTTTTATGCTTGGTGCTGACTTCAAGTAGGCCTAGGGATTGACTCCTAGGTTCCTATCCTTTATTTGCCCGCTTTTTAACTTTTCTGTTGCATCGTTCTGGTTGTGTTCTACCGATTTAGGTTTTCAAAGGCTCTGTTCAAATATCTGTAAGTGTCAGCCTCTCAAGTGATGACATGACAGTAATGGCCCTGTATGACCTGACTGGTTCTCATGACGGGTTGTCACTCAGCGATGAGAATTGAACTTGAGAGGCAATTTAGGCAACCCTGATTGCAGTTCTTCCTATATACTTTGCTTACATTGGAATATTGAACCCTTATTCTAACTGGTGTAAGAAACCCTAATTGCGTCACTACAAAAATAACCTTGCTTCTAGAAATTACAAGACTAATAACCTAATTAAATACTATGACCTAAAATTAGAATACCATTGACCAAACATACAAAAGACTAGCAAAATTAAATAATGCTAAATTAAAAGAGATATCTATTTGAGTCTCCTGCATAGTTGGATGGAGAGGAATTCATGACCTAAAATATAATTCAGTCCCCAAATTCCATTTCTTCCATTTTTGGTAGAAAATAACAACTGCGTTTATGCAATTCTTTTTGGAGTCAAAGGGAACTCCTGCTTCCATGTTTGAATTCAAGGGTTCCTACACCTTCGATTCCTCACTTGGAAGTAGTTCATTTATTTCCAGTTTACTACATGACTAATGCACCTCTATTATCCTTGCCACTCCAAGGATACCTACAACTGCTATCACCACACCAGCAGTTAAATTTCCTACTCCAGTAGAACTTACACTACTATCATCTATAGCCCTCATGGCTTCCAGTCAGACTACCATCACAATTATATACATGAACACCACTACCAAATGCTGCCTTCTGCTTCCAATATCATTAGTGCCAGTGCTTATGTGACCCCCTTTTTTTTCTTTCTCTAAAGCCTTTAAAATAAATTCCCAGCAGAACTGTTTCCATTGCACCCACCACAACCACTCTCACTGCCATTATGCTGCCACAACCACCTGTTCCACCATCACATCTTTAGAACTTCACAGATGAGTGCGTTGGAAGATTAGATTGCTTAATTCCGTGAGACTTTTAATTCATTCACTAAGTACAGATCATAGTCTTCACTTGAATTTTATGTATCTCAAAAGAAATTTTACCATATGAAATTTCAATGCATCTTCTAGAGGAACTCCACTTATAATTTGATTTCAATTGGCTAACCTTTATTGATATTACTAATCAAAAAAAAAAAAAAAACCTTTATTGATATTATGAAGTTCTGCTCAATCATAATGTCCAAATAGTTCCTTTTATTGCCATTGTTCTATTTTGATCATTAGTATTGTCTCTTAGAGCTAAATTGAGCAAATTCCCACCTAAAAAAAAGTTGGTCAATGAATACCATCACGTCATTGAGCACTGCACGGGAATGTGTTTTTTCAGGAACACCTATCTTTACTTTTCTTTTTAAATTTCTGCAGGAAATTTGAAGACATCTTTGATGTAGATCATTTCATTGACTACCTGAAGCATGATGTGCGAATCGTCCGTGATATCCCTGATTGGTTTACTGACAAATCAGAGCTTTTCACAAGTATAAGGTTTGATTGCTTCCTATGATTCTGATTTAGAGCCATTAACAAATACAATAACCTGGATAAAACATATATTCTTCCTCTGCAGGATTTATAAATTGTTTTCTTTGATCTTTTACGCTTGACAAAATGTGGTTATCAGTCAAATATATCTTTGCACTAAATTTATAATTTATATCTTCGGATGAAATTGTTCATTTGGATTTTTGTACTAATTGAAAAATAAATTTGAAATCGTTGTTGCTTTTACTAATGACCATAGAGGGAATTGAAAACTTTTTCACATAGGACTTCAAGATAGTTTGTTTAAGGTTTTACTGAATACAAAATGCCTGGATTGACCTTATGAATTATAAGGTCAACATTTATGAACGAACTAAACATTATCTTGATGTTTAATTTATGCCAATTGCTTATGACTTGTTTTGATTGCAAAATTATGTTATGTTATATAGACGGACGGTAAAAAACATTCCTAAGTATGCACCAGCACAATTTTACATTGATAATGTTCTGCCCCGAATCAAGGAGAAGAAGATAATGGCACTTAAACCTTTTGTTGATCGGCTTGGGTAAGTCATGAGTGTTTTTTGTCTATGTTTTACTGCAGTCGCAGTTCTGGATTTATCCAAAAAAAATGGAATGATTGTCACATGTAATGATCTGGGTTCAGGTATGACAATGTTCCTCAAGAAATCAACAGGCTAAGGTGCAGGGTGAATTATCATGCTCTGAAATTTCTTCCTGAGATTGAGCAGATGGCTGATTCACTGGCATCAAGGATGAGAAACCGTACAGGCAGTTCAAATCCTTACATGTATGTGAAATTGGTTGTGAAGGTTTCTGAACAATATTCTGGGTCTTTCTAGTACCCAACTGTACTAACAATTTACCTTAAATAATAGGGCTCTTCATCTTCGGTTTGAAAAAGGGATGGTAGGCCTATCATTCTGTGATTTTGTGGGAACAAGGGAGGAGAAAGCGAAAATGGCAGAATATAGAAAGAAGGAATGGCCTAGACGTTATAAGGTGAGCTGGAATGATGACACTTTGATTGGCTTCTGGGATAGAAGTTAATAGAAACAATTTACCAAATGTTTCTCATCTTGTGGTGATTTGATATGCAGAATGGTTCCCATCTCTGGCAATTGGCCCTGCAGAAGCGGAAGGAAGGACGATGTCCTCTTGAGCCTGCAGAAGTGGCTGTGCTTCTCCGGGCAATGGGCTATCCTAAGGAAACTCAAATTTATGTAGCTTCAGGGCAGGTCTATGGTGGACATAACAGAATGGCGCCCCTCAGGAACATGTTCCCAAACCTGGTAAAGTAGCAGTTGTTTGGAATAATCCCCTCACCCCACTCTTCATTCCCTCTCTTCCCCCTCTCATGGATGGCATTTAGGGAGAACAAAAAAATCTTCGAAAGTATCATCACATATGCAATATGTCTTGGATCATGAAGAATTTAAAAGTTGAGAACTTCTAAGGAATTATATGTCATGGTAGCTAAACAACTTTTTGTTTCTGTTGGCTTGGTAAGAAATTGATTGGGTTGAGTAAGGGAAGATTTTTAAATTGTCCATTTTTTTTTTCTTTTTCTTAATTCATTGTTCATTTTGAGTGTTTATGACAGGTTACAAAAGAGGAGTTGGCGACTAAGGAGGAGTTGGCTGGTTTCAGGAAGCATGTTACAAGCTTAGCAGCCCTAGACTTCTTGGTCTGCTTGAAGTCTGATGTATTTGTGATGACCCATGGAGGCAACTTTGCTAAACTGATAATTGGGGCACGCAGATACATGGGTCACAGTCAAAAATCTATAAAACCGGATAAGGGGCTTATGTCTAAATCTTTTGGAGACCCTTACATGGGATGGGCTAACTTTGTAGAGGATGTGGTTGTTACCCATCAGACACGGACTGGATTGCCGGAAGAGACCTTTCCCAACTATGACCTCTGGGAGAACCCTCTGACTCCTTGCATGTGTAAAGCCTGACCACAGGGATTTATATACACGAATGTTTCTCACTGAGATTTATTTGGAGTATCTCCAATAACCTAAAACATTCTCGATCGAAAATTGGAGACTTATCCCACCCCTAAAGAAAAGTCTGCACGGAGTGGCTAATACAGTTTTGAGGTGGGAGACTTACAATATGCATTGGAGGTACAGTGGCCTGCAGGAGAGAAGTTTTAACAGAATCTTTTGGGGGCTCTCATTGTAAGATCGTTGGTTATATCCTCTTTTAAGAGATGCGGCAGTTTTGACTTCAGAACGTTGTATAATTTTTTTACCAGTTTTTGGTACAAAAACACTAGATAATTTCTAATGTATCATTTGAAATCGTGTAAATTTTAAGTTTAGCGTGACAGATGTCCTTTACTAATGCAATTCTTGCAAGTGAAAATGAACAGACAATCCAAAGCAACTTGTTAATTCAGCTCTTGAGCTTTCTTGCATTTTTCCTCCAGATTGTGCTAGTCCAAGTTTTACAAAAAGCAACTTGTTCAGGAATAAGGACTTGAATCTTAGAGGAGGTTTGACAGGATATTATTTGTTGGTGATTGTGGTGCTTTGATATCTTTACTAGTTCACATTCGTTGTTAGTTCTTGTAGATTTATTGGTGAATATGGTATAGAGGGCAGACCAGCAGAATCATATATGGTAGAATGCACCTGTACAGGGTAGGAAGGGTTAAAGCCATAACAGTGTTGCTACTCTACAGCTCGGTCAACTCAAAAAGAGTTCAGGAAACAAATAATAAAATGAAATGCCAATCCTAGGATTCTTATCCAAGGCACATCTGTTACCAAAGCTCCATCATCCTTTATTTTCTGACTTAAGCATTAGAAAGGTTTTGGCCACCACATCAATTTTATTCTGATAGTTTATGCATTGCCTCGTATAGCCGTGCAATCAACTGTGATTATCATCAGCAAGTGGTACGAAAGTGTAAAATGCAAGACCCATTCCTTTTGCAGATTCCAAGTCATCGAAGAGCTGTGGAAATAATTGCTCCTTCGGCTTGAAAGGCAATTGCTTTATTTGAGAGTCAATATTGGGGAGGAAAAAAGGTTCTGCATGGTGGATTTGATTAGAACGAGCCTGAGGAGGCTATAAAGGTATTCATGGAATTGCAAGAAGCGAAGAAATGGTTGGTTTGATTAAAAGGAATCCATGGCATATTGTGTAAAGAGACCAAGAAAATTGTAGTAGTAATATGGGAATATTAGCAATTTAACATGTTACTATTGATGCCATTTCCTAATTATGAAGTCATGTAATAAACAGGTGTGTAACATGGATATATTTTAAGATCAACCACTAGGGTTTAGAGGGATAACCTAGTGGTTCTAGCACTTCTTGTGGTGTCTGGGCAATGGGGTAGATCCAAAATAAAATAAAAATCTACTTGAATTTCTTTGAACTTCAATCACAAATTTTGCAGGGAGGGCTCATTAAACCTTGTATGCGCATGCAAGAATTTTTTTAACAATACATTCATGACTTTTATTTTTTTGCAACTTTCAAATTAATCTCTAATTTTTAATTTTAATATTTATTACTGCTTTGTAAATCAATTGTATTAGCTGGTCGAGAATTAAGACTTAAATCCCCTTTTAGTCATTTACTTGGGGTTGAAGAGCGAGATGAGTAAGACGAAGCTGGGATTGGGGTTGTGGTTCAGAACTCATTAGGTGAAGTTATGGCGGTTCAATCAGAAAAAATTAAAAAACCTTCATCAGTTGAGATTCTGGAGATGTTAGCTGTAAGACGAGTTGTGCAGTTTGTGAAGGAGATAGGTCTTAATCACTCATGTTTTGAAGGAGACTCTGAGATTGTTGTCAAGGCTCTAAGGGGTGGAGATATGTTTTCATCTTCTTTTGGTCATTTACTTAGAGACAACTTCCATGTGGAGTTATTCTCTCTCTCATCTTGTGAAGCAAGGTAATGTTGTTGCTTATTTCTTAGCCCAGAGAACAAGACATTCTTTTCTTTTGGATGGAGTCTATTCCATTTTATATAAATAAATTTGTTGCTATTGATTTACCAGCTCCTTAATAATATTTAGATTGATAATTTTTCTCAAAAAAAAAAAAAAAAAAAAAACCCCTCTTATTCAATTTAGTGATAGCTCCCTCAACCATTTTGGTCTATCTCTCTCTCTCTCTCTCTCTCTTTGACTTCCCTAATAGATGAAAGAAGGGAAACTTATAAGGGTGGTGTCCTCTAAACGCTTGTACTATATTTATGCCTGGGGTTAAATGGAATATCTTTTTTATTTTATTTTTGAGAGAGTTTAAATGGAATATTATTTTTTATAGAGAGTTTCAACCTATAATATCCACTCTTGATGATAAAAACATTAATAGTTTTTTGGTATAAATGGGAATTGAATCCCAAATCTCTTATTTAACAATAAGAGACTTTACTAGTTAAGCTAATTAGAATCCACTAAATGGAATATCTAAATAGATTATTATCCACTCATTAAAAAAAAAAAAGGGACTGTATTTGGTACTTTTTTACTATGTTTCGAATGAAATGAAATATGTGGACTGATTCTTTTGTTAACAATAATTGGAATATAAATATTAGTTATAGGCTTATAGCTATAGTTTCGTTTGGGATTTATAATTGAAATATGTATATTAGCTAAAGTTTGGTTTCGGATTTCTGAATAATAAGCTAAAAAGGAGGATAAAAGTATGAAATATATATATTTAAAAAAGGGATGTTTACAAAAACTAATAAAACCGTTACATTGATAGAACAATTCAAAGAAGAAGAAGAAGAAGAAGATAAGCTTAAAAGAGTCATCCATTAAAAAAAAGTGAGTTGACGAGAACAATTCAATAAAAAAATGAAAAGAATAAAAGCGGTTTCTTAAAAAAAATGTTTACAACTCCTCAAAAAAAAAAAAAAATGTTTACAGAAAATAGTAAAAATATTTATAAAACCATCTGATACCACTTGTCAGATGGATTGGTAAGACACACGGTCTGACAAGTGGTATCAGAGCCTGGTCATAAGTTTGAGTCATTGGAGCCGCATTGTGAGGGAGGGATTGTGAGGGATTTCACAATTCTCTCCAATACCAATGGGCTTGGTCTACGATCGAATGCTATAAAAAATTTGTGCCCCCTCATTCTTCACTAATTGGTCGTTGAATGGATCGGTAAGGCACATGGTCCGGCACAACTGATCAATTATAAATACATAAAGAGCAAATGATAACAGATGGTGGCAAAAACCAACTGCATGTCTAATCCCATCCACTGCGTGCAAAAATGTGTAATAAAGGTAAGCAAATCCTAGAGATTATAAATAATTATGGTAGTTATTTAATAGACTATTTGCGATGATTAATTTTTATATAAAATTTATATTTTAGTATTACACATTTATTATTGTTGTGCTTGCATATGAAAGTATAAAATCTACTATTCTAAAAAAAATATAAATAGGTAAGATTTTAATGTAGGGTTGCTTTCAAAAAAAAAAAAAAAAAATGTAAGGTTAAAAAAATAGAATTGAATTTAAAATTAATTAAAAAAAATATAATAGAATAATAAGGTGCAAAATTATGAGATCTCAAAAGCTTTTATGACAAAATATTGTAAGATCAACCAAAAGTTAAATTATAAATTATAAATTATAAAAGAGGGATTATAGGAGATCATGTTATTGCTTTATTTAGAGGGCTGCAGTAAAATGGTAGTTGACAAAGGTAAAATTTGGTATCAATAATTCAATGGAGTGATTGTTTGGAGAATATTGGGTGATTGTTTTCTTAGAAGATGGTTGACTATAGTAAGATAGGGTAATTATGGGATTTGCTGGGTTTTGTAGGATAATAACCAAGATTTATTGTAAGGTCCTAAATTAGATTTTATTTAAGGGAAAATTTAATGGATGTTTTAAGAATATTATTTTAGGAAATATTTTTTAAAATTTTTTATGGAAAAAGATGGACAAAAAAAAAATTTCTATTTATAGGACTTCTTCCTATATCTATAAATTTTATTGGACCAAAAAATGATACACCGGAAGATTAATAAAAAAAAAATTGAGTACTGTTACAGTTACAAATTATTTTACAACATTTTTACAAAATGTTGATGTGGCCAACCTCTTATTGGTTTTCATTTAGATCCACCATTAATATCACATTTTCATTTACCAATAATCATTCATCACATTAGCAGTTTGTAAATTTTTTTGTAAAATAATTTATATCTCTAGTATTATTTAAAAAAATTTATTTCATTGACGACTTTTTAAAATTTATATAAAATTGGTGTCAAAATTTTTTTAAAATAGCTTATTAAAAAATTTCCTAAGGGCACCATTAAAGACCCCTTTGTTTAATTATATATTCTTTATTGTTCTATATTTTAAAAAGTAGGTTTTTAGATTTTTTATTCAATTATTTTTTTATAATAGATAATTGATAAGAATGATAGATAAAGAAAATTATCTGTTCCAAATACAAATACATGTGAAACTATTCACATTTGCATTCATCCGTGCTTATGATAATTTAAAATTTGAGAAAATATTACATAAATGGTATTCAAAATTGGTCCATAAAATTAGAATAAATCCTATTATTATCATCAATTTTGTGACATTAATGGTGCGTACCACTAACTATACCATACAAGTTTTTTTTTTTTTTTTTTTTTTTTGGCATGAAGCAATTTCCTTATTTTCCATGGAATAAAGCATTTTCCTTAAAGAAAACGCAACAGCTAGGAGACGAAATTAGACAGTGACACCATTGATATCCCTACTCCCAATTACCTGTTTCAAATACAGATGCTTGTTAGTTGTAAAACTATTAACTCCTATTATTATTATGGAGTTAGCATGGCCCTTATTATTATGGAGTTGGCACCCATTAGCATGATCCTTATTATTATTATCATCAAATGTGTTACATTAAAGATTAACACCATTTGCAAGGTATTCAATACATGCAGAAGTAGTAGTATTTAAATAAAACGCTACTCTCCTCTGCTTGGCAGCTGAAAACTGGAAACCATCCATCATGATGAAGATGAAGATCATTGTTAACGTCTTCGCCTCTCTCTCTTTTCTATTCATTCTTCTAAATCCAACAAGGTGCTTTATCTTCTTCTTCTACCTCTGTTCTATTATTCTCTTTCCTAATACTCCCAATATTGCATTGCATTTACATTTAATTATAATGATCAACTGCCAAGCTTTGAACATAAAGATATCATGTGATTTTATAATTGTCTGAACTTTTTAATTATCTTTTCTTACATTAATCGCAGTTAAATTTCACTTACATTCTTATTATTATTATTTTTTTATCCCTGGATCTCTCCGTTGAAAATATCAGAGGTTAGAAAACTCTTGGCAAGTTAACCAATTTTAGGACCTTTGGAGTAGAAATAATAATAGAGGTTTTGGAAAGGGTTTTGGCGGGACTCTCTCAACGCTTGCTATTTGCTAAATTCTTTGCTATAGATGTACAATCAATTATTTAGGTCTTCTTTACTTAACATTTTGGAGAATGAATTTTCTTGCATATTAGATTGAGATCGAATTCACCAAATGTTTCTCCCTTTATCTCTCAATAATAATCAATATGTTTTCCAATGCAAAATTAGTTTCTTTGTACAAATTTCATGATATCAGGGAAGATTAGTGCATAAAATATAAAAGTAGTGGTTAACATTATCTTTCAACTTTACAATCAACCCAGACTCCATAAAAGCCTTATGTTGGTGCAAACACAATAATAATGGAAATAATACACAAAGAGAAACTGAATAGTACTTCTGAATATTATTAATATAAAGAAAGGAAATACACAACACTATTTGGACTGAGGCGCGGCACTCGCTCTAAAAATGGAGTATTAATTCGGGCCATTTACTCACCAACGGATATGGTAATTATTCTGAATGGGCTGTCAAGTAGGAGGATCCAAGGGGCTGATTCATTTCCATTTTTGATACCTCCACTCTTCACCTCCCCCTTGCGCACGTATCTAGCCCAATATCTGAGACAATTCATGTTAGCCCATTAATCACCACAATTAAAAAGAATAAAATAGTCTCTCTCCTTTTCAATGTGGGATTAAACATTTTTCACAACTCTTCATCTTCCATATTCACTCCCACATCTTTACATTTATGTTATAACATTTACTCATTTTAATTATTTAATATTAAAATGCTCCAACACCTTAGTCCTAAAAACTTTGGAACGGCTCACTTTGTACAAGATTAGAAGGAAAATAAATTATGAGTGTAGTATTTTTATGATTTGTATCTTTTATTATTATTATTATTTTTTTGTCTTTGTTGAATCATCTATTTATGAGCGTATTATTTTTATGATTCGTATCTTTTTTTTTTTTTTTTTTTTTGAATCATCTATTGAACTGTGTCAAAATTATGTGACATATTTTATTGGTTTTATGAAGAAAATGATGTCAATAAATGGTGTCATGTTTCAGGGTATTGTCTAAAAATCTATCTGATGTGAAATTAGAACATGCGAGCTCTCCACCTAGAGGTTGGAACTCCTATGATTCCTTTAGTTGGACCATTTCTGAAGAAGAGTTCTTGCAAAATGCTCAAATCATATCTGAGCGTCTATTCTCTAGTGGATATGAGGTAGGTAGACCGCGGATTCAAAATCCTCTATCCCACTTTTTATTTTTGACAATATATTCCATCAATCAAAACATGCCAAATATTCCTTTTACTTTCCTTTTAGGAGTAAAATACTTAGAACATGTTTGGTAGACTGTAATAGATGTTGTAATGTAATAGTTATTCCTGTAGTTTAGTTATTCTTTAGTTTGGTTATGTTTTTATTACAATGAATAATCATTCCTTATGAATAGCTATTTTTCAAAATGAGGAATAACTATTCCTCTTTAAAAGGTTGTATTAACTATTCCTTAGTAAGTGCAATAATTTCAAAACTTAATATATTTCCAAGTAAACAAACTTTCTATATACATCTAACAATTATAAAAATAAAAAATCATAAAAAATAACACATATCTCTCTTAAATTTAAAAATAACAATTTTTAAGGAAATATAATTGTATGAGTAAGAAATTTCCAAAAATAAATGTTAAGTTTCAATCTAATGTTATAGCTCACAACCAAACTAATGAATATGTTTAGTTATTACATTACAACATATTTTATTCCTAGTAATAAAGATTATAATTCCTGTCGTAATTCTTATTCAGTGTACTAAACGTACTCTTAAAGTTTAAAATGAGGGGAAAAAAATCAGACTTGTATTGGTGGATATCTATAATTCATTTTCAGGGTCTTAAGATTGACATATTGATTAACTAATGAAACTTATTAATAATGTGTTTTTCCCCCCTTTTTATCTCTGCAATGTAGTATGTTGTGGTGGATTATCTATGGTATCGGAGGAAGGTGGAAGGTGCTAACGCTGACTCTCTAGGATTTGATGTAATTGACGAATGGGGGAGGATGGTCCCTGACCCAGGTAGGTGGCCTTCCTCTAGAGGTGGAAAAGGGTTCACTGAAGTAGCCAAGAAAGTGCATGACATGGGTTTGAAGTTTGGGATTCATGTTATGAGAGGAATAAGTACACAAGCAGTGAATGCAAACACCCCTATATTGGACATAACCACGGTATTCTCAGAGCATGCTTCATTTAATTATTATAGTTTCTTTATGAATGAACAAAGAAGCACACACGACTTTAAAGCTTAATCCTCAGAAATTTAAACAAATAATGTTATAGTAATATGTAATAAAACTAGCAAGAAAAGTCTCAAGATTGCTTAAGCTTCTGTTTTGATATATTTATTTTTATCAGGGAAAGGCTTATGAAGCGGGTCAGCGAAATTGGAGTTCACAAGATATAGGGCTTAAGAGAAGGACATGTTCATGGATGCAAAATGGTTTCATGAGTGTAGATACCACGTTGGGAGCAGGAAATGCCTTCTTGAGGTCACTCTATACACAGTATGCTGAGTGGGGTGTTGATTTGGGTAATTAATTTGACCATTGTTATTGCGAAGTTTTCCTTCTTACTCCGTATGCATTGCTACAACATATCAGTTAAGACTGTTCTTGACATCCCATGAATTTATGCATCTAAACACTTTTGATTTGTGCATACAACCATAACTTTATTCAATCTTTTGATTACAACAAATTCAATTGGACAGTCACATGTTTGGCAGCTCAATCTTTACTTTCCAGTTTCTAAGTTTGACATTGATTGCTTATGTTTTATTGTAGTGAAACTTGATTGTGTATTTGGTGCTGACTTGGATATGTATGAAATAGTCACTGTGTCAGAGGTAAGATGCATACTCTCTCTCTCTCTCTCTCTCCATAACTGTTACAGCTGCGATATTTTGGAAAAATCTAGGCATACAACTTTTGTGCCATAACCCTAATGTGACTGATGAGTGTTAAGAACAAATGATGGGTTCTTGTAAAAGTGTGAGATATCTGGTCATAGTTTACCATGTCAAAGTTTTGATAAAAATTGTGAAACTCAATAATTTGATCAAAATTTGCACGGTTGATTTATTACATGGTTTGCCTTTGCCTAGATTTTGAAGCAACTTGACCAACCCATATTGTATTCGCTATCTCCTGGAACTGGTGTGACCCCAGAATTGGCCAAGGCTGTGAGTGGATTTGCGAATATGTATCGAATAACTGCGGATGATTGGGATTCATGGGGAGATGTTGCATCTCATTTCGATGTTTCAAGGTGAGAAGACAGTTCTGTTTTTGTTCAAGATTTTTGTAGTTTAGGTCACACTAATCATTACTATTTCTTTTCCATTTAATGCCTTTTTGATCTATGAATACTGAAAAACACAATTTTATTTATTTATTTATTTTATTAGGGACTTAGCTTCAGCTAATTTGATAGGAGCTGATGGCTTGCTGGGCAAGTCATGGCCTGACTTGGATATGCTACCACTAGGATGGCTTACCGATCCAGGTTATAAAAATTTTCTTGCTACTTTTCCTTCTAACATAAAATGAATAATTTTCTTGTTACTTTTTTTCTTCTCTCACTTCTGTCTTTTAAAATTTAATATAATTTTTGCCATATATAACACATTAGATTTATTAGCATCAGAGCATATACCTCAAAAAACATTATAAGGAAATATTATTAATAACAATTCTTTTCTTTTCTACAAACAAAATCTTTTTTATTTGGTATTTAGAAAGTTTCGGATACACAAATCCGTGAATATTCTTTTTTATTAGAAGTAGAGATGCAATGATTTAAAGATTAAAATTTGGAGACATGACCTACTTTGTCATCTATATTTTATAAAGGAAAGACATTTTTATTTATTTATTTAGTATGATCATTAGTATATTTCTCTTATAATACATTGTATACATCAAGATAAACCTAACATTTATTATTTAATTTATTGAAATGAATTATTTTGTATAATTTTATGTTTTCCTATTTTTAATTTTAAATGTGTAATATTTAATTTATTTAATAAAAACATTGATTTATATTGTTTAAAGAATGTGGGTTCCAATTAGGGTAATGAGTAAAGTCTTTTGTGGTTAAATTAAAGACATGGACTCAAATCTAACCTAAACAAAAAATAATCTAAATAGTGTCTTAACCTTTTTTTTTTTTTTTTGAGAGAGAGTTTCAACCTATGGCAAATAGTGTCTTAACCTAATGATAAAAAAACAATTATTATTTAGCTCACACTATAAGTTTTAAATCCTATCGCATTTATAAAAAAATATTTAAATAATATTAATTGTGACTAATATAATTAAAATGTATTATATAAAAGAAAATATTTGTCTTCAATTATATAAAAATGGTTTGACGAAATTTTCTTATATTTGAGAAAAATGATAAGTAGAATAAATCTTTTTTTTCTTTTTTGGTCTCTAGAATAACCTAGTTTAAAGTGTAAATTATACATATATGTATATTACTTTTTCTTTTGAAATAATATGTGTATTATTTTGTGCATTTATAAATTATTGATGATCAATTTAACTCCAATTTTTTTTTCTGGCTCCGCTACGCCATGACAAAGTACTGTTAGATAAATCAATGAACTTAGTTATACATTTTTTGGTTCTTGACGTAGCAGTTTCGAGTGTCAAATAGGTCCATCAGTCCATGCACTCAAATGTGCATTACTTCAAATTCAATCTTTACAAACAGAGAACTTGCCATTCCAAGTCCGCTGAGTGACTTTTACTAAAACAGAGGTACTGTCTAGACTCCAGACCAAGTGGCAACTGGCATGGCTTCAGAAACAAGTTCTCCAACCTACTTTCCATCGGTGGACAGTTACTTAGATATTTTCAAAAGGCCCAGAATATATATGCTTACATTTGACTGTTTAAGTTGAGCCTAGCTTAGACATATAAAAACCCACAATTAACTTTAATTTTTTCAAATATTTTAGCTGCAAATGAAGGTCCACACAGAGCATCTAACCTTACTGCAGATGAGCAAAGAACTCAGGTATCTATATCAAAACAAAGAAGTTAGTTCTCGATAACCCTTGAAATAACTAAGTACTCTATTTTGACCTTATCTTTCTTATTTCGACAGATTACATTGTGGTCTATGGCTAAGTCTCCTCTCATGTTTGGAGGAGATGTGAGAAACCTTGACAACGCCACATACGACCTCATAACAAATGCTGTTTTGTTGGAGATAAATTCCTTTAGCTCAGGCAACAAGGAGGCATGTGTACTCACCTAATCTTTTGTAGTCTTAGGAAATATAAGCTTTGTTTAAATAGCAACATAACATATTATTTAATTGTTTGTACAGTTTCCTTATATCACTAATGGAACTCGTTCTTGGATTGCAACTGGAAGAAATGGTAAGACTCCCCAACCAACACAGAACTCTAATTAGTAGAGCCTCATAGCTCTGCATTGCCCAAGTGCAAAGATTATTATTATTTTTTGAAAGTGCATAATTCTATTCTTCACATTTTTTATAATGGTTTTTCATGAATTAAAAAAAATAAGAAGAATAATGCTATTCTTAACGCTTTTTAATGATTATTCTTTCATGATTTCTAGGAGAAATATATCTTGCATTTTTCAATGTAAACACTGATCAGACAGTAATGACTGCAATGACATCAGACCTGGCTAAGGTACTTCCTGGTAAAAACTTGAATTCTTGTAAGTGCAATGAACTATGGAGTGGAAAAGACTTTGGGGTATTAAATCAGTCTCTATCAACGGCGGTAGAAGGCCATGGCTGCGCACTATTTATCCTGAACTGTAGTTAGCATTGTGGATAAATTAAAACAAATTTAGATGTAAGAAGGCAATGATAATTCTTTGTGAGAAATTTTATTGGACTCTGTTTCTGATATCATTATGTATGTTGCCATTTAATCTTGGGAATCCCTCGCTTCTATGTTTTAGCGTTTCACAGTTTTTTGTATTAGTTTTCTGAAGTTTAAATATTTAGAAAATATTATGAGAAATCTGTTGGACTCTGTTTTAATTTAATACACCCTAAAATGATGCATTTGTATCATTGTGCCTTTCAAGAGTTTATCTATTGCCCATCGATAGAAAACAAATCTTGGAACATTATGCTGCAATCATGTAATGTTTAAAATCCTTCCCTAAGCATCTAATGTATCTTATCAGTCCCTAAATCATACATGAGTTAATGAAAGAAAATATTTGTCTTGAATTATATAAAAATGACTTAATGAATTTTTCTTATATTTGAGCAAAATGATATGTAGAATAAATCTTTTATTTATTTATTTATAATTTGTCTCCAGAATAAATTAATTTAAAGACATCTTTTAAGTACACATTATACATATACGTATATTACTTTTTTTTTTTTGAAAAGAATATGTGTATTATTTTGTGGATTTATAAATTATTGATCAATTTAATTTCCCCGAAAAAAAAAAAATTCTAGCTCCGCTACTGGGCATGACAGAGTATTGTTAGATAAATCAATGAACTTGGTTATCGTTTAAGTGACATTATTAGAGAGTCAATATTGGAGAAGAAAAAAAGGGTTCTGCTGCTTCTGTATGGTGGATTTGATTAGAACGAGGCTGTGGAGGCTATAAAGGTATCCATGGAATTGCAAGAAATGTTTGATTTGATTAAAACGATAGATAGGAGAGATGAGTTCAAGATAAAGGTGAGTTGATGTGTGAGAAAGTTGCAATGTTAGGATCCAGCACGCAACCACAGCCTCTTCTCTCACACCCATCTCTTTATTTATTGTTTGATGACAAGTATTCTTCCTTAGGAGTAATTCTTAGGTATTCCCGGAATATAAAGAATGATGCTCTCTCCTCTCACATTCATGGTGGGTTGTGCTCATTAAATTCATGATGAGGTCTATCATGAATGTGAGAGGGGGAAACATAATTTCTCCATGCTCCAAGAGTACCTAAGAATTTTCCCTTCTTCGGTAACTTATGTCATGTGCTTGAGTAACCCAGGATTTTTCCTAGCAGTGGACTTCGTAATCATGTTTGGAATAGGTGTTTCTTTTTGGTTGGTTAATTGGTTGTGGATAACTGGATATTATCAACACGGAAAAACGTATGTGTAAACAGACCAAGAAAATTGAGTCAAACTCGAACCCTTCCCTAAAATTTGGATTTTATAATGCTCCTGCACCGCTGCTGCTTTTCTTTCACAGCTAATAATTGTAGTAGTAATATAGGAATATAAACATGTTACAGATCAGCCACTAGGGTTTCTAGGGATAACCTAGTTGTTCCGGCATTTGTGGTGGTGTCTCGGCATTGAGGTTTGAATCCCAACAGCCCCGCTCCCTTAGTTACCTATGAGGAAAAAAAAAAGGACAAATAAAACTTAGAGCTCGTGCAATAATTATTGTCTAATTTAGTATAATAATTTATTTTAGTTTATATACTCACTTTTTAAAACGTTCTGCATCAAATTATTTATTTTATACTACATTTTATTAAAATATTAAATTTTCTTGACTTTCTTAATTGTTCATTTTTCTTCACACACAACTAAATGCATAATAAATAGTATCAATATAAATTTACATGATTATTGTAGCAACCACGTATTTTTACACAACTTTGCATAACATAATATAGGTAAATTTTGAGTTTGGTTTGCTAAAATAGGGTACTTTTTCTATTAAACAAACACAAGTGCTCTAACTCAAAAAAGCAAGTGGAACCAAAATAAAATAAAATCTACTTGAATTCTTTGAACAGCAATCACAAACTTTGCTGGAAAGGCACATAATTAAAGCCTAGAATGCGCATGCAAGAATATTTATGAGAATACATTCATGACTTTGTTGCAATTTTTTAATCTTTATAATTTTTAATATTTATTACTACTTTGTAAATCAATTGTATTAGCTGGTCGAGAATCAAGAATTAAATCCTCTCCATTCGATGTAGCGATAGCTCCCTCAACCATTTTGGCCTTTTTTTTTATTTTTTATTATTACTTCCCTAATAGATGAAAGAAGTGAAATTTATAAATGTGGTTATGCCTGGAGTCAAATGGAATATCTTTTTATCTTTTTATTTTTTTTAAGAGAGTTCAAATGGAATATCTAAATATTTCATAAAAAAAATGGAGTATCTAAATCGATCATTATCCACTCATATAAAAAAAATAAAGAATTTAACTTACCTCTAGTATTTTTTTAACTGAACATCTTCTGTTGTTTTAAATATACAATAGCAAGTGATAGTGATTTTAATCTCCACGTTTTATTTAGTTAGTGGGTGATATGGTAGTTTCTTATTAAAACAAAAAGGAGATTCCAATTAATAAAGTACTGGAGGTAAGTTAGACCCAAAAAAGTATATTCGGAGTATTTGGTACATTTTTGCTATGTTTTGAATCAAATGAAATATGTGGACTGATTCTTTTATAAACAATAATTGGAAAATAAATATTAGTTATAGCTAGAGTTTCATTTGGGATTTATAATTGAAATATGTATGTTAGCTAAGGTTTGGTTTCAGATTTTTGAGTAACTAGTTGCTAACCCGTGCGATGCATGAGATTGTTTTAAATCAAATGTTAACATGTTCAGGTTTAAACATTTCTTAAATTTCAATTATTGAAAGCTAAATTGGTTTAAACATGTAATATTATGAAGTAATATAAAAAATGAGATAAATACAAATATTATGAAGTAATATATTACAATAATCATAATGTGCTCTTACATTTGGTTTAATAAGTATTACAAATGACCCAGTAAATAGAATAAATATACAATTGTGCTTACATTTTCAAGCTTTATCCAATGCTTTTCAAGAATGTATTTCCTCCCTTTCTTAGGCTCTTCTCTTTTCTCAACTTCTTCAAGCTACTTAATTTTTCGCCAAATTAGGATCAAGTATAACACCAAATTATACCAATTCATCAAAGATTTACAATGTAAAACCAAACACTCTTAATGTCAGTAAATTTCATAATAACCCTACCCCAACTATTGAATTATTAAAAAAGTTCAACATTTCTATAATCTTCATGAAAATAAGTATTCCATTGGTTTTCACCATGAATTCAGAAATAAATAACAAAATAGATTATTCACACACAAAAAAACTTCAATATATCCAAGTTATAAATAAAATACCAGTACGAATTATGCTAAGGTGGAAAATGGTACTATCTTTTGCCATATATAAATACAACATGACCTGAGACCTCAAAAGCTTATATGAAACATGTTTAAATTGTACTATATGGTTTAATTCAAACATTAAGAATACAAAAGCCAAAAATCTAGATATTTATGGCATTTGTTTCAAGTTTATGCCAAACCAAAACTAAAGGCATGCCTGAGTGCAGTTCACAAAGGCTTAGTGGCTTGGTAGTGTTGTCAAAATTTGTGCAGTGGTCCCAAAAAAAAAAAAAAAAAAAAAAAAAAACAAAAAGAAAAAAAGAAGAAGAAAAAAGACAAACAATCTCAAGCAAGGTAGTTCCAACAATTTTCCTAACTTTCTCATGAATCGAGTTGCTAAGATAGGATGGTATTAGACATCCAATTAAATGAGCAAAAACCCAAAATCAGTGTCATTGTCAACATGAATTACAAAGAATTAAAAAACTTGCCAAAAAATTAAGATTATTTAAATAGGTAACTGATTTAGTGATATATTCTAAATGTGTTTAATCAACATTAACAATTATAAAGACAAAATAATAAACCAAAACTACATCAAATAGAATGGAATGATGCAAGGAAAGCCACTGCATAAAATTGTAGAGATAATAGTTGATGATCAAGAGAGAAATCGCCTCCCATCAACACCACTTCAAACACAATTTTTTGAGGCATCAATCAAGAAATTTGCACTTGAGAAAGATCTCCAATTTCTCCTTTCACTTACAAAGTACAATATGTACCTTCCAAAATGTACATAAGTTATCAATGTGATACTAAAACAGATGTTCTCAATTCTATGACTACAATATTCAAATACCCTACTTGTTTGATCTTAATTCTTCCTTTCTTTTTTAATCTCCTTCATACCATCAAACAATTTGATTGTGAGAGCAGGTAGCTTACCCTCATTAAAAAAAAAAATGAGAACTCTTCCTATATATGTTATTTTCTTCAAGAATTAAAGAGATTAGCATAAAAATTTCAATGTTTATATCCAATGAAAAAACAATCACTTGTATCACCATAGTTGCTGCTGTTAGCTAACTTAAACTCATGTTTTCCATAGTGACCAGTAATTTATACAGGCAAAGGAACCTAGAAATTAAAAGCAAAAGCCTAAACTAAATCCTCTAATTGATTTAAGAATTCCATTTTGTTTTATGCAGTTACTTTCAGTTATAGTCTTGCAGCCTTGCAAGTATTTGAATATATCTTATCTAAGCAATGTGTCAACTGCATCATACCTTGCATGTCCGTGCGTTCATGTGTTTGAAGACAAAAAATCTAAACAATATTCAAATTTGAAAAACTAAACAACACTGTGCTTATGGGCATTTCTAAAATTTTAATAATGTTAAGCTACACTCTACAATTTTTTGTTTGTGTTGAAAAAAGTTTTAAACACTTGGGTCACATGGGCTACAAAAAATTTACCCACACCAATTTCGCTAAGGTAGCATAGCATCCTCAACATATAAAATTTAGATTGTGTTGTGACACACAATCTGAACAATGTAATGAATGTCTAACCTCATCGTACTCCACACCAATTTTGCTAAGATTATCAAGAATGTTGTGTGATGAAAGCAAGCTGATAACTCCACTAGAGCCAAAAACGTATTCCACACCAATTTCGCTTAGTTTCCACCCAAAAAAAAAAAAAAAAAAAAAATTCAAATTGATTATTGCCATTTTAGTATCTATTTAAAATATTGAAGATGTGACTCACTTCAAAAAATATTATCGTCAAAACACACTACTAAACTAAGTTATAGAGTTCCAAACTCAAAGACTTATCTAAGTGTGTGCACAAACTCAATTACAGATACAAAGAGAAACACAGCTAAAACTACAATTCAATCAACATTAAGTTTGACTTACAACTTTCTGCTTCTAAAATTTTAACAATGTTAAGCTACACTCTACAATTTTCTGTTTGTGTTGAAAAAAGTTTTAAACACTTGGGTCACATGGCCTACAAAAAATTTACCCACACCAATTTTGCTAAGGTAGCATAGCATCCTTAACATATAAAATTTAGATTGTGTTGCAACACACAATCTGAACAATGTAATGAATGTCTACAACATGCAGAAAAGAAAATTCATCTTTTCTAAGCACAACTCAAAAAAAGCTTTAAATAAAGTTTAGTGTAGTTATATCAGTTTTGGCATAAAAGTAAACCACAATCAAGAGAAGAAATTAGAAGTTCTCAAAGCTTTAAATCAAGGCAGTTAAAAACTAAAAACAGAGTTTAGAAAATTTCATGTCCCAAATCATTTCATTAAGCAAAACATTGAAGCCAACCACACAAACACAGAAAACTAGTCACGAATACAAAACCGATAGAACAATATGAAACACATAGCATTAATTTTAGCGAAGCTTAAATACATACATAGTATGTACACATATACACACAAACAGAACACAACTAAACAAATTGAAACCCATAGCTTAGTTTCCACCAAAAAAAAAAAAAAATCAAATTGATTATACTAAACTCAGTTACAGAGTTCCAAACACAAAGACTTTTCTAAGTGTGTGCACAAACTCAATTACAGATACAAAGAGAAACACAACTAAAACTATTGAAAATTGAACTGCAAAGAACCAAAGGTCAACGTGAAACAAATATATGAGCCAAAGATGGTAAATTTGTTAAATAATTTAAACTGGGGAATTTAAAAAATCAAATAAAAACAACCATTGGTACCCTGCCTAAAATAACCCTAATTAAAAAAAGCAAAGGCTTTACAAATCAATGTCAAGCATCTGTTCTTCCTAAATCAAAACCAATCAGACCACAATACCTTAACCTAAATCATATTTCCAAACCAAAAAAGAGAGAGAAATATTTCCTCTGTTTTCATCATTAAGTAGGTTGCCTTTCCTCTATTTGGCTTCAATTGAAAAACTTAAATTCAGAGGAAAGAGAAAGAGGAAAGCAAGCGTACCTAGGCATTGGGTGTGGAAAGGGTGATATGCTGAAAAGGCCAAAATGGGTACATTGAAAAGTCCCTTATGTTGTTCCGTGATATGCTGATGGCTAATTTTGCCATGGACTATATCACAGTTTCATCATGCTGGGAGCTGTTGCACTTTTGAATAGATCAAGCATTGGGACTCAACTGCATGCCTATATTGCAAAGTTGGGCTTAGATTCAGATGTCTTTGTTGGCAGTTCACTGATGACTCATGACTATGTACTCCAAAACTGGAAGCGTAGGAGATTGCCACAAAGCATTTGATCACATAAAGAACCCTGATTTGATAGGTTGGACAACCATAATTTTCAGCTATGCTCAACATGGGTGGGAGAATTTGAGTTTTGGGTTTTGATTTTGGGGGAAGGAAAGGGTGAGTTTTAGGTTTAGGGGAAGGTGATGTTAGCATGTGAGAAGAGAAGAGAGATTTTGAAGAAGTATTGGTTTTAGGTTTAGGTTTTGAAGAAGTATCGATTTTGTAATGTGTATTTGGTGGGGGAAATAATGAGATTTAATTTTTATTTTTAATAATGCTGATGTGAGTAAATGGGTTGGAAAAAAATAAATCAAAAAATATAAATAAAATTAAAAAAATAAAATAAAATGCTGACGTTGAAAATTGTGGGAGTTTCATAGGTTTCGATTAAATATATATATAGATAAGCTAAAAAGGAGGATAAAAGTGTGAAATATATATATATATATATATGTGTGTGTGTGTGTGTATATGTATGTATGTATGTACCATGTATGTATGTATTTATAAAAGCAATGATTGTGAGAATGAAAAAAATGTAGAGGAAAAAAAAAAAAATCACATCCACAGAAGTAATAAAAAAAGACATATCAATTAAGGAAATAACATAAAGCATGACTTTAGATAGGGGTAGAATACAAGTAAATAATATACATGGTCGATCCTAACTAAATTGTTGAAGATTCATAGCTGACCCCAACATTTTGGGACAAAGACGTTGTTTGTTGTTGTTGTATTTATAAAAGCAATACATGTGACACAAATTTGATTAAAATTTATATATTAAAATACAAAATTATGACAAGAAGATTAACATAATGAAAATAAATTTTAATTTTTAAAAAATTTTTGGTAATAAAATTATAGTAGGAGTAGAATTTAAAATTTCTTGAAACTTATATAATAGAGTTTTATTTAAAGTGAACTATTTTAATTAATGAGAATATAAGGATTTGTGGTGAAGAGAAGATAACCACTTGTTTATGGTTGTAATTGTATATGGAGTTATATACTATATTATTAAGCATTTATTATGATTGTATTTGAAAAATGATTTATTAAGACTCTAATCACTACAACAAAATGAATTTTAGTGACGAATTTCGTCACTAAATGTCCAGCTTTTCGTCGCCAAGAACCTTTAGCAACAAAATTCATTTCGTTGCTAATACCTAGTCGCTAAAGGTCTTAGTGACGAAAATATTTTGTTGCTAAATGTTTTCTTCATTAAAAACACTATTTAGCGACGAAAATATTTCGTCGCCAAAAACACTTTATTTTATTAAATCATATTTAGTGATGAAAAATTTCGTCACTAAAACTATTTTTGAAGAAAATTCGAGTACATATAGGCTGTGTTTGGTTCATGTAAAATATTTTTCGGAAAATAAATATTTTCTGGAAATGCTATTTTTGGGAAAGGAAAATGTATTCAGGCTGTTTGGCTGCCTTGGAATTCGTTTTACGGAAAATCAATTCCGGTGTTTGGTTCGTTCAAACATTTTACGGAAAATGCTTTCCGTTTTACAGAAAAATCAATTCCCATGTTTGGAATTCGTTTTTTTACAGAAAATCAATTCCCATGTTTGGTTTGTGGATCATTTTACAGAAAATATGAAATGCCTTACAAATTCAAGCACCTGCATTACCTAGACAAACTTGTAACAATACAAAACTAATCATCCACTTCAACATAAAAAATAATCATCCAAATTCAAGCACCTGCATTGCCTAGACATATTTGTAATAGTACAAAAATAATCATCCACTTCAACATAAAAAATAATCATTTTAATATACCCATAATATTTATATAAAAACAGCCACATCAATCGTTCACCATTGGCATTACACCTCCGTGGTGTACAAAAATGATACCTACTTGTGGTATCTGAATAGTACAAATACATAATTTGGGCAATTGTATTGTCCCGATGATACAAAAGACTACATATATAATATAATGGTAGGTCAATACTAGTACTACAACAAAAGTTAATTCCTAAAGCTACCGTCACAGTCGACATGAAACAGACAAGTCAAAGTTGTGAGAACAAAAAACCATCCAACCACAGCTTTCTCAGCCTAGCATTCTTGGCTAGAAATCCCTGTGATGTCTTCTCATTTTCACAAAGATGGTCAAATGCAGTTGCGAGCATGTCTTCGCTATACCCATTCGCCATCATAGCCATGACCTCATTGTAAAGAGCTGTGTAATTCACCGGGTCCCGGTTGATTTCTTTCAGAGCCACAACTATTTCCTTGAGCTGATCAGACAGATCAGTCAACACACTATCAACAGCATTAAAAGGTGCACGCACTCTTTTGTGGGACTTGGAAATTCCCGACCTAGTGGTGGATGACTCGATGGCATTCTTCCCTTTCTCAACCACACCTTCCTCTACATTGTTTGCAACAAACTCAGCACTGTCCCCATTGTCTGGCTCATTCTCAATATCCACATAGGACTTAGAAAAGCCACCCGTGGCTGTGTTCTTCCCCAGAACAATAGCTAATTCATCATACATCTCAATTTTTTTGTTCAGATACTCCGCATGCTTTCGATGCGCCTGTAAGGGAGAAAGGAACATATAATAACAATGCAATAATCACTTCACTTATAAATTCAATATTCAATTCAATATAGATGCCATTTAGGTCAATGATAAACAAAAAAATCTGTTAGGGAACAGGAGACATAACCCATGATTTTGAAGATAAGTACAACAGAAAATACAATGTACAAATGCTAAGACCAGATTTTACAATAGATCCACACATGAAAGTTATATTTGAAAAACCTTATAAAAGCAATGGAATCCTGAATAGAATGACACTATAAATTTCATATAAAGAGGGTACTTAAGCAGCCTTGTCTTGTTCTCAATTCATAGATTATAAAAGGCAAAAACATATATTATCATTTATATTAAGAAAATATAGTTGGAAGCCATACCATGACTTCTTCTTGGTATGTCTTTGCATCGCATGTTATCATTTTTAGGTTATCATCCCAGCCAAAGCCACTCTTCTTTCTAATAGTCTGAAAAGTGGACCACATGGTCCTTAGAGTCCGCATCCGATTTTCAACATAAGAGGGGTGGCACTCAACCCTAAATTGGGTAGTTATCTCATTCGCTACAAGCGCAAAGGAGCTTGCCTTGAAAGTGCTAGAGGGCTTGTTGCCCTTTGCAGCCTCTTGCGCAAGTATCCTAAGCATCGTTGAGTGCATGGGTGGTAGCCACCTGAACTGCTTGCTGCTGCTCACCTTCTCTTTGCCCTTTGACATTACTACATATGAAAATTGTATAGTGAGAGTAGCATTTAAAAATGAGAGTAGCATTTAGTAATTACGCTCGGAATATGAACAACAAATCAAACACACATACAACCACGTTTATAGATGCGCACAACAGAATGAAACATGCTAACACTGGAAATAACAATGTCATGCTGAAAATACTTTTTCATTACACCACTAGAAGTCTATAATAAATACACTGTCTTTACAAAAAGAAAAAAAAAAAGAAAAAACACATATTACAATCATAGAAATCTAAATAAAGTACTACTCTCCACTCCTGGTATAATCAGACCACATAGCTTGGCATATCTCATCTCTCTTAGCATTCCACAGTCCACTGTCTTCAATGGACTCTCGACGTGATTGTGTTTCTTGTTGGGGGTCACTAGACTCTACTTGGTTCATTGCATCTTCCATAATATGGTCATTTGGTTCAACCTCCATAATGTGATTTTGAACCACACAACATGCTAACACTACTTTCACTTGGGTTTCACAAGACCAAAATGGTTCTGCATCCAACACTAGAAAATGTTTCTTCAACACTCCAAACCCTCGCTCAATGGTAGTTCTCAATGAAGAGTGTCGGAGGTTGAACAATTCTTGCTCATTCTTAGGAGGATGATCACTACACTCTTTCAAGTGATATCGCATACTCCAATAAGGTGACAATATTCCATTTTTATTACCATACCTAGCATCACCAAGATAATATTTACCTACATATATTCAAAAAAAAAACCAAATCACTACTATGCTTAGGAAAACGCACAATATTTATTAAACTAATAAACCTAAAAGGTGAAGTAATCATATAATACCTTCGGGAATTGAAAATCCCCCTGGCCTAGCAAATGCATCATTTAACAGATGCGAATCATGTGCACTGCCTTCCCATCCAGCCAATATATAAGTGAACTTTAAGTCAAAACTAATGGTAGCTAACATATTTTGCGTGGTTCCATCTTTACGACCACGAAATCTTCCTTGTATTTCAGGTGGCATAGATGCATGAACATGTGTATCATCTATTGCTCCAACACAATCCTAATTTTCGACAGCCATAATGGTTTAAAATTACACAAATCTTCACAATTTACAAAATTACACAAGTCGCAATATTTACCTTAAAATATGGGTAGAACCTTCTACTATTCCTTATCTCTGGGGGTGTATCTTCGCTACGCGGTCTTATTAGAGCTCTATATAATTTCAGGACCCCCCTAAGGATGACCTTGAAGTATTTATGAACAGTCTCAGTTGATCTATAGATCCGACTACCCATTACACGAAATCTCACATTATGACCAATAATGTGTAAGAAAATGAGCACTTGCTCCGTAACAGACATGTGAATAGTCGGGCGTACGTGCTCCCCCTTAGTGAGGATGTGACATAAGTGGTGGAAAGCTATAGGCTTCATCCTAATTTGATTCACACAATATCTCTCACTTCCATGCAAAATACTATTTTTGTATTCCTCTCTCTCGGCTGCATGATTAACATAAGACGCCCTAGGCAGTCGTCTACGTCTATGCCGCAATTTCCTTAACAATGCAACCCCCACAAGGAGGACAGATGCAACTGAGGCAAGAATTGCAGCTTTGGTTTTTTTCTTCATCTAAAAAATCAAAACACTGTGGTCTAAGAGGTATGTAAACAAGCATGCTATTGATTACACAGTAAATAAAAACAGCCACAAACAGAAAACATCTAAACCACATTAATAACGAGTACCAAAATTTTTATGCACATATATTTCTGTATAATTGTAACATCAACGATGTACACAATATAATACCATCACAATCAATATTTACACCAACAAATCACATTGCATTCTATTTCTGTATAATTGTAACACCAACAAAAGTTACAACATAATACCATCTCAATCAATATCTACACCAACAAATCACAGCATTCTATTTCAGTATAATTGTAACACCAACAAAATTAAATTCTTAAATCAATATTTAAATAAAAAATAGATAATTAAAAAAATGGATAATTTATTTGTTTATTTCTTAAATAAAAAATGGATAATTAAAAAAAGTAAATAAATAATTATATAAATAGATAAATAATTATATAAATAAATAAATAATTATATAAAGTAAATAATTATATAAATAAATAAATAAACAAATAAATATATGGGTATAAAACAAATCCGATATATTGCAGCATTTGTATGCATGCATTTCTGAAATTAGTTCAAATATAGTTCCAAACCTTTTAGTTTGTTGAAAACCCACTTTGCCTTTTCTTCAACTGTGTTTGAGAAAGTCTGCAATGAAAAGAAACCATTTAGTAAAAAGGGAAAACAATAGCTTCAAAACTAAGCACAAATACTTCCAAAGTAGCACGGATTCTACATCATCAAACAGATGTGCCAAAACTCTTAGTATTATGGATAGCTATAATAAATGTGATAATATTAAAATGACTATAAATGGTCATGTCCTCTATTAATCCCCAAATCAGCTGCCATTATAAGTCAAGAGGTTTACACTCTAGAAATGCAAAATCTACAAATATGATTTCACCAATCACTTCTTAATAAACAATCTAGGTTATATAATCTGAAGAGAATGCTCTAGTTGACAGGATTTTCAGATGAAAAAAAGTTCTTTGTAAGACGAAAAGCCTACTATTGATGAGAGTCATATAATTGATATATGTTGATTGCAACCACCCAATGAACAGCAAGTTTGGATACTCACATGAATGAACTACAGTTCAACAATCAACATGTCTGAAAAAAAATATATATATATACCATATGTAATGGATATTAAATGCATCCAATTGGTAGATGCTAGATGCATCCAATTGGCTTTTCATTGTGCTAGAACTTTAAGAATTAATACATAAACCAAAATTGATCATCAAACAGGGCAAAAAACAAAAATAAGAATGAAATATAGCGGTTAACCATGTTTGTTAATAAAAAGCTTCTTTACATTTTTCAACAAAAATTTTAAGCTCCTGTAAAACTGAAAAATCTTCTCTAGAACATTAGTGAAAGCCTGCTCAATGCTTACTGTGATGATTTGTCAAAGCTGCAAACAAGACAGCTTTGACATCAACAACTTGAGCCTCTACACAAAGACCTACTTCTTTCCAAATTGATTTCAAACAGTACAGGGCACAATCATACTCCATTTATCACGCAACATTGAAATTAATTTTGAACCCTTCTAAAGATGGGGAAGCCAAGTTGTAAACACATGAAAAATTGAACTAAAAAGTTCTTCTTTTCTGTCATCACCAGAAAAACAACATAAATTATTTTTAGCAATATTTAACATGCTAATCATTGTTACAGAGTAGAAATCATACAAAGAAATTTCAAAGCCATTTTGAACATATCAAGATACACTCTAAATCCAAACAATATTACCCTTATTTGGTGTGACCAAAGTCTCACCCAGTTAAAAGCTATCAAAACAAGCTGCAGCAAGTTCAAATTTCACTATCATTTCACACAGGAGTTAGTTAATTACCAAATCACCATCATAGCACAAAAATCCCTTCAAACATACAATTGAAGCACATCATCCGGAGTAACAAATCCCTTTCAACCATTTTCTTTTACATTAGAAAAATCCACCTCCCAACCAACGGATCTCTCAACCTACTGCTAGCTTATAACAATTAAACTATGATAAATAGAAAATCAGCAACTGGGTACAGCTGAATCAAGGGTGGATCGGATTGAGAAATGGAAAAGGGAAACTCACCGTGCGTGGAGAGGATCGGCTGCGTGAGGGAGAGGATCTTGAGTGTTTGGCGTGAGGGAGATGGTGGAGCTCGGTGTGTGGATCGGAGCTTGGAGCTCGGTGTGTGGATCGGAGCTTGGAGAGCACTTGCTGCTTCAAGTGCATGTGAGAGAGCTCAGACGGAAATTGTTTGAAGTGAAAATGAGAATTGAAATGGTTTTCTGCCTTGGGTCACTTATTTTACGGTCAACATTGAGTTTGACCCAATTTTCCGGACCAACCAAACAACCTATTTTACGGAAAAGCATTTCTGAAATTAGTTTGAAGTCAAAACAAACACAGCCATAGTGACGAAAAAGTTCGTCACTAAAACTATTTTTAAGAAAATTCAAGCACATATAGCAACGAAAATTTTCGTCACTAAAACTATTTCTCAAAAAATTCTGCTACATTTAACAATGAAATATTTCGTCACTAAAACAAAAATTTTTTTGTTGCTATATTTGGTGACGGAAAAATTCATCGCTAAAACTAATATTCTGTCTTTAATTTCTTTGATATTAATCTGTAACCTGTCATTACATTATTAAAACCTCACATTTGAATAACACATTTATTTCAACAACACATTTATAAGAAGACGATCCATACATTTCACAAGTAAAAATAAAACAAGTATCCAATTCAATCCATCCATACAAATTGTTTGCAACACATACAATATCACAAGATGTTTTATAACAATACAAAAAGTTTAGCATAATATAATTAGGGCCAAAAGAAGGTGTCTTCAAGTAGTGCCAAATGAAAATGCCTTAAAAGCCACCAATAAGAAATTTGCACAAATATAAAAATAATACTACATTAAAATCGTAAAGTAAAAACATTAACTATGTTATAAGAAACATTTCTAACAATGCATTAAGAGTAGGCATACCAATGAATTAAAATCACAACTACTAATATATAAGTTGTAGAAAGCAAATATAGATTTTCAACTGTAATGTAATTCAATTAGTTTCAAATAATGCATTAAAAGTAGTCACACCATATTGCTAAGATAAAATACTAACCAATAAGTTTTTTAGCTCGAAGACGAACCTATGGTTTTAAAAACCAGAACGGATAAAGAACCAGAAAAGAGACTGATTACTGGTTTTATGGTCCGACCGGGGTTGGACCGATGGTCGAACCAATGATGTCATAATTAATATTATTTAAATATTTAAATAATTTTTATATGAACTTTAAATTTTAATAACTTATTTTAAGAAAATATAAAATATAGATTTTTTTTTTCTTTTTTTGCATACTACTTTTTTTTTTTTTTTCTAATCAGTAATTATTGACAAAAAAAGAATAATCTACTATTAAAGTTTCAAATTTTTATTTTTATAAATAATAGTCAACTTTAACTATTTATCTATTCAAAAAAAAAAAAAAAAATTTTAAAAACCCCCCTAAAGTCAAGTGATTAGACAACACACTGACTTGTTAATTATTATGACCAATTCACCATCCCATTCCCAGCTATACACGTACACTCCTCTTTAATTTTTTTTTTTTTTTTAAATTTCCCCTCATAAATCTAGCACCCTACAGGCTCACACGGTTTACTATCAGGAACTTTTATTTTTTCATTCTCATTGTTTTGTCCTCCAGGCTCCAATACCTCTATCTCTTACTCTCTGGAAGTTGATCTCCATCAGCTCCTCTCATTTCCTATCTCACCGAAGAGCTATGGATGCATCATACTAGTCCAAGAGGTTGGTTTCAACACCAAGCACGAGCATTCAGTAATTTTCTCACTCTCTCAGTCCTAGCAGATCTGAGAAAAAAAAAGATTTTTATAGCAAAAAATCTGTCCTTACCCATTTAGACCAGCAGATCTGAGAAAAAAAGAAGACTTTTCTGCAAAATAAAGCTCCATTTCAGATCTCTTTCATCCATTTTGCAAAACTGGTTCAACCATCTTGGTTTCCAGTTTTTCCGATTTTTCCAGTTGAACCAATGGTTATCGGTTAAATCCGATTTTTCTTACATTTTCGGTTTTTAAGCATAACCGGACCGGATTACTGTCCGATTCCCGGTTGAACCAGCCGAACCGGCCGGTGTGGTCCGATTTTTAAAACTATGGACGAACCACCCCTATAGGTAAGAGTGTCATCATAACCCTTACTCCTCCAAAAGTTAAGAATATTCTTTTGCACCTCTTCTTGCTTAGCTTGCGCCTCAAATAGTGTACCTAAGCTATAGTATTATGGTGAATGTTACTTTAGCAAAATAAGGACAACTCATGCATAATGTATTCTAATATCTAAGTCTATAAGCTACTTAGATAAAGTCCTATCCCATTCGTGAATGCACAAGTCTTTATTAATACTTAAACAAATATACATTGCACAATCAAACACTCCCAATATCAATTTATACTACCATATAACACCATGCAAGCCACCTGCTTGCTTCAACACAACAACCCACCACAATACCAATTCTCAACAAAACAATATATAATGGTTACAAGTATTGAAAACAATTAAATAATATCCATCACATATAATTCAAAAATATCCATTCACAATTCTAAAAAAATAAGAAACACTCCCAATATGAATTTAATTTACGTTATAACACCATGCAAGCCACCCACTTGCTTCAACATAACAACCCATCACAATACTAATTCTCAACAAAACAATATATTATTCTTACAAGTTTTGAAAAAAATTAAGTAATATCCATCACATATAATTCAACAATATCCACTTACAATTCCCCAAAAAATAAGAAACACTCTCAATATGAATTTAAACCACCTTATAACACCATGCACGCTACCCGTTTGCTCCAACACAACAACCCACTATAAAACCAATTATCAACATCCCAAAGTATAATGTTTACAAGAGTTTAATAAGAAGCTACTTGTTCGGGGGCCTTTTTCGGTTGCCCAGCCATGTGTGATCCGTTGGAGGGATGACCTTACTAGGCTCGGGTTCTTTTTGGGGAGTTGCCTTCGGAACTCAACATTGGGCCACGTGGTCCAATGGCTATCGGCGTATTTTTAAGCCTACAAAACCATTAAAGCCAAAGTCTAAGAATCACGATAATGATCGAATAAATATATGATATGCGTTTGATATGATGACTTTAATTAGTAGTTGTAATAACAGTTGAAGTAATCACGATAAAGTAGTATTTATTTAGAGGTAAAGTAATCATGTACTCAATGATGTAAATTTAAAGATATGGAAGCAAAGTCACTTATCTTTTTATGGTTTATAGCTCCAGCTGTGTAGCATCAGTGAGCTGATAGGATTCCAACAGAATGCCAACAGTAGAGGCTAGTTAAGCTTGCCCCTCTTATCATGCATTTAAATGAGTTTAAGCCTTGGTTAATAGTTGTAATAGTATTTGGAATAAAGTAGTATGTATTTAAATGTGAAGTAATCATATACTTAATGATGTAAATTTAAAGATAAGGAAGCAAAATCACTTATCTTTGTATGGTTTGTAGCCCCAGCTGTATAACTTCTATGAGTTGATAATATCCTGGCAGAGTGACCCCAATGGTAGAGAGGCAGTTTTCCATGATAACTTCAAGATTGAGGGGGGAAAATGGGTGCAACTAGAGGGAGAGAGAGTATGTCTAGCTGTGTGTAGGGGTTGGTTAAGCTTGCTCCTCTTCTCATGCACTTAAATGAGTTTTCCCCTTGACAATGCTCTTTTAGTTGTTGTGAAGTTATGAATAGTGTTGCCTTCCATGAGAAAGGCTTTTGTATGGAGTATTTGTGCCTTCTAAGAGAAGGGCTTTATGTAAGAATTAGTTGTGCCTTCTAAGAGAAGGGCTTTTGTAAGAAGTAGTTGTGCCTTTTAAAAGAAGGGTTTTGATATGAGATCTTGGTGCCTTCTAGGAGAAGGGCTTTAGTAATAGAAGTTCATGCCTTCCATGAGAAGGGCTTTTAGTATGAGTGTTTGATATCTCTTGACAAGTGTAGAGATGGTAAAAGATATATATGTTTTGTGGGATGTAGTATTTGTGATATGTATGATAAATGGAAGTATGAGAGATATGGAGGTTAAAGATAGTAAAAATGTGAGATTATAACCGCTGGAGAAGTTGTAAAGATGGCTTTCCAAGAAGAAAGATCTTGTAAGAAAAGAGTATAGAGATGTGTTTATGGGCAACAAAATAGTAGAATTTCAGAGTGAGAGAGTATGAGAGTGGAGCTTAGAAGAGTTGTGGTGTGTTATATGTAATGGTGTAGTAAGTGTGTATGAGATTGTGTAAGAGAAGTGAAGAAAGAGATGTTTAGAGATATGGGTAGTAAGATATATGTATTTTCAGAATATGGAGAGTGAGATAATGAGTATAAGAGAGTAATAGTGTTGTAGTGTGTTTAGCAAAGCTGCTAGGATATTTTGCTGGAGGATGTATGAGGGCTTATGAATGGCATTTATGGGTTAAGGGCTAAAGAGTTTAGTTTCTAATTTGGGAACCAAAATCCCAGAAGCTCAGTTAAGAGCTTAAGAAGATAATTAGAGGGAGAGAGAATAGAGAAGTTTCATGAAAGAGTTGTTCTTCTCCATTGATGTCCCCCTTTGAGATTGTTGATGATGGGTCCCCTTTTAGAGCTGAGTTTAAGGGGGTATTTTAGCAAATAATCTTAGCCAAAATTTGTGCCAAACAGCAATGAATCTTCAGAGAATCCATCTTAAGATTTGGCCAAAAAAGGTATGTTTAACTTTAAGGTATTCTTTCTATTTTGGGTAAGAGTTGCTGGGGAAAGAGTAGCAGAAAAGGAAGGTATTTTGGGAAGAAAAAAGTAGTTACAATAGTTGGTTTTGGTTTTAGCCAAATGTGGAAAAATCAGTAATGCTTAGGCCGCTGGGTCAGCTGTCACAGCTGTTCTGAAAAAGCTGTCCCAACTGTCAAGGAAAAGCTGTGACAGCTATCCTGAGACAGCTATCACAGCTATCATAAGACAGCTGTTTGCTTTAGGCAGAAGCAGATGAAGTCAATTAGGTGATTTCAGACTACTGGAGAGGTCATTTCATGGATTTGGTTGAAAAATGGTAAGATCTCTTTGAAGGGTATCTTGTTATTTTGGGTAAAGCAGTTGGTTGCTGGGATTTCAGCATTAAATGGCTGATGACATCACTTCCAGCCAGGTGTCAAGTGCAAGAATACACTGTTGGGGTTCAGTTGGAACTGTTTCCTTTTTTGGGTGTTTGTGTTTTTGGTGCAAGGTTCCATTACAACACATTTCTAGTAAGTAATAGAAGGATTGTTTGAAAGTTAATGAAGTTTTAGAGATTTAGTCAAGGCCTCATTGTGTTGTGACATAAATCTTGGTGAGCAAGAAGAGTATTTAATGCTCTGCTCTAGCAGTTGGCAGAGAAATATATGGTCTGATTGTTGTAGACAACAATTGGTTATCAGAGATATCATGAATATTTTGTATATAGTTGGAGATTAAAGATAACCAATCAGATTAGGCCATGTGTTTGAGTTGGATTTTAGCTGAAAGTAGTAATGTAGATTTATGTAGAATAATATAATGAAATTTCTAAATTTGTATAGCAATGGCTGGGGATTGAATGAATAGTTATCTTCCCAGCAGTTAGGTGGCTGGAGATATTGAGTATTTGTCACATGATGAATGTTAAGTTTTAGGAAAAGAGAAATAGGGAATTTTTATCATCTAAGGTGCTATGTGATAAGAGATGCTTACCATATGTTACCTGCTACACATGGACTCGTCAGAGTTCAGGGAGTTGAAGGAGACATGCCAAGCAACATGTCTCTTTTATCAACTTTAAATCGCTAGAGCTTTACTGAACATACCTCTTGGTCCTCCAAACCACGACTCCTAAATTTTCCCCAAAGAGACTTATGAGCTTGGATTATAAGCCAAAAATGAGATGACGTACCTCGGGTTTTGTTGTCATTTTGTGTAAATATGGGCTCTTGTTGAAGAAGCTGCTTGTCATGAGTGTAAGAGAGGTAATATGGGCCGTGAGCTTTGATTCATTGCTTAAGCTCGATCCATATGTTGATGTTGATGATGTCGTGGGGTTATGATCCCAATTGATGAAGAGGAAATGTGGACCATGAATCTGCCTCTTGAAATAAGGATCTCGCGGGCCATGTGAGCCCAATCCATGTAGTTGAATGAGATATGAGCTTATTTTGGGCTTTAAATAGATTTACCCAAAAAATCAATAATATGTTGATGTGGCATGGGTTGCCAATGAAGTAAAGCCATGTGGGCCAAAAAAATGGTCCTCAACACTACTTACTATGCTTAAGCCAACACACACCTCTACTAGAATTCTAAAAGGTTTTAATTAATAAAGGATATTAGAATCTTTAAGAATAATATTTCCTTTAAATAATAGAGTAAATAGTTCCGTATACAAATTGAATACAACTATAATAAATACCTTTTAATAATTAAATTAATTATGCGTTTAATAGTTCCATATAAAATACAGTCATAATAAATACTTATTCATAATGATCAAATTTTATATTTATATTATTTTGAAAAATGCTAAAGGTACTACAAACTTACTATATAAAACTTACAAATTAATATGACAATGAATGTGATTAGTGGGCATCAACCACCTCATAAAAGAATATTTGAATTGTCTATTTATAATTGATGACATATCAATTTATAAATTCAATGTAATAAAATTTGGGAAAATGCTAGAGATACAAACTATTTTACAATAATTTTTACAAACTGTTGATGTTGTGAGTGGTTATTGGTAAGTAAAAAAAGTGATGTTAGTGGTGAACCCAAATGAGTAGTGGTGAAGGCAAGAATTTGTCTTTGGGGGGGGGGGGGGGGGGCGATTAAAAAATGTGATAATTAAATTATTGGAGATTTAGAAAAAGCTTTCAAAGTTCCACCATTAACGATCCAAAATGATGTTTTTGGGTTCCACCATTGACTATCCAGAAGGATGCTCTTTGAATTCGACCCGTGGAGATTTAGAAGTACGTTAGTGAAAGTTGAAGTTTTACGATTAGAACCCAAAACGAAAATTGTATTATTTTCTAAATTACTATTTATTTCTATTGCATAATGAATCAATAGTTTTTAACTTGCCCACTGACCTAGACTATTAAATTAAATTATCACCCATTAAGTATAATGACTAAGATAAAAAAAATGCTAATAAATTTTAAAAAACTAAATAGTAGACAAACCATCATCCAATTTCAATATATAAAAAAATATAATTAAATACAACCAATTATATAGTTTTTTATGTTCATTTAACAAATAAAGATCAAAAAGAAAAGTCATAAAAGAATTTATGATCCATACAATTGCTTGACCACTTGGGGACTCTAAATTTTGAGACTTGAAGTTTCAACCATACACGTGGCGTAGGTAGGATGGGTAATTGATAAATGTTGCTTGGTAAAATCAAAAAGTCACACACTTTACTTCATAAAAATGACAGAAGAATTGAAGAAGTAAAGAAATAAGAACCGGAAGAAAAAAAAAAGGTAGATGAGCTAGGATGTTGGAGATTTAAAGGAGATGAGCAAAGAAAAGAGTGAAGATTGCTTATTTAGATAGTGCCTACCTAGATGCATCTACCAACGAAAGCTAGTGCTGTCTGCAACTATATGGTGTTGCAAATTAGGTAAGTTGCTAAAATTATATTAAGCTTTTAGATGAATCTTAAATGTAAATTTAGAATTTCTTATATAGAAAAAGAAACTAACTAGAGGGGGGGGGGGGGGCAAATTGCATATCTATTCCTTTTTAAAAAATTAAATGGTTTGGATAATTCATAATTAAGTATATCTACTCAATTTTTTTTCAAAAATTGGGGGGGGGGGGGGGGGGGGGAGGGGGCATCGCCCCCTAGGCTTCAACGTGGCTCCACCACTACAAATGAGAACTAGTAAGAATTTCCTATATCAATAATTTGTAAAAATATTGTAAAATAGTTTGTGCCTGCATTACTAGATAAGAAAGAAAGAAAGAAAGAAAAGAAAAAAAAAATAGCTTTGAATATGAAGTTTTAATGAATCCTATTATTATCGAATGTGTGACATTAATGGTGGTAACACTGCGTTAAAATTTTGATGTTTTCATATTATAAATCTCCTTATTTTCATTTTTTCTACTCACATTTTGGCTCGTTGGGCCGCTTTTTTGTAACTGAGATGGACTCTCCATTTCTTCACTTCCTCCTTTGGTTTTTTTCTCCATAAAATTGAGATGAGTTGGACCGTTCATTATTTTCTAGGGAAATTAATTTCTTTTCTTACATTTTGGCTTGTTGGGTTGCTTTTTGTAATTGAGATTTACCCTCCATTTCTTCACTTCCTCCTTTGGTTTTTTTCTATAAAAGTGAGATGAGTTGTGTCCTTCCTTTGCTTTCTTTCTTTATAATTATCCTTATTCATTAAAAAAAAAAAATCCTATTTTCTTTGGAATAAAGCAATTTCCTTAAGGTTTTGTTTGGAAGTTTATATGGGAATGGAATGAAATGATCATAAAGGAATAGAATGTATTTAAGTAAGGGAAAAGAATGGAAAGAAATGGAATTAAGTAACTTTGTTTGGATATTTTAAATTAATGAAGAAATAGAAGGTAAGTAAATTTGATTAGGAGTAACATAAAGGGAAAGGAATGAAATCATTTTATACCAATAGAATTATTAGGGTGAAAATGGCCAAATACCACCATTTTCAAAAATTTGTGGCAAAAAAGCATTGTTTCAGAACTTATTAAGCAAATACCACTTTTCTAGTACTCGAGTTTGAGAAGCTCGAGTTCCAAATGGTACTCGAGTTTATGAAACTCGAGTTCCTAGAAGTTCTGCCACCATGGCACTGCTGACCTAGAATTTGTGCAATTAAAAAAAATAATGTGGTACTCGAGCTTGTTCATTGTTTTCTCATAAAAATTGTTTACTGTTTTCTGCATAAACTATTTCTAGCATTCTGCATAAAATTATTTTCTGTTTAGCATTATTGAAAAAATCGTTCACTCTCTTTCTGCGTAAATTATTCTCTGTTCACTGCATAAATTTTTCTTTGTTTTCTCATAAAACACTTAGTGAAATCGTGTTTTCTAAATTTAAAAGCCAAATCTGAATGCTTTTTCATGTTTGAATTTCACATCGAATCTATTTTTTTGCATTGATAAAATTTGCTTCTACATTAATATAGTTTGCACTTTGCACATCATGTTTACTGTATATTCAAATCTGCTTACTGCATTCATAAAATCTGTTTTTTGCATTAATTAAAATTGTTCATTGTTTTCTCATAAAAATTTTTCACTGTTTTTTGCATAAACTATTTCTAGGATTTTGCATAAAATTATTTTCTGTTCAGCATTATTTAAAAAATTGTTCACTCTCTTTTCTTAATAAATTATTCTCTGTTCATTGCCTAAATTGTTCACTATTTTCTCATAAAACACCTAGTGAAATCGTGTTTTCTAAATTTGAATGCCAAATCTAAATGCTTTTTCATGTTTGAATTTCACAATAATCGAATCTATTTTTCTACATTGATAAAATCTGTTTCTACATTAATAAAATTTGCTCAGAGTGAGAGATATAGTAATATATACATAGATAGAATCATGGCAGAATTTGTAAATTTTTTGAATTCCAGTCACCTGATCATCATGGCTACTTCCACTACTCAGCAAGAGCACAAAGGTGTATAGAAAAAGTTTGTTTTATTATATATGCTTTAAATTTTAAAGATGATTTTCTTATAAAACATTTCAAAAGGACTTTACAAAAGGGCATTGACAAAAAAGTTTTTAAAATAAATTTTATAGAAGCTTTGTAAGAAAATATTTATTTTCAAAATCATATTTCAAGACATGATCCTTTTCCCAAAACCCATTTGCAGACTACTATAAGTAAAAGAACCTCCCAAGTAGATATGAAAGGAAAGGGTAAGGCACCAGCGGTGCAACCCAAACAATTTCGAAAGCCTTTAGTAAGGATTTCAGATAAGTATGAAGGCGTCTCGATAGAGTCAATATCCTTTCAGGATACGTTGCTAGTAGAGGCAATGTATTCATGTGGTGAAAAAAGTGAAATTTTGCAAGAAGTGCTTCGCATTGACCTTATTTTTCGAGACGGAGAATTTATAGACGTTCCTTTTCATATTAAATTACTTCTTGATAATTTACAAGCAGCCTTCACCCTTAGACAGAAACCATTATTCCAAAAGATCCTTAAGGCTTAGGAATTACATCTTGTTAGTGCTAGTGCATTTATTGAAGCATTTGGTTGTCAACTCCCTAGCAAGGAGGTTGGAGATTCAAGCTCCACAAAGACAAAATGACAGTCTCCTAAAAGCTATCTTATGGGAACAAGCTTTTCAAAGTTCCACCCTATGATTCAGCAAAAAACGAGACTTGCCATTAGAACCTTACCCCCTGAAATCCAACAGAATATACTACGCGGATACAGATTGAAAGACAGATAGATATGCCAAGACAGAATGCTCTCTCGCAGTGATAGATCACTATTCATTGGCGATAGATCACTATTCACTGGTGAGAAATCACTATTTCACTGGCGATAAATCACTATTCACCAGCATGCGTGAATAGCTTCTAGACAAATCAAGACAGTCTAGACAGATACAGACAGTCCAGATAGATACAGATAGATGTTCAAAAGTTACTACTGTTTACTAGTATGCATAAAAAGAGATTTGATAGATTCCCAAGATTTGAAAGATTCCCAGACAAACTACTACTCATCAATACTAATTTCCATGCCACCAATAGATTAACTTTAGTTAAATTTACCTACGTAGGTTACTTTACCATGGTTCATTGCACCTATAAAAGAGACGGACTACGAAGACAAAAGACAAGTTTCTAAGTTTTTAAGTTTCCAAGATTCTAAGCTTTTAAGTTCTAAGTTTTAGAAAGCCTTTTGTAATAGCCTTCCCTTTCCCTCAAAAAGACTTTTGTAATCTCTCCCCTTCTTGTAATCTTGTAACCTTTCTCTTCAGATAGTTTTATTTTGTAATCTTGTAACTCTTTAAACAGTTTTATTTTCAAGCTTGTATCAAAGTTAGTAGTTTATTTTCAAGTTTATCAAAGACTGAAGTTTTTATTCAAGTAAGATTTTACTAGTTTCTGTTTTAATATTCCATACTCCATTTTAACCTTATTTTGAAAATATCTATTTTGCTATTTTCTTCTTTATTATCTATTTTATCATTGTTTATGCTTCCATATTATTGCTGTGCTCTCTCCTGGGTAGTCATTGGTATTAGAGCATCCGGACCATAAAAGACCTAGTGAATAATTTATGCAGAAAAAACAGTGAACAAATTTTTAAATAATGCTAAACAGGAAATAATTTTATGCAGAATGCTAAAAATAATTTATGCAGAAAATAGTGAACAATTTTTATGAAAAAATAGTGAATAGTTTTAATTAATGTAGAAAACAAATTTTAGGAATGTAGTAAGCAGATTTGAATATATAGTAAACATGATGTAGCACCAACTGTGGCATGAGTAGTTTTTTGAAGACACGTCACCAGCCCATTGCTGTAGCACCAACTGTGGTCATGCGAACCACATGCACCAACAGACGCCACTGTTTCACATGTGATGCTCAACAGCTCAGCACGATTTCATACACTGTCTAGTCATATCATCCATATTCACGTGAATACTTAAATATTTGAATAATTGTACCCAGGTGCCAGGGACATAGCACTGTGTCAATTAAATATGATGCTCTATTCAAGAACCCTGCAACTACCGCTCACATCTCCAAATCTCACTGTGACATTGGGAACATTTAAAGTCCTGTTCATGTAGTGTTTTTCTGGCCTATATTGACATGACAAGCCCTAATAACTGAAATTATAATGCTTGGAACATGAAATGAGGTTATAAATGCACCGCAATAATGATCTTATTTCTACCCCACCAACTTTGTAGATTGACTAAGCTATGAGTCGTAACGCCTCAACATCAAATCGTATGATGCGAAAGAAATTTGGATCTACTTCAACAAATGGATTATCACAAGTTCCAGCAGATCAACAACTACAGACATACACAGAACACTATGGACGAAAATGGGTTGGAAAGAAGAGAGATTTCCTTAATGTGCAATATACACGTACGAGAGTCTTGGAAGCGTCGGACACATCATGGTCAGCAAACCTACAAAACTAAGTACAAATGCCACTGCAATAGAGTTCACCATAGCAGAACCACCATGGTCAACCCTATATGAGAAGAGGTGTGAGTTGGAGGTGTATTGTCAATGGCAAGAGTTACGAGTTCCTAAGGCACGCTTAACCGAGTTACCTAGAGATGAACCTGCCAACATACTTGCTCGTCTTGAATAAGAGAACAATCAAATGCAAAGGCGATTAGACTGTTTTCATGCAATCCAAAAATCTAGAAAGCATCTAAAAGGGAAGGCACAAAAGCGAGTTATCAAGTCTATTAATGAAGTTACTGCGTTAGATGATGAAAGAGATATTTCAGACTTCTCAGATTCAAGCAATGATGATTTCCAAAAATTTCTACTTACGAACATTAGACGTTGTTGTTAATGTCTACACGTTCAGTGAAATACAGAATGTTGTTGTTAATGTCTGACAACTGATGATTACGTACATTCAACTTTTGCAAATTTAAAGATTAACTGTTCATTAGTTTTGGCTAAGTTTATATGAAATCACCTGCTCATTTTTTCCCTGCTGTTCTTTGTTGCTACATATGATTCTTGTGCTTTGGTTGGACAATGTCCTCTGCTTTGTAATGCAGCAAACACCTTAGGAAGTGAAATGCCTCTAGTTAGATATGTTGATGTTTCCAATATTCTGTTTGTGTAATTTGAAATGTTACACACATAACACTTATCACCTAAATTAGATTTATTGTACATTACTTGTAGCAAAATTTAATAGATTCAATACATACAGATTCATCCAAGCCACACAGACCAACCACTCTTTCACAAAAAAACCATATGGCTCCTAAAGCAAGGACTCACCATGTGAATACACAGATATGCAATCCTTTGCAATGCACCGTTTTCAAGGATGTAGAGCATCCCTGGAAAGTTTATGCATCAATTTTTGGGGTGAGCTGTGTCCACCATTAGCACCCATAATTAAACGTATATGACCATGATGTTTGATCAAACAGTTGAGTAAATATGTATTCAAAATCTATAGCATAATAGTAATTGGCTACAATTACAAGAGATATTTCAGTGTTTCAGGTTGTAGGGCTGCTTAATTTGTAAGAGTGATGCTTCTAAGAGCAAAGTGATGCTTTTAATGTACATATTTTTGAGATGTGATTGTTTGACAGCTTAGTTTCAAGGTTCAAGATGGCTTTACCATGTGCTATTACTTTTAACCAGTAGTCACGGATTGTGGGAATAGTGTTTTGACTAGCATCCTTGCAAATGACCAAAGATAATAAACAACTCGGCACTATTGAGCCCTGACCAGAAGTACCCATGTGCAATTACTTCTAACCAGTAGTCACAGATTATGGGAAGAGCGTTTTTACTAGCATCCTTGATAAGCTGTCCACCATTGCTACACTGATATGTGCTGCTCAATGAATTGGTACGTTCTTTGATTTTCCATTGAGTTTACACGATTTTGTTCATTCAACGATTTCAAATTTTTCAACAAATTCAGATGATCAATACATTAGTACACAATTTTCCATTTAATTTTCACGATTTTGTACATTTAACGAATTCAAACTTTTCAACAAATTCAGACTATCTGTTCATCTAATTTACACAATTTTATTTTGTACTTTCAAGATTTTATACATTCAACGAATAAATTTTGTTTTTTACAAATTCGAACGATCTGTACAACTAATGTACACAACTAAAATTGAGTGGATTGCAATGTTGTTCTTTTTCATTTTTCCCCATTATCTGGACTGTTTATCTTACCTTAAATTGTAATAATTTGTTTCTCAATTGTGAAGGGCAGTGTTTGGTCATCCCTTCCTCCACTGGAAGAGACAAGCTGTTAAGGAAGACATTGCTTTGCTGTGTTTGCTATTTTTAAGCTATGGTTTCATCATGTTCCTAGTTGAATGCTCACTAATGCTCGTTGGCTTGCCAATTCTACAGCTTCATCTTCCCACAAGCAGAGTTGTACATCTCCATTGCTTCATGTTTGACCACAGACCTTTGCTACTTTCCCTTGATCCTAATGGAGAGAGTAAAAAATGGAAGCGCAAAGTTGTTTTCTAGTCCACCTGTGGACTTAGCTAAAACTATGGAGGATGATAGTTCCGGTGTTGTTTTTAACAGACTTTGTTCTGTTTCAGTTGTAGTTTGTTGAGTTTTTTATGAAATCGTCTTTTACTAATCATCCTCCATTTTTTTTGCTCTTCTAATCATCTCCTCCATTTTATTCATTCTCTCGTTGATCTTCTTCTCATTCTCTATGGCTGGTGGATCATGATCATCCTTGTTCTCCTTTTGGTTACTCTTCAGGTTTTGAAACTGTTGCACCATACAATTCATGTCTTCTCTCAGTTGGATTTGACTAGCTACCATGGTCTTGAGTAGCTCTTGAGTGTTATGAGTTCCCCAGTGTTTGAATGTTCTCCATCTTCTGCCATAGTGCTAGGAGCTTCAAATTCTTGTGGCTTAAACTATCTTGTAAATCAAAGATGGGGTTGTGGTTGTTTGGACATATGTGATTTGATGTTAGGAACATATGTCAATTTAGAATTGGCTAATCCTTTGACAAAATGCACTCTACTTGTAATTGGGTAGATCTAGGATGTGTTTAATACTTCAAGGAACAAGGTTTCAAGTTGAACTATTAAAGCCATGCAAATCTATCCAAGAAACAAGTGAGAAAGTGTTGGATTTTAAAACTCGATAGCTAGCATCTATTGAGGTTTAAAAAGCTATTGAAGCCTGAAGCTCAATAGCTAGCTCGATAGATACCCTATCTGTCAAGGTTTATGAAATTCAATTTTTCAGAGCTGATTTCACTCCAATCCGTGAGTATGTGTTTAAGCTTTCTTTTCTCACAACCTTAAACATATATAAGGATTATTTTAAGGGCCGTCAAAGGTTGCGTAAGTGATAAGCAAAGTTGTGTTCATGCAAATTGTGGTTGGAGACAGAATTTGCCCTAGTTCATCTTTCTTTTGGAGAAGCTGCTGTATTTGTACACCTTAGGGTTTTGTGACCAAGGAGTTTCGTGATCTTCTTAGTGTGATTAATTGAAGAACTTTGCAGCTAACATCTTTCTCAAGTTAGTGATCAAGTCGCGTAATAGGATCCGCGCATCTATTGGTTAGTCACGTACTGGGAGCCGTGCATTGAAAAGAGAGATTGTTACTATAGAACAAGTCCGATTGGGTATTGGGGTAAGGGTTCAACTGTAGGTTGGTATAAGGTACTGGGATTCCTCTACTTGTAACCACTCGTTTTGATAATAGTGGATTCTCGGGAGTGGTGACCTTAAAATCACCCGGTGGGGTTTTTGCCATATAGGTTTTCCCCTTTCATAAATAAATCACCGTGTCAATTTAATTTTCGCTGCACTTTAGTTAATTGGTGATTTGTTTGTGCTTCCACACGCTTCGCATGTTAATTAACTTAATTAATTCACTTGACTAAATTAATTGGTTAATTTATCACAAAAGGGTCAATACATTCTTGGCCTATCAGTAGTGTTACACTAGCAGAGTTTCTTCTATGCTTAAGGGCTTCAATACCGTAATAGGAGTGACGGGCTTGGAACTGGAGCTATTGGCTTGAGTGTTGGGCTTAGGTTCTCTTTGCAGCCTTCCTTCAGATCTTGACCAAATTCCCCCCTAATGATAGGCTTGGTTAGGTTAATCAAAGCTAAGACCCCATCCACATCAATCAATCAACCAAATAAACACACACAACATGCAATGCAATTTTAACCAGGACCGACCTAAGGGTAGGTTCTAAGTCATTATGTTGTAGGGTGGGTTTGTTATTTCATTGTTTCCCATTGCTAGGATGTTACACCTGCCAACTTGTAATGTAATGAACATTGCGTTGGTCCAAACGACATGGTCTATCCTTTACAATCAACAAGAAATGATTCAGTGACTTTGGGCTATGAGTTGGTGAGTTCACCACTGGGTACCCGAATCTAATAAAGAATGGCGATCCATGCTTACTACTACCACAAGTTGTTGAAAGGGGTGCATACATTGTTGCTTGGATGGCACACACTATGTCAGTTAGGGAGAGCTTTTAACAAACAATACATACAACAAAATATCATACAACAAAGTATCATACATCTTCAACAAACATAAATAAACAAACAAACAACAATATCATGCAAAACTAGGGTACATATTTGGTCACTTAAGTCTAACACAAAGCTTAGCCCTCGACATCCCCAACGGAGTCGCCACTGTGAGAGACCACAAAAGGTGCATCTTATAAAAGAGATTTGGTTGCTTTTAAGGGCATCTCTCTTTTTGGGTAAGTGGTGTGGAGTCGCCACTTATTTTTTATACAAAAAATAAGAAAAACTAAATATAAATACATGACTGAATTGTTTCCTTTCATTGATTGAATAAAAAAATACATATTTGAAAATTTGAAAAATTACATGGCTTTGGGTCCTAGTTACAAACTACCAAATAATTACATGGCTTTTTGTCCTATTTACAAACTACCCAAAATAAAACAAAGATAAGGTTGGATCTACCTATCCAAAAGACCTAAATTTGGAGGCTAGGGTACAGAATGGGAAGGTGTTAGGCACCCATTCCACCCAGACAGAATTTGGTCTTCTAAACTCTTGTGACCTATGTACTCCTTTCATGCATGCTATGAATGATATGTTGTACATGTGAACAAAACTAAATCACACAAATTTATTTATGAATGCATCCTCTTCTTAGTTTAAAAAAATTCAGATTTGTTGTTGTGAGTAAAAAGAATTTGATTTCAGTTTTTATAAAAAAATCAGATTTGCTTTTGTTGTGTAAAAAAAGAGGTTTTTGGAGAGAAAACTCAGATATGTGTTTATTAAATAAAACAAAGTCTTGGTTTTTTAAAAATTAGATCTGTTTTTAAGAACTTAGAAAAAAATGGTTTTGGTTTATAAAAGATCAGATCTATTTTTATATGTTCAAAAAGTATGAAAAAGATTGCTTGAGAAGAGAGTTTCATTTAGAAGTAAATTTATGCTACATATATTGAATAAAACAAACACAGCAAACACAACCATGCATGATCTTTTTTATTTATTTCAAAATCTACTATGTTAAAAAAAAATCAAATTTGTATCTAAGGAAGATACAAATCAACTTTTGATTTAAGAAAAATTTAGATCTGCATCTAATGAAGATGCAGACCAGTATTTGATTTAATAAAAAAAATCATATTTGCATCTAATGAAGATGCAAATCTGTTTTATTTTGAGAAAAATTCAGATCTACATCTAAGGAAGATGCAGATATGTTTTTTTTTTTAAGAAAAATTCAGATTTGCATCTAATGAAGATGCATATCCGTTTTATTATGAGAAAAATTCAGATCTACATCTAATGAAGATGCAAATATGTTTTTATTTTGAGAAAAAAATCATATCTACATCTAATGAAGATGCAGATCTGTTTTTTGTTTTAAGAAAAAGAATTGATTACATGCAAATCTTTGAAATTAAGAAAGAGATCATAACAATTATAAAAGATTCAAGATCATGCTTTAAATGAAACAATATTTCATGATATGAATATTTGAAACAACTAAACTAAAAAAATAAACATGCATCATCACAACAAGAGAAGCATAAGAAAAAGGGTAAAGAAACAACCTCTTGCATGGAGCACTCTTCTTCTTAAGAGGATATGTTAGGGTTCAAAAAAATTATTCAATTATCTTTGAAACCTAAAAACCCTAGTTTAAGAAAGAATACCAGAAAAGAGGGGTGAGAAATTTGAGAGTGTGAAAAGGTGTCTCTCCTAGAGTGTAAAAGAATGTACTAAATTTTGAGTTCCAGTCCCTATTTATAGAGATTGGAATGCTTAAAAAATAAGCAACCACGGGTAGAATGCAAATCAGGAAGTGTCTTTCTACGAAAAAGTCGAAAAGGGTATGCCTTATCGGCACCAGAGGAGAATTGGGCCTTAGCACTTAAGGGTGCAATTCGGCACTTTTGAAGTGCCGATCAGCACTCCAAAAGTGCCAAATGGTACTCTTGGGTGCCGATCGTACTTTCGTGTTCAAGTGCGTTTTTGGACACATTTTTTAGGTTTTCTTGAACCGAGCCTTGCACTTAGATGTGTTTTCAATCAGTATTCTAAGATTTTTATCTCTTTTCTGGATAATTCAGGTCTTTTCAGGAACAATTATCTTGTAAATAAATACCCTAAAATAAATTTTGATAAAATTTAGATTATCCACAATTTTATTGTTATTCAATTATCCCTTTTATTCCTATGCAAGCAATCTTATTTTAGACACTAATTGTCAACCAATCACAAAATTATTTAATTAATTTTCATTGTTTAATAAATCAGAATTAATTTAAACTAATCATGCATGGTCGACTCTACCTAGACAAAATGCATGCTGACTGTGCAAACTTGATCATACGATATCTTTCGATCCGACAATCCAATTTGAAAATCGAACACACCATTGTAACCGTTAGAATCTCAAGATCATTTTTATGACATGCAATGAATGAATCAATGCATGTAATGCAATCTTGATTTTTGGGGTACATGGATGGTCATTCCAGTCATCTTCCTTAATTAAATCATGGGTGCAAAATCGAGTGTCTACACCAATATTGAAAAATTCCTCATTTTATTGATTTGCAAATGAATTTACATTGATCATAAGAAACTACATGGCTTTGGTCTGAGATATAACCTAAGATAAAGTACATGCCTTTGTTTCCTAGTTACAATATTGAAATTGAAAATTACAAGAATAAACATTGATCTACCAATCCTTGATCTAAGCTTGGAGACTATTTTAATAGATGGGAAGTGTTAGGCACCCACATTGCCTGGTGAAATCGGTGTTTTAGATTATGGTGGCTAACATTCATATCATATCCGAAGAGTCTGGCCAAAAGTGGAGTGCACACCATACAGGGATTAAGGAAAGGACATACTCTTGGATGCAAAATGGTTTCATGAGTGTAGATACCACGTTGGGAGCAGGAAAAGCCTTCTTACAGTCACTCTATACACAGTATGCTGAGTGGGGTGTTGATTTGGGTAATTAATTTGGCCATTGTTTTTGGAAATTTTAATTTGTGCATGTAGCTCAATCTATTTTCCACTTTCTAAGTTTGACATTGATAGCTTTTGTTTTCCTCGTAGTGAAACACTGAGACATGACTGTGTGTTTGGTGACAACTTGGATATAAATGAAATAAGCGTTGTTTCAGACGTAAGATGCATACACTCTATCTCTCTCTACAATATTTTGCATGATGGATTTATTTTACATGGTGTTGCCTTAATTTGCTCAGGATCTGCAGCAACTTATCCACCCCATATTGTATTCACTGTCTCCAGGAACCGGTGTGACCCCAGAAATGGTCAAGAATGTGAGTGGACTGGCGAACATGTACAGGACAACTAGGCTTGATTGGGATTCATGGGGAGATGTTGCATCTCATTTTGATGTTTCAAGGTGATCGAAAAGACTGTTGATCTGTTTCTGTTCAGGATATTTTGGAGCTTAATAAGTCTCCCTTTATAATCATTATTTATTTTCCATTTACTGCTTCTTTGATCTATATGCATTAGATTATAGATTTATTATTATTATTATTTTTTTTTTTTTTTATTAGGGACATTGCTGCAGCTAATTTGATAGGAGCTAATGGCTCGCTGGGGAAGGCTTGGCCTGACTTGGATATTCTACCACTAGGATGGCTTACAGATCCAGGTTATAACGAATTTTCTTGTTACTTTTTCTTCATACATCATACATCTAATGAAGAATTTTCTTGTTACTTTTCCCTTCTTTTTCTTCTTTCTCAGAATTTTCTTCTTTCTTGGATATGCTATTTTGTATTTAGAAAGTTCAGGATACACGAATGCATGAATACCTTTTATTTTTTAATTAGAAGTAAAGATGCTATGATTTTATGGTTAAAATTTTGAGACATGACCAACTGTTTTCACCTATATTGTATAAAGTTATTTATTTATTTAGTATGATTATTATTATATTTCTCTTATAATGCATTGTATGCATCAAGACATTTAAAAGTAACATTTATTATGTAATTTATTGAAATTAATTGATTTGTAAACATTTATGATTTCCTATTTTTAATTTTCAATGTGTAATATTTAATTTATTTAATAAAAACATTGATTTATAATTGTGAGGACTGAATTTGGATTGGACCCGGTGTAGGATTGAGTTTAAGTCCAACAAGCCCAAACAATGAATTTATAGAGTATGGGTGAAAGAACTAGTTCTACCCCAAAAGATGGACAATAAAAGTTGCTGAATTAAGATTGTTGAACACAAGTAAATAAGAAAATCTGTCATCAGCACGGCCTGGGGAGCTTATGTTATAATCTCTAGTACTTGAATAGAGCTACAAGAGTTCATCGTACTCTTATAAAGATTTCTTGATTTTTTCTGATCCCCTCTTTTAGGCCACTTTCCCATGCTATATACTACAATTTTGGTGTCATCTCCATCATATACGTGTAGGTTAGATTCAAGGAGCTCCTTCTTGTCCCATCCAGCACCTCCCAGAACCATCAAATAGTAGCTGTAAGGCTGCTTGGCCACTATTCAGGTATCACCTCCACATTAATGCGGTCAGAGAGTTAGTTAGGAGGCATTTAATGTGCAGGTAGTAGCTTTTGAAGATATTTGTTGCCTCCCTTTACTCACCCCTTGTCCAACGTCCAACTCCTAGTTGTGATGCAAATTTGAAGAAAGTCTAGGGTGATAGGACATTCTTACTAACCTCGGATCCTCGTTTCCGAGATGACTTTTCTCCTCGGACATGTGTTGGACTTATCTCGTACTATATTTATTTTTCCCTTTATACCATTCCCATTATAACCTCATTTGGCCATTCTCGGGTTGGGCCATAGGCCCAATTCGTACAACTTTAATAATACCTCCTGACAAACTGGCCCCCTCAATAATGTTTAAAGAATGTGAGTTCTAGTTAGGCATAATGATTAAAGTCTCTTGTGGTTAAATTAAAGACCTAGGTTGATAGGCCACAAACTGAATGACCCATTGTGATAGAAATTAATTAATTAATTATCCAAGTTATTAATTAATTAATTTATCATGCAAACACATGGTAGCACAAACGAATCACCAATAAACTAATAATGCAGCAGAAAATAAATAACATGGTGATTTGTTTACGAACGGGGAAAACCTAACGGCAAAAACCCCACCGGGTGATTTTCAGGTCACTACTCTCGAAACTCCATTATTATCACAACAAGCAGTTACAAGTAAAGGAATCACAAGTACCTTACCAACCTACAGTTGAACCCTTACCCCAATACCCAATTGGACTTGTTCTATAGTGACAGTTCCCCTTTTAGATACACGACTCCCAAGTACGCAACTAACCAATTGTGCGGATCCTAGTACACGACTTCAATCACCAACTAAGAAGGTTGTTGGTTGCAAAGTTCTTCAGTTCATCCACACGATGAAGATCAAGAAGATGTTTGGTCACAAAACCCTATGGTGCACATACACAGCAACTTCTTCAAGAGAAAGAGATGAACTAGGGCAAGAACTTTGTCTCCGGTCACAATTTGCTTGAACAGAGTTTCTCGAAGCTTGTGCAACTTGTAAACTGTTTGACGGCCCTTAAAACAATCCTTTTATATGTCTAGGGTTAGGAGAAAAGAAGGCCCAAAGATATATTTACGGATCCCAAGAAAATCAGATTTGAATTCTGAAAATCTTAAACCTCGACAGATAGGAGGTGTCGAGCACACCGAACTTTGAACAACTTTCTTAAGCTCGATAGATACAGCTGTCAAACTTTAATGAATTTGCACTATCAACTTGTTTTCTTGGATAGACTTGAAGGTTCAACACTTGATCTTGAAACATGGTTTCTTGAAGTATTTAAACACATCTTAAATCTACCTAAATACAAGTAAAGTGCGTTTTGTCAAAGAATAAGTCAATTACATAAAGTCATGACATATGTTCTTAACATGTGAAACACATATGTCCTAACATAGGTTAACCTAAACAAAAAAGAAACTAATTAGTGTTTTGCCCTAATGATAAAGAACAATAATTATGGAGTGGACCTTATAGATTTTTAAATCCTATCGTATCTATTAAAATATGCTTCAAGAACAGTAATTGAGATTAATATAATTGGAAGCTATTATATAAAAATGAAAGAAATATTTGTCTTCAATTATATAAAATGGACTTGATGAAATTTTCTTATATTTGAGAAAAATGATATGTAGAATAAATCTTTTTTTTTTTTGTGGGACATCTAGAATAAATTATTTTAAAGTATAAATTATACATGTATGTATATTAATTCTTTTGATATAAAGAATATGTGTATTATTTTGTGGATTTATAAATTATTAACTCCATAAACAAATTTTCTGGCTTTGCTACAATAGACTATTGTAGGGGTGGAAAAATTCAACACGACATGCGAACACGATATGACATGGCATGAAGTTAGCAGATTATGGGTTGAAGTTTAATGGGTTCATGTCATATTCGGGTTTATACGATTGACTCGTTTAATAAATGTGCCATGTTTGTGTCAAATTCATGGAACCTGTTTGACCCGTCTAACTAGTTTAACTAAATATCATTTTATTAATATACCCTTCAAAACCCTAGGTATATAAACTTATTGGTTATTGTGTTTATTTTGTTTGACATATTGTTATTGATTTATTTGTGATATTGAGATATGCTTTAGTTTTGATTGATAATTTGAGATAAAGTTATTCATTAGTTCTGAATTTTGTATTAAAAAATCTAGTTGTTTGGTTTTCATAATTTAGATCAATTGGGTTAATTTTAAATTTTGTATTTTTTTCGCTTTGTAAAATCTGATAAATAGGTCAACACGATTAACTCGTTTAATAAACTAGTCATGCTAGGGTAAAGGAATCTTAACTTGTTTAATAAACATGTTAGGTTAGTGTCGACCCACATAATCAAAAACTCATAAGTTGACACGAACCCAACACGCAAACATGAATTGCCACCCTTAGAGTACTGTTAGATATATCAATTAACTTAGTTATTGTTTAAGTGATTTTGCTGTCACATTTAGGGAAAGTTCTTGACCTAGCAGTTTCTAGTGTCAAATAGGTCCATTAGTCGAACTCAAATAATGTGCATCACTTCAAATTCAATCTTTACAAACAAAGAACTTGTCATTCAGTCTGCTGAGTGACTTCTACTAAAACATAAGTATGTCCGTCTATACCAAGTGGCATGGCTTCAGAAACAAGTTCTCCAATCTACTTCTTTACTAGAAACATGTTATATATCTACGACAGATCATTGGATAGTTGATTAGAGATTTTCAAAAGTCCCAGAATATAAATGCATACATTTGACTGTTTAAGTTAAGCCTAGCCTAGACATACAAAAAACTACAATTAACTTTAATTTTTTTTTCCCAATATTTTAGATTCAAATGAAGGTCCACACCTTGCTCAAAAAAAAAAAAAAAAAAAAAAATGAAGGTCCACACAAAACATCTAACCTTACTACAGATGAGCAAAGAACTAAGGTATCTATAGAAAAACTGTTAGTGTATAGTTTAAACTAGATTAGCACATTAGGCTTAGCCCAGTATACTGTACTTGTAGTTTACTCATATTATTTATACTGCACACATACCTAGCCTATATAAGGCTCTTTATTGTACATTATTATTTACACAGAATATACAGACTATTCAGTCTTTCTCTCTTACTTTATATTCTTAACATGATATCAGAGCCAATGCTCTAACTTTCTAGCACCTGTGGTCTTCTCCGGTGTCTTTTCACTGCCTTTGCCTTCGTCCAGTGCCCATTGTCAAAAGCAAGTTACCACCGTCAGACCCATAGCACCAAAAACTCTCGGATCCAGTCTTTCTATCCATCACCCTACCAAACTGAGAGCACAAATTAATAGATCGCACAATTCCGAGAAAAACCCAACTCGAATCAACTCCATCCGGCCTCTCACGCGCTCCCACGCGCCACCAAAAGGTTCGATCTCGCAGTAACACGTGCCCACGTGCCTACACTCGCCATTACCCAATCTCACATGCTATCATGCGCCCCATGTGCCATTCACTGCAGCGTTGCCACGTCAGCCCTAGTGACGTTAGCATCCATTGACTTTGCCGCTGTTATTGACTTTAACTGCTGCCATTGACCTTGGCCGCCACCGCTGCTATTGATCGAGGTCAAAATTTTTCGAAGGGGCCTATCTTGCTTAGTTTTTCATGTAGATTCCGTTTCTGGGTTCAATTTCTTCGTTTGAGGTCCCTAAATTCATCTTTTTGGTCATTTTCTTCATTATGGCTCAACAAAACAAACGAGATATCATACATCCTATCACCATTATGTTGGATGGTCCTACTGGCTATCATGCATGGTCTTAGAATATGACTGTCTTTCTCAAGGGTCATAAATTGTGGAGATATGTGACTGGTTCAATTACTAAGCTAGTACTAAAACCTACGTCCAAAGCCACAATTGCTGAAGATGCCTCCAAGACTGTTGTTATAGTGGATGATTATGAAGAACACCTAGAGGAATGGGAGAGTATTCAGAGTAAGATCTTTTCTTGGTTTATCAATACCTCTATTCCCTCCATTCGTAATCTTCTTCCTCGTCTTGAGACTGCTGAGGCTGCTTGGAAATTTTTGGCCGATCGCTAATATTGCACTAATGATTCAAGCTTGGAGTTCCACATTGAATCAAATCTTTATCAAATGCACCAAGAGACAGCTCAGTCTATTTCTGATTTTTATTCACAGACTTCTACTATGTGGGAACAACTCTTTGCTACAGATCCTCCACTAGTGTGTTCTAAGGACATTGAGCTCTTTGTCAAATATCAGGATCGCCGTAAATTTATGCACTTCATGATGGGTTTACGTGAGGATTTTGAGCCTACTAGGGCTTCTCTGCTTAGCCGGTTTCCTACTCCTTTTCTTGATGCTGCAGTCATGGAGCTCATTTCTGAGGAGAATCGTTGGCCTACTTATCACATGTCATTATCTAATCACGTATTGGCTACACCATCTCCACAGCCTCCCATTGCAACATTCACTGCTCCTCCACGAATAAACTTTGGGCGTCCCACCTCTTAGTTTTCCAAAGGTACTCACTGCGAGTTTTACTGTGCCAAAGGCCATGACATCTTAGTTTGTCGCAAACTGCAGAAATTTATGCAAGAGCAGAATAAAGCTTCTCTTACTCGAGCAGTTGCTATATCTCCTTTAGATCCATCGGTTCCTACAGGTCCATCCTTGGCTTCCTTACTTACTACGGTTGATATTGAGGCAGTAATTCAATAGGTTTTATCCTGAACTTCCACTGCCCTTTCTGTCACCTCAGGTAAATAACCTTGGTTTTTTTGATACCGCATGTTGTAACCATATGACTCCTAATGAATTGATAAGGCACCCTTAGAACACCCCATCACCATTTACACTGCTGATGGAACTCCTATGCCTGTTAGTCATAAAGGAACAATCTCTTCTCCTTGCTTATCCCTTAGTGACACTTTTCATATCCCAAAGTTATCCCTCAATTTGTTTTCTATTGGTCAACTTTGTGAATTAGGCGTAGATTTTCTATTTACTAATCATAGTGTGGATGTGCAGGATCCCCAGACGGGTCAAGTGCTTGGGATAGGCCTTAAGGTTGGTTGCATGTTTGAGGTTCATGACTTGAAGATTCCTTCACAAGTTGTTTCTGCAGCTACTACTATTGCCACCCCCTTACTTGATCTATGGCATGCTTGTCTTGGTCATCTATCCTTATCTCATCTTCAGTTGTTAGCTTCTCAAGGTTGTTTAGGTTCAGTACAGTTTCAAAAATTTGATTGTACTTCCTGTCATTTTGGCAAACAAACAAAATTGCCCTTTAATAATAGTGACTCCATTTCTTCTACACCTTTTGATCTTATACATTTTCATATTTGGGGTCCTGCACTAGTTCCCACTGAGGGGGCATCAAGATATTTTGTCATATTTGTGGATGATTTTTCTCGATATACTTGGATTTATCTGCTTCACCATAGGTCTAAACTTGTGTCTATTTACCAAACATTTCATAAAATGATTGAAACACAGTTCAATCGCACTGTTAAAGTCTTTCAGTTAGATAATGCTCAAGAATATAACAATAAATCTTTCCTATCCTTTTTAGATAGTCATGGTACCTTTCCTCAGCAGTCTTCTCCTTACACCTCTTAACAAAATAGTTGTGCAAAATGAAAACATCGTCACATTCTTGATGTTGTCTGCACCCTTCTCATTTCTGCCTCTCTTCTTGAGCGCTTTTGGGGTGAGACAGTACTCACTGCTATGTACACCATTAATTGTATTCCTTCACCAACTATACATAACAAATCACCATTCGAGCTTCTCTATGGTCAAACCCCTAACTACTCCTTTCTTCGGGTTTTTGGTTGTGTTTGCTTTGTCTCTCTTCCTCCTCATGAACGAACAAAGCTCCAGCCTCGTGCTTGTCTTTGTTGTTTCCTTGGTTATGGTGTATCTTAAAAGGGGTTTCACTGCTATTATCTCCTGTCATGTTGAGTTTTAGGAACATCGTCCTTTCACGAGTCTTCAGCGGTTTCCTGTGTCCTCTTCCTTAGAGTTTCCCATTTTTATTGATCTTTTCCTCTCTCTCTATCCTGAAATTGTAGAGGATCCTTCGACATCAGCTGCCTCTCCAAATAACTCATCTCCGGTTCTGTCCCTGGCATATGACCCGCCTGTCTTGGATCTTGTGGCACCACCCTCTCCTGAGTCTCCTGTTGGTCCTGAACTTCGTCGTTCCACCCAGGTAAGCATTCCTCCCCCTTATCTCACTGATTATCACTGCTCTTTTGCTCTTGCCACCCTCTATGAACCTCACACCTATCGTGAGGCCCATATTGACCCTTTTTGGTAGCAAGCTATAAACGAAGAACTAGATGCCCTTCATAAGAATAACACTTGGGATATGGTTGATTTGCCTCCTAGTCAGTCTATAGTAGGTTGTAGGTGGGTTTACAAGATTGAGACCAAGGCTGATGGATCTATTGAATGATACAAGGCTCGCCTCGTTGCCAAGGGCTTTACTCAGGAGTATGGCATTGATTATGAGGAAATATTTGCTCTTGTTGCTTGCCTTACATCTGTTAGATGTCTCATTGTTGTGGCTACTGTTCACCATTGGTCTTTTTATCAAATGGATGTAAAGAATGCTTTCCTCAATGGAGACCTCTATGAAGAAGTGTACATGCAACCACCCCCTGGCTATCCACACACAGGAAGTCAAGTTTGTCACCTTCGCCGTGCTTTTTATGGCCTCAAGTAGGCTCCTTAAGCTTGGTTTGAAAAGTTTAGCTCAATTGTTGCTTAACAGGGTTTCTCTTCGAGTTCTCATGACACTGCTCTCTTTATCTGAAGATCCTCTGCTGGTATCACTCTTATTCTTCTTTATGTTGATGATATGATTATTACTAGAGATGATTCTGTAGGTATCCGCTCTCTTTAGCACTTCCTTAGATAGCATTTTGAGATGAAAGATCTAGGCACTCAACTATTTTCTTGGGCTTGAGGTTACCTCACCCTATGATGGATACTATCTTTCCCAAGTTAAATATGCTTCTGATCTTCTCTCCAAAGCCGGTATCACCAACAACAAGACTGTTTCCACTCCCTTAGAATACAATGCAAAGCTCACACCCTTGGATGGTGAACCTATATCTGATGATACTCGCTATCATCAGTTGGTTATTAGTCTGATCTATCTCACTGTTACTCGTCCGGATATTTCACATGTCGTAGGTATGGTTAATAAGTTCATGAATGCCCTTCGTTTTTACACTATGCTGCCATTCTTCGAATTCTCCGATATGTCAAGGGCACACTTTATCATGGTTTCCACTACTCTCGGTCTTCTCTCGAGCTTCATGCTTATTCAGATGCAGATTGGGCAAGTGATCCGACTAATCGATGCTCTATCACAGGTTTTTGTTTCTTGTTGGCTACTTCTCTTGTCACGTGGTGTAACAAGAAGCAGGATGTGGTTTCCCATTCCAGTACTGAGGCTGAGTATCATGCCCTTGCAGACACCACCTGTGAGCTTGTCTCGTTTCACTGGCTCTTGGCTGACATGGATGCTCCACAGCCCACTGCCACTCCTCTTTATTGTGACAATCGTAGTGCTATCTACATTGCTCATAATGATGTCTTCCATGAACGCACCAAGCACATTGAGATCAGTTGCCACATCACTCGCTAGCATCTCAAGAAAGGCAATCTCAAGTTGTTCTCCATCTTTTCTGCTGACCAACTTACTGATATCTTCACCAAGACTTACCCGCCTGGTCATCTTCGAGTTCTTATATCCAAACTCCAGTTGGCTTCCTCCTTGCCACCTCGAGTTTGAGGGGGGATGTTAGTGTATAACTTAGACTAGATTAGCCCATTGGGCTTAGCCCAGTATACTGTACTTGTAGTTTACTCATATTACTTGTATTGCACACATACCTAGCCTATATAAGGCTCTCTATTGTACACTATTATTTACATAGAAGACTATTAAGTCTTTCTCTCTCACTTTATATTCTTAACAAAAACAAATTTGTTAGTTTTCTATATCCCTTAAAATAACTAAGCACTCTATTTTGACCCTACCTTTCTTATTTTCATAGGTGAGTTTTAGTTCTATGGCTAAGTCTCTCCACTCATGTTTGGAGGAGATGTGAGAAACCTTGACAACGACACATTCTACCTCATAACAAATGAGATTGTCTTGGAGATAAATTCCTTTAGCTCAAACAACATGGAGGCATGTGTACCCATCTAATCTTTTGTAGTCTTAAGAAAAATAAGCATTGTCTAAATAGCAACATAACACATTATTTAATTGTTTGTATAGTTTCCTTATGTTACTAATGGAGCTCGTTCTTGGATTTAAATTGGAAGATATGGTACGATTCCCCAACCAACAAAGAACTCTAATTAGTAGAGCCTCATAGCTCTGCATTGCCCAAGTGCAAAAATTATTTATTTATTTTAAAAGTGCATGGTTCTATTCTTCACATTTTTTAATGATTTTTCATGAATTAAAAAAAAGAAAAGAAAAATGCTAATTAAAGGGCAAGGTTGTTTATTTTGGATAAAATTAGTTTATTAGCTTAATATTTTTAGTTTTATTATTGGTAATTTTTGTTGTTGAGCTTTTTTTGGGGGGGGGGGGGGGTTTGTATATTTTATTTTAAATTTTAGATCTATAAATTTTTTATGGTCACTAAAATGAGGAAAATGCTAGAGCTACAATATATATATTTTTTTATATATATAAATTACGGATGTGATAAGTGGTTAGTGGTAAGTAAAAAAATGATGTGAGTAGTAGGCCCATATACAAACCAATAAGAATTTGCTACCAAAACATTTTGTAAAAATGTTGTAAAAAAGTTTATGAATATAGTATTACTCTTAAAAGAATCAATAATATTATTTAAGGAAAACAAAATCTAATGTTATAGAACAAATTGCTAAAATTAGTACACATACATATAATAATATTTTAAAAAAAAAATTGGGGGGGGGGGGGGGGGGGGTGGGGGGGCATTGCCCCCCTAGTCCAATGATGGCTCCGTCCATGCTCCACATACTTTTCTATCTTGGATGTGCTGAACACAAACTCCCATGTTTGTGACTTTGAGATCCCACTCAAAGGTTTTAGATCATTAGCAATTGTTGATTTTATAGCAGCAACTTTAGATTTACCAGTTCTAATGGTATGGGAATGATTTCCGGTAGTGAGTGACTTTAAAAGGAGAAAGCAAAATACCTTTTAGATCTCACAAGAGCACCTCCAAAGTCATAACAAAATGTGTCTGAGGGTTTCCTTTAAATACTATGTGAAATAGATCTGAAATCCTAATCTCTTAATGGGCTTAACGGGCTGTTGGTCCGAAATTAAATTCTGCAGAACCTGTCTTTCGATTAGTCAAACTTGTTCTCTTGATTAGTCGAACTTGGCATGTTTCGAATTTCTGAACCTGCAGCTTCCTTTTTTTTTTTTTTTTTTTGGTATTCTGACTTGCAGCACCTTAAGCATTGTCTAATAAATCCTCTAAACTCTAAGATCTATATCTAAACAAGTTCATGTTCACGGTTTGCCAATTGTTCTAAACTTTTAGAACCTAATAGGAGTAACATTTGAAGAAGGCAAAAATAAGGAATGACAAGATGATGTTGCAACTACTGCTTGAATATGGTTGCCCTCAATCGCAAATTACTTATTTTCCTCTCTAAATCTTAGTCATATGTCAAACAACCACTTTCGCAATGATTCAAGAAAGACAATCAAAATGACTAATGCAATAGTTTCTAGAGGAAAAAAAAATTACATAATGAAGATATATCTATTCCTCAATTATAAATGACGTAAAGAGCAAATGATAACAGATGGTGGCAAAACCAACAATCTAATCCCATCCACAACTTGCAAAAATGTGCAATAAAGGTAAGTGACTAAAACACCTAGAGTTTATAAATAATTATGGTAGTTATTTAATAAATTTTATTATGATTGAATTTGTATATATAAACTTCTATTCTAAAATTAATTACGCATTTATTGTTTCTAAAAAAAATAGTATTAGGCATTTATTATTGTTGTGCTTGTATATGAAAGTATAGAATCTACTATTTAAAAAAAGGGTTTGGCTTACCCTTATTACTTTTTTAACTAGAATCTCTTTTTGCTTTAATGAGAAACTGCCACATTACCCACTAATTAAATAAAAGGTGGATATTAAAACACACTATTACTTACCATTGTGTAATTAAAACAAAATGAGACCTTCAGTTAAAAAAGTACTGGAGATAAACCAAACCCTTAAAAAAATATGAATTGTTAAGATTTTAATGTAGGGTTAAAAAATAGAATAGAATTCAAAACCAATTAAAAAGTTATAGAATAATGATGTGCAAAATTATAAGCTCTCAAAAGCTTATATGACAAAATATTGTGACGTCAACCAGAAGTCAAATTGTAATAAAAGAGAGATTATAATAGATCATGTGATTGCTTCCTTAAATAGCTCTAATAACTGTTCCTAAAAAATAATTAGCTCTAATAATTATGGCAAAGATCAAATTTGGTATCAGGGGCGTAATTGCTTGGAGGATATTGTGAGAATGTTTTCCTAGAAGATGGTTGACTATAGCAAGATATGGTAATAATGGGAATTGCTAGGCTTTGTATTTTGCCTTGATTTGGCTAATATCCAAAAGACTTGCTGTAAGACCTATGATGATACAAAAAATCCGTAGTTAAGTTCCTCGTCAGCGTAGATGGACGATAATATTAGATTCATCTCTAATGAATACCTTCAATAAGACTCAAGCTAAGAAAATATACACTGGCTAGTGCGTTACAGACGGGTGCTTTGGTGTACACAACTTCTTTGTTACCGTTACTTTGTCCATTACACTTTGTCATAGATGCTTGTAATGAATGCATAAGGCATTTTAGTCTCGTCAATATTCTAGTGACGGTTTCATTATTTTTTCGACTCATCAACCTATATTTAGATTTTATTTAATTATATATTCTTTATTATTCTATATTTAAAATTTGTATATTTTATATTTTTTTATTCATTTAATTTTTTAATAGTTAAGGATGATAATTAAGGAAAATTATCTGTTCCAAATACAGATACTTTTTGAGCTGTGAAACTCTTCGATCACTCCTAATATTATCGTCAAATGTGTGACATTAAAGATCAACACCTTTGATCTCCCAAGTTCCAAATCCCAATTAGCAAGTATTCAATTCATGTAGAAGTAGTATTATTTAGGCAAAAATGCAAAACCGACCTTCTAATTTTCACCTTTTTTTCATTTCAGTCCTTTAACTTTCAGTTTTGTCAATTCAATCCTTTAACTTTCAATTTTTGTCAATTTGGTACTCCGTTAAACTTCAGTTACCTGTTGCTGTTAGATCCACTGAAATGACGCTATTTTGTTTTTGCTTTGTTTTTTTATAATTCGGAATTAAAAAAAAAATCTAAAAGAAGAAGAAGAAGAAGAAAAAGAAGAAAAAGAAAATATTAAGGCGAATGACGTCGTCGTTCCCCTTCCCTTGAATCAAAACAAAACAAAGAAACCCAAATCCGTAACCCATGTAACTTTGAAAGAGAGAGAGACTGAGTTGATCACCAGCGTCCGGTACTAGAACCTCTTCGACATGATGGTGGACGCGGTGGTTAGCGCCATGGCCGTCGTCGGCTACGAGAATATTCCAGTGGTCATGGTCGAGACTGGGTGGCCGAGCTTTGGCGCTGACACAAGCGAGGTCGAGGCTAATCTGGCTTACGCTGAGATGTATCTTAAGAACCTTATGGAGCATTTGAGATCAGAGACCGGCACGCTGCTGAGGAAGGAAGGAGTGGCGGAGGTGTATATATACAAGCTATTTGACAAGGAAGTGAAGCAAAGGAATGATCGGAATTGGGGGATTTTGTATCCAAATATGACCAAGAAGTACAAGATTGAGTTCTTTGGGTGTGGGTGCAATGGAATCATCAATCACCAAATTGGTTTCGTGAGAGTTGGGTCTTTCTTGGTCTTTGCTTTCTTGCTTTGGCTTTTGCAATAGTAGTGAAAAGTATGGTACAAAAATTGATTGCATTTTCTTGATGCTGGTTCTTGTAAAGATGAGACAATTCTTCGTCTCTATAATCAAAATTCTCAGTCTCTCTCTCTCTTAAAGTTACACGGGTTAGGGATTTGGGTTTCTTTGTTTGATTTGATTCAGGGGAAGGGGAACGACGACGTCGTCGTTCCCCATAATGTTTTTTTTTTTTTTTTTTTTTCCAAAATTTTCTTTTTTTCTTTTAATTCTAAATTAAAAAAAAAAAAAAAAAAAAAAAAAAAAAAAAAAAACCAAAATGGCATTGTTTTAGTGGGTCTAACAACAGCAGGTAACTGAAGTTTAATGGAGTACCAAATTGACAAAAATTGAAAGTTAGAAGACTGAATTGACAAAACTGAAAGTTAGAGGACTGAAAAAAAAAAAAAAAAAAAAGGTGAAAATTATAGGGTCAATTTTGCATTTTTTCCTATTATTTATAATTTTATATAACACATTGCTCTCCTCTGCTTGGCGGCTGTAAACTAAAAACCATCCATTATGATGAAGATCATTGTTAACATCTTCGCCTCTCTCTATTTTCTATTCATTCTTCTAAATACAACAAGGTTCTTCTTCTTTTCTTTTTCTACCTCTATTTTATTATATTATATTATTATCTTTCCTAATACTTCCATTATTGCATTGTATTCGCATTTAATTATAATGAACAATTGCCCAATGTTGAAGATAAAGATAACATGCGATTTTATAACTGTCTAAACTGATTAATCATTTTCTCCTAAATTAATGACTAGAGTAAGTGTAACTACTTTTTTGGTTGATAATTTGATAGTTGGAGATGAGAGATTTGAACTCTGGATGTCTCCATTAAAAACACTAGAGGTGTCCACTAGTTGAATTTCAAGATTCTTGGCAAGTTAACCATTTTTAGGAATTTTGGAGTGGTAATAATAAATGCTTTGGAAAGGGTTTTGGTGGGACTCTTTCTGTGTTTGCTATTTGCTAAATTTTGTGCTATAGATGCAATGGCGGCTCCAAGAATTTTCTCTCTCCCTTGTGTGTGTGTGTTTGTTTCTTAAAAAAAAAACCTGGAAACAGATGTTGGAATCATTATCTACACATATATTCCTTAGCCTATGTTCACTACAAAAAATGCTGCCTATAGCAGCATTTCTTTTAGTGGCATTTGTAAAAAATGCCACTATAGGTACCCTATAGTGAGATCACTGTCTCACTAACAGGTGGGCCCCACATGTGAGACAATGATCTCATACGCCCAACACATGAAATTTTTTCTAAGAATCATCCATGTGTCTTAGGATCAATCAATATATACACGCGCTTATTATTTGTTTTTTATTTTTTTATTTTTTCATATAAAATATATTCTTTAATTTATAAGCCAAAAATAAGGAAATATTATTAGATCTATTGGGGGATTTTTGAAGCAATCCTTCCAACTAATGAAACAATGTTATTTATGCATGTGTGTGAGTTAGCTTCTTAATCAATCAGCACAAAGAGGGAAAAAAAAAAAAAAAAAAAAAACCCTCAAGTTATATCACATTTGCATAAGTGAATGTTTTATTGGTTAGGAGGACTAAAAATGACCACTTTGATAATCTTCTGACTTATTTTACTTCATATTGCATAATTGCACAAATATAAATCAGTTTTTAGTTTGGTTCCAATGCAGAGAAAGAGGAAAGCATATTCACTTCTTCAGGAAGTGGTGGAACCACATGTAGACAGCTCCGTCATGGCCCCTAAAAATTTTTAAAATTTCTTTATTTCCCCTTATGTTATAATTAGACTTACAGTCTCTAGAAAAATAGTGCTAGGGATACATAAATTGGCACAACTTTGTACTACAACTCACCACATGGCGAGTTGTGATCAGTAAAAGTGTGTTCCCACATAGCCTACCATCACACTTTTCTCAATCACAACTCGCCACCAGACAAGTTGTGGCACAAAATTGTTAAGTTATTATCGATGGAAGCATATTTCTAGAGAATACCCAAGCAAACTACATCATTTGGGTGAATAAGCAAATTACATTATAATCTTCCCAAAATATATTCCAATGATATAAACATTGCTTGTAGTTTTGTTTCTTTTAGAAATAGAGTGATTAGATATAATTTATAAAATATTATATATGTATAAAGATTAAGGTTAATTGCGGCTCCCCAAAGAGAATTTATTTTTACTCTGTCACTGCATTCAGGTACAATTTGTTACATATATTTGTGAATCTGAATTAGGTAGGTATAGCCTTAGAGTACAACAATAAGCTTTTGCTGGGTGATACAGTACAACAATAATAAGTTCTCTAATAATGCATCTCACCAAACAATACTTCACTTTTGAATTCATTCCTTTATTATAGCTATTTATAATATAACAAGATTATTCGTTAATTTTTTTAAAAAAAATTGTTACAAGGATATTTGAAATTGGATAATTGATAATTCATCTTAAAAAGACCAATCAATATATACCACTAAACTTCATCTCAAAAAATATATATACCACTAAACTAAAATACTCGGAGACTACAGTCCACAAATAGGAAGGAAGGAACCACTCTAGTGTAAAATGTACAAATTGGGAATTCAAGTTCAAGGACCACGGCACATTTATAAAAAATGGTCCTACTTGTTATTAAGTTCATCGATTTTTGGGATACCACTGTACTCAATTATTATTATACATATATATATATATATTTTTTTTTCCGGAATCAGTCATCACTTGGTAGATAATTGAGACATGGCAGAGGCTGCAGTCAGCTACGTTTTAGGAGAAATTGAATTTGTCAAAAATTATTCTTTCATGAAGCTTTTTTCGATGATAAATAAAATGTTAAAATCAGATTAAGTTACATACACAAGCCTTTATAGAATATAAATATTAATAGTCAAGCTGGGTGTGGGTGAACTAAGCAATGAGTGCTGCAATCGAATTAATTGAATAAATCCGGTAGCTTGTGGGAATAACATTTTAAGATTCTTTTTAGCTTTGCTAAAACATATTGTATGATAATAATATAAAGGCAAAAAACCTATTTTAGTCTCTACATTTTTTTAGTGATTCCCACTTTGGTTCCTAACTTTTTTTTCCACTGATTTTAGTCCCTATCCTAGAAAACGTGTCTCATTTTTGTCCTTGACGTTACATCAAAGAGGGAAATTGCACAGTTGGCAAACGGCATGCACTGTTGGCTTGACGTGGCCATTAAAATGATAATAAAAAATGCCACGTCAGCATTTAAATTAAAAAAATTAATTTATTAATTTTAACTAAATAAAAAAAATTAAAAACTAAAAATCATATGAATTGAGATCTAAGTGTGTGTCTTGAACAAGAACACAAGCTCAAAAATTAAAAAAAAAAAAAAAAAAAAAAAAAAAAAAAAAAAACCAAACCCTGAGATCAAGAACAACAAAAACACAGTTCAAGATCTAAGAACAAAGAAAGAAAAAAACACCCACATACACACACTTTCTTTCCTTCACTCAAACTCACTCAAAAAAACAACACCCAGATCTAAAGTAGTGTCGATCCTGGTCCAATTCGTCGGGTCGGGGCGGGGTGTAGTCCGACTCATCGGCGTTGAAGATCCAGAAGGTGTTTCGAGGGTTTCTGGTGAGGAAGAGCGTGAAGAAGATCGCAGTGATCAGGAGAGAAGTCGATGAGGTGGAAGGCAGATCTTGAGGGAGGAGGCGCTGGAATCGATGAAGAAGGACCTGAAGGAGAGGCTGAGGGTGAACGAGACACTGATGAGATTGCTCTTCAGGTTGGATTTGGTGAGAGGTGTCGATTCGGGGGTTAGGGATTGCCGGAAGAGTGTGATCAAGAGGGCAATTGCGTTGCAGGAGTTTTTGGACTCCATTGTTGTTGATGGACAAACCTTAACCCTAGGAGGTGAGGTTGATGAAGTTTCTGATTCCTCAGAAATCGGGGAAAAGGAAGGTAAAGTCTCTGAGTTTAAGGTTGAAATTTTTGGTGCTAATTGAGCTAAATTTGTATTTGAGCTAAATTTTTTGGGTTTATTTTGTGTTTGTTTCCTAAGAAAATATAGGTTTATGGGTTTGCTGGAGATTGGATTGTTTATGGGGTTTATGGGTTTGATTTGTTGGAGAATTCGGTGTTGTATGGTTGATTAGTTATTCAATTATGGACTTTGTGAAAATCATGTGGATTAGTGATTTGCTGGAGAATTCGATGTTGAATGGTTGTTTGTTGGTTTTTTTTTTTTTAATAAATTTTTGGGTTTGTGTTCTTGGATGTGGGTTTGTGTTCTTGTTATTCTTGTTCAAGATACACACTTAGATCTCAATTCATATGATTTTTAGTTTTTAATTTTTTATTTAGTTAAAATTAATAAATTTAAAATTTTAATTTAAATGCTGATGTGGCATTTATTATTATTATTATTTTAATGGCCACGTTAGGCCAACAATGTAGGCCGTTTGCCAGCTGTGTAATTTTCATCTCTAATGTAACGTCAGGACAAAAACGAGATGCGTTTTCCAAGATAGGGACTAAAATCGGTGGAAAAAAAAGTTAGAGATCAAAATGGGAATCGCGTGAAAATGTAAGGACTAAAATGGGTTTTTCGCCTAATATAAATAATTATTTAACCAATTAAAAAGAAGCTTAGGGGCATAACACCATATACTTCATACACTATGTATTATTATATAATAAAAGTTGACTTTTAAAAATTATAGTTACTCCTATTCTTTTTAATTAAATACTTTAGTCAATTACATAATTTCCATGTAATTTGGAATTATTTCATATTAAATCCTATTTTTTTTTAATTAAAACCATTGAAAGCTCTAAAATGTGTTAAAAACACAAGAACTGTGTAAACCCCCAAATTAAATATTACGGCTCGATTGATTTTACTCTAACTTATACTAAGTGCAGAATAAAGTAAATGTGAGTAGATAAACAAAATAACTACTCTAAGCCATATTCATTAAAACACAACAGTAAAATGAAAGCTAAAAGAGTAGGGAAGAAGAATGCAAGCACAAGATAACATGCCGATGTGTTATCGAAGAGGAAACCGAAGTACTAGGCGTAAAACCTCTCTACCGGCCTCCAAGCGGTAAATTGATCCACTAGACAATCAGTTGGGATACACAAGTAGCAAGAGACTCTCCAAGCCTAATCTACCCAATACACCTAAGCCCTCCAAGCTTCTACTCCAACAAGGCTTCTCGGAACCGTGTCTTGTCTAGCTCTCCGGATCCTGCAATATGCCCGATTGCATCCGCCAAAGCTTGGCTTCTTCCAATGCTTTCCAATAGCACCAAAACCTCACTTGACACTTAGAAAGGGTGTGGAAAGTGTTTAGCCTCTCAACCTCTTAAGGATATGAAAATGGAGAGGTAAGAGTTGAGGAAAAACCACAATGGATTGTGTAGAGAAATGTGGGTGTAACAATCTCTAACTCTCAAGGGTTATGGCTAGGGTTTTTTCTTAGAAGCACTCCTCAACATATGTGGTTAATGGGGGTATATATAGTGTGGGTAAAGAAAGTGTGTATTAGATATGACAGTTCAGTAAAATAGAATGTTTTGCGGGTATCTCACAGGAAGGCCTTACCCGCGAGACACTCGCGAAAACCAGCTGTCTCCATCCTAAAATTGACTCTTCGCATTCCAGTTATGTGTTGGGCACATGTTTCACTTCACAGGAAGCCTACTCGCGATCTACCTGCGAAAACTGCTTTAGTCTTCAATTACCTTAAGTCTTCACACTCTTTCTCACACACAACCCTTACAAATAAATCTCATATAAAATACAAGATACATAAGATTGAACAAAATTACAATAAAATTTGGCACAAAATTAAAGCCAACATAAACTAGTTGTAAATTACAACTTTACAACCATAACCTTTTGAATTATTTTTGTAAAGTTGGAATTTACAACTATGTTTTTGTTGGCTTTAATTCCGTGCCAAATTTGATTGTAATTATATTCAATCTTTTGTACCCTGTATTTTATGTGGGTTTTATTTGTAAGGGTTGTGTGTGTGAGAGAGAGAGTGTGTGAAGACTCAAGGCTAATTGAAGACTGAAGTGTTTTCGCAGGTAGCTCATGAGTAAGCATCCCACGACGTGACGCATATGCCCTACACATGACTGGAATATGAAGAGTCATGACAGGTTGGAGACAGTTGGTTTTTGCGAGTGTTTCGTGGGTAAGGCCTTCCCGCAAGACACCCACGAAACATTCTGTTTTGCTAAACTATCATTTTTGATACACATTATCTGTACTCACACTATATATACCCCCATTACCCACATATGTTGAGGAGTGCTTCTAAGAAAAAACACTAGCCACAAACCTTGAGAGTTAGAAATTGTTATACCCACAATTCTCTACACAATTGCTTGTGGATTTTCCTCAACTCCTACCTCTCTATTTCCATACCATTGAGAGGTTGATAGCCCAAACACCTACCACAGCCTTTTAGAGTGTCAAGTGAGGTTTTGGTACTGTTGGGAAGCATTGGGGGAAGCATTGGAAGAAGCTAGGCTTTGGCGGATGCAATCAGGCATATTGCGGGATTCGGAGAGCTAGACAAGACACGGTTTTGAGAAGCCTTGTTGGAGTAGGATTTTGGAGGGCTTAGGTGCATCGGGTAGATTAGGATGGAGGGTCTTTTGCTAACCCATGTATCCCAACTGATTGTCTAGTAGATCGATTACTGCTTGGAGGGCGACAGAGAGGTTTTACGCCGAGTACTTCGGTTTCCTTTTCGATAACACATCAGCATGTTATCTTATGTTTGCATTCTTCTTCCCTACTCTTTTACCTTTCATTTTATTGTTGTGTTATAATGATTATGGGTTAGAGTGATTTGTTTGTTTATCAGTTTGCATTTACTTTATTTCCGCACTTAGTATAAGTTAGAGTAAAATCTATCAAGCTATAATTTTTTAATTTGGGAGTCTAAACAGCTCTTGTGTTTTAACACATTTTCGAGCTTTCAATTTTAATTTGCACTCTTATTGAGTCTTTATTAATTAAAAATAACCAAAGTTTTCATAAGTTGTAAGAAAAACTATTAGAACACAAAAAGCCTCCAATAATATAATATTATAAGACCTCTATGAAAGGCTATTATTGCATAGTCTGGGACTGTGCTCCCTCTCTCTCACATAGAGGTGAGTCTCACTCATCATAGGACCCACCTCTCTATGTGAAAATCAGGAAGTGTAGTCCCGAATTATGCAATAATTTTCCTCTATGAAAGCCTACGTATAACTAAGGTTTTGTATGCAAGCTCCTCAAGTTGTGTACACAATATTGACTTTGAGCATGCACCCTGAGGCAGGACCTATGACCTAGTTCTAACTCAAATCCTAAGGCATGTTTCTAACCTGAAAAAAGCTATTAAAATGACTAGAACTTATATTAAACTAAAACACTCAGAGCATATGAAGAACTAAAGTGAAATAAAACTATAATAAATAAATAAATAAATAAAATGAATTTAAAAGAAACAACTCAAACAAGAACTAAAAAGTACCTCAAACAAGAGCCAAAAACTTTATTCTTGATTGCTTCACTTAGCCAATCTAACAAAACCAAAAAAATCACAAACGGTTAATAATATTTAACTAGAGAGCCCAAATTTTATAGAGGTCTAGGCCAAGTAAGAAAATTGAATTTATCTACAAAACTCCCTCTTTTAAACATTTTTGAGGCAATTCTTGTGTGTGTTAAAAAGTGTGCCCAAAAAGGCTTTTGATAGTATGAGGTGCAAGTAAGGAAGTCAATACCATACCAGAGGCTATACCGGTTTGGCCAGAGGTACAATATATTTCAGATACCGGTCAATACCGGTGTATCGTTTCGGGTTTACCGCTTATTTTAACTATTTAATTATATAATATACAAAGTTATATTTCTAATAACTCAATATATCACTTTAGCAACTTTTTATATTTTTTGGTGGAGTTAGAGCATTAGGGGTGTCAATTCGAGTTAGCATGTCGGGTTCGTGTCGTGTCGAGGTAGGGGTATTCGACTAAATGGCTCAACCCTAACCCGATCCATTTAATAATTGTGTCATGATCCATCAACCCTAACTCGACTCATTAATAAGGCGGGTTGACCTGACCCAACCCATTTGACACGCTTAATAAACGAGTTATGTTGGGTTGACACGAATGTAACACAACCCATTTCAACCTACATAATATTAAATATAACATCCATCTAGAAATAATTTTTTTTTACATCTCAAAAGTAGTGCATATACTTCAAGTCTTTAATCCAAATTCAAAGTAATATAGTTCAACAAAAATATAACATTCATCTAAAAATAAGTTCTTTACACTCTAAAAGAAGTGCATACATTTCAACCCAAAATTCAAAATAAAATAGTTTAACAAAAATGAAATAACATAGTTCAACAAAAACATAATATCCTTGGAACTCGCCAAATGCTAAGTATCAATATTGAAATAATTGGAGCAAACAATAGACTAATCCTGATTATGACTATGATTATCATCCATAGATTCTTTGTTGATGTCCAAATTCATAACATCTTCGACAAGCTCATCCAATTTCATTTGTGCAAGTTCTATACCAAAAAAAATATCTAAGTATTAGTAGTTACAAAACATGATCATGCCTCAATAGTTTTAAAAGCAATACCCATCAGATCTAGTTTATAAACTATCTCAATAAACCCACTTGCAAGACATGCAGATGGTGTCCAACACTAATACAAATACCAAAAAAAAAAAAAAAAAAACACATGGCACAAGACAAAAGCTACAACTGTGGCCTTAATCAACAATTAATATATCTTATATATTAATAACGGCACATGGGTTTAAAGTTTATAGAACAAAAACATTATGCAGAAAAAATTACTGCAGAATTTTGAAACACCAAGAAAACGGTTTTTTTTAATTCTAAAACTCACTAAAGACATGAGAGAGAGAGAGAGAGAGAGAGAGAGAGAGAGAGAGAGAGAGGGAGAGAGAGAGAGAGAGCAATAACCGGTTTGAGACTTTGAGTTTGAGGATTGGGCGTGAGTCTATCATATAGTAGAGTGAGTAGTACAGTTGAAATTAAAAAAATTAAAATTAAAATTAGATATTTGTAAGAAGGTTTAGAGATTTAGGGTTTGTAGGAATTAGAGATCTAGGATTTGTAAAGTTTCAATTTTCAATTATATCCCTTGTAAGTTTTTGTAATTACTCACTTTTCTTTTTAAATTTAAAATATATGTTGGATATAAAAGGTATTTGACAAATCTAAAATAAAATAAATATGTATTTGTTATACGAGTTAAACGGGTTGTGTTAAATGGGTCATTTTAGGTTGACACAAATAAATTGGCGTGTCAAACGTGTCTATTACAGGTTACGCGGGTTGACCCGCTAATGACATGTTTCTTATCGTGTCGCTTTCAAATCGACCCGTTTATGACCCAAACCCATTATGGCCTAACCCTAACCTGCAAAAACCCGTGTCGGGTTTGTGTCGTGTTCGCGGGTTAGGTCGAACATTGACACCCCTATAGAGCATTAGCAGCAGTGAAGCTATATAACTATTTTAGTTTCACCAAAACACAAAAATGCATGTTATAATAGTGGAGCTATAGCTAAAAATTTTAAAAATTTTATTTTAAAAATTATAATAAGTTACTAAAAAAAATATTAATATTTTTTTTACTCATATCTCTTCTACCTTGTCAATATCTTTTTTTTAAGCCCTCTTTTATTCTCATTAACTCACTACTCTCTCTCCTTTAATAATTGATATATTAAAAGCTCATAAATATTTAAAGACTAACTGATAGAATTGATATATTGAAATACTTTTCGGACAAAAAAAGAAAAAAGAAAAAAGAAAATTTGAACCTTAAAATTGAAATGATTTACGTTAACCAATAATTTTTTTATTTGAAATGCGTAGAGTTTCCAAGTCCTACACCCACCCAATCAACTACTAGAAGTCCTAACTCATTAGGATTTCATTTTTTTTTTTTCATTCTTTTTTCACCTCTACACAACTTGCTTACAATTGTAGCCCATTAGTCTTTCATTATAAGTTTATTTTTTTAATTCTCTTTTTCACCTCCACACGTTTTGCTTTGAAGTCTTGTCACTTGCTTCTTGACTGACTACTTTTCTACTTTCAAGTGAGTGTACCAAAACTAAAAAGAGAGATAGACACACATTGAGAAATAAATGAAGAAGATGAAGGGGCTGTAGAAACAGAGGCAAGCGAAACAAAGGAAAAGAAGAAGAAATGCGTAGTAGAGACAAATACGAAGAAGAGGAGGAAAAACCGAGGTAAGAGTGAGGAGGTGGATCTTGAAATTTGGGGGGTTTTCTAAGTTTTTTTTGTTTCGCCCTGTATCTATTTTCCGGCCGAAACCCGATATTTATCTCGGTATGTCCGAAACGGCTTTGGTACAGCCAGTATTTAAACCGAAACAAAACAAGAGCATTTCTGTACCGGCCTAAGCACCAGTACAGAAAATTCCGGCGGTACCGGCCGGTACAGTACGAAATTAACTTCCTTGGGTGCAAGGTTATCCCCAATAGATATGAGATTAGCTTTTCTTCGTTTCGACAAGAAAATTCTCATGTAAAGCTCCAGCAACTTTCGTCTATGTACACAAGCATGATACCATGTGCACGCAATATCAAGGTTGCATACGCGGCAATCCAAAGCTGCACGTGCAAAGCTAGGGTTTCATTGTATTTTTTTGTCCATTTTTGAAAGCTTCAAGTTAAATTGTTCTTGGCCATGAACTCGTAGAAATGAGTCCCTTAGACTGTTGTTGTTGAGAAGCAAGAATCCGGTACAGCCAGTATTTAAACCAAAACGAAACAAGAGCATTTCTGTACCGGCCTAAGCACCAGTACAGAAAATTCTAGCGATATCGGCCGGTACGGTACGAAATTAACTTCCTTGGGTGCAAGGTTATCCCCAGTAGATATGAGATTAGCTTTTCTACGTTTCCACAAGAAAATTCTCATGTAAAGCTCCTGCAACTTTCGTCTACGTACACAAGCTTGATACCATGTGCACGCAATATCAAGGCTGCATATGCGACAATCCAAAGCTGCACGTGTAAAGCTAGGGTTTTAGTGTATTTTTTTTGTCCACTTTTGAAAGCTTCAAGTTAAATTGTTCTTGGCCATGAACTCTTAGAAATGAGTCCCTTAGACTGTTGTTGTTGAGAAGCAAGAATTTAAGTAGTAAGAGCATTCACATTGGGAATGGCATATGCCATATGTAGAGAGAATTTAGCATAAAAGCCTAAAACCCCCACACATCTAGACTTGTAAAAACTAACTATTGCAAAATAATTTGCAATAGTGCTACAATGCAATTCTAAAGGTAGAATTGCACTATAGCTCAATTCAAAAAAAATAATAATAATAATATTTTATTAACTTATTTTATCAATTCATCTCTCACTCACCAGGTTTTTAGGTTTTGGATTTTTGTTTTAATTTGAGTTTTGGGATATATTATTTTATTGTGTAGAAATATTATTTTAATGTGTTGTATTGTAAAATAAAAGTTGGGATGCTGAGAGTATTATAAAATGGTATGGTATAATTGCTAAAGTAGTTTTTTGGAATGATAAAATAGGATGAGATAGAATTTTGGGATGTGAATGCAGACACAGAATGGTGTCGGTAGTGTTACACTTGTTGGGCAGCGCAAGGAAGCGCTGGAATAGCCCATTTGAGTCTATAACAGCGCTTTTTGAGACTATAACTGCGGTTTAAAAATACAGCTATACTCCCAATTTTTTTGAAGTGATTGGTCATTTCAGACAATTTTGGTAACGTTGTTCTAATAACGTTATTTATATTTTTTGGAAATACGTGTGGATAAAAAAGTGTGTGAAAATACATGTAATATTGCTTAAAAACTGAAAATTGTTGCTCAAAATCACATACCAAACGCCCGACTCTCCTAATATTGTGTAGAGTATAAATAATATAGGCAAAATTTTGTAGGGCTCATGATTCAAAACAGTGGACTGTGGCCAGATGAATCAATACATCTGTACGTGTAGGGTAAGAGCTAGGATTAAATCACTAATCGACAACGAGTCTCCCAACATTGTGCAGAGTATAGATAGTATAGAGTCTATAAACAGAATGGTAATAGTGTGGCTCGTGAGTCAGAACAATGGCCACAAGACGATGAAATCGCCAGTAGAGCTAGAGCACTATTAATGCATGAGAAGTAGATATATATGTCGGGGATAATAAGACAGTTTGTATGACGATCAGATAATTAAGATCGTTGGCACTTGATAGGGAAGGGTGCTATTGTTGGTATAGGATGCTGGGATTGAGGCGGTGTGATGCACGTTGGCAAAGTTGCCAAGTATGTAAAGCCTTTAATGGAGAGGACACAAGAGTTGGAGAAAGAAAAAATAGTTCCTAATTTCAAAACCCCAACTCTAATGAAATATTAATACATAAATAAATAAATAAATTAACAAGAGAGAGGAGGAAAAAAAAACATAGAAGATTAAGGTGGTTCAATTTATGTGGCTTACATGTACAATATACCCCTAAATGGCTACATCTTTACTATTTTGTTTTTTTTTTTTTTTTGTTTTACAATGTACTCCTCTATATATATAAAAGTGGCTTACATGTATGAATGGAGAGAGAGAGAGAGAGAGAGAGAGAGAGAGAGAGAGAGAGAGAGAGAGAGAGAGAGAGAGAGAGAGAGAGAGAGAGAGAGAGAGAGAGAGAGAGAGAGAGAGAGAGAGAGAGAGAGATGATAGGAATATTAGGGCCAGCTCAATGAATTTCAGGACCGAAGGTAAAAACTTTAAGAAAACACTTTTTATATTTAATATTAATTAAACAATATTTATTTAAATTTTGGTATAATTTTTTATTTAAATTTATTTTTCTTGCCACTTGAGATGCAAAACTACTAATTAATTTTTCATATTCAAGTTCCCCTAACAAGATTTATAATAGAAAATTATAACTTAACTAAAATAAAATTTAGTATAGAACAATAGACTTGGTTTTTCAAAAGCAATATTGTAACTTTACTAAATGATATAATCACTTTATATTCTAAAATTGTATGAGTAAAAAAATTATTTATCATATAAGTCAATAAATTAAGACTAATACAAAGTAATTATTCTAAATTCATATTTTTGTTATTGTAACTTTTACATTGATATTTAGATCTAATTAAAATATCTATTATTAAAAAAAAAAGGAAAATTTATGAAAACATACACAAAAAAAAGAAAAAGAGAAAAAAAAAAGCAAATCAAAATAACCTACCTTGAAGCAAAAGGACCATTAAATCTATCTTATTAAAAGAAAGGGTACAAATGGGAATTGGGAAAATTAAAATAAAAAAAAGGTATAACAAAGTAATTGATGAAGGAAAATGCTAAGACCACGACTTATTGTACAATTTGCAATGTGGTGAGATATGAGTGATAAAAAAAAAAAAAAAAAAAAAAAAAAGTGTCCATAACTCCACCATATAGCAAAAGTTGTATAATAAGTTATGATCCTGCTCATTCAAAAAAGTCAACAAGCAAGGACAAGCAAATGCAGTGGAGAAACAATAATAGAAGATAAAAAGTATCTTCTTTTTTTTTTGGTAATAAGTTTTTAAAAATTGATTTGATGTGATAATTAAAAGTTAACAAGCAAGGACAAGTAAATGCAGTGGAGAAACAATAATAGAAGATAAAAAGTATCTTTTTTTTTTTTTTGGTAATAAGTTTTTAAAAATTGATTTGATGTGATAATTAAAAGTTAACAAGCAAGGACAAGTAAATGCAGTCGAGAAACAATAATAGAAGATAAAAAGTAATAAAAGAGACGTAGAAAGTTTTTCTTAAAAGTCCAAAAATAGTTTGAAATGAATTTTTTAAATTCCTCTTATATATATTTTTATTAGATATGAATTTTAATAAATTTATCATTAGATTACATTTTCTAATTACATTTTTTATGTTTGTGAAATTTCAAAAAAAAAAAAAAAAATCAAAGATCAATAGTTATGTTATCAATCAAATATTTAAATTTTAAGTTTTTGTGATATATACATAAAAAATAAATTTATGGACCAAATAGTAAATAACATCTGATTTGAAGAAAAAAAAATTGACATAAGTGTTATGAACATGAAGAACATGCAATCCAACGGTTAGATCTTTAAAATCCACATTCAATAAAAAGATATAGTAAAAGTTTGAATGATTTTTCGGTTTTTCTCCAAATTAGTTTTTTTTTTTTTTTTAATTAACTTTATCCTAAAGATAGGATATAAGATGTAAACGTGTTCATCTGTTAAAATGCATTCTATTGGCTAATAGAGGGAGTCTTAAAATTATATTTTCTTTTTTGAAACAACCTTAAATAAAATATTTAGACAAATAAACTAATATTGTATTAGTTAATGGGGTCTTCTTTTATTAATTTGCTAGCCTTAGGCCATCTCCAAAGTTGCCCATATGATTGAGCTGGCCCTAAGGAAGATGATAATCCCAAAAAAATCACTATAAAACAGTACAATAAATATTGAAGAATATAAGCATACTATTAATAAACTGTAGCTCATGTCTCATATGCTACAAAATCATGCACACAGAATATAAGCATACTATCTATTATAGTAAACTTGTTTTCACTTTATTACCTTCTAAATAATATAGAAGAATTCATGAAACTAGGAAACTATATGCTCAATGCTACAATCGCTTGAAAAAGAAATGCTGCTTTTAATGCTTTGCTATACTGAAATTCAATTATCCTCGATCCAGTGTAGGTTGGTCCAAAAGGTAAGCCAAAGCAGATGTAAATTCGCCTCTTTAAAGTTTTTCCACTTTTGAGGTTTTAATGTTTAGCTAACTTAACTTCATAAAAAGTAATAACTCATGAATTCTTTCCACATTTGGGCTGTAAATTTTTGGTTCGAATTAGGTTCTGTACATAGATAATATCCCACGTCCAACTGGCTATTCAAATGGCCGTAGCAGTATAGTTATTTTGGTATCCCTGATGTGTACCACATTTACTACATAGTTGGACGTACGTGGGATATATCAGTTGAGCAAAAATCATAACGAGCTTATGTACCCCTCTCTCTCTCTCTCTCTCTCTCTCTCTATATATATATATATATATATATATATATACATATATAGGTAAAACTTAGAGAAAGTTCAATTAGAATTTGAAATTAGAATTCAATTTTGTGTCATGTGTCTAAATTTATATAGAGACCACACCATAATTATTTATTTAAGTTTGTGTCATGTGTCCATTTAAGTTTTTTAATCTTTGTGCCAAATAAGTTAGTGAGTGTAAAATACTAAGAATCTAATATTATTAAACTATAAAAAAAAAAAAAATCACATATACTCAATAAAAATCACCACACAACAAAAATTACCACACGTTCTATCTTATTAAAAATTAGGAAAAAAAATTATCATAAGTAGTATTTAATTTATGTAAAAATTTTAATATGTGACTAATTACATTTACGTTAAAAATAATAATTTGACTAATTATCTATATTTTTATGATAAAAATTGTATTTAATTTTAAACATATCTATATATATGTATTAATACATGTGTTACATACTGTTTTTTCTATATATAATAATTTGACTAATTATTTATAATTTTATAATAAAATAGTGTTTGATTTTAAATGCATCCATGCGTTTGCATGGGTTACATGCTAATTATAAAGTAATGATTATTAAAAATATGATTTTATAATTTTAACTAAAATTATATTTTTATAACACAATTTCAAATGGAGTGTGTATACGGATTGTGCAATAATGGGTCTATAACAAGACTTTTTCATAATTCTATATAGCTGCAAGAAGGGTTTTCTCAATGTTTGCCTGACCAAAATAATGAGAATATGGGCTTTTTTGTATTAAATATTATTTACTTAGGTTTAATTTAGAAGCACGCAAAAGAAGATGGGGACAATATACACCATCATTAATCATTAATTATAAGTATAAGAATAAGATGATTATGTTTGGTTGCGGAGAAGACGTAGGAAAGAAAATGAAAATTCACAAAAGTGTTTTATGAAACAATCAAACCCTAGCACAACCTTTATTTTTTTAACCTCGTTTCTTCGTCTTATAGGCAACCAAATTTCACAAAAGAGAAGAAAAAAAGAGAGTAAATAATAGAAAAATCTCAACATACAAAACAGAAGATGGAGAAAAACATTTAAAAGTAAAAAAATTAAAAAAAAAAAAAAAAAAAAAAAAAAAGAAGCAAAAAAAGTAAAGGCCTAATTAAGGTAGCATAGACCAGTAGGTGCTCCATGAAGAACAAGGAAAGGAAGGCATGCTACTCTCTCCTCAGTTCCCTCTATTATTCTTGCTGTTTTCTTCTTTGAAGAAATCAAGCAGCGCGGTGCTCTTGCATTTCGGGCATTTTGGATCCACCTCGGATAACATGACGTACATGAGGCATCGAGGACACCCTACGAGCACCATTGATGTGGAATCCGGGCTGCTCGGGCACTGCAAAGTCTCTTCAGGCTCTGATGAAACGCATGAGCTCTCAATTGACATGTCTGAAGAAAAAGAAGTCGAAACATTTGGCGACTCATCTGGTGAGTTTGCCCTTGGTGGTGACAAGTTCAGCTTCAAGTCCAGCTCTGGACTATTCGGTCTTCGGCTCATGTTCGTATTTGCCAAAACACCTTTTGCTCCGTCTTCTTCTGCACAATATTTTACCTGAGGCTATGATATTGTCAAGTAAATCAGCGAAAGTGGAAGTAACGCCTAAAAAAGATTAGCAAAGTAGATAAACTAGTGGATTATAGTAACTAAGTATACCTTGTATAAGGTCAAGGATTATTGTCTTCAAAATGGAAAGTAACGTGGTAATTAAGTGAAATTTGATGAGAGAATAGAGCTGGAGAGATTGAGAATGCAGGACAACAGGACGAAGCTTTGCTAATAAGGACCTGGCATGTACCTATATCCCACCATCAAAGGTTGGTGTTCACGTTGATGTTGGACCTCTAAGACCATTATATACTAAATGAGAGAGAGAGAGAGAGAGAGATCTTCAATACGAAATTAATTATTGGTAGGAATGGAGGGTGAGGAAAATTTAGAGAGAGAAAGAGAAAGAGGTTTGGATTTGATTAAGTTTAAGTTTGAGTTTGAGTTTGAGTTGAAGAGAAGAAATGATGGGTAGACTGTGTGAGATGATGATTGTAAGTGTATTAATTGAAGGGTAGAAAATACCTGATGCTTTTAGGTAGGAAGAAAATTTTAGTGAAGTATGTTGTTTAATTAGTCTTCATTCATGATTGAATCTAGGTGAGTTGTTGATTTTGTAGATATATGCTTTATTGAAAGAAGAAAAAAAAAATTGAATACCTTTGGGCTATTTGTTTAATTTAAAATACTACAAATAAAATTTGAATTTCTGCAAAATAGATTTTGATAGAATATATTTTTACTGAAAAGTTACTATATCGAATGAATTATTATTTTGATTATGATATAGGAGAAATTTTTTTTTCACCATAACATAATAATAATATACTTTATTAAAATATTTTCTCTTATTATGAATAGAAAATAAAACGTAAAACCTAGCATTTTTTTTTTTTTTTTTTTTTGGTTGAAGTTTTTGGTCCAGCCTTCACAAGATCAATCACACCATCATTTGTTATATGAAGTTGAACATTGACTTTTATGATATGACTAATTAGCTATATATTGGAATGGAAAATTCAACCAATTTAATTAAATTGAAGATAGTTCAATACATGTACGGTTTCTGAAATTCAAACTTGGGAAGCATTTGACGACCATCCTCGAGCTGGAAACTTGTGCACGCAACAAATAGTGACCACATTTGCTCTAAATATCAATCTTGTCATTAAGGAGTTCTGACTATTGCCCTGTTGGACTATTGTTGTCTTGATAACAGATGTCGATATATAACAGATTGCTAATAAATTATTTTAGAAAACTTTTATTACCAATTTTATGATAAATATAAAAAATTATTTAAAAAGTCAATTGTTTGTTTCTTTTTTATAAAAAAATTTTAAAATTATTTCTTAAACTAGTAACTTTAGGACAATAAAGGCCTGTTTGGTAAGCATACTCAAACACATGTTTTCAGTTTTTAAATAACATTACACGTATTTTCACACATTTTTTCATCTATACATATATCAAAAAAATACAAACAACATTACTCAAACTCCTTTACCAAACAAGCTCTAAGTAACTTTTCCTTTTATATATATATATATATATATATATATATTGGTATACGCATGTGTGCGAGCAATTTTGCACCTAGATAATTACAATTTTTTTTTTTTTTTTTACTTCTTTGAATTCTCTATGTCAATTTTTTCAACAACTTTGATCACCTTTGATTTTCAACAACTTTGAATTCTTTACAATTTTTTTCTTTATGATCACCTTTGATTTTCAACAACAACTTTATTAATGCTTATATATATATATATATATATATATATATAGGGTTGGGTTTAAGTTACACCTGGTGTAACTCTAAGCAATGTTACACCATTCAATATTTTTTAATTGGATGCGAATATTGACAAATCTACCCTTAAATTACATTATCTTTGTATATTTTTTATGCTTGCAAAATTTCAAGATGATCAAAAATTAATATCCATGTCATCAATCAATTGTTAAAATTCAAATTTTTGTAGTTTAAAATAATGCATAAAATATGAATTTATGGATCAAATGGTAAATAGCATCCGATTAATATGAAAATTGGCATACATGTTAAGAACATATAGAACATGTAATTTAATGGTTGGATTTTCAAAATATTAATTCAATAACAAGTTATTGGGTGGTGTAACATTGCTTAGAGTTATACTAGGTGTAACTTAAACCCAACTCATATATATATATATATATATAGATGAGTTCAAGTTACACCTAGTGTAACTCTACAAAAGTTACACATTTTTTAGACCGTAGATTTCTAAAAGATTTAACAGTTAAAAAAAATCATTAAGTATGATTGCTTCCGACTTATTACATAATTAATACTGGCATTCTCTCTTTCACTCTCTCTCTCTCCTTATTTATTACTTTCCAAGAGATAATATTTTGTTCAACACAACCTAAACAAAAAATCTAATTTTCCAGCTAGATTGCGTTGAAGCAGATAACTTTTTTTTTTTTTTTTTTAATTTACGTTAAAGATAGAAGTTTATATTTTTGTAAACAAAAAAAGAAAAAGAAAAAACTGAGTTTGAACACAGGGGCCACCTCGATGGGCCATGGCTACCAAACACCAATAAACAAAACAAAAGAAAAGTTCCATAAAAATCAGTCTAACCAAAAAGTTTTTTCTCAGTCTAACCAAAAAATTAGATTTTTTGTTTAGGTTGTGTTGAACAAAATAGTACCGCTTGGAAAGTAATAAATAAGGAGAGAGAGAGAGAGAGAGAGAGAGAGAGACATAATACTAGTATTAATTAGGTAATAAGATGGAAGCAATCATATTTAATGATTTTTTTTAACCATTAGATCTCTTAGAAATCTATAGTCTAAAAAAGGTATAATTTTTGTAGAGTTACACTAGGTGTAACTTCAACCCATCTCATATATATATATGTATGTATGAGTTTTACTGATGTATGCTCTTAGAACATATATTAGTAAACCATTTTAGGAAATTTTTTATGAAAAGAAGAAAAAGTTACTAGCTTTTATTTATAGTTTTTTCAATTTTTCATAAAAGGTTTCCCAATTGCTGAACTTATGTTTCGGGTATTACTCACACTTCATTTATTAAGATTGAAAGAGTTCCCATAAGACCCATGAAAGCTCGAGTTTGTGTGAAAACACCAAAGCTTGTTTTAGACCCCCAAGTTAAAATTACGATTAGATTGCTTTTACTCTAATTTAGACTAAGTGCGGGATAAGAGTAAATGAGTGCAAACAACTGATAACACTACCCTAAGCCATGTTCATCCATTATCAACGATATAAAGTAAAGCTTAAGAGTAGGGAAGAAAGATGCAAACACAAGATAACACTGAGACATGTTATCGAAGAGGAAACCAAATAACTCGGCGAAAAACTTCTCCGCCGCCCTCCAAGTGGTAATCGATCTACTAGAGAATAAAGTTGAAGTACACGAATAACAAAAGACCTTTCAAACCTAGTCTATCCAATTTACTTGAACCCTCCAAGCTCCTACTACCAACTGGCTTCTCAAAACCTTGTCTTCTCTAACTTTCCCAAATCCCGCAATATGCCCGATTGCATTCGCCAATGATTGGCTCCTTCCAATGCTTCCTAACAACACCAAAACCTCAATTGACACTCAGATTGGGTGTGATAAGTGTTTGGGCTATCAACCTCTTAAGGATTTAGAGATGGAGAAGTAGGAGTAGAGGAAAACCATAAGAAATGTGTAGATGATTGTGGGTATAACAATCTAAAACTCTCAAGTATGTATTCTAGGATTTTCTCTCTGAAAAGTACTCCTTACAATATATGGGTAATGAGGGTATATGTAGTGTGGGTAAAGACTTGGTAAAACAAACATGACAAATTAGCCAAACAGAATGTTTCGTGAGTATTTTGCGAGAAGGCCTTACCCGCGAGACACTTGCGAAAACTCTAGGCTAGCATGACTTTTCGTATTCCAATCATGTGCTTTACATGTGGCCACTTCATAGGTTAGCTTCTCGTGAAATCAACTTGTTCTTCATTTTAAGCTTGAGTTTTCACACTCTCTCACACTCATCCCTTACACACACACACACACACACACACACACAAACCCACGTAAATACAGGGAAAATGATTGAATAAAATTACAATAAAATTTGGCACGAAATTAAAGCCAACACAAAATAGTTGTAAATCACAACTTTACAATCTTGCCCTTTGGCTATTCTGTGACAAAACCCCTAAACAGACTCTAAACTTAAACGTGAATTTGGGAACACAGGCAAAACTCACCCCCACCTAATTCTAGAAGCTATGAAGCACTTGCAATGTATACATCTATATCCTGAAACACTCGCACATAAACAAAAACTTTCATTAAGCTCATGACAAGTTAAACACAAGGTACGTATAGGAGCAAGTAAAATGCGATCAAGATATTAAGCAAGATATAAGCTGAAGCGTAACTTGATCAAACATGAACAATCATTAAGGAATGACTACAATGAACATTTATCTAGTAAATGATCATCCAGACACACAATGCAATTAAGAGCAATGCTAAAATCAATTGCATGTCCAACATGCATGATGCATTAAAGAAACTAAAGCTAAAAGCAACAGAAAACAATAAGCATAAAAAAGGCTATAAAAACCAAGATACACAAATAGTACTAAAGATAAACAAAGTTTTAAACTAAAGTACTTTAAAGCTTTAAAAGAAAGCAATGTAAATAACCGTAAGTTATAAAAACTTTAAAAAGTAAACTAGACTAGCCAAATAATGGTTAGACTATCCAAAAGTGTGTGACTGTAGGTTAGCTTCCTCCTTTTGAGCTCACAAAACTCCCTCTCTCAATACTCCCTCTCTCAATATGCACACTTCCTTTCTTATGATGCTCTCCCCCTTACTATATGTTATAGTCAAAACTATACAGTGAGTTGCTCTCCCCCTTTTTGGCACGAATAGCTAAAGGCTCTCCTTTAGCTTGCGTTGAATCTCATACAATTGTTGATAGGCCAAGAATGTATTGAACCCTTGTGATGAATTAACTAGTTAATTAGCCAAGTTAATTAATTAATTCAATTAGCATGCAATAAGCGTGGTAGCACAAACAATTCACCAACTAAGTTAAAATGCAGTGAAAAATAAATTGACATGATGATTTGTTTATGAATGTGGAAAACCTACACAGCAAAAATCCTACCGGGTGATTTTAAGGTTACCACTCCCGAGAATTCACTATTATTATAACAAGCGGTTACAAGTAATGGAATCCAAATACCTTATACCAACCTACAGTTGAACCCTTACCCCAATACCCAATTAAACTTGTTCTGTAGTGACAAACTCTCATTTTAATGCACAGCTCCCAATACGTAACTAACCAATTTGATGTGAAGATCCCAGTACGCAACTTACTCACAAACTTGAGAAAGATGTTGGCTGCAAAGTTCTTTAATTCATCAACACGATAAAGATCACGAAACTCCTTTGTTACAAAACCCTACGGTGTACAAATACAACAGCTTTTTGAAAAGAAAGGCGAATTAGAGCATATGTCTTTGGTTCACAATATGCTTGTAAAAAACTTTTGCATTGAGTTGCGTTAGCTGTGACGACCCTTAAACAATCCTTATATATGTCTAGGGTTGTGAGAAAAGAAAGTCCAAACATCTATTCATAGATTGGAGTGAAATTAGCTCTGAACAACTGATTTTCATAAACCTCGATAGATACCCTATTTGTCGAGCAACTATCGAGCATCGAGTTGAAACAGCTACTAGCTGTCGAGCTTTAAAATCCAGTACTTCTTCACTTAATTTTTGGACAGACTTGCATGGTTTTAAAACTTGAACTTGAAACCTTGTTCCTTGAAGCATTAAACACATCCCAGATCTACCCAATTACAAGTAAAGTGTGTTTTGTCAAAGGATTAGTTAAGTCTATATTGACATATGTTCCTAACAATGATTCACATATGTCCTAACAACTATGTCTCAATAGTTGTTAGACGCATCTGAACCTGGTTGTTGGTGGAGTAGATAACATTAGCAAGGCCTGAAATATGCTCATGCAAACCCTCAACCAAGGTAGCCAACCTATCGAAATGAGAACTAGATGGTCCTGGTTGAGTGCTAGTAGACTGCGACTCAGGATTGTGAGGAAATGTAGTCTCGGGATGCCCGAGGGTAGTGGGAGTAGCTAAACGATGAACGGAAGGAGTGGCATGTGGGGAAGGGTCATTCTTTGGTGTTTTGGAGGGACTTTGCTTTCCCCGTTCAGTAAAAGAATGACTTTTGCTCATTTGGAGAGACACCAGGGATATTGGGTGTTGACGGAGAATGGTAGTTCCTTCTTTTGGTGGATGAACACATTTAAGTACCATGATTTTCATGATGAGACTACAAAATGGAAGACACATCTGCACTGCTGATCGTCTTGCTATTTTCCCCATAGTCTGGAAAATGTGAGCACAAATGTCAATCAAAGCACCTGTAATGAGATCACACAAAAACTGTGCTCTTCCAAGATTGATGAATCCAGTGTTGGTCAGTGGATAAAGGTTGAAGAATATGATCAATGTGAGAGCCTTCAATTTTGGTTCAAAATTCACAGTTCCAATGGACGTGCCTTTGGCAAAAACCTCATGATCAGCTCTTAGAATGTCAAGAATATCTTTCATTGGAGCAAGTTTGTCATCATATGGAGAGATGTCCACATTTTCCGGATGATTGATGCATAGGATCTTTGCAAGATAGTCTGGAGTGATGATAAAATCCTTTCCTCGAACCCGATACTTTAGTTCAGCTCCTGTGAAACTAGCATTTAAGTAAAACTCCTTGACCAATTCATCAATAGGATCCTTAAAGTTTCTGAACAGGCTTGCCCAATCTTTATCTACAAAAATCTTAGGGATAAAGTGGATCCCAGGGCCTCAAACCGTATATTCCTTTCTACCACAGTAGGTGCATTCTTAAAGATGCTGAAGAACGTCTGAGAGTCCAAGAGAGTCTTGAATATCTTTCTGTTGAAGTCATTGGATGAATGTTGAGTCCTTTTTGACACAAGGGATGACGTGAGGTCAATCACTTGTTCTTTACCACGAGAGGAACGATGATACATCTGCAAAAAGAATTGCCACACAATAAAGGAACAAGGACAGAAACAAAACAAGGAAACAAACTTGATTAGATACGAGTTGGTCCATAAACCAAATAACAAGTCCTAAAAAGAACATAAAAACATAAAACCTAATGTCACCAAATCATGTTTTAAGTGCTAAACATGTAACAATACTTATCTAGTATGAATGAAGTGCAAAACATGTCAAGTGATCAAGTGTGTGCATCAAGTGTGCATGTGGTGTACATATGTGATGCATGATCAAAGCATGATAGAGCATGCATGGGTCAAAGTGTGTAAAACACACAAACAATGATCAAAACATGATAAACATGTAAAATCATTTTAAACCTCAAAGTTTGGTACTCATCGGAATCCAAAACAACAACAAAATGTCATTTGGGCATTTCATCAAACACATAGTATGCATACAGACCACTAACATGTAAAAAAAAAAGCATGAACATGATAATATCTTGCCTAAATACATGTTAAAATGCCACTTAGGGCCAACACAAACACAAACAAACAAAATGGGACACAGCCCAATTAAGAAAAAAAAATTCAAGAATTTAAGTTTTTCCTAATGCTTTCAAAAATATACCCAACCCTAGAAATCCTAGACTCTAAGGCTTAATCTAAGGAATCAAAAGTAAAAAGATGTTGAAACATACCTTAGATGAATCTTAGAAGTGATTGATCTTGAGTTTTGGATGAGTTTTTTTAGAGAAAATGAGTTTTGGGTTGAGAGAGGCTCAGAGGAGGCAAAATACAAATGTTTGAAAAACTATCTCTGTTTGCCTTTAAAAACTGCAAAAACGCACTTTTCACGGGTAAACTTCTCTTGAAGTTACTCGCAAAAATGCCACTGAAGCACTCATCAGTTTTCGCGGGTAGCTATTTCTCACAAGATAGTTGCAAAACTCTCTATATGAATTTCAGTGTTTTCTTATTTTTGCCATCCTCATTTTCGCGAGAAGAGTTAACTCTTGACTTACTCACGAAAATGCCTCTGAAAGATTTTTTTGATAAAAACAAGAAATAGACATTTTTAACAGAAACTCTAAACACACAAAAGTATAAAAACACTTTCAAAAACATATAAAATACTCAAAATCCTTTTGGGTTTGATCAGCAAGCAATTGAGTATACCCATCACATTTGAACACGTATAAACACACAAATGGAATAAGCATTCATTGAACATTAGGCTTGTGTGTTGTGTGTGTGGATCAAGTATAAACTAGTCTATAGTCTAGTATGAAGTTTCAATGATCAATTCAATCAAGTCATACACGACTAGTACGAAGTCAAGTGACCTATCTCACTTGTAGAAATGAACATATATGACTCCTCACCAATGTGATTACAATTGATTGAAAACTTTTCATTTGGCTTCTATTTTTCATACTTTTGATCAAAAACAACTTAAATTTTTTAGAAGCGATGCCATAAACATTTTGATATAACTTTGACAAACATGAGCCTTTGGTTTTGGCACCATACATTTTAATATAAATTGCTTTCCCTTTTTCCTAGTCAAGCACTAGTTTGTGCGATGGCTTTTTCTACTCAATATCTCTTTTCGAGGTAGACATTTGTAGAGCTCTTTGAAAAAGAAAAAAATGTGTGAGGAGATATATAAACATAAGTCTACTCATGTATCAAGATCAAGCAAGACTATTGACCAGTCGTTCATGACAAGTTTGAAGATCTATATACAACAATCAAAACATAGATTTCTAGATGTCACTTACACTTAGAAAAAATGTGTATTCATAAGCTAAACTCATAAATGCACTACGCCATTAGTACGGAGGTATTAAGCTAAACTCACATGTGATATACATAACACAAGCGATAAAACTTTTTGAGATTTTTCACTTTTTATGGGTTTTTGAATTTTTCAACACACTCAAAAACTGAACAAGCAAAGTAAGATCAACAAAAACAACAAGAAAAAACATGAAAAAGAAACATACTATAAACCGGAAGCAATGACACAAGAAGATTGCATATGTCATGATGCATGAAAATATAACCCTAATACGTTGGAAGTATTAATGCATGGGCATAGAATGATTATGCATGAGTACCCTTCTTCACCCACACTATATGAGTGTTTTGGGTGAGATCCTTAGACGGAGGGGTAAGACTGACATAACTCTCAAACCTCGAGGTGAAGCTAGCAAGGCATAATGAAATGTTCTTTAACATCTCCATAACATCTCCAATGAGTTGTCCCTCATTTTCTCCTTTAGCTTTTGTTCCCTTTGGCATTCTTCTTGCATTGTCTTGGCCATGCATAGAATCAGCCATCTTGAGTGCATGAAACTTGAAACAATTTGGCCTTATGTGCCCTTGCACACAACAATGATGACAAAAGTGCATCTCTTGAAGCCCCCTTTGACTTTTGGGTAATGACTTCCCTTTATCCTTTGGTTTTGCACCAATGGTTCTAATTGCAACAACAGGGGTCTCAATCTTAGGCTTCTTTACATTTTTGGCTGATACAAACCTTACTTCCTTCTTGGGTTCGCTGCTTAAGCTTCCTTCACCAATATAGCCTAGATCAGCCTTGTCATGTGAAGATTTTTGAGAAGAAAGCACGTTGTCAAGTTTCTTGGTGGAAATGCACTCCACTTTGACATTTGCTTGAATAATTTCAAGTTCAAGAAACTTGATTTTTGAATAGGCACCCTTTAATTCTTCCTTTATCCCTTCAACTTCACACTTTGCCTCCTTAAGTTGCACAAGTGTACACCTATGCTCTTCTTCAATTTTCTTCATCTTCTTCACGGTGTTGTTGGCAACCTATGCTCTTCTAGCAATGCATCATACACTTCTTGAAGGTTCTTCTCACCTTCATTGAGGCACACATCCTCATTTTCCAAATCTTCAACTTCCTCCCCTTTAGAATGCACACAAAGCTCATCAACCAAGTTGCTCAAATTTTCCATAGAGTCAACCGTGGTAATTGCCATGAAAGCTGAATAGTTTCTCTCGCTATCACACTCTCCTTCTGCATCGGAATTTGAGCTTTCGGAATCACTAAGGGTAGTGACAAATACTTTACCCTTTCCTCTTAAATAGTTTGGACATTCTTTCTTGAGATGTCCATGACTGTTGCATTCATAGCACACGATTCCTTGAGTGGATGGAGAATCCTCCAGGTCTTTCTTCTTGAACTCCTTCTTATCACCTTTTGAGGATGAAAATTTCCCTTTGCCTAAAGACTTCCCACTGTTTTTCATCTTGAGAAATTTCCAGAAGTTCTTTACAAGAAACGCCACCTCCTTCTCCACATTGTCTTCTTCAGAGGAATCATCCATTCTCTCATTCATAGTTTTGAGAGCAAGTGATTTGCTGGACTTATGAGAAGGCAATCCGAGCTCATAGATTTAAAGAGATCCAATGAGTTCTTGAATCTTTATCTCATCCAAATCTTTTCTCTCCTCAATAGTTATGACCTTAGCCCAGAAGATTTCGGGTAAAGATCTCAAAATCTTCCTTACCACCTTAGCATCTTTAATCTTCTCCCCAAGATTGAGCTTGGCAATCATTATCTCGTTGAGTCTCCCATAGAATGAATCAAACGACTCATTGTCGCTCATCTTTACTTCTTCAAATCGAGTAGTGAGCATTTGAAGCTTAATGTCTTTGACCTTCTTTGTAACTTCATAGGTTGTCTCAAGAATGGTCTACACCTCCTTGGCAGTCTTCACATGCGAAATCCTATGGAACTCATCAGCAAAAACATAGAAAATAGTGTTAATCGCTTTGCTATTGCATTTGCCAAAGCAAGAGCAACCTAATCCCATTCGGATTTGGCGATAGTGAGTCTAACATACCCATTTTCAATGGAATCCCATATTGTCTCATCAATAGCACAAAGAAAAGCACGCATACGTACTTTCCAAAAAGCATAATTACTCTCAACAAAGAATGGAGGAGCATTAAGAGATTGAGATTGATCCATCTCACTTGGGGTCTAGGATCACACTAGGATAATGAAATCAGATAAATGTACCCACTCTAATACCAATTGAAAGTTCGGATTTATGTGAAAACACAAGAGCTTATTTAGACCCCCAAATTAAAATTACGGCTAGATTGCTTTTACTCTAACTTAGACTAAGTGCGAAATAGAAGTAAATGAGCGCAAACAACCTATAACACTATCTTAAGCCATATTCATCCATTATCAACAATATAAAGTAAAGCTTAAGAGTAGGGAAGAGAGATGAAAACACAAGATAATATTGAGACATGTTATTGAAGAGGAAACCAAAGAACTTGACGAAAAACCTCTCTGCCGTCCTCCAAGCGGTAATTGATCCACTAGAGAATAAAGTTGGAGTACATAAATAACAAAAGACCCTTCAAGCCTAGTCTACCCAATGTACTGGGGCCCTCCAAGCTCCTGCTACTAACTAGCTTCTTGGAACCTTGTCTTCTCTAGCTTTCTCGAATCCCACAATACGCCCGATTGCATCCGCCAATAATTGGCTCCTTTCAATGCTTCCCAGCAGCACCAAAACCTCACTTGACACTTAGCTTGGGTGTGGTAAGTGTTTGGGCTATCAACCTCTCAGGGATTTAAAGATGGAGAGGTAATCGGTCCACTAAAGAATAAAGTTGAAGTACACAAATAACAAAAAACCCTCCAAGCCTAGTCTACCCAATGTACTTAAGCCCTCCAAGCTCTTGCTACCAACTGGCTTCTCGGAACCTTGTCTTCTCTAGCTTTCCCAGATCTCGCAATACACTTGATTGCATCCGCCAATGATTGGCTCCTTCCAATGCTTCCTAGGAGCACCAAAACCTCACTTGACACTCAAATTGGATGTGGTAAGTGTTTGGACTATCAACCTCTCAAGGATTTAGAGATGGAGAGATAGGAGTAGAAGAAAATCACAAGGAAATATGTAGATGATTATGGGTATAACAATCTCTAACTCTTAAGTTTGTATTCTAGGGTTTTCTCTCTGAAAATCACTCCTTAGAATATGTGGGTAATTAAAATATATATAGTGTGGGTAAAGACTTGGTAAAACAAACATGACAAATCAATCAAACAGAATGTTTCGTGAATATTTTGCAAGAAGGCCTTACCCGCAAGATACTCGTGAAAACTCCAGGCTGGCATGACTCTTCGCATTCTATTCATGTGCTCTACACGTGGCTACTTCGCGGGTTAGCTTCTCGCAAGCTTCTCGCGAAATCCACTTGTTCTTCATTTTAAGCTTGAGTCTTCACACTCTTTCACACTCATCCCTTACAACAAATAAAAACCCACATAAATACAGGGAAAAATGATTGAATAAAATTACAATCAAATTTGGCATGAAATTAAAGCTAACACAAAATAGTTGTAAATCACAATTTTACAACCTGTAAAAATATATAAATAAAATAACATAAAAAACTATTTTATTGTACGTTGATTCTGCACACACAAAGAGCTATAATGGCTCATTAGTAGCATTTGAAGAAGAGATGATGACCATTAATATATAGTTCATAAATGGAGAATCAATTGGAGAAGAAGAAAAAAAAAAAAAGAACGAGAAGTTAATGTTGCAACTATTGCTTGAACATAGTTGCCCTCAATTGCAAATTACTTATTTTCCTATCTATTACTTATTCATATGTCAAACAACCAATTTTGGCAATGACTTAAAGATAATCACAATGAATAATGCAATGGTTTCGGGAGAAAAAGAAAGTTCATAATGAAGATATATCTCTAATCCGACTGATCAATTATAAATACATAAAGAGCAAATGATAACAGATGGTGACAAAAACCAACTGCATGTCTAATCCCATCCACTGCGTGCAAAAATGTACAATAAAGGTAAGCAACTCCTAGAGATTATAAATAATTATGGTAGTTATTTAATAGATACTATTTGTGATGATTAATTTTTATATAAAATTTATATTTTAGTATTACACATTTATTATTACTGTGCTTGTATATGAAAGTATAGAATCTAGCTACTATTTTAAAAAAATATATATGAATAGGTAAGATTTTAATGTAGGGTTAAAAAAATAGAATAGAATTTAAAATCAATTAAAATGTATATAATAGAATAATAAGGTGCAAAAATATGAGACCTCAAAAGCTTATATGACAAAATATTGGGAGAAAATGGGCTTTTGCTCTTTTTCTTTTTTTTTTTCTTTTTTTTTAAATCTAGCATTTTTCCCCCTTTCTCAAACTAATTAGGAAAATGCCCCTATTTTGAAATTTGATTTTTTGGACAATCGAGTTATAACAAACTGAAAATTAAAAAAAAAAAAAAAATCATTCTGGAGCCATAGTGGCATTTTGGAACTCGAGTTCCATGCAAGGTTTTTTTTTTTTTTTTTTTTTTTTTTTTTTTTTTTAAGTTTGATCAACCCATACCTATAGTAGGGTTCTAAGGAGCCCTATAGTGACATTGAAACTCTATTTTGAGAAAATTGAGTTTCAAAACAGGGGCATTTTCCTAATTAATTTGAAAAAATGGGCAAAATGCTAGATTTTTTACGCGAAAGGGGCAAAGGCCAATTTTCTCCCAAAATATTGTAAGATCAACCAAAAGTCAAATTATAAATTACAAAAGAGAGATTATAGGAGATCATGTGATTGCTTTATTTATAAGTGGGCTGTAATATAATAGTAGTTGACAAAGATAAAATTTGGTATCAATGATTCAATGGAGTGATTGTTTGGAGGATATTGAGCGATTGTTTTCTTAGAAGATGGTTGGCTATATAGTAAGATAGGGTAATAATGGGATTTGCTGGGGCTTGTAGGATAATAACCAAGACTTATTGTAAGGTACTAAATTAGATTTTATTTAATGGAAAATTTAATGGATGTTTTAAGAATATTAGTTTAGGAAATATTTTTTAAAAGTTTTTATGGAAAAAGATGGACAAAAAATAAAAAATCTCTATTGACAGGATTTCTTCCTATATCTATGAATTTATTGGACCCAAAAATGATACATTGGAAGACTAATAAAAAAAATATTTATTTCTGTGACGACTTTTTATATTTTTCCTTATAAAATTAGTATCAAAATTTTTTAAAAATAGCTTATTAACAGTTTCCCTAAGAGCACCGTTAAAGACCATTTGTTTAATTATATATTCTTTATTGTTCTATATTTTAAAAAGTAAAATTTTAGATTTTTTATTCATTTATTCATTTATTTTTTTATTAGATAATTGATAAGAATGATAGATAAAGAAAATTATCTGTTACAAATACAAATACAAATGATAGATAAGAATGACAGATAAAGCATTCAATAATTTTCCTTGTGAAACTATTCACATTTGCATTCATCCGTGCTTACGGTAATTTAAAATTCGAGAAAATATTACATAAATGGTATTCAGGAATCGGTACATAAAATTAGAATAAATCCTATTATTATCATCAATTTTGTGACATCAATGGTGTGTACCACTAACTATACCATACAAGTTTTTTTTTACATGAAGCAATTTCCTTATTTTCCATGGAATAAAGCTTTTTCCTTAAAGAAAACGCAACAGCTAGGAGACGAAATCAGATAGTGACACCATTGGTATCCCAACTCCGAATTACCTGTTTCAAATACAGATGATTGTTAGTTGTAAAACTATTCATCCCTCCTACTATTATTATCATCAAATGTGTGACATTAAAGATTAACTCCATTTGCAAGGTATTCAAAACATGCAGAAGTAGTAGTATTTAAATAACACACTACTCTCCTCTGCTTGGCAGCTGAAAACTGGAAACCATCCATCATGATGAAGATGAAGATCATTGTTAACGTCTTCGCCTCTCTCTCTTTTCTATTCATTCTTCTAAATCCAACAAGGTGCTTTATCTTCTTCTTTTTCTACCTCTGTTCTATTCTGTTATATTATTCTCTTTCCTAATACTCCCAATATTACATTGCATTTACATTTAATTATAATGACCAACCGCCAAGCTTTGAACATAAAGATATCATGCGATTTTATAACTGTTTGAACTTATTAATTATTCTCTTACATTAATTGCAGTTAAATTTTACTTACATTCTTTCTTTCTTTTGAATCCTGGATCTCTCTGTTGAAAACACCAGAGTTTTTTACAAAACTCTTGGCAAGTTAACCAATTTTAGGACATTTGGAGTAGTAATAATAATAGAGGTTTTGGAAAGGGTTTTGACAGGAATCTCTCTGCACTTGCTATTTGCTAAATTATTTGCTATAGGTGTACAATCAATTATTTAGGTCTTCTTTATGTAACATTTTGGAGAATGAATTTTCTTGCATATTAGATTGAGATCGAATTCACCAAATGTTGCTCCCTTTAGCTCTCAATATGTTTTCCAACACAAAATTAGTTTCTTTGTACAAATTTCATGATATCAGTGAAGATTAGTGCATAAACTATAAAAGTAGGGGTTAATATTATCTTTCAACTTTACAATCAACCCGACTCCATAAAAGCCTTAGTCCTAAAAACTTTGGAACGGCTCACTTTGTTCAAGATTAGAAAGAAAATATATTATGAGTATAGTATTTTTATGATTTGTATCCTTTTTTTTTTATGTCGTTGAATCATCTATTTATGAGCGTAGTATTTTTATGATTCGTATCCTTTTTCTTTTTCCTTTTTTGTCTTTGTTGAATCATCTATTGAATTGTGTAAAATTATGTGACATAGTTTATCGGTTTTATGAAGAAAATGATGTGAATAAATGGTGTCATGTTTCAGGGTATCGTCCAAAAATCAATCTGATGTGAAATTAGAACATGCGAGCTTTCCACCTAGAGGTTGGAACTCCTATGATTCCTTTAGTTGGACCATTTCTGAAGAAGAGTTCTTGCAAAATGCTCAAATCATATCTGAGCGTCTACTCTCTAGTGGATATGAGGTAGGAAGATTGGGGATATAAAATTCTCTATTTTACTTTTTATTTTCAACTTTATATTTCATCAATCACAATTTGCTAAATATTCATTTTACTTTCTTTTTATAAGTAAAATACTCAAAAGATTAAAATGAAAAAAATAAATAAATAAAAAATCTATACCGTGGATGAATATATATATATATATATATATATATATATATGATAAGTAAGAAAATATTAAGTGAGGCCTAGGTTCCAAAAAGAACAAAGACAACTAGGGGGAACTGGCCCATAAGCTTCCTTACAAAAGATCCATTGAGGGATGGAAGAGATGGGTTGGGGACCTTGGGCTCCTTGAGTTGAAGAAAAAAAAGCCCAACGGGCTAGCATATGGGCAAGTTCATTACCCAAAAAGGGCAAATCATTTTCTTTTTAATTCATTATCCAAATCAAAGATTGACATATTGATTAACTAATGAAACTGTTAGTTATGTTTTTTCCCCTTTCTTTTTATCTCTGCAATGTAGTATGTTGTGGTGGATTATCTATGGTATCGGAGAAAGGTGGAAGGTGCTAACCCTGACTCTCTAGGATTTGATGTAATTGACGAATGGGGGAGGATGGTCCCTGACCCAGATAGGTGGCCTTCCTCTAGAGATGGAAAAGGGTTCACTGAAGTAGCCAAGAAAGTGCATGACATGGGTTTGAAGTTTGGGATTCATGTTATGAGAGGAATAAGTACACAAGCAGTGAACGCAAACACCCTCATATTGGACACAAAAACGGTATTGTCAGAGCATTTTTCATTTATTTATAGTTACTTTATGAAAGAACAAGGAAGCACACTCAATTTTAAAGTTTATTCCTCAGAAATATGAACAATGTTATTGAAATATATAATGCAAATAGCAAAAACAAGTGTCAAGATTAGTTAGCATTAGCAATAATTGCTTAAGCTTATGTTTTGATATATTTATTTTTATCAGGGAGAGGCTTTTGAAGAGGGTCGCAAAAAGTGGACTGCACAAGATATAGGGATTAAGGAAAGGCCTTGTTCATGGATGCCACATGGTTTCATGAGTGTAAATACCACGTCGAGAGCAGGAGCTGCCTTCTTGAGGTCACTCTATACACAGTATGCTGAGTGGGGTGTTGATTTGGGTAATTAATTTGACCATTGTTATTGGAAAGTTGTCCTTACTCTGTATACATTGCTACAGCATATCAGTTAAGACTGTTCTTGACATCCCATGAATTTATGCATCTAGAAGCTAAATTTTTTTTGATATGTGCATGCTGTACAACCATAACTTTATACAAATATCTTTTGATTACAACAAATTCAATTGGACAGTCACATGTTTGGCAGCTCAATCTTTACTTTCCACTTTCTAAGTTTGACATTGATTGCTTAATTATGTTTTCTTGTAGTGAAACTTGATTGTGTATTTGGTGCTGACTTGGATATGGATGAAATAGGCACTGTGTCAGAGGTAAGATGCATATTCTCTCTCTCTCTCTCTCTCTCTCTCTCTCTCTCTCTCTCTCTGCGATATTTTGGAGAAAATCTAAGGATACAACTTTTGTGTCACAACCCTAATGTGACTAATGAGTGGTAAGAACAAATGATGGGTTTTTGTGAAAGTGATAGATATCTTATCATAGTCTACTACGTCAAAGTTTTGATAAAAATTGTGAAACTCAATAATTTGTTCAAAATTTGCATGGTTGATTTATGCCTAGATTTTGAAGCAACTTGACCAACCCATATTGTATTCGCTGTCTCCTGGAACTGGTGTGACCCCAAAACTGGCAAAGGCTGTGAGTGGATTTGCAAACCTGTATCGAATAACTGCGGATGATTGGGATTCATGGGGAGATGTTGCATCTCATTTCGATGTTTCAAGGTGAGAAGACAGTTCTATTTTTGTTCAAGATTTTTGGAGTTTCAATCACACTAATCATTATTTCTTTTTCATTTAATGCCTTTTTGATCTATGAATACTGAAAAACACAATTTTTTTTTTTTTTTTTTTTTTTACTAGGGACTTAGCTGCAGCTAATTTGATAGGAGCTGATGGCTTGCTGGGCAAGTCATGGCCTGACTTGGATATGCTACCACTAGGATGGCTTACCGATCCAGGTAATAAAATTTTTCTTGTTACTTTTCCTTCTAACATAAAATGAATAATTTTCTTGTTACTTTTCCATTCTCTCTCTTCCTTCTTTTAAAATTTAATATAATTTTTTGCCATATATAACACATTAGATTTATTAGCATCAGAGATTCAGAGCATATAGCTCCAAAAACATTATAAGGAAATATTATTAGAAAAAACTTCTTTTCTTTTCTACAAACAAATTCTTTTTTATTTGGTATTTAAAAATGTTTCGGATACACAAATCCATGAATATTCTTTTTTATTAGAAGTAGAGATGCAATGATTTAAAGATTAAAATTTGGAGACATGACCTACTTTGTCATCTATATTTTATAAAAGAAAGAAATTTTTATTTATTTATTTAGTATGATCATTATTATATTTCTCTTATAATACTTTTTATACATCAAGATAAACCGAACATTTATTATTTAATTTATTGAAATGAATTAATTTGTATAATTTTATGTTTTCCTATTTTTAATTTTAAATGTGTAATATTTAATTTATTTAATAAAAACATTGATTTATATTGTTTAAAGAATGTGGGTTCCAATTAGGGTAACGAGTAAAGTCTCTTGTGATTAAATTAAAGACTTGGACTCAAATCTAACCTAAACAAAAAATAATCTAATCAGTGTCTTAATCTAATGATAAAAAGTAATTATTATTTAGCTCACAATATAGGTTTTAAATTCTATCGCATTTATAAAACGATATTTATATAATATTTTTGTGATTAATATAATTTAAAACGTATCATATAAAAATGAAAGAAAATATTTGTCTTCAATTATATAAAAATGACTTGATGAAATTTTCTTATATTTGAGAAAAATGATGAGTAAATCTTTTTTTTTTTTTTTTTTTTTGCCGCTAGAATAACTTGGTTTAAAAGACATGTTTTAAAGTGTAAATTATACATATATGTATATTACTTTTTTCTTTTGAAAAGAGATGTGTATTATTTTGTAGATTTATAAATTATTGATCAATTTAACTCCAAAAAAAAATTTCTGGCTCCCCTACCGGCCATTACAGAGTACTGTTAGATAAATCAATGAACTTAGTTATACATTTATTGGTTCTTGACGTAGCAGTTTCGAGTGTCAAATAGGTCCATCAGTCCATGCACTCAAATGTGCATTACTTCAAATTCAATCTTTACAAACAAAGAACTTGCCATTCCAAGTCCGCTGAGTGACTTTTACCAAAACAGAGGTACTGTCTAAACTCTAGACCAAGTGGCATGGCTTCAGAAACAAGTTCTCTAACCCACTTCTTTAACATCAGTGGATAGTTAATTAGAGATTTTCAAAAGGCCCGGAATATATATGCTTACATTTGACTGTTTAAGTTGAGCCTAGCCTAGACATATAAAAACCCACAATTAACTTCAATTTTTTCAAATATTTTAGCTGCAAATGAAGGTCCACACAGAGCATCTAACCTTACTGCAGATGAGCAAAGAACTCAGGTATCTATATCAAAACAAAGAAGTTAGTTCTCGATAACCCTTGAAATAACTAAGCACTCTATTTTGACCTTATCTTTCTTATTTTGATAGATTACATTGTGGTCTATGGCTAAGTCTCCTCTCATGTTTGGAGGAGATGTGAGAAACCTTGACAACGCCACATACGACCTCATAACAAATGCTGTTTTGTTGGAGATAAATTCCTTTAGCTCAGGCAACATGGAGGCATGTGTACCCATCTAATCTTTTGTAGTCTTAGGAAAAATAAGCTTTGTCTAAATAGCAACGTAACATATAATTTAATTTTTTGTACAGTTTCCTTATATTACTAATGGAACTCGTTCTTGGATTGCAACTGGAAGAAATGGTAAGACTCCCCAACCAACAAAGAACTCCAATAGAACTCCAATTAGTAGAACCTCATAGCTCTGCATTGCCCAAGTGTAAATTTTTTTTTTTTTAAGTGCATAATTCTATTCTTCACAATTTTTAATGATTTTTCATGAATTAAAAAAAAAAAAAAAAAGAATAATGCTATTGTTAAAACTTTTTAATGATTATTCTTTCATGCTTTCTAGGAGAAATATATCTTGCATTTTTCAATGTAAACACTGTTCAGACAGTAATAACTGCAATGACATCCGACCTGGCTAAGGTACTTCCTGGTAAAAACTTGAATTCCTGTAAGTGCCATGAACTATGGAGTGGAAAAGACTTTGGGGTATTAAATCAGTCTCTATCAACGGCGGTAGAAGGCCATGGATGTGCACTATTTATCCTGAACTGTAGTTAGCATTGTGGATAAATAAAACAAATTCAGATGTAAGAAGGCAATGATAATTCTTTGTGAGAAATTTTGTTGGACTCTGTTTCTGATATCATTATGTATGTTGCCATTTAATCTTGGGAATCCCTCGCTTCTATGTTTCAGCGTTTCACTGTCTTTTGTATTAGTTTTCTGAAGTTCAAAATTTTAGAAAATATTGTGAGAAATCTGTTGGACTCTGCTCTTGATACACCCTAAAATGATGCACATGTATCATTGTGCCTTTCCAGAGTTATCTATTGCCCATTGATTGAAAATAAATCTTGGGACATTATGCTGCAATCATGTAATATTATAAAATCCTTCCCTAATCATCAAATGTATCTTATCAGTCCCTAAATTCATTTTCTTCCGTTTTTGATAAACAATAACAACTGTGGAAGTATTTATGCAATTATCTTTGCTATTAAAGAGAAGCTCCTAATTCCTTGTTTCAATTCAAGGGTTTCCCACACCTTGGAAATTTCACTTGGAAGGAGTAAGAATATTTTCTGTTAACTACATGACACTTGCTCCTTTATCCTCACCACTCCTAAGATACCAACCACTGCTAAAATCAACAACAATTTCATATCAAAAAGTGCAATATACCCACACAACAATGAGTGTAAAGGAAATTGATCATGAAAGAATACATATTTGGCATCAAGATTAGGCTCAACTTCCATTTAAAATTGGAACTTACCACAAATTCTATTATCAAGAATTTCATAATCTTATAAAGACCAATACCAATTAACCAAACCTATGGATAGTAGAGAACCGAATTTAAGGTATATAAGTTATCCTTCAGTTATATTATCACTATTTGATAATCCCTTCAGATCTTTAATGGGGCTCCTAATTCTCTATTTTATTAACAAAACTAACTTTTAGGTCATACGTTTGCTAGCTTCAATTCATTCTTCAGTCTTAATTCACATGTAGAAAGTTCTGTAGACAAACGTTATAAACAAAACTGATAGAGAACATCATACAAACATATATATAAAGACAAAACAAACAATGGTTTTTATGAATTTAATTATTGTAGAAAGTCCTAATTCTCTATTTTATTAACAAAACTAACTTTTAGGTCATACGTTTGCTAGCTTCAATTCATTCTTCAGTCTTAATTCACATGTAGAAAGTTCTGTAGACAAACGTTATAAACAAAACTGATAGAGAACATCATACAAACATATATATAAAGACAAAACAAACAATGGTTTTTATGAATTTAATTATTGTAGAAAGTTCTATAGACAACATTAAAACTGATAGAGAACATCATACAACATATAAAGACAAAAAAATAAAATTTACAATGGTTTTTATGAATTTAATTAAGAAAAACTGTATCTCATGGTCTCACCAAATCTTCTATAAAAATAAAATAAAATAAAAAGGGTCTCTCCAAAGGTTGGTTCGTATCTTGAAATTTAAGAAAAATACTCTTTTTACTGGATCTACTTGTGACCTATTGAGATAAATACTGTATTTAAGAAAAATACTCTTTTTATAAAAATTAAAGTTAACTTTTTTTAATTGCTGAACTTATGTTCCGGGTATTACTCACACTTCATTTATTAAGATTGAAAGACTCCCTGCAAGACTTGTAAAAATATAAAATAATAAAATAACTATTTAATTGTTGATTCTGAATCGCAAAGAGCAATCATGGCTCAGCAGTTGCATTTGAAGAAGAGATGACCATAAATATATAGTTTAGAAATGGAGTTGTTTGTTTTGTTTAGACCCTTATAAAGGTCAAAATGGCCAAATACCACCAATTTCTGAATTTTTTTATAAAAAAAACACTGTTTTGGAACTATATAGGGAAATACCACTTTTTATGGTACTCGAGTTTCTCAAACTCGAGTTCCTAGAAGTTTTGCCACCGTGGCACTGCTGAGGTGGAAATTGGGCAATTAAAAAAAATTATGTGGTACTCGAGCATGGTAAACTAGAGTACCATACAACACAATACTCAAGTATACCAGGCTCAAGTACCATTTTATAATAAAATGCTTTTTTTTTTTTTTTGGATTATCAACAAATAAACATAAACATAAAATGGTGTTTATTTTATTTATAGAGTACTCGAGTTCACCATGCTTGAGTACCTAGTAATTTTTTTTTTTTTTTTTTTGGGATTATCAACAAATAAACATAAACATAAAAATAAGTAGCTTTTTTACGTTTTTATTTATTTAAATAGAAGCATTGTAAAATATAGAGATTTTAATTTCAAAATATGAATTTAATTTCTACATTAAGTAAAACTGTTCACTGTTTTCTCACAAAAATTGTTTACTGTTTTCTGCATAAACTATTTCTAGCATTTTGCATAAAATTATTTTCTATTCAACATTATTTAAAAAATTGTTCACTCTCTTTTCTGCGTAAATTATTTTCTATTCACTATTTAAAAAATCATTCATTGTTTTCTCATAAAACATCTAGTGAAATCGTTTTTTTTTTCAATCTAACGCCAAATCCGAATGCTTTTTCATGTTTGAATTTCACAATAATCGAATCTATTTTTCTGCATTGATAAAATTTGTTTCTACATTAATAAAATTTGCACTCTGCCCATCATGTTTACTGTATATTCAAATCTGCTTACTGCATTCATAAAATCTATTTTTTGCATTAAATAGAACTATTCACTGTTTTCTCATAAAAATTGTTTAACTGTTTTTTGCATAAACTATTTCTAGTATTCTGCATAAAATTATTTTTTGTTCAGCATTATTTAAAAAATTGTTCACTCTCTTTTCTGCGTAAATTATTTTCTGTTCACTATTTAAAAAATTGTTCACTGTCTTCTCATAAAACACCTAGTGAAATCGTTTTTTCTAAATCTAAACGCCAAATCTGAATGCTTTTTCATGTTTGAATTTCACAATAATCGAATCTATTTTTCTGCATTGATAAAATCTATTTCTACATTAATAAAATTTGCACCTTGCCCATCATGTTTACTGTATATTCAAATCTGCTTACTGCATTCATAAAATCTTTTTTTTGCACTAAGTTAAACTGTTCATTGTTTTCTCATAAAAATTGTTCACTGTTTTCTGCATAAACTATTTCTAGCATTCTGCATAAAATTATTCTCTGCTCATCATTATTTAAAAAATTGTTCACTCTATTTTCTACGTAAATTATTTTCTATTCACTATTTAAAAAAAATTGTTCCCTGTTTTCTCATAAAACACCTAGTGAAATCTTGTTTTCTAATTTTAAAAGCCAAATATGAATGTTTTTTCATATTTAAATTTCAAAATGAACGAATTTGTTTTTCTGCATTGATAAAATCTATTTCTACATTAATAAAATTTGCTCTCTGTACATCATGTTCACTGTATATTCAAATATGATTACTGCATTCATAAAATCTGTTTTTTTGCATTAAGTAAAACTGTTCACTGTTTTCTCAAAAATATTGTTCACTGTTTTCTACATAAACTATTTCTAGCACTCTGCATAAAATTATTTTCTGTTCAGCATTATTTAAAAAATTGTTCACTCTCTTTTCTGTGTAAATTATTTTCTGTTCACCATTTAAAAAATTATTCCCTATTTTCTCATAAAACACCTAGTGAAATCTTGTTTTCTAATTTTAAAAGCCAAATCAGAATGCTTTTTCATGTTTAAATTTCAAAATGAACGAATTTATTTTTCTGCATTGATAAAATCTATTTCTACATTAATAAAATTTGCACTCTGCACATCATGTTTATTGTATATTCAAATCTGTTTACTGCATTCATAAAATCTGTTTATGCATTAAGTAAAATTATTCACTATTTTCTCTTAAAAATTGTTTTTTGCATTAATTTTATGCAAAATGCTAGAAATAGTTTATGCAGAAAATAGTGAACAATTTTTGTGAGAAAACAGTGAACAGTTTTACTTAATGTAGAAATTAAATTCATATTTTGAAATTAAAATCTCTATATTTTACAATGCTTCTATTTAAATAAATAAAAACGTAAAAAAGCTACTTATTTTTATGTTTATGTTTATTTGTCGATAATCCCAAAAAAAAAAAAATTACTAGGTACTCGAGCTTGGTGAGCTCGAGTACCTTAGAAATAAATATAAAAAAACATTTTATTATAAAATGGTACTAGAGCCTGGTATACTCGAGTATTGTGTTGCATGGTACTTGAGTTTACCATGCTCGAGTACCACATAATTTTTTTTAATTGCCCAATATCCACCTCAGCAGTGCCACAGTGGCAAAACTTCTAGGAACTCGAGTTTAAGAAACTCGAGTACCATAAAAAGTGGTATTTCCCTATATAGTTCCAAAACAATGTTTTTTTACAAAAAATTTCAGAAATTGGTGGTATTTGGCCATTTTGGCCCCCCTATAAACAAGATTTGTTTAACCTAATGTAGCCAAGTAGTTATTTAGGTTAATTATTCAGATCTAGATTAAACTCATGCAATCATATTACCTAGTGCGGAAAAGTAAAGAAGACAGTAATATGATGACTCAAGAAAACTAATGAAACCAATCGTTTCAAGGTAAAAAATCTAGAGAGGATTTAACCTAACTATCCTCAAGATAAACAAATTCATTATGATAGAATGGATGTTTACAATAGATTTAAACCCTAAATCTAAAGCTACCTCTTATAAAACTTACTAACACGACCACATATAGCTCCGACTCCACCTTAAGGACAGAGCCAGAACTTTGAGTTACTTCTTAGCTACTGAGATTTCTTTTTTTGTATGGGTAAGAACAAAATTATTTTTGTTAAGAATTTTTTAAAGGGCAAGGTTGTTTATTTTGGATAAAATTGGTTTATTAAGCTTAATATTTTTAGTTTTATTATTGGTAATTTTTGTTGTTGAGTTTTTTTTTTTTTTCTTTTTTTGGGTTTGTATATTTTATTTTAGATTTTAGATCTATAAATTTTTTATGGTCACTAAAATGAGGAAAATGCTAGAGTTACAATTTTTTATTATTATAAATTACTGATGTGATAAGCGGCTAATGGTAAGTAAAAAAATTATGAGAGTAGTGGGCCCATATACGAATCAATAAGAATTTGCTACCAAAACAGTTTGTAAAAATATTGTAAAAAAGTTTGTGAATATAGTATTATTCTTAAAAGAATCAATAATATTATTTAAGGAAAACAAAATGTAATTTTATAGAACAAAATTGCTAAAATTAGTACACATACATATAATAATATATATATATATATATATATTTTTTTTTTAAAAGGAGGGGGTGGGGGGAGGGGGGGGGGGAGGGGGGTGGGCATTGCCCCCCTAGTCCAATGATGGCTCCATCCATGCTCCACTGACTCTTCTATCTTAGATGTGCTAAACACAAACTCCCACGTTTGTAACTTTGAGATCCCACTCAAAGGTTTTAGATCATTAGCAGTTATTAATCTTGTAGCAGCAACTCTAGATTTACCGGTTCTAATGGTATGAGAATGATTTCCGGCAGTGACTTTGAAAGGAGAAAGCATAATACCTTTTAGATCTCACAAGAGCACCTTTAAAGTCATAACAAAACATGTCTTAGGGTTTCCTTTAAATATTATGTGAAATAGATCTAAAATCCTAATCACTTAATGGGCTTAACAAGCTATACTGGGCCAAAATTAAATTCTGTAGAACCCGTCTTTCGATTAGTCTAACATGTTCTCTCTATCAATTGAACTTGGCATGTTTCGAATTTCTGAACCTGCAGCTTCCTTTTTCTTGTATTCTGACTTGCAACACCTTGAACATTGTCTAATAAACCCTATAGACTCTATGAACTATATGTAAACAAGTTCATGTTCACGTTTTGCCCATTGTTCTAAACTTTTAGAACCTAATAGGAGTAACATTTGAAGAAGGCAAAAATAAGGAATGACAAGATGATGTTGCAACTACTGCTTGAATATAGTTTCCCTCAATGGCAAAAAATTACGTAGTGAAGACATATCTATTCCTCAATTATAAATGACGTAAAGAGAAAATGATAACAGATGGTGGCAAAACCAACAATCTAATCCCATCCACAACTTGCAAAAATGTGCAATAAAGGTAAGTGACTAAAACACCTAGAGTTTATAAATAATTATGGTAGTTATTTAATTTTATTATGATTGAATTTGTATATAGAAACTTCTATTCTAAAATTAATTACGCATTTATTGTTTCTAAAAAAAAAAAATAGTATTAGGCATTTATTATTGTTGTGCTTGTCTATGAAAGTATAGAATCTACTATTTTTAAAAAAAAAAGTTTGACTTTACTTATTGTATTTTTTTAACTAGAATCTCCTTTTGTTTTAATAAGAAATCGTCACATCACCCACTAACTAAATAAAAGGTAAATATTAAAACTCACTACCGCTTCTTATTGTGTATTTAAAACAAAAGGAGACCTCCAGTTAAAAAGGTACTGGAGATAAACCAAACTCTTAAAAAAATATAAATTGTTAAGATTTTAATGTAGGGTTAAAAAATAGAATAGAATTCAAAACCAATTAAAAAGTATATAATAGAATAATGATGTGCAAAATTATAAGCTCTCAAAAGCTTATATGACAAAATATTGTGACATCAACCAAAAGTCAAATTGTAATAAAAGAGAGATTATAATAGATCATGTGATTGCTTCCTTAAATAGCTCTAATAACTGTTCCTAAAAAAAATTAGCTCTAATAATTATGGCAAAGACCAAATTTGGTATCAAGGGCGTAATTGCTTGGAGGATATTGTGAGATTGTTTTCCTAGATGATGGTTGACTATAGCAAGATATGGTCATAATGGGAATTGCTGGGTTTTGTATTTTGCCTTGATTTGGCTAAATTCCAAAAGACTTGCTGTAAGACCTATGATGATGCAAAAAATCCGTAGTTAAGTTCCTCGTCAGTGTAGATGGATGATAATATTGGATTCATCTCTTATGAATACCTTCAATAAGACTCAAGCTAAGAAAATATACACCGGCTAGTGCATCACAGACGGATGCTTTGGCATACAAAGCTCCTTTGTTACTGTTGCTCCAGCCGTTGCTCCGTCCATTACTCTTTGTCATAAATGCTTGTAATGAATGCGTAACGCATTTTAGGCACATCAATGTTCTAGTGACGGTTTCATTATTTTTTCGACTCATCAACCTATATTTAGATTTTATTTAATTATATATTCTTTATTATTCTATATTTAAAATTTGTATATTTTAGATTTTTTATTCATTTAATTTTTTAACAGTTAAGGATGATAATTAAGGAAAACTCTGTTCCAAATACAGATACTTTTGAGCTGTGAAACTATTAGATCACTCCTATTATTATCGTCAAATGTGTGACATATATAGATCAACACCATTGATGTCCCAAGTTCCAACTCCCAATTAGCAGGTATTCAATTCATGAAAACTTAAAACCATCCATTATGATGAATATCATTGTTATCGTCTTCGCCTCTCTCTATTTTCTATTCATTCTTCTAAATACAACAAGGTGCTCCTTCTTCTTCTTTTTTCTTCTACTTCTATTATATTATATTATATTATTATCTTTCCTAATTCTCCCATTATTGCATTGCATTCGCATTAATTATAATGATCTACTGCCCAGCTTTGAAGATAAAGATAACATGCGATTTTATAACTGTCTAAATTGATTAATCATTTTCTCCTACATGTTTCTCCTAAATTAATGACTAGAGTAAGTTTAACTATATTTTTTGGTTGAAAATTTGATAGTTGTCTAAACTGATTAATCATTTTCTCCTACATGTTTCTCCTAAATTAATGACTGCAGTAAGTTTAACTATTTTTTTGGTTGAAAATTTGATAGTTGGAGATGAGAGATTTGAACTCTGGATGTCTCCATAAAAAAATAAAAAAAATACCAGAGGTGTCCACTAGTTGAATTTCAAGATTCTTGGCAAGTTAACCATTTTTAGGAAATTCAGAGTGGTAATAATAAAGGCTTTGGTAAGGGTTTTGGTGGGACTCTGTGTTTGCTATTTGCTAAATTATATGCTATAGACGCAATGGCGGCTCTAGTAATTTTTTCTCTCTTTTGTGCATGTGTGTATGTGTTTGTTTCCTAAGAAATAAATAAATTAAAAAAAAAAAAAAAAAAAAAAAAAGGGGGGTTAGGGTGGTCCTGTGACCACCCTGGCTTCAATGTGGAGTTGCTCCTGTATTGATATACAATCAATTATTTAGGTATTCTTTGCTTAACATTTTGGAGAATGAATTTTCTTGCATATTAGATTGAGCAGCATTCTTACCGAATGTTGGTCTCTTTTACTCTCAATACGTTTTCCAACGCAAAATTAGTTTCTTTGTACAAATTTCATGATACTGGTAAAGATTAGTGCATAACCTAGCTAGACTCCACAAAAGCCTTAGTCTTAAAAACTTTGGAAAGGGTTCACTATGTATAAGATAAAAAAGCAAATAAAGTAGGCTAAGAGGAATTTATGAGTGTAGTATTTTTTATGATTCGTATCATTTTGTTATGTCTTCGTTGAACCATCTATTTGAATTGTGTCAAGGCTATATGTGGAAGCACAATATGCGAGCTCCCCACCTAGAGGTTGGAACTCCTATGATTCCTTTAGCTGGACCATTTCTGAAAAAGAGTTCTTGGATAGTGCACAATTCATATCTGATCGTCTACTCTCTAGTGGATATGAGGTAGGAAGACTACAGATACAAATTTTCTATCCCACAATCACAAATCGCCAAAATATTCATTCTAATACTTTCGAGTAAATACTCACAGTTTATCTCTGCAATGTAGTATGTTGTGGTGGATTATCTATGGTATCGGAGAAAGGTGGAGGGTGCTGACGCTGACTCTTCAGGATTTGATGTAATTGACGAATGGGGCAGGATGGTCCCTGACCCAGATAGGTGGCCTTCCTCTGTAAATGGAAATGGGTTTACTGAAGTAGCCAATAAGGTGCATAGCATGGGTTTGAAGTTTGGGATTCATGTTATGAGTGGAATAAGTACACAAGCAGTGAACGCAAGCACCCTCATATTGGACACAGAAACGGTATTGTCAGAGCATTTTTCATTTATTTATAGTTACTTTATGAAAGAACAAGCACACTCAATTTAAAGTTTAATCCTCAGAAATTTGAACAATGTTATTGGAACATGTAATGCAAATAGCAAAAACGCAAATGTCAAGAATAGTTAGCAACAGTAATAATTGCTTAAGCTTATGTTTTGATATATTTATTTTTATCAGGGAGAGGCTTTTGAAGAGGGTCGCAAAAAGTGGACTTCACAAGATATAGGGATTAAGGAAAGGCCATGTTCATGGATGCCACATGGTTTCATGAGCGTAAATACCACGGCGAGAGCAGGAGCTGCCTTCTTGAGGTCACTCTATACACAGTATGCTGAGTGGGGTGTTGATTTGGGTAATTAATTTGACCATTGTTATTGGAAAGTTGTCCTTCCTCTCTTTACATTGCTAGCTACAACATATTAGTTAGGGTGTTCTTGAAATCCCATGAGTTTATGCATGCAGAAACTTAAAAATTTTGATTTGTGCATGTAGTACTACCGTAACCTTATATACAATCTCTTGATCACAACAAATTCAATTGGACAGTCACCTGATTGGCAACTCAAACTCCATTTTCCACGTTTTAAGTTTGACATCGATTGTTTATATTTTCTTGTAGTGAAACATGACTGTGTGTTTGGTGCTGACTTGGATATAGATGAAATAAGCGTTGTGTCAGAGGTAAGATGCATACCCCTCTCTCTCTCTCTCTCTCTCTCTCTCTCTCTCTCTCTCTCTCTCTACGTTACTGTCACATCTGCAGTGACATTTGTGATATTTTGGAGATGACATTTGTGATATTTAAATCTAAGAACACAACTTTTGCACAACAATTTTAATGTGGCTGATGTTAATAAATTCATGTTTTTCAAATTAATGTTAGCTTAATTCAATGATAAAATTTTTTGTTGATTTGAGAACAATTTATTTAGTTTTTTATTGAAAGTATCTTAAAATATACTTGTAATTTGAAAAAGTTTTTAAAAAAAAAATAATAATAAAAAAAGAGGTTTTAAAATGTTGTAAAAAAAAAAAAAAAAAAAAAACTAGCTTATAATTAAGCTAGTCCCAAACACACAAATTATGTACTTTTCCTTTCTTTTTTTTCTTTTTTTTTTTTTTTTTTTTTGGGCGGAAAACTGTATTTGGATAGTGAGTAGTTGAGCTTAGTCAAACAGTGGCCAAAGCTACATTTTTTTTTTTTTTTTTTTGAGAAACTCCAAAGCTACATTTTGTGTCCAGCATGCGATCTACCTTGCTCATGAGTGACACATGGAAGAAATTGATGAAGATTGTCTATTTATGTGCATGCTGAACGTGGCTAGAGAGTGGAATCTGACCATAGAGACCTCATTTCATTCCATCCACCTTGTAAAGAAAGAGAGAACCTTTACCTAAAAGCTGAAAATACTCTCATCCTCTCTTCTCCATTTCTCTCACCATTGCCATACATTTGAGAGAAATTTTGTTGCCTAAATTTCCTTCACCATCTACTAATTAAGTTTTGTGAGTTATGTGTTGAAGGTTTAGAAACTTAGGGTGCTATCACATATCCAATCCTATTGGTGGCTTTTTGTTGGTGGCTCAATAGTGGTGTCTCTAGGAAGCTAGTTGAAGATAGGGTTTCGTGAAGCTAGTTGCTAGGTGGAGCTTAGGAGACTCAAGTATATAGGGGAATATGAGTTTGGAAGGTTCATAGTCTTATAACTTGTACTACAACTATTCATATAATGGACAATTTCTAATGGTGTGGTTGGGGGAGAGATTTTTTCCGCTAGGTGCTCAGGTTTTCCTCTTCCTAAACATTTCCTTGTGTTTAGCCTTGGTTTGCTTTATTTCTGCATTTTCATATTGCTCTTTGTATGCTTTAGTTCATATTTGCACATGCTTACAATATGAAATTTGATTAATCACTGACATTGAACTAAATGGTAGTTTCGGATTAAAAGTGATTAAGCCATAAAATTGGTTTATGGGTTTCTAAATATATGCTAGGGTGTATTTAGCATTTCTCAATAAAGAATAAATAATGGGCCTATATGAAAGTGATATTCAGTTAGTCACAGTTTTTCACATAAAAAATATAACAAAAGTTGTGGAATACAATATTTTATTCAAAACATATGCGGTTGATTTATTAAATGGTGCGCCTTTGCCCAGGTTTTGAAGCAACTTGACCACCCCATATTGTATTCTTTGTCTCCTGGAACCCGTGCAACCCCAGCAATGGCCAAGGATGTGAGTGGATTAGTGAACATGTACAGGATAACTGGGGATGATTGGGATTCATGGGAAAATCTTGTGCCACATTTCGATGTTTCAAGGTGAAAAGGCAGTTCTATTTTTGTTCAAGATTTTTGGAGTTTAAGTTACACTTTAATCATTACTAGCAATGGGCTCGCACAATGCACGGATAATGCTATAAATTGCTATGTGAGAAGGTTATATAAAATGTTCAAAATATTTTAAAGTAATAACATGAAGTAATGTTGTGATAACATGAAGAGGTTTTTGTTAAATTAATGATGTAATACAAAATTAATTAAGGGATGAAGAATTTAAATTATAGAGTGTGTGTTTGGAACGCACGTCTTCTGTGCGTTCTAGCTTTTTGTTGAAAAATGGTGGGTCCCGTGCATTGTTCACGGGACCCGCAAGTACTTTTTTCAACAAAAATAGTTTTAAAACTGGGTCCCACAGCACTATTCACACATTTAAAAATGATTTTGCTATAGTATTTTCAATTTTTAGTTTTCAGCAATAAGCAGTATCCAAACAAACCCAGAGTAAGAGTAATTAAATGTCATGTAAATTAGAAATTAGTTATTATGTGGTGTTTCATAGTTTTTGTTTCTTCAATGCATTGGAGTTAACTTAAAGTTTTTGTAATATCATGTTAATGTTTTGACTTATAAAAATATCATAGAAAAATTATGATGTCACATTTATATTATTAAAGTATGAAAATGATAGGTTAAACACTCGGTGAAATAGTAATATCCTACTCATAGAATTTTATTATAACCCAAAATATGTTAAGAATTAGAGGTGAAAAGCTAAATGAAAAATTATTCTAACAAAGATCTACATGGCAGAACTACATGGTTTCCCACGAGATTTTTGCTATTTGAAATAAAATTTTAAAATAATAGGCATATAAAATATTGTTATATATGGTGCATACCTATATATAATTAGTGCACACCTATAGATAATTAATATGCATATTTACACCATTGACACATTCAATGAACTAAAAATTTGACATAAATACAAATTTTGATGAGGTGGAAGCCTAAATAAGAGAGTCTTAAGGAATGTGTCACTTAGTAGAACCTAATGCTCTCTCTCACATGATGTCTTTGCTTTTTTTTTTTTAATATATATATATATATATATTTTTTTTTTTTTTTTAATTGATTGATAGATGATTTCTTTTCCATGTAATTCCTTTTTGATCAATCATTATAGAATCCTGAAAAGCAATTTTTTTTTTTTTTTTTTGGTTAGGGATTTTGCTGCAGCTAATATGATAGGAGCTACAGGTTTGAAGGGGAAGTCATGGCCTGACTTGGATATGCTACCACTAGGATGGCTGACTGATCCAGGTTATAAGAATTTTCTTTTTACTTTTCCTTTATACATTTAATGAAGAATTTAGCATTTTTTTTTTTTTTTAATGTCAGGTACATATACAATTTTTTCTTAATTGGCCCCCGGATTTGCCTTCTTTCTTCTTTCTTTTAACATTTAATTATTATTTTTTGTCATATATAACTCAGTAGATTTAGACAAAAATGTAAATTTCACCTTTTAAGTTTGACTAAAATTCATTTTAATCCTCTAACTTTATTCTCGTTTAATTGAGTCCTTTAAGTTTCGAATTTACTCAATTCAAGCATTTTGTCCAATTTTGTTAAAAAAATTTCATTAAAAAATATTATTTTCACATAAAAAAAAATCTGTGAAATTAATAAAAATATTTTATAGATTTTTTATTTGATATTTTTTTTCAAAATTTTTTTTCTCATTAGTTGATGGCATACTTAACAACAATATTTTTTAACGGAATAAGACAAGAGACTTGAATTGAATAAATTTGAAATTCAAAGGATTTAATTGAACGAAAGTAAAATTAGATTACTGAAATAAATTGCAGTTAAACTTAAAGGATGTAATTTGCATTTTAGCCTTTGATTTAACAGCAAAAGAGCATATAGTTCCAAAAATATATAAGTAAATCTTATTAATAAAAACTTCTTTTCTTTTCTACCAAAAATTCTCTTTAATTTTGTGTTTAGAAAAGTTTAGGATACACGAATACATGAATTTTTATTTTTTATTTTTTATTAGAAGAAACATGCTATGATTTTATGATAAAAATTTTGAGACATGACCTACTTTCTCATCTATAAATAAAATAAATTTTTTTATTTAGTATTGTCATTATTATGTTTCCCTTATTATACATTATATACATCAAGACATATAAAATAACATTTATTAAAATTAATTGATTTGTATACTTTTATGTTTTCCTATTTTTAACTTTTAATGTGTGATATTTAATTTATTTAATAAAAACATTGATTTATAATTTTTAAATAATGTAATCCCAATTAGCTTAATGAGTAAAGTCTCTTGTGGTTAAATAGGAAACTTGGATTCAAATCCAACCTAAGAAAAAATGAAACTAATGAATGTCTTAGCTTGATGAGAAATAACAATTATTATAGAACGGACTCTATAAGTTTTAAATCCTAGCATATCTAAAAAAGTGTTTAAAGAATATTAATTGTGATTAATATAATTTTAAATTTTGAAGCATAATTATACACGATTTAATGAAAGAAAATATTATTTGTCCTTCAATTATATAAAAATAACTTGATGAAATTTTCTTATATTTGAGAAAATGATATGTAGAATAAATCTTCTTCTTTTTTTTGGCCTCTAGAATAAATTATTTTAAAAGACATGTTTTAAGTATAAATTATACATATATGTACATTACTTCTTTTTTAAGAATATATGTGTATTATTTTGTGGATTTATAAATTATTGTTCAATTTAACTCCCAAAAAAATTTCTAGCCCTGCCACTGGGAGGGACAGAGTACTATTAGGTAAATCAATGAACCTAGTTGTTGTTTAAGTGATTTTTGCTGTTACATTTAGGGGTTCTTGACCAAGCAGTTTCAAGTGACAAATGGGTCCATTAGTCATGCACTCAAATATGCATCACTTCAATTTCAATCTTCAAAAACAAAGAACTTGCCATTCCAATTCTGCTAACTGACTTCTACATTGTCTGTCTAGACCAAGTGGCATGGCAACAAGTTCTCCAACCTGCTTCTTTACTTGAAATATGTTATATATCTATGACAAATCATTGGATAGTTAATTAGAAATTTTCAAAAGTCCCAATTAACTATTGTTAACTTTATTTTTTTCAAATATTTTAGAGTCAAATGAAGGTCCACACAGAACAACTAACCTTACTCCAGATGAGCAAAAATCTCAGGTATTTATATCAAAACAAAGAAGTTAGTTATCTGTTGGTGTGTTTTATTAATACAAATAAATAAATATTTACATTTACAACTTATAATTTATTATGAGTATTCTATCTATTAATTTCAAATGGTTATTAAAAAAATTTATTATGTTTTTGTAACTTATATCTCCATTATATTGTCATTAAATTGATATTTATAACTTACATGTTTTCTATACCTATAAAAAGGGAGTTTTACCATTCTAGAGAGGTGAACTTCAAAGTCCTATATGTGTACACACAAATGTGTAAAAATGATAAAATGAGAAAACATGTATAGAATGGGTTTTTTATTTATAGACTTTTTGTGAACAAAGAAGGATGTATTATTGTGGTGGAGCTTTTTCTCTTGGGAGTAGTGCAAATTCGTGGAGAACACAGCATGTGTGACTAGGCTATTGTATCCTAAGGGAATCGTGCCAGTGAACCTATTGCACCGGATGAGATGTATCTTCGATATTCTCCCGATTGACACAGAATGCCTTAAAATAGCAAGTATCACACCTCAGTCGAGCCCTGCCTTACCATGATATCTATAATTTATTATTTTTATTTTTATGTCATATATTATCATTCATATGACTGCATTGAGATAAGAAGTGAAATTTCATTTTATTTGCTGTGAGCTTATTACATAATTGTGAAATATCAAATTATTTTATTAATTTAAACTGCGGATCCAACTTTCTCTGTAACCATTGAAAATTGGAATAATTAAGCACTCTATTTTGACCTTATCTTTTTATTTTCACAGGTGACTTTGTGGTCTATGGCTAAGTCTCCTCTCATGTTTGGAGGAGATGTGAGAAACCTTGACAACGCCACATACGACCTCATAACAAATGAGATTTTGTTGGAGATAAATTCCTTTAGCTCAAACAACATGGAGGCATGTGTACCCATCTAATCTTTTGTAGTCTTAGGAAAAATAAGCATTGTCTAAATAGCAACATAACATATTATTTAATTGTTTGTACAGTTTCCTTATGTTACTAATGGAGCTCGTTCTTGGATTGCAACTGGAAGAGATGGTACGATTCCCCAACCAACAAAGAACTCTAATTTGTAGTGCCTCATAGCTCTGCTTTGCCCAAGGGCAAAGATTATTTTCAAAAACTAAAAATTGCATAATTCTATTCTTCACATTTTTTTTAATGATTTTTCACGAATTATAAAATAATAATAATAGTAATGCTATTCTTAACGCTTTCTAATGATTATTCTTCCATGCTTTCTAGGAGAAGTATATCTTGCATTTTTCAATGTAAACACTGATCAGACAGAAATAACTACAATGACATCCGACATGGCTAAGGTACTTCCTGGTAAAAACTTGAGTTCCTGTATGTGCCATGAATTATGGAGTGGAAGAGACTGTGGGGTATTAAAGCAGTCTCTATCAAAGGCAGTAGCAAGCCATGGCTGTGAACTATTTATCATGTCCTGCAGTTAGCATTGTGGATAAATTAAAACAAAGATGTAATCGGTCATCTATGTTGTACTACATATAATGAACCCATTGGTTATATGAGGCAATGATAATTCTTTGTAACAAATCTGTTGGACTCTGTTTCTGATATCATAATGTATGTTGCCAACTTGCCATTTAATCTTGGGTAAGGCGGAAAATAGTTTACAAAAAATGAAAACGTAGACCAATTATTTCTGTCACCCTAACACTTGTAAATGCGGAAAATATTTTCCAGAATCAATTTATGTCGAACAAAACATAGCCTAAATTCCAAGTTTAATCATTCTTTGAACGTTTGGATATTAAATGTATAAAAATTACACTCAATAATTCGTGAAGAAAAATGTTCAGACATCAAAAAATTGTCTATAGTGAATATACAAAATTATATCCATTTATTGAAAAATTGTGTATATTAAATGTATTGAATTGTGTACATTTTTTGGAAAGTTGTATACGTTGAATATATATAATTTTGTATATTATTTGAAAATTTTTGTATATTAAATGTACAAAATTGTGTACATTGAATATGTAGAATTGTGTTACACTATGAAGTTGGGATATTGAATGTACAAAATTATGTATATTATTTGAAAAGAACAAAACTTAGGTATAGTACCTTAGGTGCTGTTTCTTAAATTCCCCTCTTAAGATTCAGCTATGTGACTACTTAACTAAAAAATACACTTCCATTTTGTGAGAAAAAATCCACATGGTAGAATCTTAAAAGGGAAACCTAAGAAACAAAACCTAAGTACTATACCTAAGTCTTGCTCATTTGAAAAATTGTGTACATTAAATGTGTACATTTTTAGACCCCTTAAAACACAAGTTGTTTAACCTAGTTATTTAGCCAAGTGATTACTTAGATAAATTATTCAAATCTAAATTAACACATTCAAATCATATCATGTAAATAATGCAAAAATATAAAGAACACACGATATGATAACCTAAGAAAACCAAACCAGTAAAAAACATAAGGAGGATTTAACCTAGCTATTCTCAAGGTAAAACAGATCCACTATGAAAAAATTGAAATTTGTACAATAAGACTTAGACCACTAATATCCTATTGCTACCTCAAGTAGAAAACTTACTACCACAACCACGTGATAGCTCCGAGTCCACAGACTAGTTCTTTCCTTCATCCACTGCAAACAAAAGTACTCCTACTTGTGATTTTGAGACTCCACTCAAAGGTTTCAGATCTTCTTTAAGTTCTTTATGCAGCAACTGAAACGATCACCAAGTTCTTGACATGAATTTTGATCTTCATAATTCTAAGTGTGTATAAAGGTAAACACCTCTAGATATCACAAGAGATTTAACACACAGCACATCAAAGACTTCTAAAACGTAGTTAGGGTTTTTCTTTTTATATTTGGAGTAAAACATAAAACCCTACACGTCAAACCAAGCTTGGGCTGAGGTGGAAAATTCTGCAGAAAAATTAATTTGAGTGAGGTTTGATCGATCGAGTCTAATTTTTTATCAATCGGGCCTTGCAGATTTAGACCAATAAATCCTACAATCATTCGATTCCAACTTTTATAAATAAACACACTTTGAGCAAGCCTAAACCTAGACTCTATGTTTTGATCATGATTTGCCAACATAATACATAATGAAGTTTTAATACATTTAGTTTCTAAAATCTTAGAACCTAATAAAATGTAAAGAATTCTCTACATTCTTTGCAAAATTATGTACATTGAATGCACAAAATTGAAAATTTGTGTACAATGAATAACTAAAATGAGTACATTCTTTAAGAAAATATGTACATTGAATATACAATATTGTGTATATGAAATGAAAATTGTATGCATTAAATCTACAAAAATGTGTATTGTAGGGGCACTGGGCCTTGAAGCCCATTATTTATGTATATAATGGACCTAAGGCCCAAGCCAAGGACTGAAGACGTTCGAGGAGGGTAAACGTTGTCAAAAGAGCCCATGTTAGCAAACGGAGAAATCAGTTTTGATCATAACAGTCCAAGGGGTTGTGTTGAGGATGAGAGCCTCCTCGGATAACCAAGGCCGAGGTCCGTAGTGGTGGTCCGCCGTCCAAGAGAATGAACTAGGAACACTCTATTGATACAGATAAGCACTATGGAAACACAAGACAAGGAGGTGTCCTAAAATATCTAAGAGGAAAGCTGCTACCACCGCATTGAATGCACTGCAGCTAACTTTTTGGCTGCATTAATGTGGAGAAGACCCCTGAACAGTGTTGCATTGGCTACCCCAACGCACAAAGGGACTGAAAGTATGTCCGATGGGATAAGCACTCAAGTGGTGACTTGGATGATCAAAAAGTGAAGGACCAAGATTGTCTAAGGAGAACTATATAATAGAAGAGACCCTCCATGAAGGAGATTGGGGGGGGGGGGGGGGGAAAGAAGAGGGAAACACTGTAGCAATCAGGAACCAACTTTGTGAACAAACTTGTAAGAAATATATAAGAACTAACTTCCTTGGACTTTGTCGAGGACGATTTTCTTTGGATCAATTCAATCTACTTTCCTGTTCTTGTCAATTGAGTTCAATTTATTTGTTGTCCAACTCATTTGAACCCAGTTTTCAAACCCACTCTCTACAAATTTATTGTTTTAGGCTTTTTGGGCCTAGGTCCATCCATCGTCTGGGTTAGAAACTCAAATCTGGTCCTTACATGTATATTAATTGAAAAGTGGTGTATACTCTTTAAAAAATTGTGTATGTTGAATATACAAAATTTTGTACATTATTTGAAAATTTGTGTATGTTTAATATACAAATTTTTTAGTTCTTTGAAAAAGTATATGCTTTGAATAAACAAAATTGTGTACAATTTTTGAAATTTTGTGGAAATTAAATGTGCAAAGTTTTGTACATTGTACATTAAATTTGTGCATATTGAATATATAGATTTGGAAAAAAATTTGTACATTAATATATAATGTTGTATACATTAAATATACAAAATTATCTATATTCTTTGAAAAAAAGTGTACAATAATGGACAAAATTGAATACATTTTTTTTATATAAAAAAATGTTTATATTCTTAGAAAAATTGTGTATATTAAATTTACATAAATATGTACATTCGAGTTCAGTATGCAAAATTATATACATTCTTTAAAAAATTTTGTACATTAAATTTACATAAATATGTACATTTGAGTTGAGTATACAAAATTATATACATTCTTTAAAAATTTGTGTACATTGAATGTACAAAATTGTGTTCTTTCTACTAAAAGTTATGTACTTTGAATATACAAAATTGTGTAATTTTTTTGAAATATTTTTACCATTCAATGAAAATTCTGTTCCTTGATTGTACAAAAGTATATATATTCTTTGAAAAATTGTACACCTAGGAGTATAGAACTTTGTACATTTTTTGACAAATTGTGTACTTTAAATATACATAATTGTGTACATTCTTCATAAAATTTGCGTAAATAAAACTATAGAATTTTGTAAATTCACTGAAAAGTTGTGTACATTGAGTGTAAATAATTTAAGAATTGTGTATATTAAATATATAGAATTATGTTTATTGAATATACACAATTGTAAAAATTCTTTGAAAAATAGCGTATGTTAATATACCTAATTATGTACATTCTTGCAAAATTTTGTGTGCTTTGAATGTATAGGATTGTGTACATTGAATGTTCATAATTGTGTGCATTTATTGAAATTTGTGTAGATTGAATTTACAGAATTTAATAAGGACAAAACTTAAGTACAATACTTTAGGTGCTATTTTTGGGTTTTATGGAACTTAGTTCTGTTTGATTTGGATCATGAACTGACTCGAAATAATATTGCTATGATTTTTTATGAGAGATTTTCTTAGGCTTAGTCCATGGAGCAAAGTCTTGGGCCAATAAGCCCGTTTTGAATCTTGTGCACAGAAAAACTGTTGTTTTGGATATTAGGGTTTTGTGTGGTTTTTTAGAGAGAAAACTGTATTGCCGCACCTTGTAAATTTTTCCCTGAGAATAGTGAAATTCCTAGGCAAATTGTTAAACCATGTAAATATTGTCTTGTGTGATTGTTTCTTTTATGCATATTTTTTCTCTATTTTTTGCATCTCACAGATTTGGGAATTTCGTATTTATTCCCTTTAGCTATTCTTTAGGTTTCCCTCTTAAAATTCAACCATTTCGCTACTTAACTAAAAAATACACTTCCATTCCATGAAAAAAATCCACATGAAAGAATTTTAAGAGAGAAACCTAAGAAACTACACTTAAGTACTATACCTAAGTCTTTCCCATTTAATAATTACATATGTTGTATATATAAAATTGTGTACATTTTATGAAAAATTGTTTACATTGAATGTACGAAATTAAAAAATTATGTACATTGTATACACATTATATTAAATATACCAAAATGAAAAGTTGTGTAAATTGAATATATGAAATTATGTGCATTCTTTGAAAATATTTTGTAAATTGAATATACGAAATTGTCTACATTTTTTGAAAAATTATGTATATTGGATGTACAGGATAGTGTACATTCATTGAAAAAAAAAAAGGTATACATTGAATGTATAAAATTTTACATATTCTTTGAAAAATTGTCCATGTTGTATGTACAAATTGTGCACATTCTTTGAGAAATTGAATATTCGGAATTGTGAACATTCTCTGAAAAATTATGTACTTCAAATTTACAAAATTGTATACATTCTTTAAAAAATTACATGAGTTGAATATTTTGAATTATTACATTCTTTGAAAAATTGTGTAATTTGAATATACACAATTTTTTACATTCTTTGAAAATGTGTGCACTTTGAATATATGGAATTTTGTACATTATTTTAAAATTTGTGTCAATTGAATGTACAGAATTGTGTAAATTCTTTCAAAAATTGTGTATATTGAATATAAAGAATTGTGTACATTCCTTGAAATTTGTATACATGTAATATAAAGACATGAAAAGTTGTTTACATCAAAAATACATAATTGTATACATTCTTAAAGAACTGTGTGTATTGAATGTACAGAATTATGTACATTCTTTAAAAAGTATTTATAATGAATGTACATAATTACATTTTTGAAAAAATTTGTTATTTGAATACACAAAATTATGTACATTTCTTGAAAAATGTGTTCATTGAATGTAAAAAATTGTGTACATTTTTTAAAAAATTGTGCCTATTGAAAGTATAGAATTAAAATATTAAAATATATAATTAATTGTGTACATTGAATATATAGAATTGTATACATTCTTTAAAAAATTGTATATTTTGAATATATATAATTGTGTACATTCTTTGAAAAATTGTGTACTTAAAATATACATAATTGTGTACATTCCAAGAAAAATTGTATATTTTATAGTTAATTGTGAACATTGAATATATAGAATTGTATGCATTCTTTAAAAAATTGTATATTTTGAACATACCTAATTATGTACATTCTTTGAAAAATTGTGTACTTTAAATATACATAATTGTGTACATTCCAAGAAAAATTGTATACATTGAATGTACTAAATTGTTTACATTTTTTTGTGAAATAGTGTATATTTGTTAGGAGTCTAGTCATGATAGTTGTGCATGGTATGCTAGTATTTTTGGTTACTGGTATGTTCGTTACACATTTACATTGTATGTTAGTTACATGTATAGAACGGTTAGAGAAGCTGAGCTGTTCTGTTAGTTAGTTAGTTTTGGATGAACAATGCTTTGAGCACTTGTATATATATAACCTGTTAAGGAAAGCAATGAGAATTATCCAAAAATTCAATCAAGTTTGTTCTCATCTCTCCCTACTTCTATTTCCTTTACAAATTCCGAATTACCAAGAGCTTAACAATATTATATGTACAGAATTGTGCAAAATTTTTGAGAAATTATATACATTGATAAGTGATTTTGTTACTGCTTTTGCCAAAGTGAAAAAAAAAAAAGATGAATTATATATATATATATATATATAAACATGGTATATGTGATGCTACATAAGTACATAATAGAGATTTCCATTGGATTTGACGTAGATATTGTTTTATGTGACATGATCTGAGTGTAACGTGAAAAATAATTAAAAATTGTCAAAATAAAATGGGTGAGATAATTACATACACCACCACATCTTACCTCATTTCGGTTGTGCCACAGCGTCCGGGCAGTAGTGACTGCCTGCGCCTTGTTAGTGCTTGTTTATTAAGTGAAAAAAAAAATAAAAATAAAAGAAATAAATACGTTAGCATGCAATTTGGAAGAATCTACCATTGGATTTGACATCTACACAATGCTTTTGTGATTAAGTCATAGTTTAAAGGCAAAAAATAAAATAGAAATAAAACAAATACTAACAGATCATAAAGTTACTACTAAATATGATGTGAAATCTGAATTACCATAATGATGTTACAGCCATCCGTGGCCTTATTATTGCCAAAGCCAAATTGACCAAAAATAAATTAAAATAAAATAAACTAGGTTATCATGGTCCCTTTTGGATATTCACCACTATAAGTTTCTTTAAAAAAAATTTCCCCTCTCCCCGTGTGTGTGTCAAAAATATTTAGTATTCTCAAAAGAAAAAATAGTAGGTTAATCTCACATTGAAAAATAAGTGTGAGTTAAAGAGGCTTAAAGTCTGTATTGTGTATCCAAGAGTTAGGCCATTTTGGATATATACCACTATAAGTTTCTTTAAAAACCTTATTCCCTCTCCCTGTATGTATCAAAAATATTTAGTATTCTTAAAAAAATAATAATAAAAAAAAATATATAAAAAAAAAAAAAAAAAGGTTACCATGAATGTGGTAGCCTGCCGTGAAGACTGATATCTATTAAGTAAAACCAACAAGTATGGTATTGGTAATAGGACCCATAGATAAATAATTGAACTTCATAAAATAGAAATAAAATTAATCCTTTGACCAAAAAAAGAAAAATACAAAGACTTTCACATGATAAAAATTAATAAATATGAACCCAGCCGTCCGAGCAGCTCAATACCCCACCCCACTTTGTTTTTTATTGCTTTTGAAACCTCACTTATATTCTTATGCAAATACAAGTGACTTTTTTTAACATTATTGCTAATGTCCAATATTGTGATAGTTAATTCTTAATAATTAAGGTGGATTTAAACCTAGAAATCACTATTGAAACACTAAAAAGTATTAATTAACATTCTATTTGTTTTCACTATAAAAAAGTATTAATTAACATTCTATTTGTTTTCACTATAAAAAAGTATTAATTAACATTCTATTTGTTTTCACTATAAAATGTTTTACAAAAAACTATTTTTAGCATTTAACCGTATTTATTTTCATTGTAGAATATGGTCAAACTTGAAAGTATTTTTTATTGATTGTAAATCCTTTGTAAAATATTGTAAGTACCGTTCCGTTTGTTTTGCTAAAAAACATTTTTTAGATGTAAAAAAATTTACATATAAAACATTTTCAAGTGTTTAGTATGACATGTGAAATCTTTCAAGCACAAACTACCAAAATCGATGGCTCAACCACATGACAAGCGACTCTAGCAATTGAACCAGTAATCTAGCCATTAGATGGGAGGAGAGCTATTGTGTGTTTTTATAAAATATTTTAAATTAATGGTCAATGGAAACCATTTTTAAGTTTGAACAAAATTTACAATGAAATAAACACCGTAAAATGTTGAAAATATTTTAAGTAAAAATTTTTACAATGAAATTTTTGGTAAGTCCATTTTTAATGATTATTGTTATCATACATATGTAGCAATTTTCTTCTTTAAATTAAAAAAAAAAAAAAAAAAAAAAAAAAAAAAAAAAACCCTTATATGTAGTCGTTTCCTTATTTATTTATTATTGAATAAAAGCAAATTTCTTATGGTAATAAGATTCTAGTTAGGGGTGTGCATGGTCAGGTTGAGGAGATTTTTTGACCCAACCCACCATGGTGGATCAAAAAAAATTCAACCCAACCCAATCCATCACATAAGTCCAACTCAACCCACATGGGTCGGGTTGAACCCACATGGGTCAGGTTGAACCCATGGGTTAGACAAATTTTTATCATTGTTATTAAATTAAGTAAAAAAAATATAAATATTAATATATTAAAAAAATCCAAAGATTAGTATAAATGTAACTCCTTAAAGGCAAACAACAATAATGACTAAACAACAATAGTAATTTACTAGGGTTTATGTGAATTAATTGGCTTTTATATAGGATAGGAAGAATTGGTTATTTTAAAAAATTTATTAATTATATAATATTATATATATATATATATATATATTAAATATATGAGTAGGTCGAGTTGGGTTTGACGGGTTTGAAATTTTATGACTCAAACCTAACCTGATCCATTATCAAAAAAAATTTTGTAACCCAACCTAACCTACCAAGGCCTAAAAACAGACCCAACCCGATAGGTTGGGTTAGGTCAAGTCGGTTTTGATAGATCGGCGGGTTGATTACACACCTAATTCTAGTCGCAGAAGTTAGTAAAAAACCTCCTAAGCTAGGCGACAAATTCACTTATTCACACAGTAACTCCAAAAAACATCATTATCGCCGTTAACTTCCATTACACGCCGTTAATGTCCCATTAGCACGCACTCGAAGTAGTATTTAAATAACACACTTTCTCTACTCATTCAAGTAGCTGAAAAAATAGAAAGCCAATCATGATGACGATGAAGCTCAGAGTTGACATCTTCATGTCTCTCTCTCTTCTCTTCCTTCATCTTCTTCTTCTTCATCTGAACCCAACAAGGTAGCTACTTCTTCTCTGCTCTGTTATCGACTGCCAAGCTTTGAACATAAAGATATAACAACCATCGTTCGCGTTTTTGTGACTGTCTCAACTGATTAATCATTCTACTCTATTATTCACTTTCCTGAATTTTTTACTTGGCCTATGTATTTATTTGTACAATTAATTAAATGGTTCTTCTTTGTTTTGCATTTTGGAGTTGCATATATGTGAGATTTCAGACGGATTGAACAAAGTTGCTCTTTTTAGCTCAAAAAACTAAAATTGCAGTAGTTTTCTTTCTTCTTCTTTTTTGGTACAAATTTCATGATATTGGTGAAGATGAAGATTAGTGTATAAACTGTAAAATTAGTGGGCTGAAAGGAATTCATGAGTGTAGTGTTTTTATGACTTGTATCGGTTTCTATGTCTTTGTGTTGAACCCTGTGTTTGAATTGTGTCAAGGTTATGTGGCTGAGTTTTTTATGAAGAAAATTATGTGTATAAATGGTGTCGTGTTTCAGGGTATCGGCGAAAACTCTATCTAATGAGGAACCAGAACATGCCAGCTTCCCACCTAGAGGTTGGAATTCCTATGATTCCTTTAGCTGGATCGTTTCCGAAGAAGAGTTCTTGCAAAATGTTCAAATCATATCTGAGCGTCTACACGCTTATGGATATGAGGTGTGAAGACTGAAGATGTCTATAATTGATTTGCATTCAAATTGATTTAGCAGTATTAGGATTAACAAATTTACTCAATTTTTATCTCTGCAATGTAGTATGTTGTGGTGGACTTTCTTTGGTTTCGGAGGAATGTCAAAGGTGCTTACACTGACTCTAAGGGATTTGATGTAATTGACAAATGGGGGAGGATGGTCCCTGACCCAGATAGGTGGCCTTCCTCTGCTGGTGGAAAAGGGTTCGCTGAAGTAGCCAATAAAGTGCATAGCATGGGTTTGAAGTTTGGGATTCATGTTATGAGAGGAATAAGTACACAAGCAGTGAATGCAAACACCCCTATCTTGGACACAACCACGGTATTGTTCTTTATTCCCACTATAACTCAAAGATTGAAATAATAGTCAAATTGGAAGTGTTAGAGCGTGCTTCATTTATTATAGTTTCGTTATGAAAGAACAAGGAAATCTAACCAATTGTTACCTCCTAGTGTTTCCAATGGAGATGTCCAAGTTTCAAATACACCCTCCCCCAACTATCGAATTGTCAAAAGAAAATCTTCAGAAATATAAAAAAAAAAATGTTATAGGAATATGTAATGCAACTAACAAAAAAAAATGTCAAGATTTAGAATTAGTAATCATTGCTTAAGCTTCTGTTTTTATATATTTATTTTTATCAGGGAGGTGCTTATGAAGAATCTGGCAGAAAATGGAGTGCAAAAGATATAGGGGTTAAGGAAAGGGCGTGTGCATGGATGTCACATGGTTTCATGAGTGTAGATACCAAATTGGGAGCAGGAAGAGCCTTCTTGAGGTCACTCTATGAACAGTATGCTGAGTGGGGTGTTGATTTTGGTAACTTGACCATTTTTAATGGAAAGTTTTCCTGCTTACTCTATATGCATTGCCACAACACATACCATCGCATTTGTATCATTTAGGGTGTTCTGGACATCCCAAGAATTTATGCATGTAGACACTTAAAATTTTTTATTTGTGCATGTAGCACAACTGTAACTTTGAACATTATTTTGATTGCATCCACTACCAATCACAACAAACTCAATTGGACAGTCACCTGATTGGCAGCTCAATCTTTATTTTCCACCTTTTAAGTTTGACATTGATTGCTTCTGTTTTCCTGTAGTGAAACATGACTGTGTCTTTGGTGCCGACTTGGATATAAATGAAATAAGCGTTGTGTCAGAGGTAAGCTGCATACCTCCCTCTCTCTACGTTACTGTCACATCTGCTATATTTTGTTCAAAATTTGCATGGTTGACTTATTACATGGTGTGCCTTTGCCCAGGTTCTGAAGCAACTTGACCGTCCCATATTGTATTCACTGTCTCCTGGAACTAGTGTGACCCCAGCAATGGCCAAGGATGTGAGTGGACTAGCAAACATGTACCGGATAACTGCGGATGATTGGGATTCATGGGGAGATGTTGCAAGCCATTTCAATGTTACAAGGTGAAAGACTGTTCTGTTTCTGTTTAAGAGTTTTGGAGTTTAAGTTTCCTTTCAATCATGATTTCTTTTCCATTTACTGCTTTTTGACCTGTCGTTATAGAATACATAAAATCCTTTTTCTTTTTTTAATTTAATCAGGGACTTTTCTACCGCTAATATGATAGGAGCTAAGGGCTTGCTGGGGAAGTCATGGCCTGACTTGGATATGCTACCACTAGGATGGCTTACTGATCCAGGTTATAATAATTTTCTTGTTTCTTTTCCTTCAAACATCTAATGTAGAAATATATTACCCTTATTTACTCTGCTTAGTAGGATTGAATGAACCACAAATCATTTGCACGTGAAAGAGTACTGTTAGATAAATCAATAAACGTGGTTATTCTTTAAGTGATGCTTGCTCTTACATTTTGGGGTTCTTCACCTAGCAGTTTTGAGTGTCAAACAGGTCCATGCACTCAAATGTGCATCACTTCAATGTTTACAAACAAAGAACTTGCCATTCCAAGTCCGCGGAGTGACTTTTACTAAGACAGAAGTATGTCTAGACAAGTGGTGTGGCTTCAGAAGTCCCAGAATATAAATGATTAGATTTGACTGTTTAATTTTAAAGTTGAGCCTAGCCTAGACATATAAAAACCCACAATTAGCTTTAATATTTTGAAATATTTTAGGTTCAAATGACGGTCCACACAGAACATCTAACCTTAATGCAGACGAGCAAAGAACTCAGGTATCTCTATAAAAACAAATCAGTTAGCTCTCTATATCCCTTAAAATAACTAAGCACTCTATTTTGACCTTATCTTTTTTATTTTCACAGATGACTTTGTGGTCTATGGCTAAGTCTCCTCTCATGTTTGGAGGAGATCTGAGAAAGCTTGATGAGACCACATACAACCTTTTAACAAATCCTATCCTGTTGGAGATAAATTCTTTTAGCTCAAACAACATGGAGGCATGTGTATACATCTATTCTTTTGAAGTCTTGGGAAAAATAAACTTTGTCTAAATAGCAACATAACATAATTTAGTTGTTTGTACAGTTTCCTTATATTACTAGTACGAACGGTTTTAAGAGTAAAAACGATGTTCTTGACGAGCAATCAGGAAGATGTCTGACAGATGTAAGAACATCTGATACACATTTTTTGAGCCTCACAAGCTGCACCACTTCAAAAGCAATTGGGTGGTCTGTTGAAGCTCTGGACCAAGACCTTGAACAAATCTGCTGGAAAGAACACTTAGGAAGCAAACATCAAGAACTGTTTTGCCTATACAAGAAAGAGCCTCTTTTGTCATCGTAAAACTGCCTTTTCTTTCTCTGATCTCATAGTATCAAATTTTTTGTTATAATATTTGCATGCTTACTAATACTAAAATTTTTATATCAAGGTTTAATTATATAAATCTAGAAATTAATTTTAATATATTATTTTTGTTGTAGAGATGAAAAGATGTCCTACAAACATCAATTTCAAGGAAATCTCCAATTATTTGCAACTGACAGAATGGACTTTTGCTTGGGTGCTTCTCCAACTCTAAAGCTTACTTCAAAAGAGTTCGAGAGAGGTGCATTTTTACCTTGCAGACGGGACACAAACCAGGTATCGCCTTGTCTTTTCATTTTTCTCCCTTTTTGAATGAATTTTTCTTAAATCTTCGATGAGATATGTTTCAAACAAAACAATATAACTTCTAAGTAAAAATGTAGGGAGTAAACTATTATTTCTGATGAACAGAGTCATCCAGACCTTCTGTGATCGTTTAGCCAATACACATCCTCTCTAGTTTGTTGTTTGAAAGCATAAAGAAAGAAGTTTACAATATCACTGCATAATTTTTTAATATCATTGGCTTTTCTTTTAGATCTTATTTTCTTTATTGCGTTACTCTTAAATAAATTTATGAATTATCTTAGAAGCTAATGCATTTAGTCTTAACAGATGTGGGTGCTGAACTCTAATGGAACCTTGGCAAATAGTTATTCTGGTCTATGTGCAACAGTAAATTCTGTTGAAGGTGATAAATTTGTATTCTTTGTGCCCTATTTTGTAGATTGTTGCGATAACAGTTTTGCTAGTAATCACATTATTTCACATTTTCAAGTTACTTGCTGATCATTCGTGCAGCTGAAGTCAGTTCTGGTGGAACACGTTCTTGGGTTGCAACTGGAAGAAGAGGTATGACTCCCCAACCAACAAAGAACTCTAATTAGTAGAGCCTCATAGCTCTACATTGCCCCAAGTGCAAAGATTATTTTCAAAAAGAAAAAAGTGCATAATTCTATTCTTCACATTTTTTATGACTTAAAAAAGTGCATAACTCTATTCTTCACGATTTCTAATAATTATTCTTTCTTCCTTTTTAGGGGAAATATATGTTGCATTTTTCAATCTGAACCCTGTGAAGACTGTAATATCTGCAATGATATCAGACCTGGCTCATGTAGTTCCTGGTAAAAACTTTAATGGAACTTCCTGTAACTGCGAAGAAGTGTGGAGTGGAAAAGACTTCGGAGTAATAAAGCAGTCTATATCAATGACTGTAGAAGTCCATGGATGTGCATTATTTGTCCTGAACTGTTATTAGCACTGTGGATAATCTTTACAAAGATGTAAGGAGTCATCTTTGCTGTACTACATATAAGGAAGGCATTAGTTATATGACAAAGCGCCATGGCAATGACAATTTTTTGTGAGAAATCTGTTGGACTCTGTTTCTGATATTATTGTGTATGTTCCCATATATTCTTGGAAATCCCCCCCTTTGTTTCAGCATTTGCTGTTTTATGTATTAGTTTTCTGAACTTCCAAAATTTGGAAAGCTTTGTGAGAAACCTGTCGGCTCTGTTTGTAATACACCCTAAAATGATGCAAAATGTATCATTGTAAATTTTTAGAGTATCTTGTGCCCATTCATAGACAATAAATCTTGGGACATTATGCTGCAATCATGTAATATTTAAAATCCTTCCCTAAGCATCTAACGAATCTAATTACTTTAGGCTGTAGTTGGATAAAGAAGAATTCATGATCTAGAATCTAATTTGTATCCCAAATTCCATTTCTTCCGTTTTTGGTAAACAACTGTGGAGGTGTTTATGCAATTCTTTTTGGTATTAATCCTGGTCCTTGTTTGAATTCAAGAGTTCCCAGATCTTCAAAACTTCACTTGGAAGTTGGAATGAGTGAGGATATTTCCTGTTTACTACATGACACTTGCACCACTATCCTCACCACTCCAAGGGTAGTTAACCACTGTAGCACCACACCATTAATTAAATTTCCAACTCCAGTAGCACTTGCACTGCCATCATCTATAGCCTTCATGGCTGCCACAGTCAAACCACCATCACAAATGAACACCACTACCAAATGCTGCATGTTCCGATTCCGACATCATTATTGCCAGCACTTATGCTACCCTTTTGCCCAGCAACTTCAAAATACACTCCCCAGCAGAACTGTTACCATTGCACACCCACCACAAGCACCTGCTCCACCATTGCACCTTTGGCAATTCACAGATGTGCGCATTGGAAGAGCAGATTCCTTTATTCATTTTACTATTTTAGTGCAGATCATAGCCCTTGTGTCAATTGTCTCTTAAAAGAAATTTTACTCTGAAATTTCAATGCTTCTTCTAAATAAACTTCACTATTTAACTTGGTTTCAATTGGCTGACCACTGTTGAGTTTATGAAGTTCCACTTGATTACCATGTCCAAACTGGTTCTGTTTTGTTATTGGTATTCTCTCTTTGAGCTAAATTCTAGAAAAATCTCACTTTTTTTAACATAAAAAATTGGTCAATGGATACTGTAGGGACACGATTCGCAACGAACCACAACAGTGTTGGGTTAGCACGTAAAAAAGCCCAGACAATATCATTTGTAGAGAGTGGGTTTGAAAGGCATGACATTGGGCACAGGTGGACAATTTGATCATGGCGTCCATGGAAATTCTTATACGGGCGGGCCTTGCTTGACTAGCTAAGCCCCCCATTGGAGCGGGTTGTAGGACTCTTGTCCTCGGACGCTGTCCAAGGATCCTTGTGTCCTTCCCTCTCTCCACTTTTTTTTTTAGGGAGAGATCCGCCCCCCACTGGCTGGGGAGTTCTTCCTTTTATATCCACGTTTCTTCTCTTACCTCAAGTTCACGTGTAAATCTCACCCTTTTTTCGGGGTGCAGACCTGTCCTGTCAACCCATCCTCTAGTATGGTTTGATGTCGCTGGGAAAGCTACAGGGTATGGTCTCAGAGCGTGGACTTGTCAGATACAGTGTTTGGTGTTATGATGTTGGTAGCTTTTTCCCTTACTCTGCCCCTGAACTCAGTTTCTCCCTTTCCTTAGGTATTTCATGAGGTGCCGAGCAGGAGGTTGTCCTTGGCAATGGCTATTCCTTGGCGTGGGCCGTAGCCCCTGGGCTCCCATGCAGAACGAGCCTGAGCCGCGAATTCACTAGCCCCACAGATACTTTCACTTATTTAACACTGCATGGTAATGTGTTTTTTTTTTAACAGGAACATCTGTCTTTAATTTTCCTTTTCAATTTCTGCCCGGAATTTGAAGAAATGATGTAGATCATTTCATTGACTACCTGAAGGATGATGTGCAAATCTTCTGTGATATCCCTGAGTGGTTTACTGACAAGTCAGAGCTTTTCACAAGTATAAGATTTGATAGCTTCTTATGTTTCTGATTCAGAGCCATTAACAAATACAATACCCCAAGGTCAATAAAACAAATATTCTTCCTCTGCAGAATTTATAAATTGTTTTCTTCAATCTTTTACACTTGACAAACTGTGGTTGGTCAAATTATGCCATCAGGAACAGATAATTTTACATGCATGGAATGAGTTAAGGACTAGGTAAGGTAAGGTTGATTGGCACAAGCTAGTTTGGTTAAGCTCTGTTGTTCCAAAGCACTCCTTTATATGTTGTTTAGAAGTTAAGGACATGCTTTCAACTTGAAAAAGACTTGCTAAATCGGGTTATGACCAAAACCTGTGTGTGTATTATAAAGGGAAGCTGAAGATTCGTGATCATCTATTTTTTAAGTGTCCTTTCACTTAAAGAAAATGGATTCAAGTCTTGCAGCTATGCTTGGTGCATGAAGCTATCTCTGATTGGGACTTGGTGCTTCAATGGAGGTTTGATAAACTAAAAGGGAGATGTTTCAATTTTCAAAGCTACTATAATCTATATGTACTGCACCCTCCTCTCACACAAATGTGAATCTCATGTCAGAGACTCTGATGTGGGATCTACCATTAAGTGAGATTAGTGCTTTTTTTTTTACAATAGATAATATAACTCCATTTCGAGACCACTCGAACCTAGGTCCATGAATCCCTCAAACCTTTAAGGCTTGGAGAAGTACAGTACCAACTTGCCTAACTTGGGCAGTGGTAAGTGAGATTAGTGTTTAGTATGTTGGGTGCTTTGAATAATTTCACAAACATTCCTGGCCATAATATTATTAGAATTTAGCTTGAATTCTTTTGTAATTTTGTCCCTTTTGATTTTGTTCCCGGATCAATGAATGTATTAGCCCACAACCTCGCTATTCGGACTATTTCTTCAGAAGATTTTGGGCTTGTGTCCATCTCTAAGCACCCCTTCTTGGGTCTTTTGTGAAGGAAGCAACAACAGGATATGGTAAGGGCCCATTAGCTAATTTCTTTGCTTTCCTTTTTACCACGGTAAAATCTTGTTTATTCAGCCAATAAAAAAAAATAAAAACAATTCTGTTGGTTTCTAGTTAGATGAAAGGGGTGTATTGTCTCTGCAAAATTTTACATTAATCTGTACAAAATTTTTTGTCTATTTTAAGAGAAATTATTAGGTTATTGGAGAACTGCTAAAGGGGTCTTTCCGATCATTTTAACTAATAAAACGTTGTGGGTTCTAGTTAGCTCGTCTAGTAAAGTCTCTAATAATTAAATAAAATATTTGAAATTCAATCTTTGTCTACATCAAAAATTAATTGGTGTCTTAGTTTAGTGATAAAAAGCTATCATCAAAAACGGATGTTATAAGTTAAAACTCTCTCAAAAAAATAAAAACTAATAAAACGTTGTTATTTATGCAAATTTAATATTATCTATTGGTTTTTTTATTTTTAATTATTATGTTAATTAGGAATCTGACTCTCACACACACACACACACACATATATATATATATATATATAGGTAGCATTATTTTATTTGTTGGAAGACTATTTCAGCAATCCTCATGCCATACCTAATAATTTCTCCTATTTTAGAGTAAGAATCTATATTTTCTATTTTAGCAAAATTTTCAGTCTGTTTTAGTGTCCTGTGTTTGTTTTTTGAATCGGCAATTTTTAGTTCTTAAAGAGCTGATGCAATGATTATATATTCTTTGTTTAGTTTTTAACGAATCGGTTAAAAGATATATAATGCACAATTTTAGATATATATATATATATATATATATATATATGAATCCTTTTGTTTGTTGTTTTTTTTTTTTTTTTTTTTTTGAATATCGAATACAATAAAGAAAAGGACAAACATAAATTAAATGGTTGTCTGGTCCATCAGCATCTAATCCGTTACGGACAGATCTTTTCCTTGACTTTGATGTTATCTACTTATTACTTGCTTTTTTGAGAGACCGACACCCACTTAGAATTGGAAAATTATTAGTATTTTATTTTTAGTTTCATGAATACATAGTTTTTCCTTTCATATCAATGAATAAATTTTATCATAAATTTAATTAGTAAGATTTACTATTCATATAATAAAAGGGAGTACATATTTATGATATTTTGAAAGTACACAATAATTTTCTCTTAGTACTTACCTCACTTTTTCTTTTTCTTTTTTTCCCAAGATGAATTTTTTTTTTTTAACTCTCTACCCTTTACATCATATTTTAATTTGATCACAACCTTTTTAATTGTGCTAATTTAATTCTTAACTTTTCAATATTATGTCTGTGGGGTCCAATAATTTGTGGCCCTGACCCATTTTTACATTAGAGCCCAAGGCCCGAGACGATGATAGGTAATAGAAGTCCAAATAGTCTTGAGACACAGCCAAGGATGATTCTGTCCTCGGCATATCTAAGGTCTCACTGGAAGGAATGGCAAAAACGGTATAGGAATAGTTTGGAAAAAATCTAAAATATCTAGGTCAATAGAGAAGGGTACGCTAGAAAGTATAACGACCAGGGAAAGCTGCCCTTATTGCCATTCAATACTCTGCACCTGACAGAGCCATACTCTCCAGTTTTTACAACCACCCCCAACCACTTTGGATATGGGCTGATGGGACAAGTATCAGTCTTGAAAAAATTGATCCTACACGTGGACGAAGGATAAGGAACACAGGCTAGTATAAAAGGAAAAGTAAGCAATCCAGAGCAGGGACTGGGAAAAATGGCCAAAAACCAGAGCCTCCTAGCCCGCCTCCTGGAGAAAAACTCCTAGAGCGAACACGATTTAACTATGTATGAACACCACGAAGAATCCACTGTCATGTGACCAAGGCCTAGCCTTTCAAACCCACGCTCTATAAATGATATTGTTTGGATCTTTTTACATGCGAATCCAACATTATTATAGGTCGTCCCAAATTATGTCCTTACAATTGGCGCCGTCTGTGGGGAGGCTTGTGTTTTGGCACAGGTAGTGGGTTGAGACAATCCCTCACATCATTTCCAACAGCCGGATGTAGTGTTCTAGCGTAAAGTTCCACTAGGGGCTACGTTTCTTCACTAGGGGTTGCGCTTCGTAGCGTCAGCAGCACGAATGGTTCTAGGGGCTTGGCCGAGTTGCTAATCCCCCTAAACCAAGGTCCCATGCCATAGTCGAACTTAAATATCAAGTTTTGGACAGAACCAAGGTATTGCATGGTCCTCGGACTCAAACCTATAGGGAAACCAACTACTTAAATATCAAGTTTTGGACAGAACCAAAGTATTGCATGGTCCACGGACTCAAACCTATGGGGAAACCAACTACTTAAATATCAAGTTTTGGACAGAACCAAGGTATTGCATGGTCCTCGGACTCAAACCTATGGGGAAACCAACTACTTAAATATCAAGTTTTGGACAGAACCAAGGTATTGCATGGTCCTCGGACTCAAACCTATGGGGAAACCAACTACTTAAATATCAAGTTTTGGACAGAACCAAGGTATTGCATGGTCCACGGACTCAAACCTATGGGGAAACCAACTACTTAAATATCAAGTTTTGGACAGAACCAAGGTATTGCATAGTCCTCAGACTCAAACCTATGGGGAAACCAACTACTTAAATATCAAGTTTTGGACAGAACCAAGGTATTGCATGGTCCTCGGACTCAAACCTATGGGAAAACCAACTACTTAAATATCAAGTTTTGGACAGAACCAAGGTATTGCATGGTCCATTGACTCAAACCTATGGGGAAACCAACTACTTAAATATCAAGTTTTGGACAGAACCAAGGTATTGCATGGTCCTCGGACTCAAACCTATGGGGAAACCAACTACTTAAATATCAAGTTTTGGACAAAATCAAGGTATTGCATGGTCCTCGGACTCAAACTTATGGGAAAACCAACTACTTAAATATCAAGTTTTGGACAGAATCAAGGTATTGCATGGTCCACGGACTCAAACCTATGGGGAAACCAACTACTTAAATATCAAATTTTGGACAGAACCAAGGTATTGCATGGTTCTCGGACTCAAACCTATGGGGAAACCAACTACTTAAATATCAAGTTTTGGACAGAACAAAGGTATTGTATGGTCCACGGACTCAAACCTATGGGGAAACCAACTACTTAAATATCAAGTTTTGGACAGAACCAAGGTATTGCATGATCCTCGGACTCAAACCTATGGGGAAACCAACTACTTAAATATCAAGTTTTTGACAGAACCAAGGTATTGCATGGTCCTCGGACTCAAACCTATGGGGAAACCAATTACTTAAATATCAAGTTTTGGAGAGAACCAAGGTATTGCATGGTCTTCGGACTCAAACCTATGGGGAAACCAACTACTTAAAAATCAAGTTTTTGACAAAACCAAGGTATTGCATGGTCCTCGAACTCAAACCTATAGGGAAACCAACTACTTAAATATCAAGTTTTGGACAGAACTATAGTATTGCATGGTCCTCGAACTCAAACTTATGGAGAAATCAGCTACTTAAGAAGAATTCTAAGTCGCTCAGTCCTCGAACCAAATACCAGAAAAGGTTAAGGTTATGAAAGTTATTAGGAAGATGGCGAAACGCCTTATTACTCAGCAACCTACAGAGGCTATACATTTTTTGGTTATATATCCTCGGATGATTACTTCCTACATGGTATCAAGCATTCAGCCATTACCTCGTTCAAGTTTGGGGTATACAACCCATTTTCAGGTCGGTCTTATTGTACACGATACCTCTAATAAAGTTCATAATAACGTCTTTTTTCTTAGTAAGGGATTTCGGCTTTAAGTATTGTTCTCTCAGGTCGACGTCATTATGCCAGACAGCTCTGATAAATTCATCATAATATCTTTTTCTTTTCTCCTTAGTAAGGGTTTCTGCCCAAAGTATCATTTGTTCAAATCGGCATTATTATGCCGAATAGTTTCAATAATCACAGAGTAAGGTCTTTTTATTAACTAGGATCTCGGCCTTAAGCATCGTTCATAATATAAAAATAAAAAAGAAGTCACAGGATAGTACGTCTATTCACGGCATAACCATTTCAAAAAGAAGAGATAGAATATACGAAATAAAGTAATGACGACTTTTATTAATATAAAGAGGTATTACAGCGTACAATGAAGGGCTTAAACAAGCCTATATAGAAAACGAGTTACAAAAACAGTAAAAAAATAAAATAAAAAAAAAATAAAAAAAACATCCAGAAATCTTTTTAAGCTCTGCTCCCAAGTCTTTCCAAATTCTGCCCCAGTAGCACCCATTTTGAGAGGAGGACCTTCCTTGGTGGGAGAGGAGAAGTAGAGGAAGAAGGAAAAGCACCAGGATGAATCTGGTGATGGGAAAGAAGAAGAAGGAGAGGTAAAAGAAGGCACCAGTGAAGGAAGAGAGGAAGAAGCAGGGATACTTTGTCCCTACGTCAGTCCTGACTCCTAACACGCTGGTGCCATATTAGCTATGCTCATAAGAGAGTGGCTGGTACTGATAATGGGTGACCCCAACTCAGTCGTGCCAAAAGTTTGACGCGACGAGCCCCTGCTTCGAATTTTGGCTGAAAGAAGGGTAAGAAGTATCTTGAGTCTCTGCCATCTCTGCCCTGATCGAGCCAGTTTGAACTTCACAAGAACGTAACATTTCTGGGAAGGGTATGGTCTCTTCATTCCCGCTCCTATCGTGGACGAATCACAATTCAAAGTGTAAGCGAGCGGGTAAGGGAAACTCTGGGGGAGGCTAAGAGTTTTCAGACTTTAAAAGGATTGAAAGGTCTCTGTGTAAGAGAGGTAACCTCCTACTTTCCTTCTTATATGAAGGGCAAACCGGGAGGCATTTAATCTGTCCAAATTTCTAAGAAAATCGGTAAACAAGAATATACCCATTCCACTTCCCCACGCCGTTAATAACCGTCGAATTTAAATGGTCTCGTAAAGGAAAATCATTAAAGGCACGTTTCGGATAATGAAGCGGCAGGAACGCATCATGAATGAATTCAAAGGAATATCTCGTAGTCCGGTATGTTTCCTGAATAGGTAAAGAGACACCCACATTGATGAAGGGCAGATCTAAGCAGATCGTAATAAAGGCGTGGCATTACCAAAACCCTCCTCTCCGACCAAGAGGTCGAACAACAGGATTTTGAGGGGCTATTGTGGGGTCCAATAATTTGTGGTCCTGGCCCATTTTTACATTGTGGCCCAAGGCCCGAGCCGAGGATAGGTAATAGAAGTCCAAATAGTCTTGAGACACAGCCGAGAATGATTCTGTCCTCGGCATATCCGAGGTCTCACTGGAAGGAAGGGCAAAAACGGTATAGGAACAGCTTGGAAAAAATCTAAAATATCTAGGTCAATAGAGAAGGGTACGCTGGAAAGTATAACAACCAGGAAAAGCTGCCCTTACTGCCATTCAATACTCTGCACCTGGCAGAGCCATACTCTCCAGCTTTTACAACCACCCCCAACCACTCTGGATATGGGCTGATGGGACAAGTATCAGTCTTGGAAAAGTCGATCCTACACGTGGACAAAGGATAAGGTTACTGCCATTCAATACTCTGCACCTGGCAGAGCCATACTCTCCAACTTTTACAATCACCCCTAACCACTCTGGATATGGGCTGATGGGACAAGTATCAGTCTTGGAAAAGTCGATCCTACATGTGGACGAAGGATAAGGAACACAGGCTAGTATAAAAGGAAAAGTAAACAATCCAGAGCAGGGACTGGGAAAAATGGCCAAAAACCAGAGCCCCCAGCCCGCCTCCTAGAGAAAAACTCCTAGAGCGAACACGATTTAACTATGTATGAACACCACGAAGAATCCACTATCTTGTGACCAAGGCCTAACCTTTCAAACCCACACTCTATAAATGATATTGTTTAGGCATTTTTACGTGCGAATCCAACATTATTATGGGTCGTCCCAAATTGTGTCCTTACAATGTCAATTTAGTTTATATCTTTTATATAAAAATTGTTGACGTAGCTAACAATTAAAATAAAAAATTAATTTCTATCAATGTGACAAGAATCTAATTCATCCAAACCTTTTCGAGTATTCTTTAAGTATATGCAATTCTTTCATCCTACACAGACCGAATTATTGACTTATTAATTATATATATACTTTATTTAAGTATATATTTTTACTTGAAGAAACAGACCGACATTTTTTTTTTTTTTTTTTTTTTTGGTGCTAGGTGACCGATTAAGATTCCAGATATTAACTTTGAAAAAAAAAAAGATCCCAGACATTAACATTATTTCTTTCTTATAACACATCTCCATCGCCGTTAACTTCCATCACACACCGTTAAATAAATCCCTGCTTTCCGTTTGCTTCTTTTCTGTTTGTTTCTTCTTGCCTGACTTTACTTTTATTTTTTTATTTTCACAAAACTAATTTCCCTTCTTTTAGGAAAATGTTAAGAAACGCATTAGTTTAGAATTTTTTTTTTAAATATTAGTAATTAATTTTTTTTGACATTTTTTAGATTTTCATAAAATTATATCATAACTTTTCTAAAATGACTAATAATTAATAAATGTGCACACTTATTAACGAGACATTATTTTTAAACAAAGTGAACTTTTAATTTAGTTATATATTTATTATAAACCTTATATTTAAGTATGAAAAATGCTAACAAATGTCCTTATGGCATTGGTTAATAATCTTTGTAAAGAAATTTTTTATGAGAAAAGAAAAATGAAAAAAAATAATGTTTTGACAGTTTTTTTCATTTCCCATAAAAATGGTGTTAAAACTTTCCTAAAATTGATTCTTAATCAATATCTCAAAGCACTCCTTAGCATAACCCGTATTTAACAAATAAATTTATTTTTAAAAAAAAGTACTCCTTAGCATAACCCGTATTTAACAAATAAAATTATTAAAAAACAGCCGCATATATTTTATCTGTATTTTAACAAATAAGCTACGAAAATAGTAATACCAGCTATAGCCTATAGGTAGCAGTATATATTGTAGCTTATCAACACAGTTAAACTCAGACCCAGTCTCGCCTCGGATGGGTACCATGAATATGATGAAGATCAACAATGTTGTCTTCACCTCTATCTGTTTTCTCTTCCTTGTTCTTCTTCTTCTTCTTCTTCAAAACCCAACAAGGTACGTACGTACGTAGCTAGCTTCTTTCTTCTTCTTCTTCTACATTTTACTGTTATTCACTTTCCCAATACCTGCATTGCTTTTTTTACATTCAATTGTGAGATTTGATCCACTGCTGAATTTTGAAGACAAGCATGGTTATCTGTTTTTGCATGTCTGATTCATCATTTTCTCCAACATGCATTAATCACACAATGTGTATGTATACAGAAATCGAGTCTTATACCTCACCTGACACTTTTTTGTGTTTATGAGACAAATCCCCTCTGCCCCATTGTAAACTATCAAATTATTAATAATAATAATAAAAAAATCATATATATATTGGTGGAACTCCAAGTTTGCTATTTGCTAAAATTCTCTACTATGATTATTATTATTGTTATTATTATTTTTGGTTGATAATTTGATAGGTAGGGGAGGGGCCAGGGGTATTTGAAATGGATTTCTCTGTTGGAAATTGCCAGTTTTAACTACAAGACTCTTCGCTATAAGTTTGTTTGTTTTTTTTTTTTTTTTTTTTTTTTTTTTTTTTGGGATAATTTGCTATAATTAGTAAGGTATTCTTTGGTCATCATTTTGCTTAGTAATATGTTTTCCAACGCAAAACAATTACTAAACACTAACAATGCATTAGTTTCTTTACACAAATTTCATGATATTAGTGAAGATCAGTGCATAAATTATAAAACTAGTGGTTAATCATTCAAATTTATGAGCAACACAGACTCCACAAAACCTTAGGGATGGATTAGCTTAGTACTTTGTCCAATATCAGAAAATGAAGATGCTGAAATGATTTCTTGAGTGTGGTATTATGTGATTCATGTATCGTTTTTTTTTTTTTTTTTTTTTTCATGTCTTTGTTGAACCATCTATTTCATTTGTCAATTGTCTCAAGGTTATGTAACTGAGTTTACTGGTTTTATGAAGAAAATTATGTGCATAAATGGTGTCTCGTTTCAGGGTATCTGCTAAAGAACCAAAACAAGCGAGCTCCCCACCTAGAGGTTGGAACTCGTATGATTCCTTTAGCTGGACCATATCCCAAGAAGAGTTCTTGCAAAATGCTGAAATCATATCTGAGCGGCTACTTCCCCATAAATATGAGGTGTGAAGACTGTGGATGTCTATAATTCATTTTCTTTTTGATTGATTTAGTGGTATTATGATTGACAATTTTATTAAGTGATGAAACTTATTTATGTCTTTTTATTGCTACCATTTATCTCTGCATTGCAGTATGTTGTGGTGGATTATCTTTGGTATCGGAGAAAGGTCAAAGGTGCTTACTCTGACTCTCTAGGATTTGATGTAATTGATGAATGGGGGAGGATGGCCCCAGACCCAAAGAGGTGGCCTTCCTCTGAAGGCGGGAAAGGGTTCGCTAAAGTAGCCAAGAAAGTGCATAGGATGGGTTTGAAGTTTGGGATTCATGTTATGAGAGGAATAAGTACACAGGCAGTGAATGCAAACACCCCTATCTTGGACATAAACACGGTATTGCTTTTTATTCCAGCTACAAATACTTTGGAAATACCAATAAAATTGAACGTGTTAGAGCATGATTCATTTATTATCATTTATTTATGAAAGAACAAGGAAGCACGCCCAATTTAAAGTTTAATTCTCAGAAATATAAACAATGTTATAGGAATATGTAATGCAACTACCTCAAAAAGTGTTAAGAGTTAGCATTAGTAATCATTGCTTAAGATTCTGTTTTTGATTTATTTATTTTTATCAGGGACGTGCTTATGAAGAGTTTGGCCGAAAGTGGAATGCAAAAGATATAGGGATTAAGGAAAGGGCATGTGCATGGATGCCGCATGGTTTCATGAGTGTAGATACCAAGTTGGGAGCAGGAAGAGCCTTCTTGAGGTCACTCTATGAACAGTATGCTGAGTGGGGTGTTGATTTTGGTAACTTGACCATTGTTAATGGAAAGTAGTCCTGCTTAGTCCATATGCATTGCCACAATACATACTGTAGAATTAGTATCAGTTAGGGTGTTCTTGACATCCTATGAATTTATGCACGTAGACACTTAAAACTTTTGATTTGTGCATGTCATACAACCATAACCTTGTACAATCTTTTGATTTCATCCACTACCTATTACAACAAATCCAATTGGACAGTCACCTGTTTGTCAGTTCAATCTTAATTTTCCACTTTCTAAGTTTGACACTGATTGCTTCTGTTTTCTTGCAGTAAAACACGACTGTGTGTTTGGAGATGACTTAGATATAAATGAAATAACCTATGTGTCAGAGGTAAACTGCATACCTCCCTCTCTCCCTATCTTTGTCTGTCTCCCTACAGTAACCATCATTGTTACATCTGAAATATTTTGTACAAAATTTGCGTTGCTAACATTTTGCATGGTGCACCTTTGCCCAGGTTCTTAAGCAACTTGACCGCCCCATATTGTATTCACTGTCTCCTGGAACCGGTGTGACCCCATCAATGGCCAAGGATGTGAGTGGACTAGTGAACATGTACCGCATTACTGGGGATGATTGGGATACGTGGGCTGATGTTGCGGCTCATTTCAATATTACAAGGTGGAAAGACTGTTCTGTTTCTGTTCAAGAGTTTAGGAGTTTAGGTTACCTTTCAATCATTATTTCTTTTCCATTTACTGCTTTTTTGACCTATCCTTATAGAATGCAGAAATAAAATTTAATTTTTTTATCAGGGACCTTTCTACCGCTAATATGATAGGAGCTAAGGGCTTGATGGGGAAGTCATGGCCTGACTTGGATATGCTACCACTAGGATGGCTTACTGATCCAGGTTATAATAATTTTCTTGATGCTTTTCCTTCATTCATCTCATGAAGAAAATTTTTACCCTTATTTTAAAGGGCTTGGTAGGATCAAATGAACCACAATTCGTTTGGCCCTGTCAGAGTACTGTTAGATAAATCGATGAACTTAGTTATTGTTTAAGTGATGTTTGCTGTACATTTTGGGCTTCTTGATCTAGCAGTATTGAGTGTCAAATAGGTCCATGCACTCAAATATGCATAACATCAACATTAAAAACAAAGAACTCACCATTCCAAGTCTGCTGAGTGACTTCTACTAAAACAGAAGTATGTCTAGACCAAGTGGCATGGCTTCAGAAACAAGCTATACAACATACTTCTTTACTTGAAACATTTTGTATATCTATGACAAAGCATTGGCAAGTGAATTAGAGATTTTCAAAAGTCTCAGAATATAAATGATTAGATTTGACTGCTTAATTTTAAAGTTGAGCCTAGCCTAAACATACAAAAACCAACAATTAACTTCTGTATGTTCAAATATTATAGGTTCAAATGAAGGTCCACACAGAACATCTATGCTTCTTCCAGATGAGCAAAGAACTCAGGTATCTATATAAAACAAAATAGTTAGTTCTCTGTATCCCTTAAAATAACTAAGCACTCTAATTTGACCTTATCTTTCTTATTTTCACAGATGACCTTGTGGTCTATGGCTAAGTCTCCTCTCATGTTTGGAGGAGATGTGAGAAAGCTAGATGGGGCCACATACAACCTTTTAACAAATCCTACTCTGTTAGAGATAAATTCTTTCAGCTTAAATAATATGGAGGCATGTGCACTCATCTATACTTTTGTAGTCTTGGGAAAAATAAACTTCGTCTAAATAGCTACATAACATATTATTTACTTTTTTGTGCAGTTTCCTTATATTACTAGTACAAAGAATTCTAAGAGTCTTGACAGCCAATCAGGAAGGTATCTGACAGATGTAAGTACATCAGATACACATGTTTTGAGCCTCACAAGCTGCACAAATTCAAAAGCAGTTGGGTGGTCTATTAAAGCTCTGGACCAAGACCTTGAACAAATCTGCTGGAAAGAACACTTAGGAAGCAAGCATCAAAAGCCATTTTGCCTATACAAGAAAGAGCCTCAATTTTCATCGTAAAATTGCTTTCTTTCTCTGATCTGATAGTATCAAAATGTTTTTTTTACAATATTTTCATGTTTACTTATACTATATTTTTTATATCAATGTTTAATTATATAATTACAAATTAATTTTAATACATTTGTTCTGATACAGAGATGAATGGCTATCCCACAAACAACAATATCAAGGGAAACTCCAATTATTTGCAACTGATAGAATGGACTTTTGCTTGGGGGGTTCTCCAAATCAAAAGCTTACTTCAAAAGAGTTAAAGAGTGGTGCATTTGTACCTTGCAGATGGCACACAAATCAGGTTTTTTTCTTTTTTTTTTTTCTTTTTTCTTTCCATATATCATGAATGAGAGATGTTTCAAACAAAATAATATAAGTTTTAGGTATAAATTTAGGGAGTAAACTATTATTTCTGGATGACGGATTCATCCGTACTTTTTTTAAATCGTGTGCTTTGCCTTTGTATGTTAATTTCATTATTGTGTTACTTACTCTTAGCTACATTTATGAATTGAAGTTGGAAGCTAATGCATTTAGTCTTAGTAGATGTGGGAGCTGAGCGTTAATGGAACTTTGGCAAATAGCTATTCTGGTCTATGTGCAACAGTAAACTCTATCAAAGGTGATAAATTTGTATACTTTGTGCCTTATTTTATAAAATGTTTCAAACAACTTTGCTAGTGGTCCCATTATTTCATATTTTTGAGTTACTAGCTGATCATTTGTGCAGCTGAAGTCCGTCCTGTTGGAACTCGTTCTTGGATCGCAACTGGAAGAAAAGGTATGACTCCCCCACCAACATAGAACTCTAATTTGTAGAGCCCCATAGCCGCGCATTTCCCCCAAGTGCAAGACTATTTTTTGAAATTTTTTTAAAAAAATGCATAATTCTATTCTTCACATTTTTAATGATTTTTTATGAATTATAAAATAAAAATAAAAAGTGCAAAACTCTATTCTTCATGCTTTCTAATGATTATTCCTTCTGCCTTTCTAGGAGAAATATATGTTGCTTTTTTCAATCTGAACCCTGAGAGGACAGTGATATCTGCAAAGATATCGGACATGGCTAAGGTACTTCCTGGTAAAAACTTCAATGGAAATTCCTGTCAGTGCAAAGAAGTATGGAGTGGAAAAGACATTAGAGTTAGAAAGCAGACTATATCAAGGGGAGTAAAAGCCCGTGGCTGTGCTCTATTTGTCCTGAAATGTAAGTAGGCAGGATTAATTTAAACTAAGATGTATGGAGTCATCTATGCTGTACAACATATAACGAAGGCAATATGTATATGACAAAGTGCTGAGGCAATGATAATTCTTTAACACTCCTACTTCGTCTGCATTTTGATTTATGTCTTTAGGCTAATTGATGAGAATTATACCATTGCTCTCGTCAAATATTATGTTCTTTCTCTCTCTTTTTGTTTAGACTAGTGGTATGAATGAATTAAATAAGAATTCTGTATTTTTTTTTTCCTTTAAGAAAAAGATTTCACTGATATCATTAAAATCCCGGTCTGTATGAGTCTAAACAATCTGGAGTTATTGGTTTAAGATGGGTCAATGATGTAAGTAATGCCCTTTTAGCTAAATTGGGCTGGCAAGTTGGTTTTGGCAGCAACAAATTATGGGCGCAGTTGGTAATGCATAAACCCCATAAAAGTTGGGCTTTGCCTTTCACCCAAAATGATCGGTAGCCAATTCAAATCGAGAAATCAGTTTTTCCAAAAAAAATAAATTGTGGGTACAGCTGCTTACTATCAATTCTCTCAAATCCTGCAAAAAAAAGAGTTTTATACATTGGGTATGGCCTTTGGTATTACAAAAACACCTAAAAGGCTAAAAGTTTACACTTCCTTCAAGCATCAGTGATTACTGATTAGTACTGATGCCTCAGTTAAGATATGGGATGATCCATGGATACCTTCCTTGAGTTCTTTTAAACCTCACCCCAGGCATTGTGTTCATTAATTGAACTTATAGATGAGCAAACTAATAGGTCATTCAATTACTATTAATCAGATCCAAAGAATTTATTAATTTATCTCGATCTAGCATAGAGTATAAGCTAATTTGGGTTTCCTATTGCCAAAGAAAATTATACCATTAAAGCAAACCTACCTCACTAATCAGGCAGATTTTCTTCTTCAACAAGAGCCATCTGCCATCCATAGTAGGAAATTCAACCTCCCAGATTCTTCATGCTACAGGTGTAATGGCAGTACTAAAATGCATGAACACCTCTTTTGTCTGTCTATTTGATCACAGTTTGCAATAACTCTTTTGGCCTTTTTAACTTTACATTATTACATCTATAAATTTTGTTTGGATCTTAGTGTTGACATATTCCTTAACAAATTTCCATGCATTTTAATGTTATTAATTTCATTGTATCTTGAAAATTTGTGGGTTATATTGTATTTGATTGAGAGGTCAAAGTGCTGAAGCTGGAGTTGCTGCATTAAGAATCTCAATTGAGCAAGATATATTTATTAGGCAAAGTACAGTTTTAGAAAAACAGTTAACCTACAATCTCACCTGAGTCTCGCCTGATACTCGATCGAGTGAGATTGCTAACCTAAGAGAAATCAGTTACACCCATCCAATTAGCCCTGCCATATAACCCTCTAATCCCAAGAAATGCTAACCCCAGTTCACAAATTGAAGAGCTAGAGAGCTACCTATTTTCCCTAGGAGTTTTTCACTCAGTAAACACTTTGCAGTGTTAGTGTTTGGGTGCTTGTGACTGATTTTGGAATTTGCTATTGTGTTTGTGCATCGATGCATATATCAATTGTCTGATCAAATTAACAATTGGGCTTAATTTAGTAAGTAGCATAAAATTGATATAAGCCATAATTTAGGGTCTAAACGCTTTTGTAATCTCTCAAATTCTCTGCCAATCATTGAATGGACTCAAAATGATTCTTAATCCATTTAAAAAGTACCTAGGTGTGGTTAAAAGACGAGCAACACTTGCACTCTTTTTGCTCCTATATTTTGTGATCAGCTCTGGTGGTCTAGAAGCAAGCTAGTTCATGAGGGCCTTGACATTATTGAAGGTAATGTTAATGCCAATATGCTATATAGCTGAGCACTGATTAACCAAATTGGGAGATTGCTAATCTTTTGTTCTTGGTATGAAATTCATGCTCTATTTTTTTGCTGATTGTCAATTTTGTTATATCTTGTAACATGGGCTGACATTCTCTATTTTTTTGCTGAAATTCATAGCCTTATAACATGGGCTATTTCTTGTAATTCCTGGCAGCCCACTAACATTCCTTCTTGGGCTTTTGTTGAGGAATGAGATGGATCGGCCCCTTGTGGCTCTTTTTTCTTTGGAATCAATATTGTGAATTTACTAGCCCAAAAAAAAAAAAAAAAAAAAAAAAAAAAAAAAAAAAAAAACCTAAATTCGTGACAAGGTAGTGTACGTTCAATTTTTTTACTAAAATAAATTTATGATTAGTAACAAATTTAAATTAAATAGAAACTTCTTTCGGATTTCATGAGAATTTTTGCAATAAAATTTTAATTAAACCTTGTAATAGAATTTCACGCATAAGGAAGTAAGGAACTATCTTTACAGACTCAATAAAAAAAAAATTATGGTAGCTGATTAAGATACTTTATTAACAGAATTTCACATAGAATTTTAATTGGACTCTTTTTGTATAGTGTAATGACTCTACCCTTAGTTAGGATTAAAAATCTTCAAATATGCAAAATAAATGGTAAATGACTATTCACGTGACATAAGTGGAAGGAAAAGAAAAAGGGCAACGGAGCACACTTGACACATCCACATGTAGAATGCAACTTTGGTTGTGTTTCATTCGAAAAAAATTGATTTCTTAAAAATATTTTCCACATTTACGGGTGTTTAGGGCGACAAACAATGTTGGTCAACCAAAAATCATAAAATAAAAGCAATTATGATGGAAATTGCTTACACTTTTAATTTTCGTAAACCATTTTCTAACTCGCTCAAAAATTATCAACCTAACATCCACTCTCTATTGTCTACCACCCAACCACCACCCCCACTATTGTCCCTAGTCTCCGATAGCCAACCACCGCTAATCACGATCACAATTTTTTAATCTAATTTTTTCTTTTTTGATTATATATGTACTTGGGAGATGAGAAAATGTGAGAAGTAATAGAAAATACACTTTCCCTTGCATTTTCAAGAACACGGCTAAAAGGCTTGAAAATAATTTCTTTTTCAAAAATTATTTTTCATCAAACCAAACACGGCCTTTGATTATATAATATTTATGATCGAAAGTTGAGAAATTTTGAAATTATATGGTTTAATTTGTTATATTCCTAAACTTTAGGATTTAAAATATAATTTTTTCAAAAATATGGGAAAAAAATAAAGGAGGATAAAAAAATAAGAAGAAAGAAAGAAAAAGATCTCTGTCTAAAACTTAGTTTTCATGTTTCTTCTTTCCTCCCTTTCATTGTCAAGACCGATAATGACGTAGACGTGAAAATTTGAAATTGAAGTCCTTTTATACATTCAAACTTCAACCTAGAAATTTCAATGAAACTTATCCACAACCCCTCTTTCTTTTCCTCAAACAAAATATCTTTGAAAAGAGAGTTGAATTTTTCGTAAAGAACTAGGAAGCAACACACACGCAGCATAAATGTTTTTAGGAAAATGCTAATAGATGTCTTTAAAGCAATGGTTAACAATTTATTTAAAGAAAATTTTTAGAGGAAAAAAAAAAAAAACAATTAATATTTTAACAGTTTTTTTCATTTTCTATAAAAGTGATGTCAAAACTTTCTTAAAATGGATTGTTAACCATTATCCTAAGGACACCATTAACATGACCCATATTTTAAACACATTTATATATTATATTGTTTCAAATGATACCTGATATTCACATTTTATACAGTAATGTCCCGTGTGTGTGGACTGTGAACGTTTAAAAAAAAATGCGTGGCAATCATTGCCCTATGCTAATGCTATGCTATATTGTAAATTTCTTTGTTAAAATAGTAGACTTTGTGACAGAGGGTGTCTGGGAAAGAACGTAGAATTTTCCATATGAGTTGGTCTGGTCCACTCTTTAAATATAAAACGATCATTTCTCTCCAACAATAAATAAATAGATAAATAAATCTATAAAATATATACATCATGTCGTGTATAGTATCATCTGTGCGCATGTGTCATGCATGACGATACCATTCTTTGTTCGTATTACAAACGGAAATGTTTTACGTAAAAAAGGGTATAGAATCCGACCGTTCGAACTTGTTCCTTTTTGGTTAACAAATCTAACCCATTCAAACAGAAAAAAGTGATACCATATATATATATATATATATATATATAAATACACTTTTTTTTTTTTTTTTATGTTCTTTATCATCGAATTAAAATATCAATCGATTTTTGATATAGACAAAACTTAAACTTCCAGATCTCTTACAAGTTGAGCTAACCAGTACTCATTATATATATATATATATATATATATATATGATACAAGGAAGAATTTACTGGTGTATGTGTATGTCGTTATCACCATGAAAGAAAGAGAAGGTTGGTGTGGGAAAGAATATACTGTCCTAGGCTTGGAGAGTACACTCCCTGACTCCTAAGATCAATTACTTACCTCTTTTATTATTGTTATTTATGATTAATTTAGCACCCTTTAAAAGAAGTAGGTAAAAGTCTACTTTGAATTGTGGTGGATTCGAATATAAGTAACGAGTGTTCTCATCGGATAATGCAAGATGTCATTGTAACAAGCAAATTACTTAAAACTCACTACATTAGCTTATCTATTGTTATAAATAAATTTTTTTAAAAAAAATATGATGTAGTGGTTATTAAATCGGTATTAGTACTTCTCTAAAATATACTAGATATATAAAATATTTTATTGTACCGAAGGCAAAGACTTTTGGGGTGTTTTAGCTGGTACAAAAAAATTTTGAAAAATTTAAAAACATTTAAAAAATGTTATTTAAATTAGTACATAAGATTAATGTACTCAAACCAATATTTGTGCTTATAAAATATGTGAATTTTAAATTATATATCAATAAACATATAAACAAATAAATACATATATATACACAATGGCAACCTCAAAACAGTACACCAATATCAACATATGCCAAAATATTACGTTCTCCTAACAAAACCAAAATGGCATCCTGTAGGAAATTGGCTCCCTTGATATAAGTACAAAATAGCAAAATAAATAGAGGGTTGGGACCAAGAGTCTTATAAATCTTTTTTGATAATTCAATAACTAAGAGAAAGAACAATTGAATTTTGGATATCAAAGACATCAAAGATATCAGGAATTACTAATAAATTGATCAGCTACAAGATTCTTAGAATGAATCTTATAAATTAATTAACATATATTTTATGATATTTTCAATAGAAAAGTTCATAATTCAAATCAAATTTTTCTTAACCAACAAAAAAATAAATAAATAATTAGAGGACCGGGAATATTCCTAAACACTATAAAGATTACTCACGCACAAAGGGTGGTTGTGCTGCATGAAGCAAACTGAGGATTGCCTTCGTTTTATTTTTTTGCTGAGATTTAGTTACACGTTTCAAGGTGTGATTATTAGATTTGTGCCACAAAGAAAAGGTAATATTTTTGTGTGGAAGAAACATTAAAAAAAAAAAAAAGAGATCTTTTGCAAATTTGTTTATTAAAGCAAGGATGAAGAGACCACTCTTAACTTTTTCTTGTAATATATATTGTTCTCTTTTCTCCTTTAATCACCAAATCATGTTATGATCTAGCTAATTTTGATTGCCTAGGCTCCGTGACCCTCAAAATTAATGATTTAAAAATGGAAAGATAATCATGACTAGGCAAGAAATAGTGTGGAAAGAAAAGATAAAGTAGTTCTAGGACCATAAATTATTTCACAACTTTTTTGCCACAATTCTAATGTAACAAATTGTGAGTGATTAACTATCACTTACACATGGACCCACAATTTTTTTTTTACCGATCACACTCTACCACATCACAATTGTGACAAAAAATTATAAAAAATTATATGATTCTAAACTTTTCCAAAAAAGAGATACATAAAGTGTGTTTTTTGTTAAAGAAAAATGGTGTTCATCTCGTCCATTTCAAATCTCTCATCAACCTTTCTTTTAGGTCGATCATTTTTGGGTAGAGATTAAAGTTAATTTTCAATAATCATGATGTCTGAGCACACGCACCAGCTAGAATAAAATAATTTTAATGCTTGATTACACAATACAGTAGGTTTCCATTTACTACTATTTTTTCAATTTTCCGTCAAATTTATTTTATTCAGAAAAAATTTATTTTGTAACAATTGAATATTCTTTATTACTATATGGTCCATAAATTTATTTTTTTATGCATAATTTTAGACTATAAAAATTTGTAATTTAAACAATTGATTGATGACAAAATTAATGATCTTTAATCTTCTGGAAATTTTGCAAGTACGAAAGATATAAGAAAAAAAAAATGTAATTTAATAATAGATTTGAAAATTCACATCCAATAAAAAGATATTAAGTAAAGTTGTTACCTTAGGTTGCAATCAAGTTTATAACCAAACTTTGTCCTATTTTTAATATGTTGGGAAGTTTTTAGAAGGATAGAATAAGATGAAATGAACGTGGCATGTTTTCTTGTGAGTGTATAAGATGAAAAATGAAAAAACAAGAAATATATAATTTTATTATTATATTATTAACTTTTTATTTGTTTTTCCTCAAACTAAGGGTGCAATTGGTACTTATACTTTTGAGACGAATATTTAGAAGGGAATTGAATTTGAATGGAATGAGGTAGCTTTGTTTATTAATTTCATTTCTTTCTATTAAATATCCAAACAAGATAATAGATGAATCTTTCAAAAAAAAAAAAAGATAATAGATGAAATATTTTTAAAATAAATAAATAATTTCAAATGGATTTCCAAACAGAGTTCCCAATTTATTTCAATAATAATAACAATAATAATAAAGATAGTTTCAATTTATAGTGTCCGCTCTAGATGATTTCTGTGGGAGGACTTTCATCTTGGCCTCCAATTAGGTATTGTCCTCTTTGGAAATGGCATTGAGCCTTAATTATCAAGGATTTGTTTAATCCCACATCGGGAAGAGATGCCTCCTACTCATGTCTTATAAGCCTTTGGCCTAAGGATGAGTATACCATTACTACACCCAATTGAAGAGACACGGTTTACAGACCAAACCCAAAATGTATGGAATCTTTGCCCAATGAGCTCAATACAATAAATTTATAGAGAATTGGTCAAAGAACTAGGTCCTAATGAATATGACAACGGCTAGTATGGGTTTGGAAGGTGATCAAGCAATGGACCATCTTCATCCTACACTAGTGGCATTCATCATATCCGAGAAGAAGTTCCTCCTCGCACCACCTTCCATTCGTTCCTGATTCATGAGATTTTAAATTGGAATTTCTTAACAACTATTTGTTTCTCTTTAGACCATCCAACGTCCTCGGACAAAACCCAAGGCCCAATACATGATTCTAGGCCCTTACCCCTACAATTACTTTTTATCATCAGACCAAGTTATTAATTGATTTTTTGATATAGGCGGAAATCAAACTTCATATCTCTTATTCGATTATAAGAAACTTTACCAATTAAACTAACTAAAACCTACCAAATTTTTTTTTTTTTTTTAGAAGTGAAATCTGTCCAATAACATTTACTAATAATTGATCCATCGATAAATATTTATTTGCATTTCAAATCAATTGACTTTTAAACAAGGTGGTAGACCATTTGTCAATGAGCCATTCATCATGATTTAATTTGATGATTGGATCATTGCCAAACACTAGGCCTAGGGAAGGAAATTGAGGGGGACAAAAAAGTAGTAATTGTATAAGGAAAATTCATTTTGATTATTTCAACGTACTTCCCGTAGAAATAATAGTTGATAGTTACATTGGGCTAATGCGCTTCGTCAAATAAAGCAGTTAGCCGTATCAAAGAAAAAGTAATGCCTGAATCCTGATTAGTGGAAAAACTCATCAGCATTCCAAATGACATGTACCGTTTTTTAATACTTCCAACAAAAATTGCCATATTTAGAGGGAAAAAAATAACTTTGTTGTATAAGACCTTTGGAGAGAAATATTTATTAGGGCAAAGTTGAGCTACAAATTTTTTTTTTTTTTTTTTTTTTAGAAATAATTACAACATACTGCTAATCCTGCAACTCGAGCATTTTCTCACCTAGAACCCCAAGCACTTTGTACATAGAGAAGTGTCAATTCAGCTGCAAAGTCTTTGGCAGTTGAGCTACAAATTTGAATGTGAATTTTAATAAATTCACCATTAGATTACATTTACATTTTCTTCTTATATTCTGTATGCTTGCAAAATTTCCAAAATATTAAAAATCAATAACTATATCATCAATCAAGTTTTTAAATTTCAAATTTTTGTAGTAAAAAATTATGCACAAGAAATAATTTTATAAATTAAATAGTAAATAACATTCGATTGACACAAAATATGTACTCATATTAATTTTTTCAGTGGGAGTTGTAGTCATTGGCTACAACCTAATTTGTGGCCAAACTTTGGTCCTATTAATAATTGTTTCGAAACATATATGACTCTTGTGAATTTTAATTAAATTCATATATATATATATATATATATATTCAGCAGTGCATATCTGGCTAAAATTTGGATTTAATTAGTGATGAATTGCAGTATCATCTTCCCCTCTTATTCTACTCATATATAACAGATATATTTGAAGAGATTAAGCTAATAAGAATGATGTTTAAAAAAAAAAAAAAAACCAGATTGATGTTTTGATCTGATAGTAAAGAACTATCATCAGGAGTAAATGTCATAAGCTAAAACTCTCTAAGAAAAAAACAATGATGTTTTATGTTTTAGGTGACTGTAAAAGAAACTATTAAATTAAATAGCCGCCCCAAAGAGAAACTATAGAAAAAAAAAATGCGCCTATAAAGTGTTGTCTTGAAAGTTATCATGAGACCCCAACCCAATATAACAATTGTATATAAACTTTTTTTTTTAAAGAGTTTCAACCTATGGCATCCGCTCCTGATAATAGCTCTTTATCATCAGATTAAGACACCAATCAGTTTTTGGTGTAGGTCAAGATTGAACCCCAAATCTCTTATACAACCATCAAAGACTTTACTAGTTGAATTAACTGAATCCCACAGTTGTATATAAACTTTTTTTTTGAGAATGAGTTGTATATAAACTTAGTTGTGAATTATCTATTAATTTTTTGAAGTTAATATAAAAGGTTGGACTTTAGAGCATAGTGTCCTCCATGATCCACTGAATATATATATATATATATATGTATGTATGTATGTATGTATGTATATTGTCGGTTTGAATATGTATATATGTATGTATATATATTGTGGGTTTGAATAGTCCATCTCTTCCAAATTAAAGACAAAACTGCTTATTAATCGTATCTCCCTGTAAAATTGGAGGTATTGGGTAGTAAGTATGACCTTTATAAATTATTAAAGGAAAAAATTAACAAATGTTTTAAAGTTATTGGTTTAAAAAATATTTTTAGAAATTTATTATGGAAAAAAAAAAAAAAAAAAAAAACAAACTAATTTTGTTTTAATAGTTTTTTATATTTCCCTTTAAAGTGGTTTTAAAAGTTTCTTAAAATGACCTATTAATAAATGCCCTAAAGACAACTATGGACCCTTCTTTAAATGGTACGTCATACCAAAATATATAATTAAGACTAGGTCTTTTTTTATTTCTTCCCCTTTTAGCGTACTAATGAAAACCTAGGAATTCAAGCATGATAGAAATAAAAGAGGGAACAAGATTACATAAGAATTCAAGGACTACAAAGTACAAATAATAAAGCAAAAATTATTATTTAATATTTTTCGTTACAAAAAAGATGATTGATTAAATTATTGATTTGAAGTTAGAGTACCTTCCCGAGAATTAAAAATAAAAATTGATTTCATGAATTTTTTATTTTTTTATATTTACAAAGAAGATAGTTGAGTAATAAATTATTTATTTGACAAAGATAGAGTACCTTATTAGAGAAAGAAAAGAAATTATTTCAAGATTTTGTTGAAATATGGTGAAAAATAGGGTTGTAGGGACACGAATCTCTAGCGGCCCAACAACGATGTTGGGCTCGCCTACAGAAAATTCCTTACAATGATATTTGTAGAGAGTGGGCTTGAAAGGCCAGCGTTGGGTCACAGGGCGCTAGTTCAGGCCGGACTTTAGATGAACCAAGACAAGAAAAGGCTTTAGTCTGGATATTCAGACCTTACACCTTTGTGACTTGAGGGATTTGGCTCCTCGGATCATGTCCGAGGAGCACTAATGTTTTCTCCGGTTACCCGATGGTGGATTTTTCGGGGTGATGCGCATATATTATCCGGGAATTCTCCTTCCTGAAGTTTTTCTCAAGAAGTGAGATGGGAGAGCCCCCCCCCTACTTCGTTACCTTACGCTTTCTTTTATACTAGCCTACGTTCGTTGTCCCTCGTCCACATGTAGAGTCGATCTTTCCGGGACAGATATTTGTCCCATCAATCTAATCCCGAAATTGTTGGAGATGATCAATAAAGCCTAAGAATCCGGCTCTGTTAGGTGCAGAGTCTTATCAGTGAAGGGTATTAAGGACAATTTCCCTGAGATATTTTCTGATCTTTAGGGTTTGCCCGTATGCCACTTTCATCAATGAGACTTTGGGTCTGCCGAGGACCAAGCTGTCCTCGGCTGTATCCCCGGGCCATTTTGAGCTTCTTATCTTTGGACTTGGGCCCTGGCCTCCTTTAGTTTGGACCTGTGGACTCCCCATAAGCGAGCGGGCCGGGCCCCTAAACTATTGGACCCCACATTAGCCCCTCAAAACCCTGCTGTCCAACGTCATGGTTGGAAAGGTGGGTTTTGATTATATCAAGCCTTCATTGCTGTTCATTTAATTCAGCCCTTGATCAACATTGGCGACTCTTCACCTCCCCGAGGAATGTACCGGTCTATGAGCCTTTTTCCTGAATTTGCGTACGTTGCCATTATGCCGTTTGGTTACCTGCAGCGTGTCTTTAATATCTTCCCATTTACGAGACCTCCCAGATCTAACGGTTACTGATGGCGTGGGGGAACAAAACGGCGCATTCTTCTCTGTAGATTTCCCTGGGGATCTGAACGCGTTATATACCCTTTTCTTCGTCCTCTATATAAAGAAAGAAGACAGAAGGTGATTTTCTCATATCTGAATCCCTCAGGCCCTTCTCAGAGTTCACTTCTTCAATCTAGTTACCCCCTATCCGATAATACATCCCCCATAGTGATCAGCCATGAACAAACCCTTCCTTTCCCAGAAACGCCATGTCCTAACAACACTTGAGATGGCTCGGTCGGGGCAAGGATGGCGGAGACTCAAGATTTGCCCCCCCCCCATTCTTTTAGCCAAAATCCGAAGCAGGGACTCGTCACACCCCATTTCCGGTGTGACTGAGTCGGAAACCTCCCTTGTCATCTCCATCCGCTCTCTCATGAGCATACCTAATATGGCTCCAGTGTGCTAAGAGTTAGGATTGAGGCAGGGACTAAATGCCCCGGCTTCTTCCTCTCTTCGTTCACTAGCGCCATCCTTTACTTTTCTTTCTTCTTCTTTCCACCACCAGCTCCGTCCTGGTGTTTTTCTTTCTCCCTCTTTTGCTCCTTTCTCTTTCTTTTCATTTCTTCCCTCTTCTTCTCCTCCTTCTCTTGCTCATGTCCTCCATCTTCTTTTTCCCTTGCACTCCTCAGCGACAAGAGCTTGCTGAAGTGCTTCCATGTGTTCCAATTCTTCTTCCTTCTCCTTCATCTTTTCTATAAAAGGTTCTTCTCCTGATATGAGCAGTACTGAGGCAGAGAATTTAGAGAGACTTCGAAGGCGAGTTTAAAGGACACTTGACGGTTTACTTATCTGTATTACGGATGTTATTACTGCTTCGGCAGTTCATTTTTTGTATAGGCTTGCTTAAGCCCTTCTTTGTACGTTGTAATAATTTTTTATATTAATAAAAGTTACTGTTATTCTATTTCGCATGTTCTGTTTATATGTTTTAATAAATTTGCAAGTTCTGCTCGGCACAGTAATATAGCATTTGAACCAATGACAACTAAGGCCAAAATACTTGCTAATAAAAAGACGCCATAATAACTTTAACAAAATTATTATTCGACATAACAATCCGACCAGTGAGGAACGAGACTTACCTTAAAATTAGTCGAGATGGGGACTAAGTGTTCGATAAGGTGTAAGAAGTAGTTATCCGAGGACATGTCACCTTCCCAATGAACAATTTCCTTAGGCTAACGATCATCAGTTCGTTTCGCCCTCTTCTTAACACACTGGCTTTAACTTTTTCCCGTATTTGAGCCGAGAAACTTCTCCATCCGAGCAGTTGATTTCCCAAAAGGCCTGAGTCCGAGGACTTCGCAAAGCCTGGGTTTTATTTAAAACTTACGCTTTTTCTTTTATGTACTTGGCTTCCCCATAGACTTGAGTCCGAGGACCATGCAAGCCCTAGGTTCTGTCCAAAACTTTTATGTCCTTGGTTTCCCCATAGGCTTGAGTCCGAGGATCGTATAAGTCCCAGGTTCTGTCCAAGACTTTTATGTCCTTGGTTTCCCCATAGGCTTGAGTCCGAGGATCGTACAAGCCCCATGTTCTGTCCAAGACTTTTATGTCCTTGGTTTCCCCACAGGCTTGAGTCCGAGGATCATACAAGCCCCAGGTTCTGTCCAAGACTTTTCGAGTTCAGATTCTCCCTTTCATCAGGCATTTCATAAGGCGCCGAGCAGGGGTTGTCCTCAGCTACGGCTATTTCTTGGTGTGGACCACAGTACCTAGGCCCTCACGCAAAGTGGGCCTGGGCCGCGAATTCAATTACCCCACAAATTAAAAGATATTTCTGCAACCTCTGGCCACGCAGTACTTTCTGATGTCCCAGTGTTCGAGGTGCGCCTTTACGAGGCTCCTTTATTCTTGTGGTTGCAGTTGACGTTGGAAGTTGGACCAGAGCCATTTTGTCTGTAGTGCTCCTTGTGACGCTGCGTGAGTTGACAGCCACCACCTTGTCTTTTCAAATAAATAGGAGGGAGAGAGAGTTGCTTTATATACGCACCAATACTTTAGTTTTCTCCCACATCATAAATCCCATATCTGGTGCTATCCGCCCTTAGCATAGCATGTTTAAGGCGAAGGTTGGGAAGAAAGAACTTTCTCCACCACAGAAGCACCGTGTCCTCATGAGACTCAAAATGGTAAGGTATGGGCACAGGAAGCATAAATTCAGGAGAATACTCCATTTCGACCGAGGGGGAAGGGTGTCTCTCCCTCTTTTAGTCAAAATCCGAAGCAGGTTCTGTTCATGCCAGAACTTTGGTATGTCAGAAGAAAGATTCTCCGCCATCAGCGCCTCTGCTTTGCGGCAGGCGAATATTTAGAGAAAGCCCCTCAACTTCCCACTCCCTGCACCTTTCCTTCAACGGTGTCAGGTTCAAGTTGGGTCTCTTTGGATGTTTGAGTTGTGGGCATGAGAGAGCATTGAGGAAGAACAGGGTCTTGGAGCTGTAGCCAACCTCTCCTCTGATCTACTTTCTCGGCTTTATCTTATTCTCTTGTATCTTCCTTTCTTTTTGGTTATGTAGTGAGCTTTGACACGAACTGATTCCAGCTTTTCATTGTACGCTGTACTATTTCTTTGTTCTAGTAAAAATAGAAATTTATGCACATGTTTTGAGTACTGATCTTTTGGCAACATTATTTTGTGAATGGGTGTGCCTCATGTGTGTGTCTCTTCAGGAATACTTAGAGCAGGATAGCTTAAAACATAATCTAACTAACTCCAATTTATCAATACCATCAGGCAATATATCGATAATTCATAGTAAATCAAACTTGGGAAACTAACCGGGATAGCAGCTGAATATTCTGTGATAAGCGCGTGAATACCGTCCAAGGCTGATAATCTCTAAATAATCCATCCGAGCAATCGACTGGGAAGTAGGGAACTCCGATGGTGCTTTTGTGTACTTGGTTTCCTAATAGGCTTGGGTCCGAGGACCATGCAATGCCTTGGTTCTGTCCAAAACTTGTAAGATTTCTTTTTTGTACTTGGTTTCCCCATAGGCTTGGGTCCGAGGACCATGCAAGGCCTTGGTTCTGTCCAAAACTTGTAAGATTTCTTTTTTGTACTTGGTTTCCCCATAGGCTTGGGTCCGAGGACCATGCAAGGCCTTGGTTCTGTCCAAAACTTGTAAGATTTCTTTTTTGTACTTGGTTTCCCCATAGGCTTGGGTCCGAGGACCATGCAAGGCCTTGGTTCTGTCCAAAACTTGTAAGATTTCTTGTTTAGTAGTCTTTTCTCTATACTTATTTATTTTTCGAAGGTCAGCCCCTAAGCCAGGGAGGGGAGAGTTGGCTTGAGGCTGGAAGCCCCTAGAGCTGCCCGCGTCGTTAGCGGTGCAAGGCGTAGCCCCTAGCAGAAACTTATGGCGGAGCAACAACTGCACGTCGCCGGAGATGGAAAAGACTCGTGAATCTCTGCTTGCTAGAAAGCTGACTTATGCGCCACCCGCGCCAACGCGCAAGCCTTCCCACAGACGGCGCCGATTGTAGGGACACGAATCTCTAACGGCCCAACAATGATGTTGGGCTCGCCTACAGAAAATTCCTTACAATGATATTTGTAGAGAGTGGGCTTGAAAGGCCAGCGTTGGGTCATAGAGCGCTAGTTCAGGCCGGACTTTAGATGAACCAAGACAAGAAAAGGCTTTAGTCTGGATATTCAGACCTTACACCTTTGTGACTTGAGGGATTTGGCTCCTCGGATCATGTCCGAGGAGCACTAATGTTTTCTCCGGTTACCCGACGGTGGGTTTTTCGGGGTGATGCGCATATATTATCCGGGAATTCTCCTTCCTGAAGTTTTTCTCAGGAAGTGAGATGGGAGAGCCCCCCCCCTACTTCGTTACCTTACGCTTTCTTTTATACTAGCCTACGTTCGTTGTCCCTCATCCACGTGTAGGGTCGATTTTTCCGGGACAGATATTTGTCCCATCAATCTAATCCCGAAATTGTTGGAGATGATCAATAAAGCCTAAGAATCCGGCTCTGTTAGGTGCAGAGTCTTATCAGTGAAGGGTATTAAGGACAATTTCCCTGAGATATTTTCTGATCTTTAGGGTTTGCCCGTATGCCACTTTCATCAATGAGACTTTGGGTCTGCCGAGGACCAAGCTGTCCTCGGCTGTATCCCCGGGCCATTTTGAGCTTCTTATCTTTGGACTTGGGCCCTGGCCTCCTTTAGTTTGGACCTGTGGACTCCCCATAAGCGAGCGGGCCGGGCCCCTAAACTATTGGACCCCACAAGGGTAAATTGCAAATTACATCCCTAAAGTTTGAGATGATTGGATTTTACACCCTAAAGTTTCAAATTTTAGATTTTATCTCCTGAAGTTTGGTGATGTTTGGATTTTACACCCTGATATTGCAAAATTTAGATTTTACCACCTATATTTTGGGAGTGTTTGGATTTTACTCCCTAAAGTTTTGGAGTGTTTGGATTTTACACCCTAAAATTTTAGAATTTAGGGGTGTAAAATCCAGACAACCCTAAACTTTATGGAGTAAAATTCAAATTCTAAAACGTTAGGGTGTAAAATTCAAATACCACAAACTTTAAGGAGTAAAATTTAAATTCTAAAACTTTAAGCTGTAAAATCTAATCACTTCTAAACTTTAAGGATATAATTTATAATTTATCCTGAAAAATATTTATTAGAAATCTTAGAGTAGTAAATTATTTTCTAGCTTAAAAAAGAAACAAAGATTTTTTTTTTCATATATATATATATATATATATATTGTGTTCTTTTTTCATTTTCTGTGTTCAAAGTCACATCCACGTGGATCTCATGGAAACATCATGCATTGAAGAAAGTTGAAAACTCTGAATTTTATTACGTAACTGAAACACTTGTCTCTCTTGGTATTCAATGCTATTTTTGGACCTTTTATCCTTTACGTCATGTCTCACTCGGAGATTGAAATTTCGCCAATATTACATGGTGACATTTAATGCTACCCGTCACAGATTTCTTAGTCTAGGAAGCAACAGTATAAAAATCAAATTTGAATATAAACTATAGACTTTCTTAACAGATGTCTTTAAGCAGTGGCGGAGCCAGGATTTTAGCTTAGGAGGGCAAGATCAAAAGAGAGTAAAATTAATTCGAAAAAATATTAATTGATATTAATAAAATAAATAAATAAACAACTACATGCAAATGTAATTGTCATATACAACTAAAATTTGGGTTTGTAAAAAATATTTGGGTCTGAGACTGAAAAATGCTAGTGAGGAAAGAAAAAATTGCTATATGTAACAAATGTGCTATAAGTAGTTCTAGACCATAAATTATTTCACAATATTTTTGCCAAAACTTTGATATGGCAGACTGTGAGTGATTAACAAATACTAACACATAAACTCACAAATTTTTTTTTTTTTTTTTTAACAATCATACTCTGCCATGCAACAGTTATGATAAAAAGTTGTGAAAAATTTTGTGGTCCTCAATTTTTTTGAGGTGCTATAATGACTAGTGAGTGAGAGTAGTTTTTTTTTTTCATAATTCTGTTCAACAAAATAGTGGTGGAGAAGTAGGAAATTGTTTTCCTACAGTGAACTAATACATAGTACAAGTACAATATGTATTTAAAAAAGTTGATTGTCCTTGTGTATGCAAATAAAACCTTATACTATATATTACTTGAGAATTTTTGGGGCATGCCCCCCCCTCGCCCCCCCTTCCCTCCGCCCCTGCTTTAAGACAATTGTTAATAAACTATAATAGAAAAGTCTTGACACAATTTTTATGAAAAATATAAAAAGCTGTTAACGACATTTAGTATTTTATTATTCTCCTAATAAAATGTTTTTAAAAATAGTTCTTAAACCAATATTCTTAAAGCATTGGTTAACATTCCTCATAGACTACAAGCCGAATCAAACATGATTATGTCCCTGTCGATTTTTTCTATTAACTTGACTTTGGGAATAGAAATGCTGACCTTCACACTTTAGGACAAACAAATTTATAGGGACTAGGTTCAAGCACTTATTCTATTGGATGAAAGGTCTCAAGTCCAACTAGCTTAATACAATAAATTTTTAGAGAATGGGTTTAAGAACTAGGTCTTAGTCCGAACCACAATCACTAGACACGATTATGTATGGGCTGAGTAACAAGGATATGGGTTAAAGTATGAAATTTTTTTCTCGGGCGTTTCGTCCGAGGAACTTAGTATTCTTCTTCTTCCTTCAGTACTAGGTTATAGAGGTTTCCAAGATCATGCAGACTGCTACATTTTTCTCATTTTTCTCTCCTCCTGCTCTTTCTTCCGCCATCCCCATCCTTGGAAGGTCTCTCATATTATATACTTCCTTCCAGTCGATCTTGACCCTCCACCTGTTAATCATGTAGGTCATTACTCGAGTGCTCGTCCCACCAGCCACCTTCCCAAACCCTCTGTGAGTTGTGGCAACTAAGGTCATACTGTTCAAGGGTCATTTCCTCATTAATGCGGTCAAAACATTAATTGGGTGCATTCAATGTGGAAGTGACAATTTCTCCTTAGATTGCTCCTGCACCATACGCCCATGGGTATCCTACTGTACTTGCCCTTCTCCTGGGGGCGCTATGGGAGGCTGCCTTTGCCGGCGTGCTGCTCTTTCCTCTTGGGATTTGGAATGCCGAGAGCAGGATCGTCCTCGGTAATGCCTCTAAGCTATTTGGGCTTTCTTTGTTCGTCCTCAGTCATTTCTCCCTCCTCGGCGTGGGTCTTGGGCTCAGTGTAAAGTGGGCCGGGGTTGTCAAATTCTTTGGCCCCACAAAATTCTATACCTAAACATTTTATCCAAAATATGAATCTTTTTGTCTCTTGTCTGAAGTTTATACCATATCATTTGCACTACTGCTAATAAAAATGCTTTTTAGATACTGCAAATTATAAGTTACTTTTTTTTTTTTTTTAAACTGCAAATTATAAGTTACTTTATATTGTCTTTTTTATGATGACTTTAGAATAGATGCTACAATATTATTCGCTCCTAAAGTTTGCATGAAATTTATTTTTTGTCCTTAAACTATTAAAAAGTTTTCAATTTTTGTTTTTAAACTTTAAAAAATTTTATTTTTAATCCTTAAACAATCACTATTTTAAAAACCAGACCAGACCTGCCGATTCAATCGAGATCGAATCCCAAAAAGATTCATTTTCAGTTTTTTGACCGTTTTGGTTTTTAAAACTATGTAAACTATTGAATTTTTTTTTTTTTTTTTATCCCTAAACTATTGGAAAAAATTCTTTACAAAATTTAGAGATAAAAAATAAATATTTTAGGGTATATTTGGTAACTTGTTTTTTCCCTTATTTTCTATTTAAAAAAAACAATTTTCTATTTTTAAAACTAAAAAACTTGTTTGGCAACTCAAAATGAATAGAAAACAAAAACGGTTCTCAAAACTCAATATGTAAAGGAAACTGAAAACAGCCCCGTTTTTAATTTTCAAAAGTAAATGAAAATACGCATTTAATTTAATGAGTCTATCTCATTTAATGAGTTAGTATTAAATCTCAAATCCTAGTAACAACATATTTTAGTATTTTCTATTTTTTTTCTTCAAAAAACTTTTTTTTTTTTAATTTTAACTAACCAAACATGTTTTTGATTTCAAAAATACAAGAAAATTGTTTTTTTCTTTATATTCTCAAAAACGGTTACCAAACATAACCTTAAAGTTTAGGGAGGAAAAAAATTTGGTAAAATTTAGGGACAAAAATAATATTTTGAGCCTAGAATATATTTAACGGATCGTATCTACTACTTCTTTTCTTTTAATTGAGTGAAAAAAAGATAAACCAAAAGATTTTGGTTATTGTCCACAAATTACTAGTTTGATTAGTTTTTATGAGTTTTATGGGAACTAAATCACCATTCAATTAAGGGTCACCAAATATCTCACAACTAGGCCCAGTAGCCTGTCGACCCATTGGGTTAATGGACAGTCCAAGCTAGTACTGTTCTAACACATAGGTAGCCCAATAACCTAATGGGCTAAGCCATGGACTGGTTTTTCTACCCATGGACACACGTTGTTTGCCGACTCTTTAGCCCAAATTGTTGCTTGGGCTGTTAACCCTGAATTTAAAACAAAAAAATTTGGGGGGTGAGGGTTGAACTTGAGATATGAGAGAGGAATACTTTAAAGCCACACACTTAGGGTCTGTTTGGGATCCGTTTATTTTACTGAAACTGAAAACTTTTTACTGAAAGTGCTGTAAATAAAGGTAAAAGTTAGCTGAAATAGTATTGTGGAATCCATAAATAGTATCAAAAAGTACAGTAGAGCCTATGAATAGTAGCAAAAATAAGTTAGCAAATTTCATCCATGCCAAACACACACTTAATCAATAGGATGCTTAAAAGTGATTGTGTTAAATCATGCTCACGGGGTCGTTTGGTATAGGAGTTTAAACACATGTTTTCAGTTTTAAAACAACATTACACGCATTTTTATCACATATTTCCAAAAACTACAAATAACGTTACTAGAATAACATTACCAAACGGCCCCGTTCCCCCATCCCAGTTTGTTGGTTCTCTATTTTATTTTGGGATGTCCCAAAATGAAGTCCTCTTTCTAAAATTAATAAATAAAATTTCTATCTTACCCTTTAATTTATTTAAAATGTCAATACCATTATTTTTTTTATAGTTTAAATTAATGAGGCTCGTTCTGGAAACTTATAGTCTAGTCTAGTAACTTTGATTTTTTAAAATTAAAAAAAAAATTGGACATTTTTAAAACTAAAATATAGAAAAAGAAAAAACATTTAAAACCTTAATAAAAAAATTAAGTAGTTTTTTACCGTAAAAACTTAAATAGGTTTTGAATTCTTTGATTCTTTCCTTTAAAACAAAGAAATTGATTCTTTCCTTATTTTGTAATGATGCAATTATTCTCACCCTAATATATTTTATGAACACATCAATATACTTATTTGTTCAAACAATAAAAGTTAATCAATGGTTTTTTTTAAAATATATTTAATGGTTCAATTTAACGATTTGTGTTTTGTAATGTAATATAATTATAAATTTTTTATTAAATTTTATAAACCCATTGAAGGCCTATTAAAAAAATCCTAGTAGCCTAGTATACTATAGACAAAATAGGCATTTCCCATGAGTAGGGCTATAGGCTGGAGTTTTCCCTTTGAGCTGGTCTAACCCACCCTATTAACTAGTCAATGACTTGCTAAGCCTGGCCCAATTGGCCATGGGCCAAGTAAAAAATTGACCCGCCCTAGCCCACTGCTAGCCCTTACATTCAATTTACAAAACAATAAATTTAGAGTGATCAATTATGATAATTGATACCTGTATTTTTTCATAACAAATGTCACGATTACTGAGTTGGTCAACTTAAGTTATTGAGGTGAGTTCCAGTTAGTTCAATTGATAAAATCTCTGATGGTTGAATAAGAGATTTGGGGTTCAATTCCCGCCTACACCAAAAATCGATTGGTGTCTTAATTTAATGATAAAGAGCTATCATTAAAAGCAGACGCCATAGGTTGAAACTCTTTCAAAAAAAAAATTGAGAAAAAGTGGAGAGTCCATAAATGTTAGTTGTGTCCACCATATATGTGAGTGGTGGACACAACTAACATTTATGAACCCTCCACTTTCCCTCTCCCTTGTGCGTGAGTGTATGTTTGTTTCTCAAAAAAAAAAGGACAATGATTTGTTGCGTATAAGTGTGCAAAAGTTGCTATAAACAGGTTTAGGTGGCAACAATTCATGGTGACACTCATCCTAGTATCAGGTGAAATGCACATGCTTAATTTTAGTTTGTATTGTCCGTTAACTAAAGTTACAATGTCCTCTCTCTCTCTCTCTCTCTCTCTCTCTCTCTCTCTCTCTCTCTCTCTCAAACGTCAAACACGCAAAAAGGTTAGGCTCTCTCTCTCTGAAACCATCAAGCTCTCTCTCTCTCCTTTCTCTTCCCCCCCTCTCTCTCACTCTCTCTCTTCGAAATCATCAGACTCTCTCTCCATCTTTCTTCCTCCTTCTTCGTTCCTCTCATCAGAAACCACAACCACCTAAACCCATAAAAAAAACCCTTGCTGCCAATCCAACCTAAAACCGAAGATCCAACATCCAACAAGGAATCCTCCAAAAATTTAGATCCGATTTGTGCACAGTGAAGATTTTGGCTCTGATTCGTGCACATTTTTTGGAAATCGGGGTTTTATGGGAATCTTGTTTTGTTTTTTTTTTTTTTTTGTTTTTGGGAATTTTGGATTCTTGCTATTTGGATGCCAAGAAAATATTCAAGACTGAAATTAATGTACTTTTTGATGAATGAAACTAATTCAAAGCTTCTTGAGAACCTTTAAAAAAAAAAAGGCTTCTTGAGATGAAGGCAGATTTATCTTTGGCTAGTTTTAATGCTTGAGATGGCTAAGTGTTTTTTTTTTCTTATATGCGTGAGATGGCAAAGAGAGAGAAGGGATCTGATGGCTTGATGGGTGAAGAAGAGAATGATTTTGGATTTTGAGAGAGAGAGAGAGAGAGAGAGAGAGAGAGAGAGAGAGTGCTGGTATTTTAACAGAGAAAGTTAACTCAAATTTGGTTATGTGCATTGCACATGACCTTAGGACAAGTGTCACCATAGATTGTTGCCACCTAACCCTGTTTGCAGCATCTCCTACACACTTGTGAGCAGCAAATCCTTATCCTAAAAAAAAATGTGAAACATATATTCTAGGAGCACACATTGTTATAACTTGATGGTGTATGCAACTATGATTAATGAATCATCACTTTTATATGGACTCACCACTTTTTCTCTACTATTCACAGTAACACACGTTAAGATTGTGATTTGTGATAATTGATAAGAGTTGTGAAAAAAAAGTTGTGTCCATATACTTTCTTATTGTGAAATTTGTTATGACAAAAGTTATGACTATAGAGTAAATAATAACCTACCAAGTACCAAATCAATGTTTTAAAAACTGTTTTCTTTGTAGCATTGCTCTTTACAAAATAAAAATATTTTGGGTGGATAAAGTGAAGGGAAAAGTTAGCAAATGTTCTAAGAGTATTAGTTAGGAAATATTTTTAAAAACTTTTTATGAGAAAAGAAAAAAATATTTGATTTTTTTAATACAAATTTATATATATATATATATATATATTATAAAATTTGCATAAAAACTTTCAACTAAAAGCACCTGTTAATTAGGAGTGTCAATGTTTGATACAATCTACAAACACGACATAGGATTTTATAGATTAGAGTTGGACCTTAACGAATTCGAGTCATAAACGGATCGACTCAAAAGCAACACAATAAGAAACGTGTTATAAAGTAGAAAACCCATGTTGATGGTATATGCAGCTGTGATCTGCCAAACACCTACATCCCATGTTGGTAGACCTACGATGGTGGCAAGGTCTGAGGAGAGGGAGAGAGAGAGAAAAGTGAAAGTGACTAATGAGAGAGTGAAGGTCAATAATAAAAGAGAGAGAATAAAAAGACAATAAAAATTAAAATTAAAAGAAAAAAGAAAAAAAAGAAAAGAAAGAAACCTACTGCAGGTACAAGTACCCCATTTACTATATCAGCTAAATTTATTTTAGCAATAGCAACCTAGGAAACGGTAATTTTGGGGGTCATCCTTCTGTACCCCTCTTTTTTTTTAGGGGTACGGTACCCACCTAATTTTTAGCCATTTGATTTACTTGTTTTAATCTTAGCCGTTTGTATGATTTTAATAGGATATCAGTTACCGGTCAGTCAGGTTAACATATAAAACCCAAAAAAAAAAAAAACAACATACGGTTCTTCTTCTTCTCTCGCATCTGATCTGATCTGATCTGAAGCGAGTTCCTGTGGGTTCTTCTCTTTCGTCGTCTCTTCTCTCCAACCTTCATTGTTGATGTTCTTAGGTAAATCACTGAACCTATTTTTTGGCATCTGTATCTTTACAATCTAGAGTCTCTAAATTTCTTATAGCATTCATTTAGGGATTTTGATTCTTAACCCTTTTCCTCTATATTTGTTGAAGTTAGGGAAAAACCCTAGTGGTCTGTGTGCATGCCATGGATTCTGTCTCTTCCATCAATTGTAAATTTGAATCACAAAATATTGATAGGATTGTCTAGGTTTATTTGTGCCTCTGTGGGTTTTGTTTGATTTGTTTATGTCCAGTAGATTTTGGGAATCATCGCTCGGGACAGAGGAAATAGAGGAACAGAGCAAGAAAACAACAGAAAGGAGGAACATGCGGAGAATACAGCGAAACCCACATCGGAAAGCGAGTCAATTTCAGATCAAGAATCGAGGATAGCTCCCGAAACCGAGAAAAAGTTGGAGTTTTTGAAAGAATTCGAAGGTTCAATTAAAGAAAGATTCCTCAGCTCCTCAAACATTGAAGAATTGAAAGCTGTAGATGTCTCTGTAGGGCCTCTCATACTCACAAGGTGTAAATCAGAACCAGCAAGAACCGGAGAGAAGCTTGATCCAGACTCTAATTTCTGGAAAAGAAGAAGGTTGGGTCTCATTGGTTCACACTCACAACCTGTTTTGTGATTAAATCCATTATTATAATTTCTATCTCTTTTATTTTATTTTTTTACTGAATTGAAAATATTTTTGGGCAGCTGAATTTGGAATTGGTTTTTTTTTTTGTTTAATATTGAAAAAAAGAAATACATGTGGAGCTATATATATAGGAGAGAATCTCTATGGCTCTATGGTAATATAAAAAGGTAAGTTTGGTTGTACACCGAAAGCTGAAAGAAATGAAATAGGTGTGTTCATCTATATCTATCTATGTGCTTTGCTTTGCTCTACCACTCCTCATGGGCAGCTGTCTGTATTTACTACTTTTTATTTGTTTGTGTCATTTAAATCAATTTGTGTTTTTCAACGAATTTCATGGAACTGGAAGTTTGGGACTGTTCTCAGTGTTTTCTACTTTTGCTTTATGGACTAGTTTGGGGTAATGGGATTTTGATTAATATAATAAGCATCTTTGGATACTCTGACCAACTTCAATATTTGTTGAAAGCCTATGTGTATAATAGCTTTATGAGGTGACCCCCACATCCCACATCTTATTGTAATACATGTTCATATCTCTGACTGTTTGATATTTAGGGGTTTATCTATAGTATAAAGAATAATAAATATGAAACATGATTCTAATTTTTTTAATGGGGGCTAGTTTGCCACTTTGCCTCTTTTTTTTTCTTGTTTTCAGAGAATTGCAATTAAGATTTTTGACCTCTTGTTTACTTTCAACTTTTAAAGATTTGTTGATCAAAAAGTATGGTCTAAAGGTTCTATGATTAATGTCTAAAATGTGAAAGGTACGTGATCAGGTCATTGTCTTATAGCTTTTGGATATTTCATTTAAGGATGATTAGGGAACATAATCCATCATCCATTTCATAATTCACATTAGATAAGAAACATAGGGTGGAAAATTTTCGTTTGAGCTAAACTTCTTTGATTCAGACCACTTTACAAAGATTAGGTTGAGATAATTGAAACCTGGTTCAGGGCATGTTTGCCTTAAGTTTATTTTTCTTATTTTTATAAATTTTATTCAGCATAGGGACATCTATTTATCTTAACTTTACTGGTTGGAGTAATTTAAAAACTGCAACTTGAGACCAAAATTCTTTAATTGTCAATATGCCAAAGTTGAAAGTGAAGAACCAACAGGGAGTTACCTAATCACTTATGACAAACAGGAAAAGTGAATTTCATAATCATAATACAGATCCAAAAGCCAAACAAGCAGATGATAAGAAAAATTATCAAAGCATTCATTTTGAAGTGTGCTTTGTTGCAATTTCTATCCAGTACAATGTAAGTTATAAGGTATGTTGTGTTACAGCTCTGCCAATTTGCATATGTATGTTGTACTGTGTGATGTCAATATTATTTAAAAGATTATATTGTTTGTAGAAAAGTTTGTTATTTTAGAACTTAATAATGCAGAGCATAAGTTTTAAGTTTTTGAAGTGTTTTGCTCTCCAATTAAGCTATTCTGTTAGGATTTGTGCACTTGCCTTTTTTTTTTTTAACAGTTATAGGTTCTTAAATCTGATTCTCTATATTAATTTTTCGGACCATTCATTGATGTTATTGTTTAATTCTAGCTCATCATAAGTAGGAGTCAACCTCATGAAAATCTGTCATGTAAGCATTTATCCATCTAGCTCTCTCTTGCATTCAATGCTTTTTTTGGGATATAAGCATCCAACCTAAACCCAAAGCTGTTTTATCCTTGTTATTGAAAAATTATCAATTATCAATTATCTAATTATAGTTGATAATTAGAATGACATCCATGTAAAAAGATAACATCTGGAATGCATATACACATACAATTGAAGTCCATGTAACAAGACCAAGCTCTAAAACAAAGCTGAAACATTGATATGCACCTACAATCATTTACATTATTACTCAACTTTCAGATAATAAGAAACCTCTCAAAGGTTCATTATATGATTATATCATTTTTTTAGCATGTTGTTGTTTACTAGATTTTTTATTTATTTAATAAACTTATTATATATGATTTTGAATTTGCTGATATTGTCAGGTTGAACTAGATGAGCCAAAGTTCTTGAATAATAATAGTTATATAAATAAATATCTAAGGCTCTATGCAAAGAGATTTGCTCTTATGAACATCTCCTTTTTTTTCAAGCTCTAATAGTTATATCATGTAAATGCAGATATTTCTGTTGCTAATGGAGTTGCAGAAGGGATAATAAGAAATTCCTACGAGTTAGAAGTTTCCCCAATTTAGAACTTAAGAATGAATGAGCCAGAAATGCATATGCTTATGATTGTCTCTTTTTTCAATTGATGCCATGATGGTATTCAAATATAGATGTGAACAAGACACATTGTAGTGGATATCTTTTTAAATGATTTTTTTCCCTTTTTAGATGGATTTCTTTGTAGTTTGTCTGCTTCTTTTAGATACTTTGCAACAAGTGACCGGCTTGTAGTTCAAGAAAGTGAGTTATATATCAATTCAAGTTATAAATATTATGAGATGAAAACTACCATATTTAGATCCAAGTGCAAGTAGGTGGTCTGATTTCTTTGGATCATCTATGGCACATTCAAATAGAATTAGTGAATTTTGTTATTTCAAATGTGAATTTATGGAAAAGTGATTTCTTAGTAAACAAATTGTGGCATATACATATGGAATATTTCCCTTGTCATTATATTAGTGGTATACTTCTCGATTTTAACTAACCTAGTAATCATAATAGATTTAATATAGGCGAAAATGCACTTTTGGTCCCTACATTTTGGGCCTTGTTACAATTTGGTCCCTAAATTGATTTAGGTCCTAAGTCAGTCCCTGATTTTCAAAAATCGTTTTTAAAATAGTCCCTACCGTCAACCCAGTGACAGAAAATGCTGAGGTGGTAAACAGCGTGCCCTACTTGTTTTGTTGACATGGCGCTGACGTGGATAATAAAATATTATTAAAAAAAACTTATTTAGCATTTTTGAAATGCCACATCAAATTTAAATTAATAAAAAATTAAAACAAAATTCCAGGTCAGAATTTTTAAAATAAATAAATAAATAAACATTAATTTAGTTAAATTAAGAAAAAAAAAAGTTTTTTCAGTTTAAAAATTTGAGTTTAAAAAATGGGTTTGTTTTTCATTATTTTTCGGAAGAACATTGTTCTTCTTCTTCCCCAGGACATGAACTTCATGCTTCATGTTCTTCCCCAAATCAAACCCAATAAATCCAAAAAATCAAACCCATAAACATCCGGTAAATCAAACCTAATAAATCCAAGAAATCAAACTCATAAACCACCCAATAAATCTAAGAAATCAAACCCATAAACATCCAGTAAATCAAACCCAATAAATCCAAGAAATCAAACCCATAAAACTCTAGTAAATCAAACCCAATAAATCCATGAAATAAATATACAAATCCACATCAAAAAAAGAAAAAAAAAAAAAAAAGAAAAAAAAAACCACAAGCACAAAACCAAACTCACCGAGACAACTCCATCTCCGAAACACAAACATGGCCACACCAATCTCCACGGCCACACCAATCTCCACCTCCACTATCGACCACCCACTCCTACAGAAACCCAGAAAAAAGCAGCTGTATCTCCGGCTCAACAACCACCCTTGCTACTTCACCACCAGCTCATGCTCCGACCGTATCTCCATCCTCTCCCAACCCATACACCAAACCCAACCCAACAAAAAATCCAAATGCTCCGGCCGTATCTCCATCCTCTCCCAACCCGTACACCAAACCCAACCTAACAAAAATCCAAAGGCGGCTCCTGGCTCTTCGTCTCCCACGACCCAGCCGATCCCGACTCGGTCATCTCCCTCCTCTTCCCCGAGTCACCAACTCGCTCCGAACCCGAGTCCGAACTCGTCCTCCGCTTCGAACCGCTCATCGTCGCCGTGGAGTGCAAAGACCTCGCCTCAGCTCAATCGCTGGTCTCCACAGCGAGGTCGGCCGGGTTCAGAGATTCCGGCATAACCAACGCGAACAACAAGCACGTGATCGTCGCGATCCGCTGCTCGATCCGGCTGGAGGTTCCGTTGGGGACCACCGAGTCCGTCATGGTCTCGCCGGAGTTCGTTCTCAAATCGTCCACGTGGCTAACGAGAAAATGGAAGAGACAGAGAAAGAGAGGATCTGGAAAAAAAGAAGAAGAAAGGAAACGAAAAGAAGAAAGATACAGAGAAATAGAGAATCTGAAAAAGTTTTTTCTTTTTTTTGTTTTTGATTTTGAATTTTTTCAGTTTAATTTTTTTAAAATTATTTTTATTTTTTTATTAATTAAAATGCTGACTTGTCATTAAAACGCTGACATGGATGCTGACCTGGTATTTTTAATAATATTTTAATATCCACGTCAGCGCCATGTCAGCAAGTAGGACACGCTGTTTGCCACATCAGCATTTTCTGTCACTAGGTTAACGGTAGGGACTATTTTAAAAACGATTTTTGAAAATCAGGGACTGACCTAGGACCTAAATCAATTTATTGACCAAATTGTAACAAGGCCCAAAATGTAGGGACCAAAAGTGCATTTTCGCCTTTAATATATTTAGAAGTAAAATCTACCCCCACCTCATTGTGTTAAATACATGTAAGTGCTCTATTAACTTGTTGGAATAACTCATAAAGCCTAGTTTGCCTATCCAAAAATCTATTCAAAAAGGCATTCATGGTTTCACAATGTTGTGTAGTCTTGTCCCGAGAAAAAAATGACTTCTCATGTAAGATAATCTTTTGCATGAATGTGCATGATTGTCCATAATATCTAGATTGATTATGATTGTCCTCTCCATTGATAATGATTATAATGGAACAATAAAAATTATTTTTAGCAATATGATAAATTCATATTTTGCAAGTTCAAGTTGTTACTAATAGCAAATTATTAGTTGGCTATGATGACAGATTTTTACCCATTATCTTGTCAATTAGGTTATCAATGGCTTTTTCATTACCTCGTGTATCTATTAAAAATGTTACTAAAATTAAAATGTAGAAGGTTTAAGAAAAATAATAATTGGAAAATATATTTTATGATCTTAAATTCAAATTCAAATTTAGGTATCCAAACAATGAAATTTCAAATCATTCGTTATATAAGAAGACCCAAATACGGAATTTTAAAATTAATAGATTTCAAAGCAGGGCATTTTACATCCTTGGTTCAAAATAATCCAAATCCAAATGTTGCCATCCAAATGAATTTCAAATATTTCGGTAATTTTTTAGGTTCTAAGGTAATCTGGTCATTATTTAGGTTTTAGGGGTTTTCGGTAATTTTCTAGGTTTCAAGGCTATTATAGTCATTTTTTAGATTCTAAGGGTTTTTTTTTTTTTTGGTCATTTTTTATGTTCTATTGGTATTTCGGTCATTTTATAGGTTTTAATGGCATTATAGTCATTTTTTTGGTTTTAAGGGTATTTCGGTCACTTTTAGGTTTCAAGAGGTACTTCGATAATTTTTTAGGTTTTAGGGTCATTCGGTCATTTTTTAGGTTCTAAGGGTATTTTAATTATCTTTTAGGTTCTAAGAGTATTCCGGTAATTTTAGAGGATTTCGAGGGTATTTGGGCCATTTTATAAGTTTCAGAGTATTTTAGTCATTTTTAAGATTTCTAGTCATTTTGGTCATTTGTGGCAAAAATACTATCATATGTAATGTTTGTGCTACTTAATGTGATAATAAAACCATCAAATGTGAGGAAAAATAAAATAAAATGAGGAAACTATCGAATGTGACAAAAGTACTGTCACATGTGATGTTGGTACTGTCCAATGTGACGATGGAACTGTTAAATGTGAGTAAAAATTAAAGTACCATCGAATATGAGAAAAGTACGGTCAAATAAGATGTTAGTATTGCTCAATGTGACAATGAAACCATCAAATGTGAGGAAAAAAAAATAAAGGAATCACCGAATGTTGTGATGGTGGTAGCTTCCACTGAATGTGATGGAAGCTACCAAGGGAGATATGTAGGAAGTTAATTGGTATACCAATTAAGTGTGGAAGAAACCAAGATAAATCCAGCTGATTTTTTTTGTGAACAAAAGTAATTATTGTGGTTGGGCTAATTTCTTGGGATGCCTTTTTTTTTTTTTTTTTTTTTTTTTGGTTTTTAGATCTAAATTTTTTAATAACTTAAAAAAAAAAATTACTATTGTGATGAGCGGTTATTAGTAAGTAAAAAAGTGATTTCAGTGGTGGGCCCAAATGTAAAATTATGGTCAGATGTGATATTGGTACTATCTACTGTGATGATTGAACTATCAATTGTAAGAAAAAAAAAATAGGGTACCACCAAATTTGACAAAAGTACAATTAGAAGCGATGTTGGTACTGCCCAATGTAATATTAGAACTGTCAAATTTGAGAATAAAAAATAGGGTACCACTAAATGTGACAAAAATAGAGTTAGATGCGATGTTGGTACTACTTAATGTGACAATGGAACCATCAAATTTGAGAAAAAAAATAAAGGAACCATTATATGTGACAGAACAACTGTCAAATTTGATATTGAAACAGCACAATGTGATAATGGAACCATCAAGTTTGAAAAATAAATAAAGGAACCACTAAATGTAACAAAAGAACTGCCAAATGTAATGTTGGAACTACACAATGTAACGATGGAACCGTCAAATGTGAGAAAAAAAAATAAGAGAACTACCGAATGTGACAAAAGAACTGTCAAATATGATATTAGAACTGCACAATGTGAGGACGGAAGCGTTAAATGTGAGAAAAAAGTAAGAGAAACACAAAATGTGAGAAAAGAACTGTCACATGTAATGTTGAAACTACACAATGTGGGGATGAAACTGTCAAATGTGAGAAAAAAAATAAGAGAACCACCGAATGCGACAAAAGAACTGTCACTTGTGATGTTGAAACTACATAATATGAGAATGAAACTGTCAAATGTGAGAAAAAAAGTAAGGAAACTAACCAATGTGACAAAAGAACTATCACATGTGACAAAAATAGAGCAGATGTGATGTTGGTACTGCTTAATATGACAATGAAATCATCAAATTTGAGAAAAAAAATGAAGGAACCACTATATGTGACAAAAGAATTGTCAAATGTGATATTGGAACTGCACAATGTGATAATGAAACCGTCAAATGTGAGAAAAAAAATAAGGAAACCACCGAATGTGACAAAAGTACAGTCACATGTGATGTTGGTACTGCGCAATGTGAGGATGGTACCATAAAATGTGAGGAAAAAAATAAGGGAATCACCGAATGTGACAAAAGTACAGTCACATGTGATGTTAGTATTGTGCTTTGTGAGACTGGTACCATAAAATGTGAGGAAAAAAATAAGAGAACTACCGAATGTGACAAAAGTACAGTCACATATGATGTTAGTACTGTACAATGTGAGGATAGTACCATCAAATGTAAGAAAAAAAAAATAAAGGAACCACCAAATGTGACAAAAGTACAGTCACATGTGATATTGGTACTGTACAATGTGAGGATGGTGCCATCAAATGTGAGAAAAAAATAAAGGAACCACCGAATGTGACAAAAGTACAGTCACATGTGATGTTGGTACTGTGCAATGTGAGGATGGTACCATCAAATGTGAGAAAAAAATAAGGGAATCACCGAATGTGACAAAAGTACAATCACATGTGATGTTAGTATTACATAATGTGAAGATGGTACTATCAAATGTGAGAAAAAAAAAAAAAACCATCGAATGTGACAAAAGTACAGTCACATGTGATGTTAATACTACACAATGTGAGGATGGTACCATCAAATGTGAGAAAAAAAATAAAAAAACCACCAAATGTGACAAAAATACAGTCACATGTGATATTAGTACTGCACAATGTGAGGAAGGTACCATCAAATGTGAGAAAAAATAAGGGAACCACAGAATGTGACAAAAGTACAATCACTTGTGATGTTAGTACTACACAATGTGAAGATGATACTATTAAATGTAATGTTTTGGTAACCTAATATAGCAGGTTGCCTACTAGTGGGTACCGTACCAAAAAAAAAAGAGGGGGTAACGTAGAATTACCCTAATTTTGGGTGTGAGTTTCTAAAATGTTAATGCTCTAAATAAATAATAGTAGACTTTTAAATATTCTTTTTTTTAAGAAAGTATGACTTTTTAATTTCCCCCAAAAAATATGGCGCGTTGGGGTAGTGTTGGTTAGTGGCAGCGGCGGCTGGTTGAAGGCCCACTATCTCTCCCTCGCTCTCTCTATATAACTAAAGATTCCCCACTCACCTCTACAGCTACACACAACACAAGCTCTTAGATTCAGACAACAAACGACGCGCTCTTTAAGGATCTCCCTCCCATTTACTAGCGCTCTCAACTATTCTATTCTTAACCAACTCTCTCTCTCTGACTTTTCACTTTCTCTTACATTAATTTTACTACTATACATTTTTTATTTTTTGTTCCTCAGAAACAACAACATGGTATCTGGTCTAACAACAACAACACTTTCTCTTTCTTCATCATCTTTTTTGTTTGGTTTTAGTTCCCTGAAATTTTCGCAGCGAACTAGGTTGAAGTTTATAGACAACGTGAACGAAAGAAAATTCACGTTCGCGCCTTTGAAATGCATTCGCGTATCGGGTTTCGATTCGTGCTCCGCCTCGACGGCGACGGAGGCTCCGTTAGCTCCGTCGTCGGAGCTGGTGTCCGACAAGCTCCACCGCCTGGCGACGGAGTTCAGGGCCCTGCACGAGCCAATCGACCGGGTGAAGCGGCTGCTGCACTACGCGGCGATTCTTCCTCCGGCGGACGAGTCGAGGACTCGGGCGCCGGAGAACCGGGTCACGGGGTGCACGACCCAGGTGTGGGTGGAGGCCGAGTTGGACGAGTCGGGTCGGGTTCGGTTCCGGGCCGACAGCGACTCGGAGATTTCCAAAGGGTTCTGCTCGTGCTTGATTTACGTGCTGGACGGGGCGGATCCGGAGGAGGTGGCCATGGTCAAGGCCGACGACTTGTCGGATTTGAACGTGGGCTTGCACGGCAAGTCGCATTCTAGAGTCAACACGTGGCACAATGTCCTCGTTGCTATGCAAAAGAGGGCCAAGGCTTTGCTTCCACAACAACCTCAGGTTAATTATTAGCTAGTAACAATTACAGTTACCGTTACAACTGCTTGTTTTTAAAGATTTCATTTTGTTTTTATTCGGTTTTGGAATTTTGTTGTTTACTTTTGATGATGCATTAATAGTGTGAATAGGGAACAGTGAAAAAAGGGTAACTTTTTTTATTTTATTTTTTATGTAACTAGTAATAGAAGAAATGTATAAGATTTTATATCGTGAATGATCTTTAGGTCAATGGACACTTTATTTTTTTAATTTTATTTTTTATGTAACTAGAAATAGAAGAAATGTATAAAATTTTGTATCGCGAATGATCTTCAGGTCAAGGGGCACTTCTAGTTGTTTTTATCGGAAATGTTCAAGTTCAAATCTCATTCCTCCACTTAACATGTATCCACACAAAAAAAAGATATATAAAAGATATTGAAGTATTAGATTTGTTGTTTACTTTGATGGCGTTATAGATGGATGAGTTGGTATGTGAAGTTTTAGATTTTTTTCTGTATGCGTTGGTACTGTTTTTGTGTGAATAGGGAATAGAGAAAAAAGGTTAATTTTTTATGTAACTAGAAATAGAAGAAATATACAATATTTTGCATCGTGAATGATCTTTAGGTTAACGGGCACTTTTGGTTGTTTTCAATTCAAATCCCCCTCCTCTACTTAAGATGTATATACAATAAAAGATATATAGAAGATATTGAAGTATTAGATTTGTTGTTTACTTTGATGGCGTTATAGATGGATGAGTTGGTAAAAGAATGTGAAATTTTAGATTTTGTTATGTATGAGTTGGTAGTGTGAATGGGGAATAGGGGAATTTTTTTTTTTTTTTTTTTTATAAGTGTATTTATTATGTAATTAGAAATAGAAGAATTGTAATTTTCAAAAAATGAAATAGAAGAAATATTTGAGATTGCATCACCAATAACTGTTTCTGTAAGAGATGTCCAAGGTTCAAATTCCCCTCCTCCACTTAAGATGTGTAAAAAATGAATAAGATTGCATTTGTTTGGGTTTCTTTTTTCAGTAGTTACATTGGAAGAAGGATGATTTGAACCTTGGATGTCTCAGTTAGAGATATTAAGAGTTACCAATTGTGCAATAAGGCTCTTAGTGCATCTAATTGGGTTTCTCTTCATGTTTTAATCTTGCTATTTAGTAGATCTTTTCACTTTATGCATTTTGCCACCCAGGGGCTCAGAACATAGCAAGGTTCTTGTGTTATAATGTGTTGAAGGTTAAAGAACTTTTTACTGTAATTAACGACAAGAAAATAGGTGTTTTGTTGCTTATTTTTATTTTATATGGGTCCAGAGTTGCAGGGGGTATTAAGTATTAACAACTGCGGAGAAGATTTGGCCTCGTATCTAGACATCTGAGTCATTGATTACGGCAGATACCACTAGATTGCAAAAGCTGGATGCCAATTTATCACGGTCTTAAGTGTGGATTTTATTTGGGAAAACGCGTGTGCGATCCTTGACTAGGCTGGATTTTGGAAGGTATTGTCTTACTCCTTATGTGTCTCTTTCTCTTTGGCAGATTTGTTAAGCTAATGAACACAAAACAAACTTTTCAACTGCCTCTCAATATAACGTGTCTTTTAATTACAAGATGATGGCAACTCCTTTAGGCTTTAGGGATTAGATTAATGCACTGGTGGCTCATCCTTTGACTACAGGAACCCACTTGAGATTTTATCAGCAATAATTGGTTCTTTAAATAATGTGCTTGCAACTTGGATGTACACATTAGTCCAACCTACCTCAAATATCTGATTTTGTGCCCTGGAGGCTCAGCTTTGTGGTCCTTCTGGCTATATTGCCATTAGCCAAAAGTATAGACATTTTAACAAGCTTGCTAATCCTTTTGTCTCTTTTAAACGGACCTTTCTGTCATGTTTACAATCTTGATGTGTGGCCTTGTATTGGACAAAGACTGTTTTCCCTTCATTCAGGAACTTTATTATTCTCCTTCACTATGCCTAATATATTGTTGAAATTGCCCTTTAAAAATAAAATAAAAAACTGCTTAGAATATGACAGATGAAGCAGAATAAACAATTTGTAATGTAGAAACATACTGATGATGAAATCACCAATCACCTGAATGTGCTCTCTTTGTGAAGAACACCCATATCTTATATATTACTTACTTCTATTTGCCTCTTAACTGTATCTTGATGGTAACAGTTTGTGTGTACCGGATGTCAACTGAATGGATTTATTTCTCTCTGGCAGGTGCTGCAGCTGGTCTTGCATACATGTACCTTCTCAAGGCAGCTGCAGTTTCATCTCCTTTGCATGTTACATATGTAAACACTTGGGTAGAATAAAAGCGCGTGCTCATGAACTTACACCAACAATTACCTGTACTTCTTCTAATGTTGTGCAAACAATTCTTAAGGTAGATTTTATTATCTCTGTCATTTTGCTCTGTTCAATTATTCAATATATTCATATGCTAAATAAGTGATGTTGCTGTATTAATTGTTCCATGCTTTTTACTCTCAGTTTTCTCAAAAGCTAATATGTGCTGGATTGTTTTCCAGGGATTCCTATACCATAAATTCAAACATACGACATGGACCTGATCCCTACATGACTGCAATATTACCAAGTTGTTTCAGTGGATGGCTATAATGGGAAATGAAGAGGTTGCTGAGATATATCCAGGACACCACGAGACTTCGATAGTATCACCATTGCCTTGCCTGCACTATTGCCATGTAACTCTTTAGTTGCTTTAGGGTTTTTTCTTTTCTTTTCTTTTTTGGGGTATAACCACTTTTGAAGATAGTTCATATGGATTGAACGTGGCTTTGGGAGTCAATTTTGTTTACTTTCTTGTTGTATCTTGCATTCAATAATAGGAATGTTCTGTCAAAAGTTTTAACTCCTAAAATTTTCCAGTTCCTGGGTTGATTATTTTCATCCTTGTCTGGCAATGGTCTGGGAACTATCTTTTACTGGAACTTATGATCCATCTCCCTTCAACTTTTTCCTTTGTGTCTTACTGATGACATGGTTGATATGGTTCTGGATTAAATTTTTGAACCCATCTTCATTAATCATTTGCAAAATCAGCAGCAAATTAAGATAATATTGCTTTTTAAATAATTGGCAATAAGATTTTTACCTTCTGGTGTTTATTGGGATCAAATAAAAAAGTATGAGTCATAAAACAATAAGTGAAACTGCATCAAAAGTAATTAAAGGTATTGTTGCTGTAGAAACTAAATTGGAGGTTTTATCAGGGTATTACACCAGGAGCAAGTAGGAAAATTTTAGAAGTAATGTATACGAAATAGGAAGTGAACAGATTATATGCCTTGTTCCTCTCGGACTGGTATGTTTATGGAATGGAAATAGTTTTACACTTTTCTTGCTAAATAAGGACAGAATTTCTAGTAATTCAAGATGGACAGTTGATTACATCCAGGGTTACATAAGCATAATCATTAGAATTTAATATTTCTTTTATTTTCCATTCAATTTTGTGCTATTTTGCTTGTGTTTGAAGTTACTGAAATAATTTTAGTCACAAGCTGCATACTTTGTTTATTTCTATAAATCTTTTATACCATGATGGAAATGTATTGTAATTTGTACATAACTTATCAGGACATACTATTGTGCACTTTTGGTGCGGTAGTCACTCCACAAGTATAAATGCTTGTGAGATGTGGAGAGAAAGGGCTGAGGTTCAAATCTTCAGGAGGGAGCTTCACATATATACACTTAGATTAGACTAGAGTAGAAATTCTATTTTGTAAAAAAAAAAAAAAAAAAAAAAAAACTTATTAGGACATGATGTCTTGTGGAGAAGATGATATATATTCTGGGAAAAAAGTTCTATATTCTGGTGGTACATATGTGACAGCTCATTTTGAAGTTCCAGGGTAGATATTTTTCCTGGAAATTGAAGCAGAAACTATACTTATGGGAGTTGTGGGCTTCACTCAAAACATATTTGATTTCATCAAGCAAAGGATTCAAGAGGCTTTAGAGACAGATACCTACCAAAAAAAAAAAAAAAAAAGACAGATACCTACCTAACTACCTTGTTTTTGTTGGGGACTGTGAAATGGGAAGTGTAAACATCAATTATTGTAGCACCGGCAGTGGCAGCCTGTCACGTTCTTATAATTGCTCCTCATAAAACAGCAAAAATCAGCATCAAGATTGTCTTTTCAGCTGATCGATTGCCAAACTAATCTCCACATCCCAACTTTCTAGTTTCTACCACACAAGCAACTAATGAGAAATTCTGGCCACATTCTTTGGTGAAAGAACAATCATAGCACAGATGATCTCGGGAGTCAGGACAAAACTTGACTAGGCCTGCAAAAATGACATTAAAAACCCCACTTGGTCTGCCTTTCCTTGGTAATTAAACTGTCTTTGACTAACAAGCAGCTAATAAAGCCATGATTGGGGATATGACTTGGAAACCAGATGATTTTGTCATATTCACCATGTATTTCCACTTAAAGGTAGCTTATTTTGGATCAGGACCAAAGAGTGAGCCCAAAACTCTTGAATAATAGATGAGAGTTTAGCAGTTAAGCAGAGCTTCCAGCATCATACAAGACTCTATGCCCAAATCTCTGGTAAGGAGGGCCCTCTGGATGCCACCAACCATGCCTAGAAAGATTGGATCTTTGTCCACCTTGAATCTAATTACTTTAACTTAGCTATGATTTAAAGCAGCTTCCATAGGTAGTGTTAAGAAATGTGGCTTCTCAATTGTATTTGCATTAAGTTCAATCTCAGCAGTATTTCACTACCAGAAAATGATATTCTCTTGGCCTTTCATCCAATTCAGACTCATTCACTACCAAGGAAGGGGAGACCAGTTCCAGATATTGAGTGCAAGCCAATCGTGAGTAGTTCTAGGATCACAGATTATTCCACAAATTTTTTGCTACAACTCTAGTAGACTATGAGTAGTTAACTACTATTTACATATGGACCCATCATTTTTTTCACCAATCAGACTTTGCCATGCTACAGTTGTGACAAGAAGTTGTGAAAAATTTTGTAGTACTTTTTCAATATGCAGAACTGCTAGAATATCTTCATCCCACGTGCCTTTTTCTTTCGGTTTTCACACAATTAATTAAATTAGTAATTTACAGAAAATGGAAGTGAGCTTCAATTTTAAATTGTTCCACCTGTATGGCTGAAACTCAAGGTAGTAATATTTTTTCACATTCTAGTACGAATCATCACCGCCCCAATACCTGAAGACTCTGGATCAATACTCAGCTCACAATAACATGTAATACAAGTGCAAAGTTTGACAGGGTTATGTTTAATCTTATTCATGATATCTAAAGAACGTGATGATTTTGTTTGATCATATAAAATTCAACATATATTTTGGTGAGAGAAAAAAAAAATGATTACGGTTTACCTTGTCCTTGTTGAGGGAGGAGCAGCAGTGACCACAACAGATCTTGAGAGTGATGAATCCTCCTCCATAGCAAGTACATACCCATTACAAGTTTCATCTAAGCCAAGGATTATTGCCATAAAGGAAGCTATATTAAATTAGTATTCTTTTCTTACCAAATATGAATAAAGTGGATTTGAAAACAAACAAAAAAAAATGTTGAACTAGGATACTTAAGGGACAGCTATTACATGCTTTCTCATTTTGCAACTTAACAAGGCAAAGGGTGACACATCAAGCTCCCCAAAGTCAAAAAAATCCAGCTTACCAAACATTCAACTTGGAAGAGAGGGCCAATAATTAATAGTCTGTCTCGGCCCATCAGTATGGCAGAGAGTACATTATGAGATCCATTTAACTTGGGCTTTTAGTGTTCAAAATAGTCATCTAAAAGTTTTTCAAGCAAGTTTTTGTTGAGAGCATAAATTCATAATCACAGGATACTTGTTTCACATAAATGGTAAATCTTATTGTGGATTTAATATATGTGGCCACTGTTACGTGAGAAGAGGAAATATGTACTTCAAAAATATTGAGTAATTACTCATACCCAAAATATTCATATTAGCTTTTTCTCCTTTTAGACACTAAATCAAGCTATTTTCAACTTGTTTTTCGAGTAATCACCACCAATCTTTTTTTGGGAAAATATTCATACTAGCTTTTTCTCCTTTTAGGCACTAAATCAATCTATTTTCAACTTGGTTTTCGAGTAATCACCACCAATCTTTTTTTGGGTTATTGGAGGACAGGTAATGATTCATTAAGCATTACATCATTGATCAATAAATTCTAATAGGAATAGCACATGATAATGACAAGTATTTGGCTTTGTGACTTATGGCCCAATAAAAAATTGAAGCACTTCTGTTGATATTATTTTATTACTAAATTTGGAGCGACATTTTTTTTTTTTCTTCCAAACCCAGGAGAATGACAACGAAAAACACCAAGGTCTACTTATCAGTGTGTAATAGCATTGAAGTTGTATTTATTTACTAAAATCCATGTTCCACTCCATGTTTTTTCGTTTGCTTTTCTGTGTTCCACGAATTTGTACTTTCATTTGCTCCCCTTTATGACTTTTTATTGTCAGAATCCATGAAATTTAAGTTCCATTTGGAAAAGGAATGACGTAGCAAACATGATGTTGGCTTGTTCATGCATCAATGCACGCTCTGGTAAAGAGAAATATTTATACTTTCTTATTTGTTAAGGAAATTGTACTGTACTTATACCCTCGTTACACTTTGTCCTTTAAATGTATCGAATGCACATATTACACCTTAAATTATGACATTTGTTACACTTTACATCTTAGTGTTAAATTTGCCATCAATTTGGATAGAAAAATATGATATAACGTGAAAAGATTTAATTGTCCATTTTCTTAATCCCTTGAAAATAAATGAAAAATTACATTTTCCTACCCTAAATTATATTCTTGATTACACTTTATACCTTAAAATTTAGATTTTCATCCAAGCTAATAGGAAACTTGATATCATTGTAAAAAATGTGTAACAAGGGTAATAGTTTATGATGCAAAACGTGCATTTAAAAAGTTTAAAATTCAGAGTGTAATTTAGGATATAATTTAAAATAGTACAATATAATATATATATTTTTTTAAAGATACTGTCAAACCTATGGCGGTGTAGTGGGAATAAATAATAGATCCTTATTCCTTACATATTTATACTCTTTTAGATAATTACTACTATTTACTACGCCTATTTTCTTTTGGGTGGCACTATTTGTATTATAATCAATAAGGAATAAGTATCCATTTATTTTCTTTGATAAGGATATCCGACTATCAAATTTTACACTAGAAGCATCTACTACAATTAGCTGGTGAATTCTTTGGGGCATGTCTTATCTAACTCACGCTCCACCAAAAAGCATTGATTAGGTAAATTATTAGAAAGTTTAGTGATGGTACTTGGACTATATTCGTTTGACTACTATAGGCGAGTTTGGAATGTTTCCTTTTTTTTTTTTTTTTGAGAAACCAGTTTGGAATGTTTCCTAAAGATAATACCTTTGTCAATTCTTAATATAGTGTTCAATATATCTAATTTTAAAACTTAAAGAAAACATTATAGATGCCTTGCCGTATTGGTAAGGCCTAAGTACTAACTAAGAAAAAGATCAATGCTATGTTTAATTTCTTTATTTGAGTTAAAAAGATAAGATTGAAAGCAATAATTCAAGAGATTAATTTAAGTACATAAGTTTAAACATGTACTTTAATTACTCAAAATAAATTGAAATAAAATTAATCAATGTAAAAAGTGTTAAAAAAAATATAGCAATATATCTTGAAAATTCTATATGAGTGAATTCACTAAAGGAATTTTCAATTAGGTGCTAAATTCACTCATATTTTAAAGGAATTTTCGGGGAGTTTAGAGGGGGCCCTCTGGGCCCCTAGCTTCGCCAGTGGGTAAGTTCCCATATTGAGGTTGAGAAAAAAAGAACGATGTGTGTGAGTTTAAAGCCTTGTGCTGCATTCAAGAGTTAGGCACTTTTGAGTGTGTATTGTTGTTGATACCCATTTTCGCAATACATTTTCTAGAAACTAGATTTGGCTGAGTTCAATTTTTTTGTGAACCCAATTCATGTATTATAATTTACTTTATTCTTTTAAGCATGGTCCAAGCTTATGTGATATAAGGTGAATTTGATGGAGTGTGGTTTAGAGGGTATAAATTGACTCTTGTTGGACCTTTTGTATGAGCCCAAGCCATGCATGTTGCAAAGTGGACTAGGGACACTTGTAGCACCTAAAGCTCATGGGAAAGGGTCTAGTACCCAAAATTTTCACCCAAATAGTGGCTTCTAGCTCTTGCTGTATGTGACTGAAACCTTCAAACAAAACTTTCTTAGCCCCTAAGAACAAGTTGACCTCTTAACTCAATTTTAACTGCATGCTACCACTTAGGGCAGCTTCCCAATGGGTTGAATTGACTGGGAAAGAGCACCCAATCTCATTTGGTCAAGCCTTTCCCCTTTTGATGTAAAAAGCAAGCCAACCATTAGCCTAAAAGCAAATTAAGCACAAACATCAAATTAGCACCGAAGAGGTCCATGGCCTCATCCATTATCAATAGACCAGTCCCTAAAGATGTACCAAGCTTGATTTAAAACCCCCAATCAGATCAAACAAAAAGAATTCACATTTTACCCCTAGAACTCCAACTTTAGAACAAAAGCCCATATAAACATGAAAGAGCAACATGATTTTGATGCATATGGGTGAAAATAGTGGTACCAAGGAGTCTTCTCTCTCTCCCTCACAATTTCTCTCAAATTACTCTTTTTGTTGTATTGTGCAAAATAGTTCTTGGTTTAATGAAATATGCATATTTTTAATCTCTTTGTGATTTTACGCTTTGATTTTGTTCTTGTGTTGCACCACTAGCCTTTATTCATTGAATTTTGGAATTTTGGGTTTGAATCTTTCAGTTAATCAATTAAAATGAATCCAAGGGAAATTTTGAAAAAAGAAAAAAGAAAAAAAGGAAAATGGACAAATTATATTAAATTAAATTTAAATTGTCAATGTAGATCCGCATTGTATACAAAATAATTTTGAATACAATTTTTGACAATTTTTTTTAAAAATGATATAAAATTAAGTTCAAAAGGCAACTCCACCTTATTTTTGGACAAAGTTTAGCTACAACCTTAGTCTAAGGCTACAAACTTACTCAATATCTTTTTATTGGAGATGAATTTTGACAAATTCATCATTGGATTAAATTTTATTTTTATATCCTCTATGCTTGAAATGCTACAACCTTACTCAATATCTTTTTATTAGAGGTAAATTTCGACAAATCCATTATTGGATTACATTTTCTTCTTATATTCTTTATACTTGTAAAATATTTAGAAAATTAAAGATCAATAGCTATGTGATCAATAAATTATTTAAATCACAAGTTTTTGTAGTTCAAAATTATGCACAAAATATAATCTTATAGATTACTAGCCTCATCACACTCGCAAAGAGGCTTTTTTTTTCTTTTCTTTTTTTTGTCTAGTGTCATATAATTTTTTTTTTAATTTATTTGAATTTTGGATAAGTTTGTTTTGAAAATATGGATTAGTAGGAGAGTGTCCTATTTTGTAGGCATTTTAAATGGAATTGGAGATATATTTTTACCGGATTGTTTTTAAGTTTTTTCTCTGTTAAACGTAAGGTTTAGAGGTATTTCTAAACTAGATAAAAGTTCAGTCCAAAGAGGGGAATTCTCTTATAAATAATATAGATATAGTAAATAATATTCAATTGACACAAAATTTGACATGTGTATTAAGAGCGTAAAGAACATGCAATCTAAAAGTTAGATTTTTGAAATATGTTGTAATGTTAATGATATTGAATAATATTGTAATTTTAGGCTACAACCAATTTTGTAACTAAATTTTGTCTCCCTATTTTTTTAGTATCTCAATTCCTTGTGTTTTGTTTGGGTTTTATTTTTTTGGTTGAAAATTTATTTACTGAAAGATGATAAACTTATAATTATACTTTCAAAATAAGATTTAAAAAAAATTATACATAAAAAAATTTTAATTAATAAAAATCCAAACATAGATTCAAAGCCAGATATTACTCCAATTAAGAAGATCTCACTCAAACTCATCTCTGCCTCTCACTATGAAATTATAAATGTACGGTCATCGACTCATCACCAATAGGCCCAATTGATTTGAGGTCAATGGCTCCTTGGGGGCCCAACATCTACTACTCGGTAGACCGAGTCGAGAATCACTTGAATCTCGAGGACTAATCTTGCTCGGTTTTGTTCTGGAATACATTGATAGTGCCTTAGGGGGTATCGCCGTCGAGTAGCATTCAGCGTGTGGTGCAAGTCCTAAGGACTAAGCTCTTGTTTCCAAAGTGGGTCCCCCTCTCATTAGGAATGATCCTAACGAGCCCTACCTGCATGGAAATGCTAAAGGTAATCATTGCTGACCCATTACAGGAAGGCTATAAATAGGAGGAAGGCAAGAGAGAAAGGGGTGAGACACTAGGGAGAAAAGATTAGAGAAGTAGGAGCAAGCAGAAACCGGCTTAAGAGTGAGACTATTCGATCAGCTTAGTAAAAGACTTTTCCAGCTTTAATTCTCGTCCTAAAGAACTTCCTATTGTAGGATATCCATAAGCCCACCATAATAAGTAAATTGTGAGCCCAACCATATTGTTGGCCCATTGACTGAGCATAAGGCGCGCACAATTAAAAAAAACAATTTTCTTTCAAACCAGTTTAAAAAAACCCTCCTCCAATTCATTACATAGTAGTCTGATAAAATTATTTATATGTATTATTTAAAACAAGTCACATGATAACTTATTTAATATCATACAACTAAAAGTACACATAGATGACTTTATCAAGGACAAAGTTTTGTTACAAAATTAGTTGTAGCTCTTACTCAATATTATTAACATTACTACATATTTTGAAAATCTAACCATTAGATTGCATGTTTTATACATTCTTAACACACATGTCAAATTTTATGCCAATTAGATATTATTTACTATAAGATCTATAAGATTATATTTTATGCATAATTTTAAATTACAAAAAATTACTGTAGGGACCAAAAAAACTAGCAGCCCAAGCTCACTTAAAATAGTTGTTGGATTAGTTCAACCATAGCCCAAAATAATGAATTTATAAGAGAGGGAAGCAAACAACTAAAGGGGGGTTCGCCCAAGGAGAAATATAAGGAAGAAAAGGTAGATCTTATTAAATGGATGAATCACTTTCTCAATACAAATTGGCCCAAGGAGGCCATATTTACGTAAGAAATGTTACTGTTCACTCTCTTTTCTCTAAGTATTTTTCTCGTTTCTTCTCTATATCTTGGTACTTATGTCTTGCCCTTTTTTTTTGTAAACCCCATTTTTCTTATATACTTCTCCTTCTCTCATATCTCAACCATTCATCCTTACCTAACATACTTCCTATCATGACACTAGTTTCTTTCTGTATCTGAAGAAGGTGTTGGAAGGAATCTACTTAGCTGTGACTTGCACTGTTTAGGTCACTTTCTCATCAATGTAGCTGATAAAACTGTTGCCTACAATTTAATGTGGAGGCAACAAGCTACTCCAAACTAGAAACTTCCCCTATGATCACAGATTCTCTCTCTTCATATCCTTCTTTCAACTTGGAACGCCTCAAAGTCCTATAACTTATCCTTTCCTCTCCTCAGGTGACCTTCATCCTCGGGCCAGTGGCCCGTGGCATCCCCACACCAATATTGCAACTCTTCAACTTCATCCTCAGTCCTCAAGTACCCACAATTACAATTTAAATAATTTATTGATGACATAGTTATTAATCTTTAATTTTCTAAAAATTTTGCAAGTATAGACAATATAAGAAGAAAATATACTCCAATGATGGATTTGTCAAAATTCACATCCAATAAAAAGATATGGAGTAAGGTTAAATTATAACCAATTTTATAACTAAACTTTGTCACTTTATCAATTATCACAAATTTCTCCAAATCAATTTTGATCTAAAGTCTTTTCCCATAAATTACCTTTTTTATTATTATTTTTTATACAAGATAGAAAGAAGTTCTCATTCTAGAGACTTGAATTTCGATCTTTACCTCAACACTCCAAAAGCATCTATATTTGTGAAGTGATATTCGTACCAAAGTGTGCCATGCTTAAATTACAGTTGATGTAACGGACTGAACCCACTTTATAAATAACTTATATTCTAAGAAAATGCACACACCATCGAGTCCGTACAAACAAGCTTTCCCATTCCTCCCTTTTCAAAAAGGGCCACAAAAAAAAAGTATTCAAAAGAACATCCCAACCGTCCAACACAAAGGAAGTCAAAAAAGCAAAAAACGGGAGAGCCTCTTAAAACGTGGACCCCCACCACTTGCCAGGTACTCCAACCGTGCACCCCACGCTCCTCACACGCGTCACCCCCTCTTTTCCCCCAAAAATCAAAACGTTTTCGTTTTCCTCTAATAACACCTCTCTCCCTCTCACTCACTCAAAAAAACGAACCACCAAACAATTTTTTCTCTCTCTCTCACACACACAAACACACAACTGTGACCCCTCTTCTTCGCATGCTCTCGGAGCTCCGGCTCCAATAACGGAGCCCCGCTCTCCAAAAAAAAAAACCAAAAACCCAAAAAAAAAAAAAAAAAAAAAAAACCAAACCCATTTTCTCATTTCTCAATTTTATTATTAGATCCCAAACTTTTTCCATTTTATTATTTTCTCTCTTTCTCTCAGATCTTGAACTTCGAAAATGACGACGAATCCATGGGGGAGTGGTATCGGAACTTGGGCCGCCGACGCGGAGCAAGCGGAAGCCGAGGAGAAAGAAGCGGAGGCGGCGGCAGCGGCGGCGGCTTTGGCAAAAGCCACGGCTACTGCCACGATAGCGGAGTCTTCGTCTCAGAGCTTTCCGAGTCTCAGGGAAGCCGTGACCGCCAAGCCCAAGAAGAAGAAAATGACCCTGTCGGAGTTCAGTCAATTCACCCCCACGCCTACCGGGTCTCGCGGCGGCGGCGGCGGCGGAGCGGGGGAATATGATCGGTTGACTCACGATGAGATGCTTCGGCTGCCGACTGGGCCGAAAGAGCGCTCGGCGGAGGAAATGCAGTATGGGCACGGTAGGCTTGGGGGTGGGTTTAGAGATTACGGGACCCGGTCTGTGTCGGGTCGGGGCAGGGACCGCGATGAGGACGGGTCGTGGGGCGGCGGCGGCGGCGGTGGTGGTAATCGTAGACAGTACGGTGGATTTGACGAAGAGCGTAGAGGACCGCCTTCTAGGGTTTCGGATTTTGATCAACCTTCGAGGGCTGACGAAGTTGATAACTGGGCATCAACGAAGAAACCGCTTCCTTCGGTCGATTCGGGTCGGCAGAACCGGTACGCGTCGCTCGGAGGGGGGTCTAGGGCTGACGAGGTTGATAATTGGGCAAATACGAAAAAGCCCCTTGCGGTTGCTCCGCCTCCTGCTGCTTCTGCTTCTAGATCCCCATTCGGGTCAGGGTTTCGCGACTCGGGTCAAGAACCCGATCGATGGGCTAGAGGGGTAGGGTTTCCCGACCGGGATCAACGGGAACGGCCGAGGTTGGTATTGGATCCCCCGAAAGGGGATTCGGGTAGTTTGGACGGAGCTTCTCCGGTGAAATCGAATAAGCCGAGCCCGTTCGGGGCGGCGAGGCCGAGGGAAGAGGTGTTGGCTGAGAAGGGTTTGGATTGGAAGAAGATGGAGAATGAAATTGAGGCCAAGAAAGGGAGTACGCCCACGAGTGCACATTCGAGCAGGCCTTCGAGTGCACAGTCTAACCGGTCTGAAGGTCAGGGATTGCAGGCGTTTGAGAATGTGGCGAAGCCGAGGCTGAAGGTGAACCCTTTTGGGGATGCCAAGCCTAGGGAGGTCTTGCTCGAGGAGCGAGGCAAGGATTGGCGAAAGATTGAGTTTGAATTGGAGCACCGCAGCGTTGACAGGTTCGTGTATTGCCTTCTACATCCATTGCATTGTCGAATTTTTAAGCTCAATATATGGTGTTAGATTTTGACATGTTCTTTTGAAAGTTAAGGAAGCTGTTAATGGATTAGCATGTTAGGTAACTTGTCTGGTTATCGGTCAACAAGTAGGTTTCGTTAAGATTTATGTCTTGTCCAATGCATTACCCAATAGGGCTTGCTTGAATGAACATTGGTAAATTTAGAAAAGACAATGTGGTAGTTGCTTTTTTGAAAACTTGTCGTGAAATTTTATTAGGAAATGTGAAAGACTTCAAGAATACAATGTGATAAATTTACGTGAGGGTGACCGAAGTTATCCTCAGAGCTGCATTAACTTTGTAAGCTTTTATAGAACGAATGTTGCATCTTCTTATTTAACTTGACCTTTCGATACAGATAAACATGTTTAGTGGAAGGCTTTTGCCATTACTTTAGCAAATTAATACTCCATAGTAATGCTACATATGAAGCGAAGTTGGTTCCTTCACAAACTGTTAGGTAGGCCTTTGCTTCTTACATATGCATGCTTGTCAATACACACTTAATCTGCCAGGAAGATTACTTTTTTATTTATTTTAGATGTGTTCATTTGTGGTGCAAGTAAATCCTAACTCCTAAGCGATGTTGAACTGATGAATGACTCACCATAGTTTTATACAAGGTTTCCATGTGCTTTCGAACCTCCCCCGGCCCCTCTTTTTGGGGACAAAAGAGAGCCATTTCCCTAATATTAGAGTTCTTTTATCCATAACTAGCCATGCGTATAAGATAACAATGCTAAAAGTACAGTAGATATTATTACCCTACAGTTGATTTTGAAGTGGCTAGCATGGGGTATTAGTGTTATTTGATAAGTATGTATCTTTGATTTGATGTTTCGATTTGAAAGATATGATGAAAATGAGAAAAGAGTAATGTATTGTACCTATAGGATACCAAATGGAGGTTGCTTGGGAGTTGGTTGCACATGAAACCTATAGAAAAGCTAGGGTTTGCACTATCTCCTAACAAGATCTAATTGATGCATCCCTGTCAATTGCCATGTAGTACTGCACAATTTTTTCAAAGATTGATGACCACACCATAAATCATGCCAAAACCTTCCATTACTGCATACTTAACATACCCTGCAAATCTATTCCAACCCGCCCTAATTGATTATACGTTGTCACCATTTTGTTGGTTCTTTGAAATAGTTTATCTTTGTATATAATTATGCCGTTCTGGTTCCCAGTTTCCCTCATATACTTATTTTCATGGTTTTCCTGGGCGTAAGGCCATTGACGTAGGACAGATTGGGGAAGCTGTCCACGTTTGCTTGTGCGTTTAGGGTTAGGATAATTTGTGGATTTAGGGTTTAAAACTTAAGAAAGAAGGATTAGGATTCAAAAATGACTAGTGTTTTGGTGAGGAAGGGAAAAAATTTGATTCAGGGTTGCAAAAGAGGTGATAAGAAACTAAGATTGAATCTACCCACAAACTCTGAACAATAATGTGAATAGTTCATATGAACAGTACCTGTGAATGGTATCAGAGTGCCAAAGAAAAGAGCGAGAAAGAAGAGAAATGGATAAAAGAACACACTGAGGGACTAACTTTTTTTTGATAAGCCTTTGAGAGACTAACTTGTTAGGTAATGAAAGACTAACTTGTACTAAATGGAAGTAAACCTCAGATACATAGAATCTCCTACATAAATCTAGACTCAACTCAACCCAGATAAAAATATGTTTTAACCTAAGAATATTTATAACTAGACCTTTAAAACCATATGATTTTACTTCACTTGGACTTCACACATTGACACAGCGAAAGAAATCTTGAATGGACAAAATTTCAAATTAGCAGAAAATTAATCTCCCATAGCTGCATCAGCCATTCACTTATTGATCTTTGCTTGTCTTGCTTGAATTTTCCCCCTTTTTTAACTAGAATTCAAAACATTGTATTCCTCAAATTCCTTTGTGATTATATATACCACATATTGAAAATCCTGACTTGAACTTCATAATACAATTTTCTAATGTTCAGTTCAGTCTATACTATCTGCTAAAACCTTTTTTAGCTTCTGTAGCTTTAGGCTTCCTTCAATATCTCTTAAGTGATGTGTCACTTTGGAAGCTTTTCCCTCTAGCGGATTTTAGATGCCCTATAATGAGTTTTGTTTCCTCCATGCTTGCTTGTGCACACTACTGTATGCCAGTTTTGTTTGGCGGATTAAATGTATGCATGTGACTTCTGGATCTATATGAATATGAACATACTTGTGTTCATTTCTGAGGGAAAAAAATTTGCAGGCCTGAAACAGAGGAGGAAAAGATATTGAAAGAAGAAATAGATCGTTTAAAGAAGGAACTTGGAACAGAATCTACCACAAAAGAAAACAGGGAATCTATACAAGAGTCTGGTGGAGACCAGTCCAGTTTACCTGGTAAAATAAGTCTCAAAGAGAAGGAATTGGAAACACTGACTCGTGAATTGGATGACAAAACTCGCTTTGGGCAGAAAGCTGTTGAGAGGCCTGGGTCTGGAGCGGGCAGGCCTGGGTCTGGAGCTGGCAGGGTGACTGGTTTTGCTGAGAGGCCGCCTTCTCAATCTGGATCATTTGAGGAAATGAGAAGTACAGAGTTTATGGATAGGCCTCGATCACGCGGTGCAGGGGATATGTGGTCAAGGCCTGCTGATGAAAGAAGATCATTTGGAGGTGGAAGGGATAGAGGATTTCTAGGCAGCAGAGACTTTGGCAGGTAAGGATATATTTTCTGTTGCATTGCATATGTCTTTCTTCTCTTAGCTTTTCCAGTTTAGCTAGTAACTGTGTTAGCCAGTGAAGTGACATGTGATGTCAGATGTTCAATTTTGAAAATATTTTTGTGATTTTAAAAAGCTGAAATGGAGTTGGGAATTAAATGTACTGGAAATGTAATGGGAGAAGTCTGAAATTGGTTGAGGTTCAAAACTCTGATTCTAGAACTGTAAAGATTTTAAGTTGTATTTTGGCCATGCTCACTTTTGCCAACTGGGCTGAATAAGTTGTTAGTGGGGAATATCATTTATATTTCTTGGACAAAAAGTAATCAAATAGTTCTGAAAATTCTCACAAGAACTCGATAAATTTGGGGCAATTAAGAAAGCATGTGAGAATCATTTGTTCTTAAATTTGAATGGTCAGAAATCTTTTTCTGTTAAATCTGGAAGTTCAGAAATGTTCAGAATTGCACGCACATTTCTCGTGTCTATATCCTTCCCTACAATTTGTGTGCTTGATGTACTACTTTTGGAGGTAAAATATAGTTTTAATGTTCCAAAATGCCAATAATGAAATGTGGACTTGTTATTTTTGCAGGTCAACTTCAAGGGAAAGGTGGTGAAGAACAGTTTGCGTGGATTCGTTGAAATACCTTCACTTTTGACAGACGGAACCAAAATAATATTTTCTCACTTTTTCTTGGTTTTCTTCATTTTGCTCTGGGCAGTCGGAGCAAACAATTATTGAGTACTGGCACTGGCACTGGGAACTCATGCTTTAATCTGTTACATTTTGAAACTATGTAAAATCGCATTTTTTGGGTCTGTTTTAAATCAACATTGAGCCTGTATTGTTCATACGACTCAATTTTTATCGAACACTATGGGACTCAGTAGTTTATTTTTGTGACAGTCATTTTGAGTGTTATACAGTTAATTGGTTATTGTGCAGGAGGATGTTGATTAGTGTTATACAGTTAGTTTTGTTCTACTGTGGGTATGATGTTGCCTATTTGTTTTTCAGTTTAGTTTTGTTCTATGTTGCCTAGGGTGCTTGCTGGATTTTCCTTGTCACTATCAGTCTAACTGGTCACCACTAACTTTAGGCCAATGTTGTATCTCTCTCTTGTTTTTTTCCTCCCAAATTCAATCTGTTGAATAGCTACGAAAGTAGAAAAGGCAAAATACATTCTCACTAATTTGTATTTCAATACTCAATGGAGAGATATGGACTTGTTTGTTTGCATCCGGGCCTAATAAAAGGCATTTGCCTCTCTTTTTTGCCCCTAACAAAAATGGTAGGGGCGTTCAGTCTGAGGAAGGATTTGTCTGTGATCATTACACCAATTGCCATTTATGTTTTTGAGTAAAAGCATTTAGCAGAAGAGCCATTAGTAAAAGAAGAGAATCAATTGCTTTAACCGATATCCTATTTTGAATCCTTTCATGGATACTGAACAAAAACCCCATCAGTCAATTAAAATCAATCCAAATCTCTTTGGCCAAAACATTAAGACTGAGTTTGGATTGCAATGAAAGGGCCATATATGCGCATTTGCAAATTTTTCTTTAAAATTGAGTTTCACGCTACCATTCACATATTTAAAAATTATTTTGTTACAGTGTTTTTAGTTTTCAGTAATAAACGGTATCCAAACAAATCTAATATAAACAACCAATTTTCTCCATAGACTTACCACCACACATTCTAGGTGAGATAGTAATTCTAAAAGAAACAAGGGTTGAGATTCTATTTTCCAGAAGTGAGCTTTGGTAGTCTAGGCCGTGAGACCGGCTTTATAAAGAGAAATAAATATTAACATAAGTTGTAAAATCAATTTTATTTCTTTTTCTTTTATTTATTCAATTTTTTATTAAGTAGGATTCATGTTAGTTCAACCTTAACAAACACGTCATATATATATATATATATATATATATGTGGAAATGCTACATACTTAGATTAAAATGAAAAAAAAAAAAAAAAAAAATCTCCATGTACTCTTTACTGACTTTGATTTTGGGAAGAGTCTTGTTTCTCTTCTCCCTGAGACCTCTTTTTTGTCGTATTTGTTGGACGCTAGTGAAGAGTGAAAGAGTGTCAGATTAATGCACATTCATTTTGTTTCACTCTCCAGTTGGCAGCTTGGCATGGTAAAACATTAACAGTAACACGGGATTGGGTGCTCTAGAAAAACTACATTATCTTTTTACTCCATTTTTTAATTGAACAACAAGTAAGTCCAACAAATGAGACAAACATGACAGTTGGCCTTCAATATGAATAATTGTAAACCACAAAAAAATCCAGTTGACTCTGAAACCTCCCAAACCAGCTTCTTTATTTTAAGGTCTACTTTTTATATTTTATATTGTTTTTTTAAGATCTACTTTACTTCTTTTTGGAAAAAAGAAAAGGTCTACTTTACTCGCTTTAAGTTGCTTGGGACTTTGTTTATTATTATTGGTTAATAGTAACTAGTCTCACTTTGTGATACTGTTGGACATGTCACATTAATGTATAAAGATGCTATGATTGATTTATCCTTGTGGTTGAGGATTGGTCAACGTGTTCTCAGATTAAACTTAAAGGTCTCCCAAAATGGTTAGATCAGCAACTGTTGAAGTCCTGATGCAAGTATACTCCAAGCTTCTTAAGGTAAAGTGCTTTTTTTATTCCCTCCTTTGAGGTAAACTACAGTTATTTGAGTTCATTCTCATGAATCATGATCATACTCTACGGTTTCAATTTCTTTGCAGAAGTGATGTAGCATCAGCAAGAACTTAAAATAATAGATTTTTAGCTTTATCTTCTTTCCTAGCAAGAATAGGAAAATAAATAAAGTATAAATATTGGTTTTTTCCTTCGCATTCTTCCTCAAATTTTACTTACTTTTGCATGATCAAAACCGTACATATTGTTCTATGTCACTGCTTATGTAAACCTTTTTTTTTTTTTTTGAGGGAGAAATGCTTTTGTAAACTTTTACTAAATCCTTCCATATATGAACCATCAAACCCATGATCCTTTTTGGATGATGTATCATCATGAACCTTAACTTCCTCAATGGAGCTCCCAATGGCCTAAAACAGCAATATATAACAAGGCCTAAAACAGTAACATATAATACACTAGTTACATGTTCAAAATTTCAGTTTGATTTATGTAATATATTTCTTGCTGATTAAAAGTCAGAGTGAACAAAGTAAGAGGATTCAATGCACCGGTTTAGGCTTTTCACAGGGAAATTGGAAGGTCCTTGGTGGATAAATAATGGTGTAGGAGCAGCAGCAATTGGAGTTGTTTTGATTGCTGCTTCATTACTTGTTGGTCCATCATGGGGTTGTCACATTCCAGCAATCTACAACTTTGGCGATTCAAACTCAGATACAGGCAGTGTCTCAGCAGCATTTGGTCGGGTACCCCCTCCCAATGGTGAGACTTTCTTTGGTAAACCTTCTGGTCGGTATTCTGATGGGCGTCTAATCATTGACTTTATAGGTAAGCATGCTCTTCTCAGCTATTCATTTATCCTCTACTCTAGCTAGGGAATATGGTAGTTATTTTTTTGGGTCTATGGAATGTGATTGAATGACGAAAAAGAATATATGTAACATTTCTTGACTAGTCTGTTGATCCATAATGGACCCAGAATTTTGGTATTAAGGCTTGGATTTCGTTGTTGTTGTCTATGGGATGTGATAGTTTGGATGTTGCTATGATGGGATTATTTCTTGGTGGACTCCCACCAACCATTTTCATGGAATACATTTTCTCTTTGGGCTGATCATACCTCGGGTGATGATTGTCTGTGCTAATTTTTGTACTGATATAATGTCATAACATAAACAGTGTTAATGTAAAACTTATTTGATTTTCTGCATACAACCCATGTTGATGACTTTGTTTGGTAAGGATCTTGTAACCTAGTGTCATGTGGGGAGTGCCTAGGTTTGAATCTCCGGTTTCGTTGTCTTCTTAATGTGGCAAAAGACAAAAGATGACCTTTTTTTTTTTTCCTTTTTTCTTTTTCTACAGCTGAGAAGTTGGGGCTTCCCTTCTTGAGTGCATATCTTGATTCTATAGAACCAAACTTTAGACATGGAGCAAATTTTGCTGCAAGTGGGTCTACAATCCAGCCAACTGATGCCAAATTATTTGGGGCAGGTTTTAATCCCTTATCTCTCAACATACAGCTTTTGCAGTTTGAACAATTTAAAGACCGTACCAAGGAGTCATTCAACCAAGGTTAGAAAGATCTACTGCTGATTTCTCTAGGCAAGGCAATTTTTTTTTTTTTTATACAATTTCTGCTGTCATTTACTGAGAAATGCTTTTGACCTTTTACTTTCTAGTAATGCTTGTATGTGCTTTCAGCTAAAAGTTCTTGGATTAAAAATAACCTCCCAAGGCCAGAGGAATTCTCAAAGGCCCTTTACACATTGGACTGTGGACAAAATGATCTTAATTTTGGACTTGTTCAAACGACAGAGGAGCAAGTGCGAGCATCCATCCCCAATATAACTGATATGTTTGCTGTGGCTGTAAAGGTAACTTAAATGTATTTGGAAGAATAACAGTAAGTTATTAACTTTATAAATTCACTATTTTCAGCCGCTTAAGTTTTCAAAGCAAATGGTAACTTATCAAGATACCAACAAGTGGTCTGAGATTGAACCCTTTTCCACTCTACTTACCATAAAATGTTCAAAATTTCATGTGTTATGTCTCATTCTCACTTATTGAAGGGAAGTTTGGGTCCATACATGAGGAAAAGTGTTAAAATAATGGTTATGTGATTAAATTCAGCTTTTCCACTAGCTTAAACTTTTGGAACATGGTAGTTTCAGTATTCTATTTTCAGTGCTTTCTAATGAAGACCAATGTCATTTTAGGAATAAACCAAGTAGCTTCTTGCAGCTTAACATTGCATAATCCTAGCAAGTCCCTTGAGCCATACTGTGGAAAATTGAGAATTAAACTTAAAACACTTCAAATTTGTTTTGACCTAAGCAATTATTATCATTATTATTATTATTTTCCAATTAAATTTGAGCCCATAAGAGAGAGCCTTTTCTAAATCTCTGAAAAAAGTATGAGTTCTGTGCAATGACCCAATAAAACAAGGGTTGTAAATAACTTTTAAGAATGACAACAATTCTGTTACTTATCTCTCTGTAGACAGTTTTTCACCCTGAATGCTCTAGGTAAAAGGGAAATGGTAAACTCTATTCTAAAGGATGTGCTTAGGGAAATCACATGAGATGCTCCATACATCACTGGTTTTAATCTTTTTCATTGGGGAAAAAGACATTAGTTAACCTTGAATATTAAACGAAGCTCTACACATACTTTTTCCAGATTCTAATTATATAAAATTGGCTTTATACCAAATTGGTAAAACTTCCTAACATAAAATCCTATTCACAAAGTAAAAGGCAAAAGGTGAGGTAGACATTTTCTATATCAGAATTTTCATGTGTATAATTAAAGTCCAGTACTTGTTTATTTGATGTATTTTTTTTTGGTCTATGAAACTATTTTAGAAACTCTACCAAGAAGGAGCAAGAACATTTTGGATACATAATACCGGTCCCATTGGTTGCTTGCCTTCTTTTGCTGTATGGAATCGTCCAAAACATTTTAAGTCTGATCAAAACGGCTGCATAAAGTCTTACAATCAGTTGGCTCAAGAGTTCAACAAGCAGCTTAAGGACAAAGTCTTCCAACTGAGGACCCAACTCCACCATGCAGTGCTCATCTATGTTGATATCTACACAGCTAAATACACTCTAATCAGTGAGGCAGAGAAACAAGGTAATCATTTGAGTTTATAATCGTTCTTTTTGTTTTATGAAGAGGAATCCATGACCCAAAGGTAAACCTCGGATGTCCGACCTGACCCACAAGAATCATGCATCAATTGAGTTCAGAACTTAAAACCTCATGGTTCTTGAGCATGTGTTCCACAATTTGAGTTACTAGATGGGTATTTTGAGTTTATAAGTTCCTTCAAAATTTATATCACAAATGAACCCATACTATTGTATTATGAAAATTCCTAATTACACTGATGTACAACTCATTTGTCTTCCATGCAGTAGCAAGTTGTTTGATTCTTCTTCCATGGGGTACTAGCTAGAAAGAGGAAACATTGCTACTCTTTTGGTGTGCCTATACCGAACACCATTCTCACTCAGAATTTTTGTATTGATTGCAGGTTTTGTTAGTCCTCTTGGGTATTGTTGTGGGCATTTAGGTGTTGCTGAATGTGGGCAAACATCAATAGTGAATGGAACTGAAATTTTTGCGGCTTCTTGCAGTGATCCTTCAAAACACATAAGCTGGGATGGCGGACATTATACTGAAGCTGCAAACAAATGGGTAGCTAATCACATTGTGGACGGCTCACTCTCAGATCCCCCAATTCCCCTGACAAAATCATGTCAGAGTTCTTCCTAGCTGAAGTATGTCACAACCAAGTTCTAGCATGTGTTAGAGCTCAAAGATGGTGTCATTTCTTTTTTCTTGGTGGGAATCAAGGGCTGCTAATAGTAAAACTGCAACCTCTCAAATGTTTTTAGAGTCAGGACTCAGGTAAGCAAAGATTGAGAATGCATGTAAGAGAGTCAGGCTGATTACTGGGAATAATTTTGCGCCACTCTTTCGATTAGCAGCATGAACAAATGATAAATGAGACTACTTGCAAGGTGGACCAAATGGAGAAGCGTATTAGGAACATTGTGTAATCATAGAATACTTATTAAGTTATACTGAAATGAGAAGGTTAACATGGATAAATGAAAATACCTGGAAATATAATATTCAAATAAGAAAACATGCTTGAAGATGAGTGTAAGATAAGGAAGAGTCGCTTGAGATGAATTAGTTATGTTTAAAGAAGAGTGATTAATGCACCAGCAAGAAAGATTAAGTTAATTAAAATTAATGAAACAAAAAAAAGTTCGAAAAATATTGAAAATAACAATGATAGAAGTTGTAAAAAAGGCCGTGGTAAAACCACATGGAGTTGGAGGTTGGGGGGATGACTTGAAATCATTTTAAAATTTTTTATTTAGTATGGTGATATAGATATATATATACAAGTTATTTTTATGAAAAATAGCACTTAACCACATCATAAGTTTTTCGATGTTTATATTCTTTTTAGTACAAGCATAATATACTAACAAATTAAGGCAATCCTCTCAAAATATATGTCAAGTGATGATATATATATATATATATATATATAAAACATATTATATTATTTTTGGGTATAACATGTAATGTCTCTCCAAATTTCATCCGTTTCTTATTATGCCATTTAGTTATTGTTTTGATAAAATCTCTACAAATTTGGATTGATTTAATCAAAATATTTTCCAATATGTTGTCAATAAATTATTAAAAAAAATGTTTTATATAATATTTACATGGCTTATAAATGATTGAGCACATGATAATCCCAAAGGATTGACCTAATGGTTCCTAAGACCTCATGAGATCTATAAGCTCATAGATTCAAAATCTCTAATTAACTTCTTGAGACCTCCTTAAAAGATTCTTCTTTGTAATTACGTAGTGTGTAGAAAGAGAGACTACACACACTAAATGAATAATTAGGTGTTTGAAGATATCTGGACACTCTCGTTGATTAAAAAATAATAATAAGTGATTTGTAAAATAGGTAAATAAGAGAATAAAATGAAAAAAGAATTCATTATATTATTCTCAATATAAATATAAAAGCTAATAATGTAAATAAAGATCTTAAAGATTACTTCAATCTATAAGATGAATTCCAATGATAATATTCCAAGAATTTAAAACAATCCATATCAAATGACTTTGACTAAAACAAAATTAAAATGCATGAGATTTTATTAGAAAATAGTCAAAATTAGAAGAATGGATATAGTTTATTATAACCATTTAAATATTATACAAAGAGATTATTTTCTAAAAATAAGAATATACATTGTAATTTAAAGACGAAATGGATAAGTAACTGCACATCAAACAAGCTTTGGAAGACCTGCAACTGCAAGTATAAAGTTACTTGAAGCTTAGAGACCCTCTTATATTATTATTAGACTACACTACTCCCTTTCAAACCTCTTAAGCATTAGTTATAGAAGTTGAAGTCACATTCCATGGTATGTGCAACAAGGATTGATTTTCCTACGTGGATAATAATTATCACATACTCGCTATTGTACACTGACCATACACATGGCCACATGGATTAAAGTCGTATTTTGAAAACACAACTTTAAAAGAACTATGTACAGAATGTGTAATAGTGAGTGTGTAACAAGATTTTCTCTTCCTACAATATACAATTGAACAAGAAGCCAAGCCCATTTATTTTATTGGCTACGACCATCATCATTGGAGGACTCTACTAACAAGATGACGTTATTTTTTTATATTCCTTGTGTTGGTCTTGGTCCACTCAACAAGTGGTGTAAAAACATATATGCTTGAAGATATATATATATATATATATATATAATTATATACTGAATACTAGAGCATAATTTAATTTCTTATATTTTCTTCCTAGTGGATTTATTTCTTTTGCTAGCAGTTTGAATAAAAAGGAATTAATTAACCACTACGCAACCTTGGTGCGGTGGTCACTCTATAAGTATAAGTGTTTGTAGGGTGTGGGGGCAAAAACCAAGATTCAAGTTTCCAGAAGGGAGTTTTACAAACATATACACTTAGATTATATTAGAGACCAAAAAAGAAAAAAGAAAAAAAGGAATTAACTCACAAGGCATAATCCCAAAAAATTGGGATCATACATGCACATGCTATTGTATTCTCAAAGTTGATTATTGTAGGGACACAAAATCTTCAATGGCCCAACGACGATGTTGGGCTCGCACACGGAAAGTCCCTCACAATAATATTTGTAGAGAGTGGGGTTAAAAGGCCAACGTTGGATCATAGGATGACATTTCGGGCCGGACTTTAGATGAACCAACATGAGATAAAGCTTTGGGCTGGATATTCAGGCCCTTCAATCTTGTATTTAGGAGGATCTGGCTCTTCGGATCGTGTCCGAGGAGCGATGGTGTTGTCCCCGGTTGCCCGTCGGAGGGTTTTTAGATGTTGTCCGGCGTATATTTTCCAAGCATTCTCTTTCATCAGGTCTTTTTCCAGAAGCTAGATGGGAGATCCCCCTTTTTGGTCACATAACATTCTCTTTTATACTAGCCTACGTTCGTTGTCCTTCGTCCACGTGTAGGGTCGATCTTTCCAGGACAGATATCTGTCCCATCAGTTTAATCCCAAAATTACTGTAGATGATTCATAAAGCCTAAGATCCCGGCTCTGTTAGGGGCAGTGTCATGTCAGGGAAGGGCATTAAAGACAACTTCCCCAGGATATTTTCTGATCTTTCTATCTTACTCGTATTCCATTACTATCCTTGAGGTTTTGGGCCTGCCGAGGACGAAACCGTCCTCGGCTATGTCTTCGGGCTATTTTCATGTTTCCTAGTTTCGAGCTTGGGCCCTGACCTCCTTCAGTTTAAGACCGGTGGGCTTTCCATAAGCGTGTGGGCCGGACCCATAAATTATTGGACCCCACATTAGCCCCTCAAAATCCTGCTGTCCAACATCATGGTAGGAAAGGTGGATTTTGATGATGTCAAGCCATTATTGCCGTTCACTTTCTTCGGATCTTGATCAACACTGGCGACTCTTCCCCTCCACAAGGAACGCACCGGTCTACGAGCCGTTTTTTCCTGGATTTGCGCACGTTGCCGTTATGCTGCGTGGTTATCTGCAGCGTGTCTTTAATGTCTTCCCATTTACGAGGCCTCCTAGATGCAACGGTTACTGATGGTGTGGGAGAACGAAACGGCGCGTTATACTCTGGATTTCCCTGGAGATCTGAATGTGTCACATTCCCCCTTCTTCATTCCCTATATAAAGAGAGAAGACAGAGGGTGACTCTCTCATATCTGAATCCCTTACGTTCTTCTCAGAATCCACTTCCTCCATCCGGTTCCTCCCTACTCAATAATACTTCTCTCATAGTAATCCACCATGAACAAACCCTTCCTTTCCCAGAAATGCCATGTCCTGACAAAACTTGAGATGGCTCGGTCAGGGCAAGGATGGCGGAGGCTTAAGATTTGTCTCCCCATTCTTTTAGCCAAAATCCGAAGCAGGGACTCGTCACACCCCATTTCTGGTGTGACTGAGTCGAAAACTTCCCTTGTCATCTCCATCCGCTCTCTCATGAGCATACCTAATATGGCTCCCCTTCTCCCTCTTTTGCTCCTTTTACTTTCTTTTCATTGCTTCCCTCTTCTTCTCCTCCTTCCCGCTCATGTCTTCCATTTTCTTTTTCCCCTGCATTCTTCAGTGACAAGAGCTTGCTGAAGTGCTTCCATGTCTTCTAATTCTTCTTCCTTCTCCTTCATTATTTTTGTATAAGGATCTTCTCCTGATATGAGCAGTACTGAGGCATAGATTTCAGAAAGACTTTGAAGGCGAATTCAGAAGACACCTGATGGTTTACTTGTGTTACGGATGTTGTTACTGTTTTAGCAGTTCATTTTTTGTATAGGCTCGTTTAAGCCCTTCCTTGTATGTTGTAACAATTTTTCATATTAATAAAAGTTATTGTTATTCTATTTCGTATGTCTTGTTTATATATTTTAACAAATGTGAAAGCGCTGCTCGGCATAATAGTATAGCATTTCAATCGATAATAAATAAGGCCAAAGTAATCGTTGATAAAAAGATGCCACGATGACTTTAACAAAATTATTATTCAACATAGCAATCCGACCAGTGAGGAATGAGACTTATCTTAAAATTAGCCGTGATGGGTATTAACTGCTTCAATAAGACGTAAGAAGTAGCTATCCGAGGACGTGTTACCCACCGGATGAATGGCCTCTTTAGGTTGACGATCATTAGGTTGTTCTGCTATTTTCATGATACGCGAGACTTAACCCTTTCCAGTATTTAAGCCGAGAAATTTCTTCATTCGGGCAGTTGATTTCCCAAGCAGCCTGAGTCCGAGGACTTTGCAAAACCTGGGTTTTGTTCAAGACTTATGCGTTTTATCTTATGTACTTGACTTTTTCCCTTTAGGCTTGAGTCCGAGACTTGGGTCTTTATCGGTACTAGGTTTTCCCTTTTAGCTTGGGTCCGAGGACCATGCAAGCCTTAGGTTCTGTCCGAGACCAATGTCTGCATTAGTACTCGGTCTTCGCTTTTAGCTTGAGTCCTAGGATCATGCAAGCCTTAGGTTCTGTCCGAGACCAATGTCTGCATCAGTACTTGGTTTTCCCTTTTAGCTTGAGTCCGAGGACCATGCAAGCCTTAGGTTCTGTCCAAGACCAATGTCTTTATCAGTACTTGGTTTTCCCTTTTAGCTCGAGTCCGAGGACCATGCAAGTCTTAGGTTCTGTCCAAGACCAATGTCTGCATCAGTACTTGGTTTTCCCTTTTAGCTTGAGTCCGAGGATCATGCAAGCCTTAGGTTCTGTCCAAGACCAATGTCTGCATTAGTACTTGGTTTTCCCTTTCATTAGGCATTTCCCGAGGTGCCGAACAGGGTGTCCCTGGGCCTTTATGCAAAACGGGCCTGGGTCGCGAATTCAATGAACCCGCGGATTAAGAGATATTTCTGCAAACTCTGGCTATGCAGTACTTCTCTGACGCCCCAAAGATCGAGGCGCGCCTTTACGAGGCTTCTTCAGTCTTTTGACTGCAGTTGACGTTGGAAGTTGAGCCAAGACCACTTTGTCTGTAGCGCTCCTTGGGACGCTGCGTGAGGTGACTGTCACTATCTTGTCTTTTCAAATAAATAGGAGGGAGAGAGGGTTGCTTTATATATACACCCAGCCTTTTAGTTTTCTCCCACATCACGCTTCCCATACCCGGAGCTCTCCTTTCTTGGCATAACATGTCGAAAGCGAGGGTTGGGAAGAAAGAACTTCCTCCGCCGCAGAGGCGCCGTGTCCTCATGAGGCTTATAACAGTAAGGTATGGGCACAGGAGGCACAAGTTCAGGAGGGTACTCCATCTCCACCGAGGGGGAAAGGAATCTTCCCCTCTTTTAGTCAAAATCCGAAGCAGGTTCTGTCCATGCCAGAGTTTTGGTGCGGCAGAAGAAGGGTTTTCCTCCATCAGCGCCTCTGCTTTGCGGCAGGCGTATATTTAGAGAAAGCCCCACCACCTCCAACTCCCTGCACCTTTTCTTCAACGGTGTCAGGTTCAAGTTGGGTCTCTTGAGCTGCCTAAGTTATGAGCAGGTAAGGGTGCGGGGGAAGAATAAGGTCTCGGAGCTGTAGCCAACCTTTCCTCCGACATACCTCCTCGGCTTTCTCCAGCTTTCTTGTATTTTTCTTTTTCTTGATTATGTAGTAAGCTTTGACGTAGGCTGATTCCAGCTTTTCGTTTGTACACTGTACTATTTCTTCATCGTAATAAAAATGGAAATTGATTTACATGTTTTAAGCGTTGGTCTAATGGGCAACACACCTTTGTGAACGAATGTGCTATATGTATGTGTTGTTTTGAAAATATTTGTGATAAAGCTACTTCGAAGCATAATCTAATCAACTCTCGTCTGTCAGCACTATCAGGCATTATATCGATAACTTGTAATAAATCAAACTTAAGAAACTAACTGGGATATCAGTTGGGTATTCTGTGATAAGCGCGTGAATATCGTCCCAGGCTGATGATTTATAAATATTCCATGCGAGCAATCGACTGGGAGTTAGGGGACTCCGATGGCGCTTTTGCGTACTTGGTTTCCCCATAGGCTTGAGTCCGAGGACCATGCAATGCCTTGGTTCTGTCCAAAACTTGTGTGCTTCTTTTTAAGTAGTTGGTTTCCCCAGAGGCTTGGGTCTGAGGACCATGCAAGGCCTTGGTTCTGTCCAAAACTTGTGTGCTTCTTTTTAAGTAGTTGGTTTCCCCAGAGGCTTGGGTCCGAGGACCATGCAAGGCCTTGATTCTGTCCAAAACTTGTGTGCTTCTTTTTAAGTAGTTGGTTTCCCCAGAGGCTTGGGTCCGAGGACCATGCAAGGCCTTGGTTCTGTCCATTACTTGTGTGCTTCTTTTTAAGTAGTTGGTTTCCCCAGAGGCTTGGGTCCGAGGACCATGCAAGGCCTTGGTTCTGTCCAAAACTTGTGTGCTTCTTTTTAAGTAGTTGGTTTCCCCAGAGGCTTGGGTCCGAGGACCATGCAAGGCCTTGGTTCTGTCCATTACTTGTAAGATTTCTTTTTTGTACTTGGTTTCCCCATAGGCTTGGGTCCGAGGACCATGCAAGGCCTTGGTTCTGTCCATTACTTGTAAGATCTCTTTTTTGTATTTGGTTTCCCCATAGGCTTGGGTCCGGGGACCATGCAAGGCCTTGGTTCTGTCCATTACTTGTAAGATTTCTTTTTTTGTACTTGGTTTCCCCATAGGCTTGGGTCCGAGGACCATGCAAGGCCTTGGTTCTGTCCATTACTTGTAAGATCTCTTTTTTGTACTTGGTTTCCCCATAGGCTTGGGTCCGGGGACCATGCAAGGCCTTGGTTCTGTCCATTACTTGTAAGATCTCTTTTTTGTACTTGGTTTCCCCATAGGCTTGGGTCCGGGGACCATGCAAGGCCTTGGTTCTGTCCATTACTTGTAAGATCTCTTTTTTGTACTTGGTTTCCCCATAGGCTTGGGTCCGGGGACCATGCAAGGCCTTGGTTCTGTCCATTACTTGTTGGAGATCAGCCCCTAGACCATGGCGGGGGGGAATTTGGCCTGAAGCCGGAAGCCCCTAGAGCTATCCGCGCTGTTGACACTACAGGGCGTAGCCCCTAGCAAAAATTCGGGTCGGAGCAACGACGGCATGTCGCCGGAGATGGAGGGAATCCCACAAACCTCAGCTGGCTAGAGAGTTGACTCAAACACCTCCTACGCCAACGCGCAAGCCTTCCCCACAGACGGCGCCAATTGTAGGGACACAAAATCTTCAACGGCCCAACGACGATGTTGGGCTCGCACACGGAAAGTCCCTCACAATAATATTTGTAGAGAGTGGGGTTAAAAGGCCAACGTTGGATCACAGGATGACATTTCGGGCCGGACTTTAGATGAACCAACATGAGATAAAGCTTTGGGCTGGATATTCAGGCCCTTCAATCTTGTATTTAGGAGGATCTGGCTCCTCGAATCGTGTCCGAGGAGCGATGGTGTTGTCCCCGGTTGCCCGTCGGAGGGTTTTTAGGTGTTGTCCGGCGTATATTTTCCAGGCATTCTCTTTCATCAGGTCTTTTTCCAGAAGCTAGATGGGAGATCCCCCTTTTTGGTCACATAACATTCTCTTTTATACTAGCCTACGTTCGTTGTCCTTCGTCCACGTGTAGGGTCGATCTTTCCAGGACAGATATCTGTCCCATCAGTTTAATCCCAAAATTACTGTAGATGATTCATAAAGCCTAAGATCCCGGCTCTGTTAGGGGCAGTGTCATGTCAGGGAAGGGCATTAAAGACAACTTCCCCAGGATATTTTCTGATCTTTCTATCTTACTCGTATTCCATTACTATCCCTGAGGTTTTGGGCCTGCCGAGGACGAAACCGTCCTCGGCTATGTCTTCGGGCTATTTTCATGTTTCCTAGTTTCGAGCTTGGGCCCTGGCCTCCTTCAGTTTAAGACCGGTGGGCTTCCCATAAGCGTGTGGGCCGGACCCATAAATTATTGGACCCCACAATTATTTTATTTAGGTTGTAAATAGACCGAGTTGACTGTTTATGAATAGTTCAGTTCAACTCATAAAAACTTGTTTATGTTGACTTAAATAATAAATGAATCAAATTCAAGCTCATATTTAAGCTAGACTATTAAACAATTCAAACTCAAATATAATATTACATCCATGAACAAACTTGAGTATAAAACTCGATATATAAATAAATAAATATGTATAGAGTTATATGTAATTAAAATTAGATTAAGTTTTATAAATAAGCTCAAAAAAGAGACCAAAATATTATTTGTAATTTATAAATAATATATATAATCCATTTCGTAGTAAAATTCATATATAATTTTTAATAAGACAAGGCTAGTAAAACTAATTTGTATAAGTTTTTACATAAAATCATATTTAACAAACTCAAATAATATAATTTTAAATATAATCTAGATATTAATTAGCATATATTATTATAGGGTAAAAAATTCTAATAGAAGTTATATATTATTAATATAAGTTTCTAATAGTAGAAACTTCTAACCCACCCTCCTGAATTTAAGCCAACCATAACCTGATCAACTTTGATGCTGAAGTACTTCCGATCTTCATCTCTCACCGCCACAGGTTTGCACGAAGTGAAAGCACCCACGGCCATTTTATGGTAGTAGAACTTTGGCATCGCAAAACTCGCCTCATGTCGAGGGCCTATAAATTGGAGGATACGGCTGTACAAACATTTTCTTCCTCAATAATCAAATCACTGCCTATCTCTTGCCAGATGGTTCATCAATATCCATGAATTCACCAGTTACCCTGCACATGTGAATGAATGATGCATCTTTTAACAAATTTTTCATTAACATGCCCAAATTTAGATCCTTATGACTATAAGAGGGAGAGAATTGTAGAGCACAATATAACAAGAAAATATTAGACGAGTGAACTGAAGAATGTGGCAACTATGATTATGCATGACAACTTGCACCAGTTTGTATCTCTTGCTCTTTTCTTTTTTCTCAGTCAAAATGACAAGAAAATTGGCTGTATGATTTCCTAAACATAACTGATCGACTCCTCTTGGAGAGCAGATACCAGTTGCTTCCTTTTTTTTTTCCCCTCCTTATCTGAGAAAGAATTGAACAATCTTTGACCATCTTCAAAAAGCAAGTTCAACTAATTTACAATTGAAGACATAATTTAGTAGTCAGTAAAAGTCAATTCTTTAGATCCACAAGACTCTTAATAGCGAAGCTTAAAAGTATCCCTATTGTTAAATAAAACGCACCATTTCATTAATATTACCAAAATAAAATACCTGAAATTAACAAAACATTTGAAAGAAAAAGAAAAAGGAGTCTAAAGGGTCATCACATCCGTTATACTAGCCTCCCATTACCATCAAGACACCAAAACCCCTACGGATAATTTTTCTTTTCTTTTTTCTTTTTAAATTAGGGGTTAAATATGATTTAAGTTTAGGTAATTTGGTTGGATAGTGTAAGGTTGAATTTAATCAACCATCTTGTTAGCTTTATTCCGTGCCAAATTTGCTTGTATTTCAGTAATTAGTAACCCTGTATTTAGGTGGGATTCTTGTAGGGGTAGTGAGTGAGATAGTGTGAAGAAATATTCAAGAGTGTGCAAGAAAAATAGGGAATCGCGATTTGATCTCGCGGATGACTCGCAGCTGCAAGCCGCTAGAAGTTACACACGTGCCAAGCATACCAGAAGTTGAAGCGTCATGCTAGCTGGAGCACTACAGGACAAAATAGGACAACTGGCCGTTCAGTTACCTCGCGTCTGAAACTCGCAACTTAGTTAAACCGCGAGCTAGCCCTGTTTTGAAAAACCTGACTCTTCACATTCCATTCTCACCCTAGTATAAATACCTCTTATATCCACGAAAGAAAGAGAGCTTCCAGAGAGAATTTTGAGAGAGAAACCCTAGAGAAAAACAAGATTGATTCATCCACAATCTTCACATAAGAGACTCTTCAAATTCCTCTACTCTCTTTCTCTCCATTGTTAAATCCTTGAGAAGCTTTTTACCAAAACTTTTTCTCACCATATCCATTACTGTGAGAGGGTTGTTTGGTGCTTTGGGAAGCAGTTAGGAAGGAACCAATTTCACATTGGTTGATGCTATGGTCAAGTAGCCGAATCCGAGAAGCTAGAAAAGAAATAGGTTCGGTGCAACCTCGTTGGAGCAAGAAGTTTGGAGGGCTTAGGTACACTGGATAGATTAGGCTTGAAGGGTCTATTGCTGTTCATGTATTCCAACTACATTTTCTAGTGGATTATCGACCGCTTGGAGGGCAGCGGAGAGATTTTACGCCGAGGGTTTCGGTTTCCTCTTCGATAACACATCGTTGTGTTGTCCTTGTATTTGCATATTTCTTCCCTTAATCTTTGCCTTTTATTTTCTGCTGTGGATGTGATTTTAATTGGTTTAGATTGTTTACCAATTTTGTTTATAACTTGTGTTCATTTTCCGTACACTATTTGAACTTTCAGATAGTTTTGTTTTGGGTATATAAATAAAAAGAATATTTGGTCCGTAATGTAAAGTCATATTTTACCATAGTTTAATTTTAAATCATCTATAACACATTTCTATACACATTTGCCCATATCATGTCTTAATGTTGCGCTATTGATTAGTGGAAGACGGTCAGAGCATGGATGGAGCCATTCATGGACATTGCCCCCCCTAATTTTTTTTTTTTTAATAATGTAATTATATAACTATATATTTAGGTACTAATTTTAGCAACTTTGTTCAATAAAATTACATTTTGTCTCCTTTATTGATTATTATAAGAGAAATGCTACAGCAACAAACTTTTTCACAACATTTTTATAGACTATTGAGGTAGTAAATTCTTACTGGTTTACATTTGGGTCCACCACTTGCATCACTTTTTTATTTACTAATAACCACTAATCACAACAAAAATTTATAAATCTAGCATTTTCCTCTTTTTAAAGTCAAAAAAAATATATAGATCTAAAATTAAAAAAAAAAATATACAAGCCCAAAATATTAGCCCAACAACAAAAATTACCAATAGGTAATAGCAAAGCTAAAAAAAAAATTGAGACTAATCAACAAATTTTACAAAAAATAAACAACTCAGCCCTTTAAAAAACTTTAAACAAAATTATTTTGTCCTTACCAACAAAAAACACACTCTACACACACATAAAAAAAAATAATAATTAAAGAAAACCTTTGCCGGCTAAGCAATAGAGCCGAAAGCCAAAGCCACTGCATATAACTAACAATAAAAATGCCCTCCTAACTCCAAGTCCTGGCTCCGTCCCTGGGTCAGAGAGTCCAGGATACTTTCATTTCATGATATGAAATATGTGAATACAACATAAATAAGTTGATTTTCATGACCCTGTTACTATTTTGCATTTATTTTTGATTTCATGATTTGAAAAAAAATTAGTCTTACCTTAAGAAGACTACAAATATACCGTGAAACTACTAAATTAATTTTTAACACTTCAAAATATATATATGTTTCTTTACTTTAATTTAGTTTACTTTTTCTTATAATATTTGTACAATATTATCCAAAACTACCTTACATAAAATATTACAAAATTATACATGGATTATCATGGAACTTATCAGTTAATGTATAAAGATGCTATGATTGACTTGTCCTTGTGGTTGAGGATTGGTCAACGTGTTCTCAGATTAAACTTAGAGTCTCCCAAAATGATTAGATCTGCAACTGTTGAAGTCTTGATGCAAGTATACTACAAGCTTCTTAAGGTAAAGTGCTTTTTTTTTTCCTCCTTTGAGCTAAACTACAGTTATTTGACTTCATTCTCATGATCATACTCTACGGTTTCAATTTCTTTGCAGAATTGATGTAGCATCAGCAAGAACTTAAAATAATAGATTTTTATCTTTTTTTTTTTTTGGTAAACCTAGATTTTTTATCTTTATCTTCTTTCCTAGCAAGAATAGGAAAATAAATAAAGTATAAATATTGGTTTTTCCTTCGCATTCTTCCTCAAATTTTACTTACTTTTGCATGAGCAAACCCGTACATATTGTTCTATGTCACTGCTTATGTAAACTTTTTTTTTTTTTTTTTTTGTGTGGTAGAAATGCTTATGTAAACTCGTACTATATCCTTCCACATATGAACCATCAAACCCATGATCCTTCTTGGATGATGTATCATCATAAACCGTAACTTCCTCAATGGAGCTCCCAATGGCCTAAAACAGCAACATATAAATACACTAGTTACATGTTCAAAATTTCTGTTTGATTTATGTAATATATTTAATTTCTTGCTTGATTAAAAGTCAGAGTGAACAAAGTAAGAGGATTCAATGCACCGGTTTAGGCTTTTCAGAGGGAAATTGGAAGGTCCTTGGTGGATAAAGAATGGTGTAGGAGCAGCAGCAATTGGAATTGTTTTGATTGCTGCTTCATTACTTGTTGGTCCATCATGGGGTTGTCACATTCCAGCAATCTACAATTTTGGCGATTCAAACTCAGATACAGGCAGTGCCTCAGCAGCATTTGGTCGGCTACCCCCTCCCTATGGTGAGACTTTCTTTGGTAAACCTTCTGGTCGGTATTCTGATGGGCGTCTAATCATTGACTTTATAGGTAAGCATGCTCTTCTCAGCTATTCATTTATCATCTAATCTAGCTAGTGGATATGGTAGTTATTTTTTTGGTCTATGGAATGTGATCGAATGACGAAAAAGAATATATGTAACATATCCTAACCAGTCTGTTGATCCATAATAAACCCAAAATTTTGGTATTAAGGCTTGGTTTTTGTTGTTTTTGTCTATGGGATGTGATAGTTTGGGTGTTGCTATGATAGGATTATTTCTTGCTAGACTCCTAACCATTTTCATGGAATACCTTTTATCTTTGGGGTGATCATACCTCGGGTGATGATTGTCTGTGCTAATTTTTGTATTTATATGATGTCATAACATAAACAGTGTAATACTGTAATGTAAAACTTATTTGATTTTCTACATACAACCCATGTTGATGACTTTGTTTGGTTAGGATCTTGTAACCTAGTGTCGTGGGGAGAGCCTAGGTTTGAATCTGCGGTTTCATTGTCTTCTTAATGTGGCAAAAGAAAAAAAGATGACTTTGTTTTCCATTTTCTACAGCTGAGAAGTTGGGGCTTCCCTTCTTGAGTGCATATCTTGATTCTATAGAACCAAACTTTAGACATGGAGCAAATTTTGCTGCAAGTGGGTCTACAATCCAGCCAACTGATGCCAAATTATTTGGCGCAGGTTTTAGCCCCTTATCTCTCAATATACAGCTTTTGCAGTTTGAACAATTTAAAGACCGTACCAAGGAGCCATTCAACCAAGGTTAGAAAGATCTACTGCTGATTTCTCTAGGCAAAGCAATTTTTTTTACAATTTCTGCTGTCATTTACTGAGAAATGCTTTTGACCTTTTACTTTCTAGTGATGCTTGTATACGCTTTCAGTTCAAAGTTCATGGATTAAAAATAACCTCCCAAGGCCAGAGGAATTCTCAAAGGCCCTTTACACATTGGACAGTGGACAAAATGATTTTCATTTTGGACTTGTAACAGAGGAGCAAGTGCGAGCATCCATCCCCAATATAATTGATATGTTTGCTGTGGCTGTAAAGGTAACTTAAATGTATTTGTTAGAATAACAGTAAGTTATTAACTTTATAAATTCACTATTTTCAGCCACTTAAGTTTTTGGAGCAAATGGTAATTTATCAAAATACCAACAAGTGGTCTGAGTTTGAACCCGTTTCCTACCATAAAATGTTCAAAATTTCAGGTGTTATGTCTCACTTATTGAAGGGAAGTTTGGGTCCATACATGAGGAAATGTTAAAATAATGGTTATGTGATTAAATTCACCTTTTCCACTAGCTTAAACTTTTGGAACGTGGTAGTTTATCAGTGTTCTATTTTCAGTGCTTTCTAATGAAGACCAATGTCATTTTAGGAATAAAAGAAGTAGCTTCTTGCAGCTTAACATGGCATAATCCTAGCAAGTCCCTTGAGCCATACTGTGGAAAATTGAGAATTAAACTTAAAACAGTTCAAACTTTGTTTTGACCTAAGCAATTATTATCATTATTATTATTTTCCAATAAAATTTGAGCCCATAAGAGAGAGCCTTTTCTAAATCTCTTACAAAAGTATGAGTTCTGCTCAATGACCGAATAAAACAAGGGTTGGAAATAACTTTTAAGAATGACAACAATTCTGTTACTTATCTCTCTGTAGACAGTTTTTCACCCTGAATGCTCTAGGTAAAAGGGAAATGGTAAACTCTATTCTAAAGGATGTGCTTAGGGAAATCACATGAGATGCTCCATACATCACTGGTTTTAATCTTTTTCATTGGGGAAAAAAACATTAGTTAACCTTGAATATTAAACGAAGCTGTACGCATACTTTTTCCAGATTCTAATTATATAAAATTGGCTTTATATCAAATTGGTAAAACTTCTCAACATAAAATCCTATTCACAGAGTAAAAGGCAAAAGGTAAGGTAGACATTTTCTATATCAGAATTTTCATGTGTATAATTAAAGTCCAGTACTTGTTTATTTGATGTATTTTTTTTGGTCTGTGAAACTATTTTAGAAACTCTACCAAGAAGGAGCAAGAACATTTTGGATACATAATACTGGTCCCATTGGCTGCTTGCCTTTTTTTGCTGTATGGAATCCTCCAAAACATTTTAAGTCTGATAAAAACGGCTGTATAAAGTCATACAATCAGTTGGCTCAAGAGTTCAACAAGCAGCTTAAGGACAAAGTCTTCCAATTGAGGACCCAACTCCACCATGCAGTGCTCATCTATGTTGATATCTACACAGCTAAGTACACTCTAATCAGTGAGGCAGAGAAACAAGGTAATCATTTGAGTTTATAATCATTCTTTTTATTTTATGAAGAGGAATCCATATCCCAAAGACCTTGGTAAACCTCAGATGTCCAACCTCACCCACAAGAATTGTGCATCAATTGAGTTCAGAACTAAAACCTCATGGTTCTTGAGCATGTGTTCCACAATTTGAGTTACTAGATGGGTATTTTGAGTTTATAAGTTCCTTCAAAATTTATATCACAAATGACCCCATACTATTGTATTATGACAATTCCTAATTACACTGATGTACAACTCATTTGTCTTCCATGCAATAGCAAGTTGTTTGATTCTTCTTCCATGGGGTACTAGCTAGAAAGAAGAAACATTGCTACTCGTTTGGTATGCCTATACCGAACACCATTCTCACTCAGAATTTCTGTATTAATTGCAGGTTTTGTTAGTCCTCTTGAGTATTGTTGTGGGCATTTAGGTGTTGCTGAATGTTGGCAAACATCGATAGTGAATGGAACTGAAGTTTTTGCGGCTTCTTGCAGTGATCCTTCAAAACACATAAGCTGGGATGGCGTACATTATACTGAAGCTGCAAACAAATGGGTAGCTAACCACATTGTGGACGGCTCACTCTCAGATCCCCCAATCCCCCTTACAAAATCATGTCACAGTGCTGATATTCCTAGCTGAAGTTTGTCACAACCAAGCTCTAGCATGTGTTAGAGCACAAAGATGGTGTCATTTCTTTTTTCTTGGTGGGAATCAAGGGTTGCTGATAGTAAAACTGCAACCTCTCAAATGTTTTTAGAGTCAGGACTCAGGTCAGCAAAGATTGAGAATGCATGTAAGAGAGTCAGGCTGATTACTGGGAATAATTTTGCGCCACTCTTTCAATTAGTAGCATGAACAAATGATAAATGAGACTACTAGCGAGGTGGACCAAATGGAGAAGCGTATTAGGAACATTGTGTAATCATAGAATACTTATTAAGTTATACTGAAATGAGAAGGTTAACATGGATAAATGAAAATACATGGAAATATAATATTCAAATGAGAAAACTTTTTAAGATGAGTGTAAGATGAGGAAGAGTCGCATGAGATGAATTAGTTATGTTCAAAGGAGAGTGATTAATGCACCAGCAAGAAAGATTAAGTTAATAAAATTAATGAAACAAAAAAGTTAGAAAAATATTGAAAATAACATTGATAGAAGTTGTAAAAAAGGCCGTGGTAAAACCACATGGAGTTGGAGGCTAGGGGGATGACCCTGAAATCAATTTAAAATTTTTTATTTATGATAGTAATATAGATATATTTACAAGTTATTTTTATGAAAAATAGCACTTAACTCCATCATAAGTTTTTCGATGTTTATATTCTTGTTAGTATAAGCATAATATACTAACAAATTAAGGCAATCCTCTCAAAATATATGCCAAATATATGTCAAGTGATGATATATATATATATATATATATGTATATATCATATTATATTTTTTTGGGTATAAAATGTACTAATGTCTCTCCAAATTTTATTATCCCTTTCTTATTATGTCATTTAGTTATTGTTTTGATAAAATCTCTACAAATTAGGATTGATTTAATCAAAATATTTTCCAATCTGTTGTCAATAAATTATTAAAAAAGTGTTTTATATAATATTTACATGGCTTATAAATGATTGAGCACATGATAATCCCAAAGGATTAGCCTAATGGTTCCTAAAGCCTCATGATATCTATAAGCTCTTAGATTTGAAATCTCTAATTAACTTCTTGAGACCTCCCTAAAGGATTCTTCTTTGTAATTATGTGGTGTGTGGAACAAGAGACTACACACACTAAAGGAATAGTTAGGTGTTTAAAGATATCTAGACACTCTGTGATTTGCAAAATAGATAAATAAGAAAATAAAATGAAAAATGAATTCATTATATTATTCTCAATATAAATATAAAAGCTAATAATGTAAACAAAGATTTTAAAGATTACTTCATTCTATAAGATGAATTCCAATGATAATTGTAGGGTCATGTTTTTCAGTCCATGCCTAAGATGTATGAGACCTTAGACCAGTGAGCCCGGTATAATGAATTTGTAGAGAATGGGTCAAAGAGCTAGGGTTTAGTGTATGAACAACAGTTAACATGGTGTTTTTCACGATCAAGTTGAGATGAACCGAGTTTTTGAATGAGGGTTGGTCCTCGGCACGATCCGAGGAGCTTTTTCTGGTGCCTCTTGTGTGATAGGGTTTCAGCCCACCTTTTCTACCTCCCTCCACCCTCTTTTATAGTAGTTTCCTTCCTCCTGAATTGGGTTCCTCATGCTGATACTTGTCCCATCAGCCCTTCCTCCAAGTTGTTGAGAGTGGTTGTAAAGGCAGAAAAGCATGACTATGTCAGGTATAAGACATTGAATGCAATAATAGCAGTGGAGTGGTTGTAAAGGCAGAGAAGTACAAGACACTGAATGCAATAATAGCAGTGGAGTGGTTGTAAAGGCAGAGAAGCATGACTATGTCAGGTGCAAGGCACTGAATGCGATAATGGCAGCTTTTCCTCTAAACATTTCCATTTTCTCCGTTGTCCTTTTCTGTTTTAGTACTTTTCCTGTTCCATGGAGTGACCCGGAGTGCCTCTCTCAGTGATAAGCCATTCCCTTGGTCCTCGGCCATACCTGGTCGAGGAGGGATTCTTCCCATGGTCGAGGAGGGGTTCTTCCTTGGACTGGGCCCTTGGCCCAATGTAGATGTTGACATGGACTTCCCGGTCTTTTACTCCCCACGATAATATTCCAAGAATAATGATGAAAGTGATATTATTAAAACAATCCATATCAAATGAATTTGATTAAAACAATAGTAAAATGCATGAGATTTTATTAGAAAATAGTCAAAATTAGAAGAATGGATGTAGTTTATTATAACCATTTAAATATTATACAAAGAGATTACTTTCTAAAAATAAGAATATATATTGTAATTTAAAGATGAAATGGATAAGTAACTGCATATCAAACAAGCTTTGGAAGACCTGCAACTGCAAGTATAAAGTTACTCAAAGCTTAGAGACCCTCTTATATTATTATTAGCCTACACTACTCCCTTTCAAACCTCTTAAGCATTAGTTATAGAAGTTGAAGTCACATTCCATGGTATGTGCAATAAGGATTGATTTTCCTACGAGGATAATGATTATCACATATTTGCTATTGTACATTCACCATACACACTGGTGGCTGCATATAGAGTTCAGGGTGGTCACAGGACCACCCTGACTTGGAAAAAAAATTAATTATTATATGTAAATTTTAAAAAATTTATGATTTTTTATCCTTAAAAAATATTTGGGACTACCCTAAATTTTTTTAGGCTCAAAATAATTACACTTTGGACAAAATTTAACAACAAACTTGATTGTAGATTAAGACTACAACTTTACTTAATATTTTTTTCATTGGATGTGAATTTTGACAAATCCACCATTAGATTACATTATCTTCTCAAATCCTCCATACTTGCAAAATTCCAAAAAAAATCAAATATCAAAAGCTATGTTATCACTCAAATCTTTAAATTTTGAATTTTTGTTGTCTAAAATTATACATAAAAAATAAGTTTATAGATTAAATAGTAAATAACTTCTAATTGACATGAAATTTGACATGTATTTTAAGAACATAAAGAACATACAATTTAACATTTAAATTTTCAAAATATGTAACCATGCTAATTGTTTTAGTGAGAGTTGTAGCCTTAGGCTATAGCTTAGTTTGTAGTCAAACTTTTCTTTAAACTTTGATCCCATTAACAATATATTAGGTCTTTACAAACAAAAAGAAAAAGCCTAAGAAAATTTTTATAGAACTAAAATTTTGAAAAAGATGTAATTTGTAGCATTAATAATAAGACTATCATACAAAGATTTCAAAATAAAAAAATTCAAAAAGAAAATTGTAAGACTTTATGTCTTTGTATGCGTGCGTGCGTGCGTGCGTGTGTGTTTATTTGTTTTATTTTATTTTTATTTTTTTTATGGTCAATATGAAGTTCTATTTTATTAAATTTTATATAATTTAAGTTTTTTAATGATTACCCTGAAAAATATTCTTAGAGTCGCCATTGACCATACACATGGCCACATGGATTAAAGTTGTATTTTGAAAACACAACTTTAAAAGGACTGTGTACAGAATGTGTAATAGTGAGTGTATAACAAGATTTTCTCTTTCTACAATATTCAATTGAACAAGAAGCCAAGCCCATTTATCTTTTTGCTAGCAATCTATATATATCTAAAAGTTGAAGTGTAGCATTTATTGTTGCTACGCTCCAGTTGAGCCACATCAGTATCCACATCATTCTCATTTTTCTTTCCAATCTTCCTATAATTTTTTTTAACATTTACTTTTTTTTTTTTTTAATATTTACACTTTCTGTAACCTTTCTCTATCTTTTACCTTTTCATTTTCCCACTACCCTCTACCTTAATATCACTTTTCATATCCCCACTACCCTCTACCTTACCTTTTCATTTCCCCACTACCCTCTACCTTAATATCACTCTTCATCTTTCCCTTTATCTTCCTTTTTTTTGTCCTTTCTTATTCACACACTCTTACTATAAATTTGTCATTCTCTCTTCCATTCTTTACATACTTTTCCCTCACAAAAAAGTTTCTCTCTCTCTCTCTCTCTCAATTTTTTGGTGAATTTTTTTACTTTTCTTGCATCTTTGCTTTAGGTTGATAATTGTTGTGTTCTTTAGAACTTTATATTGAATTGATGCAATTTAGTTTTGTGATTTAAGTTTTTTTCTCTCTTTAATTTTTAATTTTATTACATGTTTTTTTCTTTAAATTCTTAGTTTGGGTTGCTTTGAATTCACCTATTTAGTTGTTCTATATATGTTATTTTTGTACAACATGACATTTTTTTTTATGAAATTCCTTTAGACTTGATATGTTATCTTTTCATTTGATTTTTTTTTTCTCTCCTCATGTGCAGTGATTGACTTCTAACATAAACTATTCTTTTTATATATTTAGAAATCTATTTCTTCTTAATTCCGACCATTTAAATTTTGTATGGGCCATGGATTCTATTGAGCAGTTAATATGAAAAACAAAATAAAAGTAAAATAAATTATACACTAATTTGCTTTATAGGGATCGACTCCTCTAAGTTATACATTGTTCCTTAAAAGTAGTGCAAGAGAAACTAATGTTTGGTCTATATATGTAACTAATGTTTCTAATCTTTTGAAAGTTTGTGAAGCTTATACCCTACTAACTAGGCCATCTAAATCATTTGAATTAAAAATCAACTATAACATAAGGAACAAAGGGGTCATAATGCATTCATGTTCTCCTTATATCGTGATAAATCTGAGTAGTTGAATAGTATTATTGTTTAATTTACCACTATTACATATTTTTTCCTGAAAGCTACATACCATCAATTGCTACACCCAATGGATATTTCAAAGTTCATTTACATGATTACTTTGCTTTGTGGTGAGTTGAAACACTGTTGGGTAATGATGTAAGTTAGATTGAATGTGTAGCCTCTTAACTTACAAATGGTAAGTACTGATTTATGCTAAGTTTTTGTTATTGGTATTCTTTAGAGCTATAATGGTTGATAGTTCTAATGAAGCTTCATTAATTTATGTGAGGCTTCAATTTCACACAAATGACAAGCAATAAAATAAGACAATTCATGTTCAGCTTTCAGGTTTATTCTATTAAAAAAATGCTTAGCTTTTTTGGCAACTACCAATTCATTTTGTTAACTCAACATCATAAAGTAACTTTAATTTAGTTATATGGATAGGGTTTATCATTTTTCAAGTTGCAAAAAAATATATATATTCAAGCTAATATCAATAGCATTACTACAAGAGAAATGATATGTCTACAACATTTTTACAACAAATCCTAAGTGGCAGGTTGTTACTGGTTGTTATTGTTAAGACAAAAAAGTAATCTTAGTGTTAGTTTCAAATTTGAACCAATAACAACTAACCACCTGTGATTTGTTGTAAAAATGTTATAGACGTAGCATCTCTCTTACTACAATTGACCATTTAAATTCAGTCATACCCTCCATATCATTAAATTATTAATATTTTCTCATTTTTTTTAATTTTAAAAAAATTAAACATATAATGTTTTAATTAAATACAAATAAATAAAAATTTCCTTATAAAATCGTACCCATTTTTTTAAACATTTACACTTTCTTCAACATTTCTCATTCATTTCACATTTTCATCTCCCCACTACCGTCTACCTTAATATCACTCTTTATCTTTTCCTTTATCTTCATTTATTTTGTTTCTTCTTATTCTTATCCTCTTATTATAAATTTTTCATTATCTTTTCTATTCTATATTTCTATGCATAATTTCGCTCACAAAAAATGTTATTTCTCTCTCTCAAATTTTTGGTGGATTTTTTATTTTTCTTGCATCTCTACTTTAGGTTATCATTTTTTTTGTATTTTTAAGAACTCTACTTTGAGTTGATACAATTTAGTTTTGTGTTTTAATTTTTTTTCTTTTTTGTTCTCTTTTATTGTTAAATGTTATCCTATTACATTATATAGAATATAATATTATTCTAATACATAGAATAATTTGGATAATTTTACCATATAAGAATTTTACATAAGTTACATAGACAAAAGTAAAACAATAATATATTTATATAAATATAAATATATTTATGAGATAACCCTAAAAAAATTATCACACACAACGCGCAGGTGTGCGACTAGTTTGAATAAAAAGGAATTAACTAACCACCGCGTACCTTTTGTGCGGTGGTCACTCTACAAGTATAAGTGTTTGTAAGGTGTGGAAAGTAAGGGCTGTGATTCAAGTTTCTAGGAGGGAGTTTCACACACTTATACACTTAGATTAAGTTAGAGTTAAAAAAAAAAAAAAAAAAAAAAAAAAAAAAGAAGAAGAAGAAGAAGAAGGAATTAACTCACAAGGTATAATCCCAAAAAATTGGGATCAAACATGCACATGCTATTGTATTTTCAAAGTTGAGTATTTTATTAAGGTTGTAAATAGACAGAATTGTCTGTTTATGAATAGTTCAGGTTCAACTCATAAAAAAAACTTGTTTATGTTAACTTAAATAATAAATGAGTCAAACTCAAGATCATATTTATGGTCTGTTTGGATTGAGGGAGAGGGAGGGGGAGTAGAGTAGAGTAGAGTAGATTTAGCACAAAATTAACTTATTTTAGCCAACTCTATTCTATTCCCCTTCACTCCCCCTTCTCACACCCTCCATCCAAACAAGCCATTAAACTAGACTATTAAACAATTCAAACTCAAATATAATATTACGTCCATGAACAAACTTGAGTATAAAACTCGATAAATAAATAAATACGTATAGAGTTATATATAATTAAAATTATATTAAGTTTTATAAATAAGCTCAAAAAAGAGACCAAAATATTATTTGTAATTTATTAATAATATAAATAATCTATTTTGTAGTAAAATTCATATATAATTTTTAATAAGACAAGGCTAGTAAAACTAATTTGTATAAGTTCTTACATAAAATCATATTAAACAAACTCAAATAATATAATTTTAAATATAACCTAGCCATTAATTATTAGCATATATTATTATAGGGTAAAAATTTCCGAACGTGGTGTATAGGGGGAAGATGTAAACTATAGCTTGTGAATAAACTCAAATTCATTTGACAAAAAAATAAATCAAATTTAAACACACAATCTAGCTCACAATTATCGAGCTCAACTCATTTTGAAATAAAATCCTGTTGAGTCTGAAACCTCCCAAACCAGCTTCTTTATTTTAAGGTCTACTTTTTATATTATATATATATTTTTTTAAAGATCTACTTTACTTCTTTTTGGAAAAAAAAAGGGGTCTACTTTACTTGCTTTTTTTTTTTTTTGAAATCACTTTACTTGCTTTAAGTTGCTTAGGACTTTGTTTATTATTATTGGTTAATAGTAACTTGTCTCACTTTGTGATACTATTGGACATGTCACATTAATGTATAAAGATGCTATGATTGGTCAACGTGTTCTCAGATTAAACTTAAAAGTCTCCCAAAATGGTTAAATCTGCAACTGTTGAAGTCCTGATGCAACTATACTCCAAGCTTCTTAAGGTAAAGTGCTTTTTTTTTCCTCCTTTGTGCTAAACTACAGTTGTTTTGAGTTCATTCTCATGATCATACTCTACGGTTTCAATTTCTTTGCAGAATTGATGTAGCATCAGCAAGAACTTAAAATAATAGATTTTTAGCTTTATCTTCTTTCCTAGCAAGAATAGGAAAATAAATAAAGTATAAATATTGGTTTTTTCCTTCGCATTCTTCCTTAAATTTTACTTACTTTTACATGATATTATAAATATTGTTCTATGTCACTGCTTATGTAAACCTTTTTTTTTTTTTTTTCTTTTTTTCTTTTTTTGAGGGAGAAATGCTTTTGTAAACTTGTACTAAATCCTTCCACATATGAACCATCAAACCCATGATCCTTTTTGGAAGATGTATCATCATGAACCTTAACTTCCTCAATGGAGCTCCCAATGGCCTAAAACAGCAATATATTTCTTGTTTGATTAAAAGTTAGAGTGAACAAAGTAAGAGGATTCAATGCACCGGTTTAGGCTTTTCAGAGGGAAATTGGAAGGTCCTTGGTGGATAAATAATGGTGTAGGAGCAGCAGCAATTGGAGTTGTTTTGATTGCTACTTCGTTACTTGTTGGTCCGTCATGGGGTTGTCACATTCCAGCAATCTACAACTTTGGCGATTCAAACTCAGATACAGGCAGTGTCTCAGCAGCATTTCGTCGGCTACCCCCTCCCTATGGTGAGACTTTCTTTGGTAAACCTTCTGGTCGGTATTCTGATGGGCGTCTAATCATTGACTTTATAGGTAAGCATGCTCTTCTCAGCTATTCATTTATCCTCTACTCTAGCTAGGGAATATGGTAGTTATTTTTTTTTGGGTCTATGGAATGTGATAGAATGACGAAAAAGAATATATGTAACATTTCCTGACTAGTCTGTTGATCCATAATAGACCCAAAATTTTGGTATTAAGGCTTGGTTTTCGTTGTTGTTGTCTATGGGATGTGATAGTTTGGATGTTGCTATGATGGGATTATTTCTTGGACTCCCACCAACCATTTTCATAGAATACATTTTCTCTTTGGGCTGATCATACCTCTGGTGATGATTGTCTGTGCTAATTTTTGTACTGATATAATGTCATAACATAAACAGTGTTAATGTAAAACTTATTTGATGTTCTACATACAACCCATGTTGATGACTTTGTTTGGTTAGGATCTTGTAACCTAGTGTCATGTGGGGAGAGCCTAGGTTTGAATCTGCGGTTTCGTTGTCTTCTTAATGTGGCAAAAGAAAAAAGATGACCTTTTTTTTTCTTCTTCTTTTTTTTTCATTTTCTACAGCTGAGAAGTTGGGGCTTCCCTTCTTGAGTGCATATCTTGATTCTATAGAACCAAACTTTAGACATGGAGCAAATTTTGGTGCAAGTGGGTCTACAATCCAGCAAACTGATGCCAAATTATTTGGGGCAGGTTTTAACCCCTTATCTCTCAATATACAGCTTTTGCAGTTTGAACAATTTAAAGACCGTACCAAGGAGCCATTCAACCAAGGTTAGAAAAATCTACTGCTGATTTCTCTAGGCAAGGCAATTTTTTTTTTAAAATTTCTGCTGTCATTTACTGAGAAATGCTTTTGACCTTTTACTTTCTAGTAATGCTTGTATATGCTTTCAGCTAAAAGTTCTTGGATTAAAAATAACCTCCCAAGACCAGAGGAATTCTCAAAGGCCCTGTACACATTGGACTGTGGACAAAATGATCTTCATTTTGGACTTGTACAAACTACAGAGGAGCAAGTGCGAGCATCCATCCCCAATATAATTGATATGTTTGCTGTGGCTGTAAAGGTAACTTAAATATATTTGTTAGAATAACAGTAAGTTATTAACTTTATAAATTCACTATTTTCAGCCACTTAAGTTTTCGGAGCAAATGGTAATTTATCAAGATACCAACAAGTGGTGTGAGATTGAACCCTTTTCCACTCTACCCACCATAAAATGTTCAAAATTTCAGGTGTTATGTCTCACTCTCACCTATTGAAGGGAAGTTTGGGTCCATACATGAGGAAAAGTGTTAAAATAATGGTTATGTGATTAAATTCAGCTTTTGCACTAGCTTAAACTTTTGGAACATGGTAGTTTCAGTATCATACATGAGGAAAAGTGTTAAAATAATGGTTGTGTGATTAAATTCAGCTTTTCCACTAGCTTAAACTTTTGGAACATGGTAGTTTCAGTATTCTATTTTCAGTGCTTTCTAATGAAGACCAATGCCATTTTAGGAATAAACCAAGTAGCTTCTTGCAGCTTAACATTGCATAATCCTAGCAAGTCCCTTGAGCCATACTGTGGAAAATTGAGAATTAAACTTAAAACAGTTCAAACTTTGTTTTGACCTAAGCAATTATTATCATTATTATCATCTTCCAATTAAATTTGTGCCCATAAGAGAGAGCCTTTTCTAAATCTCTTACAAAAGTATGAGTTCTGTGCAATGACCCAATAAAACAAGGGTTGTAAATAACTTTTAAGAATGACAACAATTCTGTTACTTATCTCTCTGTAGACAGTTTTTCACCCTGAATGCTCTAGGTAAAAGGGAAATGGTAAACTCTATTCTAAAGGATGTGCTTAGGGAAATCACATGAGATGCTCCATACATCACTGGTTTTAATCTTTTTCATTGGGGAAAAAAGCATTAGTTAACCTTGAATATTAAACAAAGCTGTACACATACTTTTTCCAGATTCTAATTATATAAAATTGGCTTTATACCAAATTGGTAAAACTTCTCAACATAAAATCCTATTCACAAAGTAAAAGGCAAAGGGTGAGGTAGACATTTTCTATATCAGAATTTTCATGTGTATAATTAAAGTCCAGTACTTGTTTATTTGATGTATTTTTTTTTTTTTTGGTCTATGAAACTATTTTAGAGACTCTACCATGAAGGAGCAAGAACATTTTGGATACATAATACCGGTCCCATTGGTTGCTTGCCTTTTTTTGCTGTATGGAATCGTCCAAAACATTTTAAGTCTGATCAAAACGGCTGCATAAAGTCTTACAATCAGTTGGCTCAAGAGTTCAACAAGCAGCTTAAGGACAAAGTCTTCCAACTGAGGACCAAACTCCACCATGCAGTGCTCATCTATGTTGATATCTACACAGCTAAGTACACTCTAATCAGTGAGGCAGAGAAACAAGGTAATCATTTGAGTTTATAATCATTCTTTTTATTTTATGAAGAGGAATCCATGTCCCAAAGACCTTGGTAAACCTCGGATGTCCGACCTGACCCACAAGAATTGTGCATCAATTGAGTTCAGAACTTAAAACCTCATGGTTCTTGAGCATGTGTTCCACAATTTGAGTTACTAGATGGGTATTTCTAGTTTATAAGTTCCTTCAAAATTTATATCACAAATGAACCCATACTATTGTATTATGAAAATTCCTAATTACACTGATGTACAACTCATTTGTCTTCCATGCAATAGCAAGTTGTTTGATTCTTCTTCCATGGGGTACTAGCTAGAAAGAAGAAACATTGTTACTCTTTTGGTGTGCCTATACCGAACACCATTCTCACTCAGAGTTTCTGTATTAATTGCAGGTTTTGTTAGTCCTCTTGGGTATTGTTGTGGGCATTTAGGTGTTGCTGAATGTTGGCAAACATCAATAGTGAATGGAACTGAAGTTTTTGCGGCTTCTTGCAGTGATCCTTCAAAACACATAAGCTGGGATGGCGCACATTATACAGAAGCTGCAAACAAATGGGTAGCTAACCACATTGTGGATGGCTCACTCTCAGATCCCCCAATTCCCCTGAGAAAATCATGTCATAGTTCTCCCTAGGTGAAGTATGTCACAACCAAGTTATAGCATGTGTTAGAGCTCAAAGATGGTGTCATTTCTTTTTTCTTGGTGGGAATCAAGGGATAAGCAAAGATGAAATGGATAAGTAAGCAAAGATAAGCAAAGATGAAAGGACAAGTTCTAGTCAGGACTCAGGTAAGCAAAGATGAAATGGATAAGTAACTGCACATCAAACAAGCTTTGGAAGACCTGCAACTGCAAGTATAAAGTTACTCAAAGCTTAGAGACCCTCTTATTTTATTATTAGCCTACACTACTCCCTTTCAAACCTCTTAAGCATTAGTTACAGAAGTTGTAGTCACATTCCATGGTATGTGCAACAAGGATTGATTTTCTTACGGGGATAATGATTATCACATATTTGCTATTGTACACTCACCATGCACACTGGTGGCTCCATATAGAGTTCAGGGTGGTCACAGGACCACCCTGACTTGGAAAAAAAATAATTATTATATGTAAATTTTCAAAATTTTATGATTTTTTATCCTCAAAAAATATTTGGGACCACCCTAAATTTTTTTAGGCTCAACATAATTACACTTTGGACAAAATTTAGCAAAAGCAATCAATGTTCTTGTGACATGGGAAGTTTATGAATATTTGTGTGTGCATAACTGGTATTGAAACTTTTGCTATTACATATATTTTGATCATGTTTTCTAGTTAATTATATTATCAGGGAGAATCTTTTGCTATTATTAATTGGTGTTGTGTCCAATTATGCTGTGGACCAAATTACACTATCTTTGCTTGCCTTTGCCTGAACACTAACACAGACAATCTTTCTGATGCGGGAGATGCAAAAAGATTTTTATTTAGTATTATTTATGTTTGCAAGTCAATTGTATTTTTTATGTTTTTGTCCTAGTAGTTTATTAGGCTATTAATATTTTAATTTGGAAGCAAGGTTATTTTCGTAATAAGGCAATTAGGATTTCTTGGCCAATTAGAACTAGGGTTTAGCAATCCTTTATAAGCAACCTATTGTACTCCTTGAGGAGGTAGTTGATATTTTGATGAATGAAAAAAAATAGCCATTTGGTCTTTCTTTGGTCTGGTGCTGACTCTTAGTGGTTTCCCTGCTTGGTGCTGACTCTAAGCAAGGCTTAGGTGCTGACTTCTAGGTCATATCCCTTTTATTTTATTGTTGTTTCAGTTTTGTTCTGGTTGTCCTACGTCATATTTGGTATCAGAGCAGACTTCCGGTCCATACAACACAACCGTAGACAACCAATTAAAAGCAAAACCATCAAAAGAGCAAGCTAGCCAAATATGACAGTACCTTTCAAGTTTTTGCCCCATGAGATCTTGGACAAGCCTAAACCAGCCCCGACAATCCGTATATACCCCTCAGCCCCACATGAGTTTTTCACCCCCAAGCCAACAGAGAAACCTCAGCCTCGCGCGCCATTGGTTCTATTGCAATGCCAAACTTGCATCTATCCAATCTCATGAGGTAACCCACTGGTCTGTCTAAATTCCCCTATTTCCCTTCTTTAGCCATTTACGTAACCAAGATTTTTGTTTTAAAAGGAAAAAAAAAAACCAGCGCATTTGTCTCTCAAAATTGTACCTGACCCATTAGCCACTCAAACACAATTTTACCCGGCCCAAATAAAGAACCCGACACAGCCCATTATAAATTTAGCTCAATCCAATGGCTGGCACCCAATAAATAAAAAAAAAAAAAAAAAAAAAAGTCATCCTATTGCAAAACCCACAGCTTGATCCTTTTAACAAGCCCTAAGCCTAGCTTATACAACTCCAATTTTCCTTTAAAAGTAGAAGACCCGACACCCCCCCCCCCCCCCCCCCCCCCCACACACACACACACACATAAAAATCAGAACATCAGTTTCAACTTTCAATCTCTGTGTTTTGTGCCCCTAAGTCTGAGCTAAAAAAAAAATGACTTCCTTTCATATTGAACTTGAAAAGCAGCTTAAGGAGGCTGGGAATAGACTCCTTAATGCTCATTTCTCCATTGATGATCTCCTTACTCTTTTTGATGAAGTTGAAAATTTGTTAGCATACGTGGAGCAAGTACCATCCAAATCAATGTGAGATGCACTTTTTCCCTCAGTAAAGGCTTTGATCAATAATAAACTTTTGAGATATGCTAAAATGGATGTGAAGGTTGCAGTTATATCTTGCATTATTGAAATTACAAGAATAACAGCACCAGATGCCCCATATAAGGATGAGCAAATGAAGGAAATATTTCAATTGATTGTGGCAGCATGTGAAAATATGTCTCATGTATCTACTCGCTTATAAGAAGGTGACTTCAATTCTTGATACCATTGCAAAGGTCAAGTTATGCTTGGTGATGTTGGATCTTGAGTGTGATGCATTGGTTGTTGAGATGTTTCAAAGGTTCTTGAAGATGATTAGGTCCAACCATCCACCTGTTGTACTCTTAGCCATGGAAACAATTATGAGTCTGGTCATAAATGAAAGTGAAGACATTTCCTTGGATCTTCTTAGTTCACTTTTTGCTATTATAAGAAAGGCAAATTAGAATGTTTCACCTATTTCGTGCACATTGGGGGAGCAAATAATCACTAGGATTAATGCCCAGCTAGAAAAGATAATGGCATCCACTCAAAAACTACCCAACAAGCATGAGGGTGCACATGATGTGAAATTTGAAGTTGTTGAACGTGCTTCTGATCAACCCTCCACAGTCCTTGAGGATCTACATCTTGGTGAAGTCGAAGAGGTTAAAACCACAGTGCTTGCTATGCTTCATAAGGTTCGAGAAGAGATTATACTGATTCCACACTGATTTTGTTATTCCAAATGACTTTGATGTGGTGGAATTCAAGGTTTTTCTTTTCCCTATGCTCCCTAAGGTGATTTCAGACGAAGCAAGTGTTATTTGTCAACATCCTAATCCTTCAATCCTTTAAAACTCGAGGTCGAGTTTTCTCTAACCAGAGGAGAATGATGCAGGAGACGCAAGAAGATTTTTATTTAGTATTATTTATGTTTGCAAGTCAATTGTATTTTTTATGTTTTAGGTCCTAGTAGTTTATTAGGCTATTAATATTTTAATTTGGAAGCAATGTTATTTTTGTAATAAGGCAATTAGGGTTTTCTAGCCAATTAGAACTAGGGTTTAGCAATCCTTTATAAGCAACTTATTGTACTCCTTGAGGAGGTAGTTGATATTTTGATGAATGAAAAAAAAATGGCTGTTTGGTCTTTCTTTGGTTTGGTGCTGACTCCAGGTCTACCCTAGGTGATGACTCCTAGTGGTTTCCCCGCTTGGTGCTAACTCCAAGCAAAGCCTAGGTGCTGACTCCTAGGTCATATCTCTTTATTTTATTGTTGTTTCAATTTTGTTCTGGTTGTCCTGCATCACTTTCATATAACCAAGCTGTTTGTAGATTGGCGTCAAAATGTACTTGTTGATGCTTTATACTTGCTAATGAAGGATGGGTGTGATCAGTTTAAAATTTTAAATAGTGAGCTACAAGTTCTTAAACCCTTAAACTCTGTTGTGGGAATATCTAACTCTCAGCATGCTCTCTCTCTCTCTCATGAAAGCATACACAAGGGGGAAAAAAAACCTTGATCGGGTCATTTCATTTTTTTTAATGTATAAAAATCATATCATGTATGGATTTAAACCACCCAAAAAATTATAAAATTTTAGAACATTTTTAAATTTTTACTTAAATTAGAGAAGTATAGTAATTTATATCTTTTCCTTATCTGTTGGTAAAAAGTGTTACATACATAATGACACACCTTAACAAATACCATCAATAGATTCAATACTATCAATAAAAGTAATGAAGTTTGAAATATTTGCACATAAGTTGAAATATTTGTGAACAAGTTTAGTATGAAAAATGTTTGATATACGTTATATATGTTTAATTATAGTTCACTGTATTTTTGTCTGATATGATAAATTGGATAAATTGGATATATTATTTTTATAGGTACTTTAATAAAACACTACAAAGGATATATTATTATTTATTTATTATCATTGGATTATCACTTGAACTTAGCTGTTGACTGTTTGGCTAAACAATCACTTTTAGACAAACCCAATAACAATTATTTTACCACCACAACTTTTGCAATAACCAATGAAGTGGATCACAATTTTTTTAATTTTGGCCCCGTTTGGTATACGACTTCAAACACATGTTTTCAGTTTTTAAATAATATTGTATGCATTTCTACACACTTTTTCACCCACAAATATTTCCAAAAAAATTAAAAATTATTGTTTAAATACACGTACCAAACAGGTTATTATTGAGTTAGATAGATAATGGGAGAGGAGGTGATATAAAACACAACAAACCTTATATAATTATTTTTTTATTATCATTGGGGTATTACTTGAATTTTAAGTAGTTGACTATTAGTGATAAACAATCACTATTAAAAGAACACCCCAATAAATTTTCTTGACCAGTCCCTCTGTCATTGTACATCTAAGTTCTAGGGTCAAAAGTTACCTAATACTTAAAGTTGCCTAAGAAGAGTGGAGTCTTCGTTAATTATCTTTCACTAAGGTGAACTGGTTTTCAAGGTACACGTGATTGAGTAGGTCCTTGACAAGTTGACGATAGCTTGCATTTGCCTTCTTTCATATGTCAAATAATTGATTTAATTTATTTTTATTTTTAAAAGAAGAATTACTGATTTAAGTTATTTGAGTTAGACGTGTTAATTAAGTTGCACGCTATTTCTTTGTCATGGCTTTCATAGCTTCATCTCCAACTCCCTTGTCAAATTGCATTAAAATCCATCTGGGTGCAAAGTTTTTTTTTGTCGAATTTGGATTTCAAATCTTCCTAAACTAAAAATCAACCAATATTTTAAGTATGATGATAAAAAGTAATTATCATATAATGTAAGTTAAAATTCTATTATATTTCTTAAAAATAAATAAATAAAAAGAAGCTACATCCAAGACTTTTAGTATATATGGCTATCAAGCTCTATATACCAGCTAGTCAAGTCAGCCACAACCTATACTCTTCATTAGAAAAAAAATGATGAATCCTACTAAAGGGTCATGGAATACATTGCTGCTTCTCTCCCTTCTTGTTTGCCCAATTTGCATTTCCCTTGACACCATAACACCAGACCAACCCCTCAAGGATGGTCAACTTCTACTCTCAAACCAAAAAACCTTTGCACTTGGGTTTTTCAACCCCGACAATTCCAGTTACCGCTACGTTGGAATTTGGTATAAGCAAATTACCGAACAAACTGTTGTATGGGTTGCAAATAGAAACAATCCTCTTAATGATACCTCCGGAGTCCTCTCCATCAATGGTAAGGGAAACCTTGAACTGCACACCCAAAACCAAACCATTCCTCTTTGGTCCACCAATGTTTCTTTTTCTATCTCATCCACAAATAATTCTATGGCTAAGCTCTTAGATATAGGAAATCTTGTTTTGGTTCAACAAGACAATCAATGTGTTACAAGGCAAAGTTTTGATTATCCCACCAATACTATGCTTCCACTTTATGAAACTTGGGCTGGACTGGCGGACTGGGTTGAACCGGTTCTTAACATCTTGGAAGTCCAAAGATGATCTGGGAATTGGCAACTATTCATACCAAATGGTTCCAGTTGGGTACCCTCAAATGAGCTTATACATGGGTTAGACTCTATTATGGCGTGCTGGATCTTGGACTGGTCTAAGATGGAGTGGTGTACCCAAAATGACATCAAATTACTTCAATATTAGTTTTGTGAATAATCAAGATGAAGTCACCATTATGTACGGTACATCTTCAAAATTAGCTAGCCCCAAAGTTTTTACTAAAATGGTGGTGGATGAATCAGGAATTATGCAACGGTCCTTATGGCACGAGACTAGATGGGTCGAATATTAGTCTACCCCACAAGAGTTATGTGATAAGTATTTGAATTGCAGTCCAAATAGTTATTGTGACCCATACAAAGGGGTCAATTTTGAGTGCATGTGCTTTCCTGGGTTTGAACCCAAGTTATCTCGTGATTGGTACTTTACAGACGGGTAAAGTGGTTGTGTGAGGGAGAAGCAAGGAGTGTCCATGCGCAACAATGGAGAAGGGTTCATGAATTTGGCACATGTGAAGGTGCTAGATACTTCAATGGCACGTGTGGACATGAGTTTGAGTTTGGAAGTGTGTGAGCAAAAGTATTTGAGGACTTGTTCTTGTATGGCTTATGCAAGTGCAAATGAGAGTGAGGGAGGGATTGGTTGCTTGACATGGCAAGAGGACTTTGTGGACACAAGAACATATTCTGATGTAGGACAAGATTTATACATACATGTGGATGCGGTTGTATTAGGTACTTTTTCATCTTTTGCCTTTAAAATTTTGATAAATTTTTTTGCAAAAATACACAGTGAGTTCCCTCACCCCATTTGGTGGCTAGGTCACCGGTTTAGTGAGCTAGGTAGATGATGTCGGTAATCCGATGGTTAAAGCCAACACTCCAACGATCACCACCAATGTTCTGGTGGCTAGAGCCATCACTCTGGCAATTGGTGTTGGCGATCCGATCACTGAAGCTGCGTGCTAGAGGCTTGATAACCGAAGCCACCATTCTGGTGGCTGGAGACATTGCTCTGGCAGTAGTTGCCCCCTATCCGGTTGTTGAAGACATCGTTCAAGCTACAATTCCGATAGTCTGGTCACTAGGCCTCCTACACTAGTGGATCTGGTGGCTTAACTACTAATTTTGGTTGTTTGCTTGAAAATTTTTATTTGTCATACTAAACACCTAAAAATGATTAGTCTATTTTTAGAGTATTAGTCAAAGTTCATGTCTATTGTATTATATTAGTTTGAAACTAGCCGCGAACCCGCACATTGTGCGTGATAATTATTTTTATGGTGGTTTTATTAAAAAAAATTACAATTTAAACTAATATAATAATGAGTAATGTATTTCGTAATTATATTTTTATTTATTATAGGAACAATCATAAATGTAATATAGGAACAATCCAAAACACCAAAAAAATGTAAACTAAAAAAAAATTAATATAACTTAACAATGATTAATTGAACCAATATTAGGATAAAATTTTGTTTTTGATAATCTATTAATGTTATTTTCTTTGTAGAAATTATAATTTCACCCGCCCAAAACATATTATCAAATAAACAATTATTAGTAAAATCTAAGAATTAAATTTCTATATATGCATTGTTATAAAATAATAATAATAAAAATAAAATTGCAAAAGTTAAAATTTGTCACCTATCCAATTATTTTCGTTTGGCTAACCTTTGCTTTTCTTTAAATAAATGGCATTATAAAATACTTCTAATACAACTATTAAGAGTACTTTTTCCACCACGAAGGATTAGAAAATAAACAAAAATTAGTAAAGTCTCATAGTTTAACATCTAAATTGAGCACCATAAAAAATCATGCTATGTAACAGAACAAATACTAAATTATCCAAATCATGTTATATAATAGAATAATATTATATTTTTATATGCTATATTTAATTCTTTAGAACGCAATAGGATAACATTTAACAATCAAAGAGAAAAAAAAAATAAAACAAAAAAAATTTAAAAAATAAAAAAAATAAAATAACAACAACAACAACAACAACAACAACAATAATTTAAAAAACAAAACTAAATCGCATTAACCCAAAATAGAGTTTTAAAGAATATAAAAAATTATCAACCTAAAGTAGAGATGCAAGAAAAATAAAAAAAATCCACCAAAAAATTTTGAGAGAGAGAGAGAGAGAGAGAGAGGGAGAGAGAGGGAGGGGACCTTTTTTTTGTGAGGGAAAACTATGCATAGAATAGAAGAGATAGTGACAAATTTATAGTAAGAGGGTATGAATAAGAAGAGACAAAAATAAAGGAAGATGAAGAGAAAGAAGAAGAATGATATTAATGTAGAGGGTAGTGGGGAGATGAAAAGGTAAGGGAGGGAGAAATATTGAAGTAGTGGGGAGATGAAATGGTAAGAGAGAGAGAAAGGTTGGAGAAGTGTAAATATTAACAAAATAAATGTTAAAAACAATTATAAGAAAAATGGAAAAAAAAAAAAAAAAAAAACCTAAAGTTTGAAAAGCTTCAACATTTTGTTTTGTTTGTTTGTTTGTTTACAAACAAAACAAAACGTTGAAGCCTTTCAAGCTTTAGGGTTTTTTTTTTAAAAAAAAAAAAAAAAAAAAACTGAAAAGGCTCACACAAAACCCTAAAACTAAACTAAAAAGGTTTTGGGTTGAGCTTGATTGTGGAACTACATAAATAGAAGGTGGGCTTGATTAATTATACAGATTTATTATAGGGTGATAGTGGAAGTAAATAAATAAGTAGTGGACTAGATTTATTATAGGGTGATAGTGGAAGTAAATAAATAAGTATTGGGTCACATTTATAGGGCTGAAAATTGTAAAAACCATTTTAAAATTGTAGGAAAAATTATATTTTAAAAAAGAAAAAAAAAAAAAAGAATGACGTGGTAGCTGATGTGGCGTAACATGAGAGCAACAACATTAAACTCTATGCTTCAGCTTTTAGTAATATATAGATTTATACAAAATACTAGTTCAACATCTAATTTTCCCTATGGTACTAACCTTAGAGTTGATTTAAGTCATATTATTGAAAAATGATTTTCTCTATTTAAAATAGATCTATTTCATATTTCAAATTATATATTACAAATCTAACCGAGTATTACATTCAATATGGGAAATAATTTATATATGATTTTGTTAAATTATCTAAAAATATCAAAACTTTCATAATGCTACCTTATCTATTTCATACTAATTCAAAACTCAAACGATGTGTGAAGTCGAAATTATTTAAGAGTTGTATACCCCTAATAACACAAGATTTCTACAATTATATTCATCACTCATAGTAGGTCCCACTATGTAATACTAGTTTTATTTTATTTTTATTCAGTTACAATAATGGGAGAGAGAGAGAAATTGAACTATGATTCTACTTATATTAATAAGAAACACTCTCTTGGCGTTTGACATTGTTGTTACAAAATAGGTTTGCAATTTTTGTTTTTTCATTTCTTCTTTTAACACGTTTTCAGCCTAAAAAAAAGAGAATCACATATGGACTTGACATTTTTGTGAGAACATGTTTGTTTTTTTGTTTTGTTCTTTTGATACGTTGGACCTCAAAATGAGAATTGCATTTTCTCCTTTTTTTTAAAAAATAATAAAATCCCATATTCTCCTCAAAACCCATTGTTCCATCCCTACTCTCATTTTCCTGTAAAACTGCATCAAAAAATATTTATGTTCAATCAACTTCTAAAATTTATGATGTCATTTGAATAATTTTTTTTTTTACTCAGCTCAATATGCTAAGAAAAATGGTCTTACTCAGAAAAATAGGATGCTGGCAGTTCTGGGAGTTTCTGTTGCTGTAATGTTTCTTCTTGTAGTCTTAGTTGTGTATTGTTTTGTAATGAAGAAGAAGTATTGTTTTGTAATGAAGAAGAAGAAAGGTAAGGAAGTTTAAAGCAATTTTTTAAAACCTATTTCTATATTTCTAAGGCCAGTGAACAAATGCTCCCAAGATTACTCCAACACTATGTTTCAGAGTTATAAAGGTTAGGCAGGATATGTAAATCATGAAATAAAACTGAAAAAAAAAAATGGAATGGAACTTGATATATTTTGCAAGCGTAGAAGTTATAAAAGAAAAAATGAAAAAGAACTTGATAAATGTTGTTATTATAGTCATAATCATTTCTTTGGATCCAAAGGTGGTATACTGAAGCAGCCAAGAAAAATTTTCAAATGCTATTCTTAAACATCTTGCCTTATAGCCTATGAATAAATGCATTAGCTCATTCCATTTGCACATTCTTTTATCTACCATACGTAAATGTCAAATTCAAAAGAAAGAACACTCGAAGACGACATGATCACAAATTCCATTTGACTTCTATAGAAAACATACATGGGCATCATTGTACCCCATTTTACAAGCCTTTCTTAGGAGGGCAACCTATCCTTCACTACCAACCAAAATATGAAGGACTTGTTGGGAAAAGCTACTTTAGACCATACCAGTTTCTACCATTCATTGAGACATACATGTTTCTTATTTAATTCTACTCTGAATTGCGATTTGTCATTCACTGCCAGCCAAAGACAAAGTAATAAGGAATGCTTAGAAGCAGTTGCTTTAGACCACACCACTTTCCACCATTCAACTGTATCCACCTTGTTTCTTATTACACTTCAGGTTGAAATCCATGTGACTTTTCTATATTAGATGACAACCAGTACACTGAGTTGTCTTAGGTAATTTTAATTGATGAAAATAAGCTTGTAGGGTAGTATCTTTTGATTTGATAGGTTTCCAAGGCTATTACATTTCTTTTAGAATACTGGATACTTCTGCCAACTTAGAAATTGTAGTATCATATACCACCTTGTGGACAAAGTTCAGGATCAAAACACCTTTAAGTTGTCAATTATCCTGCTACCTTGTGGACAAAGTTGGGGATCAAAACCTTGATGAGTGTCCTAGCCAATTCCCTAACATTTAGGATTTTCTCAAGCTCCATCAGCAGGCTTGAGGAACTTTCATCACCTATAAGCACTTCCTTTTAGAAAAGTGCATTTTAACTGATAGGGTTATTTTTGACAAAAATTAATATCCCCTAACACATCACGCAAGGAAGCCAATGGTGCCTATAGGTCCGTCAGCTTTATGGAAGCAGACGGAAAGGCCCAGAGCGATGACAGTTGGAGCGATGACTCTAAAATAACAACCTAACAGGTGCTTCTGTAAACCGATGGGGAATCCTTGGACGAGGTGGAAAGGCCGACGGAGTAAGATGGCCGACGGGTCCAGCCTAGTTTAGCTTGGTCCCCACGAATATCTATACATAGAAACATCTTGTGTGACACGTAAGATAAAACCCATTACTTACCCATATTGCTCTCATATGGAAGGGTACCCTGAAATCTCAAAAACCCTAAGTGCCAAACCCTCCCAACAAGGAAAGATCCCTACTTTGGAGGGATTTTGATTCATCACTCCCCACTATATAAGCATTAGACCTTCACTTTTCTCAAGCACATAGAAAATCCCCAGCTTTTTCACTGTAGAGTTCTTAGAGATTTCTCATTCGCTAACTTGACCTTCGGAGGGTTCTTGGCTAGTACCACGCCAGTGCCTTTTGATTGGTCCATCTGTTCTTATTCCATAGGTACCCATTGGAGTAGTTTGGAGCCTACAACTCACTGACGATTTCAGCACATCATCATTAACCAAATGGGATTTCTTGTCAATGATAAGCAGATATTATAAACTACAATTTTTCCTCTGTTTCATTAATTTATTTTGGTGTGTTTCTCAGTTTTATTAAATTAGGATTTTGCATGAGAATTCCTAATTGGACAAATGTGGTTACTAGCATTATTAATTACTTATTTTATGACAAAGACGAGGCATAGCACATATTCATATAGTGCTGACTCTACTTTACCATACTTCGAAGACTCTCCAAGTAGAAAGGACCTTGATGGAACTAGAAGAAATTCAAATTTGCCATTATTTGATATAAGAACCATTATTGCAGCTACAGATAACTTTTCTATTGCTAACAAGCTTGGCCAAGGTGGTTTTGGCCCAGTTTATAAGGTAGTCTCATTGAACAAGTCCCATAATTTGCATAATCTCATTTCAAGTGTGTTTATGCATTAGAAATTCCATCATGAATGTTTACGGGTACTCATTGAGTATGAATTCATTATGTGCAATTGGGCTTCCCCAAATGATTCACCAAGTAGAGTTTCTTTTAACAATTGTGCACTATGGCAAAATAACATTTGGACTTTAATTACAATGTTTGCTACAAAATGGAATGGAAATAGCGATAAAAAGACTATCAAAATGCTCTGGACAAGGAGTAGAATAATTTAGAACAAAAGTTGCACTAATTGCTAAACTCCAACATAGAAACCTTGTGAGAATTTTAGATTGTTGCAGGACTCTTTCATTTTTGGTATGTCTTCTTTTTCTCATTCACTCATCATCACTAGAAAACGATCCTCCCATTACAAACATATCAGTTCCAAGTAGCAAGATTTTATACGTAAGTAAAAAAGCACGGATGCAGTGCAATCTAATCCAAGTTCTCATTTCTTCATTTAGATGAAACAAAAAGTCATGCTTAGATTGGAGAAAGTGATTTGAGATTATTTGCGGAATTGCTCGAGGGATCTTATATCTTCATCAAGACTCAAGATTAACAATTATCCATAGAGATTTAAAGGCCAGGAATGTTCTACTTGGCAATGCATTGAATCCAAAAATTTCAGATTTTGGTATGGCTAGAATTGTTGGAGGGGATCAAATTGAAGCTAATACAAATTGCGTTGTTTGAACATAGTAAGTATGGTAGAAAACAAAAGATATACTTTTTTAACCGATTACTTGACTGCCATTTTTACATCTAAGGAGAGTACAAACTACAGGCCTTTGTAAGAAAAAAATATTAAGGATATCTTTATAATTTGTTTTCATATTTTGTTACTTCAAATTTTACATGTATGTTAGTTCCCAAAGGGATATCTTTGATCATTTTATGTTGAGGTTCAATATCTTCCTTTTCATTGTTATATGATAGTGGTTATATGTCACCTGAGTATGCAATGCAATGACTGTTTTCAATAAAGTCTGATGTATTGCTACTAGAGATCATTATTGGCAAAAAGAATAGTACTTATCATCATGATGGTCCTTCCTCAAATTTGATTGGACATGTTAGTACATGTGCAGACAATGACTACAAAATTAAGCCTATATTGTTGAGCCTAATATGATTAATATCTTGTCTCAGGTTTGGGACTTATGGAGAGAAGACAATTCCATTAAAATAGTTGACCTGTTACTGGATTAGACATACCCTGCTAATGAAGTTTCAAGATGCATTCAAATTGGGCTTTTGTGTGTGCAAGAAACATGCAATAGACCAGCCAACCATGTCAACTGTTGTTTTCATGTTGGGCAATGACACACCTCTTCCCTCTCCAAAACAGCCTGTATTTATTTTGAAGGGTACTTACAATAGTATAGACAGATCAACTAGTGTAGCATCTAATTCTGTAAATGAAATAACACTTTCTACAGTTGCTGGTCGTTAAAACCCCAAACTATTTGTAGCAAGTGTACTAATATTCCATTTCAACATAGGATTGAGTTACTCTAATTCTACTCTACATTACAATTTTTTTTGTATGAACAAGTGAACATAATGTATATACTGTAAAATTATAATAAAGAAGAAGATAATATATTATTACACAAACTATTATTGTCCAGAACTTGTGATGAAATCACTACCATCTCCTTTAACTTTTTCTATCAAGTGGTTTCTGAAATTAGTATACAAAAAGTTAACTGGGTATATATGTTCTGTGGAGATAACTTCGTTGGTTTTCCATACAAGATGTCCAAAGTTACAAAGAGCTTTTCTTTTGTAGAGAAAGTTACTAAGTTTAACCATGGAGATTTAAAAGAGGAACTCTAAATGCATAATATTGGTATTTAATTTGGATTTCAGGGTGTTTTACTATTGATATGCTTGGGTATGGCTAATATGCAACTTAAGAGAATACTTCAAACCAAGACAATATTACCAAATAAGTTAGAACAACAGTTTATAACTTTGATGTAGATCCTCTTGTATAGCAAGGAGAAGTGTGAAGAAAGGGGTGACAAAAAGTTGTAACCATTTCCTCCTTTTTGCTTAAATTTGGCCCAATTCTACTTTTGTGCTCACTTATATTTGTGAAGGTGCCTTTTTGAGAGTTTGTCATTCTCTCCTTGAAGTCACCTGAAAAATAAAAAGAGCAAACTAGTTTTCAGAACATCAACATCATATGGAACAAATTAATGTTATATAGCAGGACAGAAGTGATGAATATAATTGTAGAAAATCTTATTATGTTAGACATCTACAAATTTTAAACAATTTCAACTTCTCAACCTTCTTCTTATAGGTTTGGGTTTTTTTTTTTTTTTTTTTTTTTTTTGGGTGAAATGGGGATAGGTTTGGAAAAAGCCATTGAGAACATTTTTATATTTTTTTGAATGGTATAATGAAACTATATATAATTATTTTGCATCATGCATAAAATCTGGACATTCTAGATGTGCAAAATATTTGAAAAGTGTTAGAAAATGTGAGACAGATAGCTATTAATCACGTAATAATAAGAAATTATTAAAAAGACTTTAAAAATCTAACTGGAAAATCATCCTATTCAAACCTTCATTTTCCTTTCTTTCTCGTACTTTAAACAAAGTTTCTTGTACTTTCAGATTTTGGTATGGCTAGAATAATTGGAGGTAACCAAATTGAAGCAAATAAAAATTGCCTCACTGGAACATAGTAAACGTGCTAGAAAGCAGAGATATATTTATACTTTCCAATCAATTACTTGCTACCAATTTTATATCTAAGAACAGTACAAGCTACAGGCCTTTGTAAGAAAAAATATAAAGGATATTTTTTGTTGATCTTTTTCATCTTATGTTACTTCAATTGCTACAAGTTCTTAAACCCTGAAATTTTGTTGTAGGCATATCAAACTCTTAGCATGCTCTCTCTCTAGCATACACACAAGGAGAGAAAAAAACTCCTTGATAGGATCACTTCAATTTTTTTATTTTTTTATTTTTATTTTTTATTTATTAAAATCATATCATGTATGGATTTAAACCGCCCAAAAAATTATAGAATTGAAGAAATTTTTTAAATTTTTACTTAAATTAGAGAAGCAAAGTAATTTATACATTTTCCTTATCTGTTGGTAAATAGTATTGCATACGTAACAGCACACCTTAACAAATACTATCAATAAAAGTAATGAAGTTTAAAATATTTGTGTACAAGTATAATATGAAAAATGTTTGATATACGTTATATATGTTTGATAATAGAAAACGTGTATTTTTCAATGTATTTTTGTTTGACATGATATATTGGATATATATATATATATATATATATATATATTTAAAGGTACTTTAATAAAACTCAACAAAGGATATATTATTATTTATTTATCATCATTGGTTTATCACTTGAATCTCAGTGGTTGACAATTCAGTTAAACAATCACTTTTTAGATGAACCTAATAACAATTATTCTACCACCACAACTTTTGCAATAACAGATGAAGTAGACTACAATTTTTTTTTTTTTTTTATTGAATTAGATAGATAATGGAGGAGGTGATATAAAACACAACAAATGATATATAATTATTTCTTTATTATCATTGAGTTATCTCTTGAACCTAGTTGATTGTTGGTGGCTCTAGAAATTTTTTTAGGGTGGTCATTAAAAAACTTAAATTAAAAAAATAAAACTTGAATATATTAACATCACCAAAAAAAAAAAAAAAAAAACAGTCGCAATTACATAAAGTTTTAAAATTTCCTTCACAAGATTTCATATTTTGAAATCTTTGTATGATATAATAGTTTTACTATCAACGTTATCAACTACTTTTTCAATATACACAATTAAGCAATTATTAAACTATTGATCTCCTTTTCAATTAACAACATATTGCCTAAATAAGTAGCAATATAAACAAAATGCATTACCTTTTTGAAAAAATGTATCACATAAATCCAAGAAATTCGATTGAAGACTAAAACAAGCATAACAGAATAGTTATTTGAAAAGTGTGCATTTTTTTAATAAAAAAATAGCGATTTTAAAATATACCATTTGAAAACACAATTTAAAAAATCACAATGAAATGTTTGATTTGGGCTTTTAGGCTAATTTGTTTATTTGAGCAATTTTTGAAACATTTTTACACTTACACACCAAAGCCTAAGTGGTAAAGTTTTTACTAGCTAATTCTAATTTGAACACGTCACTAAAATTATTTTTTTGTCCATGATTGCTATTTAAGATTTATTGCGAAAATGTTGTAAATATAGCATTTCTCGCAATTTTTTGGTTCAACATACAATGATCCAAAATTTTGGAGAAGTTGAATTTAATTTTTAATAGGCTCAAATTGTTATTTAAGGTGTTCAAGTTTTTTTAGGGTGGTCAAGTTTTTTTTTTTTTTAATTTTTTTTTAATTTTTTTTAGAGGGGTTAACAACCCAAATTAATTTAAAATTCAAATTTTTAAGGTATTTTTTTTTTTTAAATTTCCAAGTCAGGATGGTCACATTTGGCGCCTCCCTTGACTGTTAGCAATAAACAACCACTATTTAAAGAACCCAATAATTACCATTGCGCACCTTTGGTGTAGTAGTCACTTTACAATTATGAGTATTTGTGAAGTGTGGAGGCAAGAGTTAAAGTTTAAGTTTTTAGGAGGGAGTTTCACACCTACACACTTAGATTAAGTTAGTGTAGAATTTCTGGTATATAAATAAATAAATAAATATATAAACCCAATAATTTTTGTTCATTAGTCAATGTACATCCGAGTTCTAGGGTCAAAAATTGCTACCTAGACTTAAATTAAAGTTGCCAAAGAAGACCAAAGTTTTGTCAAGTATCTTTCACTGAGTAATACTATTGGCACGTAAAAATACACAATTTTGTACCATAATTTTTTATATGGCTGTCAAGCTCTGTAGTCTATACCCGCCGGTCAGCCACAAGTCCTTTTTTTGACTGAAGAAGGTAGTTCCACAAGTCCTATTACTATTATATTTGTTAAAAATAAATAAATAAAAGAAGCTACCTCCAAGACTTTCAGATTGTATGGCTATCAAGCTCGGGAATCGGGATAGGATCCCTACGGTTCAAATTTCTCCCGTTTCCTCTAATTTTTATCCGGATGCAAGACACGTGTTAGAAAAAAAATATCCAAAGGCACAAAACAAACCACCTAAGGGTCAGAACATAGCATTATTTTTCCTTCTTTCTCTCTCTTCTTTTCCCACCGTCTCTTCACCTGAGTTTACCAAGCTACTGTACAAACAAAGAAGAAGAAGCCACAGCCGTCAGTGTCACACCATCAGCTAGTTTTTCTCCATCCTTTCGCGAAACCGACGTTGCAAATCTTTTCTTCGGCCTCCGATGTGTAAAACCCAAGAAGCCGGCGTCCATCTTCAGCCTCACGGGCCTCCACGTGCGGCCTGAAGTTTTGCCCCATCGAAGATCGCCGTTGGCTGTGTTGCTCCGATTCCGAAGAACGCATGCCTTCTTCCTGCACTTTTATCTCATAAAAGGTTTGCTTTCAAAAACACAAATTGCTAATTTCCTAACCGTTGGATCATTATTTTTACACATGTCACTCATCATTTTGAAATGGGATGAAACTGGAGGTGATCCTTTATAGCAGCCAGTAAGGTCAGCCACAACTTATACTCTTCATTAGGAAAAAAATGATGAATCCTGCTAAAGGGTCATGGAATACATTGCTGCTTCTCTCCCTTCTTGTTTGCCCAATTTGCATTTCCCTTGACACCATAACACCAGACCAACCCCTCAAGGATGGTGATGGTCAACTTCTACTCTCAAACCAAAAAACCTTTGCACTTGGGTTTTTCAACCCCGGCAGTTCCAGTCACCGCTACGTTGGAATTTGGTATAACCAAATCGCCGAAAAAACCGTTGTGTGGGTTGCAAACAGAGACGCTCCTCTCAATGATAACTCCGGAGTCCTCTCCATCAACGGTAAGGGAAGCCTTGTACTCCACACCCAAAACCAAACCACTCCTATTTGGTCCACCAATGTTTCTTTTTCTGTCTCATCCACAAATAATTCTATGGCTAAGCTCTTAGATATAGGAAATCTTGTTTTGGTTCAACAAGACAGCCAACATGTTACATGGCAGAGTTTTGATTATCCCACCAATACTCTGCTTCCGTTTATGAAACTTGGGCTAGACCGGCGGACCGGGTTAAACCGGTTCCTAACATCTTGGAAGTCCAAAGATGACCTGGGAATTGGCAACTACTCATATCATTTAGTTCCAACTGGGTACCCTCAGGCATGCTTATACTTGGGTCGGACTCTATTATGGCGTGCTGGATCTTGGACTGGCCTAAGATGGAGCGGTGTACCCGAAATGACATCAAAATTATTCAATGTTAGCTTTGTGAATAATCAAGAAGAAACCACCATTATGTACAGTATATTTTCAAATTTAGTTGACCCCAAAGTTTTTCCTAAAACAATGGTCGATGAATCAGGAATTGTGCGACGGTCCTTATGGCAGGAGACTAGATGGGTCGAATATTGGTCCAGCTCCCTAGCGTTATGTGATAAGTATTTGAATTGCGGTCCAAATAGTTATTGTGACCCATACAATGAGGTCATTTTTGAGTGCAAGTGCTTTCCTGGATTTGAACCCAAGTCATCTCGTGATTGTGTGAGGGAAAAGCAAGGAGTGTCCATGTGCAACAATAGAGAAGGTTTCGTGAAGTTGGCACATATGAAGATGCCAGATACTTCAGTAGCACATGCGGACATGAGTTTGAGTATGAAAGAGTGTGAGCAAAAGTGTTTGAGGAATTGTTCTTGTATGGCTTACGCAAGTGCAAATGAGAGTGAAGGAGGGATTGGTTGCTTGACATGGCAAGGGGACTTGGTGGACGCAAGAACATATGTTGATCTAGGACAAGATTTATATATACGTGTGGATGCAATTGTATTAGGTACTCTTTCATCTTTTATCTTTAAAATTTTAGAAAAACATTTTACAAAAATACATCCCATTTGGTGGCTAGGTCACCGGTCTGGTGAGCTAGGCAAATGATGTCGGTACTTCAGTGGTTGGAGCCATCGCTTCGACGACCGGTGCCAACACTCTGGTGGCCAAAGCCATCACTCTAGCAACAATTGCTAGCAGTCTGGTCATTGAAGCAGCGTGTCAGATGTTCGATAACCAAAGCGACCATTCCAATGACCAAAGACACTGCTCTAGCGGTAGTTGCCTAATCTTGGTTGTTTGTTTGAAAAAAATTATTTGCCATACTAAACACCTAAAAATCATATTTGTTTTACTTCAAAACAAATAGAGTGTTAGTGAAGATTCATGTCTATTGTATTATTTTAGTCCAAAGTTTATACAGAATACTAATCCAACATATAATTTTCCCTATGGTATTTACTTTAAAGTTGATCAAAATATTGAAAAATGGTTTTCTCCATTTAAAACAGATCCATTTCAAATTATATAGTACAAATCTAAACGAGTATTACATTCCATATGGGAAAGAATTTATATATGGTTTTGTTAAATTATCACAAAATATCAAAATTTTCACAATGTCTACCTTATCTATTTCATAATAGTTCAAAACTCAAACAATGTGTGGAGAAGTAAAAATTATTTAAGAGCTTTATACACCTAATAACACAAGATTTCTACAATTATATTCATCACTCGTAGTTGGTCCTCCTACTACGTAATACTTGTTTTATTTGACTTTTTTTTATTGTTACAATAATGGAGAGGGAAGATTTGAATTATGATTCTACTTATATTAATAAGAAGCACTCTTGTTGTTTGACATTGTTGTTAGGTTTGCAATTTTTTTTTTTGTTTCTTCTTTTTAACATATTTTTAGCCTCAAAAAAAGAGAATCACATATGGCACTTGACATTGTTGTGAGAACATGTTTGCTTTTTTTGTTTTGTTCTTTTGAGACGTTGGACCTCAAAAAGAGAATCACATTTTCTCCTTTTTAAAAAAAATAATAAAATCACATGTTCTCCTTAAACCCATTGTTTCATCCCTACTCTCATTTTCCTGTAAAATTGCATCAATAATAACTATTTATGTTCAATCAACTTCTCAAATTTATGATGTCATTTGAATAATTTTTTTTTTTTTTTTACTCAGCTCAATATGCTAAGAAAAATGGTCTTACTCAAAAAAAGAGGATGTTGGCAATTCTGGGAGTTTCTATTGCTGTAATGTTTCTTCTTGTAGTCCCAGTTGTGTATTGTTTTGTAATGAAGAAGAAGAAAGGTAAGGAAGTTTAGAGCAATTTTTTTTTTTTTTTAAACCTATTTCTATATTTATAAGGCCAATGAACAAATGCTCCCAAGATTACTCCAACACTATGTTTCAGGATTTATAAAAGAATAGGTAGAATTCATAGATCATGAGAAAATTGAATAAAATGGGATGGAACTTGATTTATTTTTCAAGCGTAGAAGTTGATAAAAGAAAAATGAAAGAGAACTTGATATATTTTGTTATTATACTCATAATCACTTCTTTGGATCCAAAGAAGGTATATTGAAGCAGCCAAGGAAAATTTTCAAATGCTTCTTACACAAATGTCAAATTCATAAGAAAGAACACTCGAAGACAACATGATCACAAATTCCATTTGACTTCTACAGAAAACATACATGAGCACCATTGTACCCCATTTTACAAGCCTTTCTTGGGAGGGCAACTTGTCCTTCATTACCAGCCAAAATATGAAGGACTTGTTAGGAAAAGTTGCTTTAGACCATACAAGTTTCTACCATTCACTGAGACATACATGTTTCTTATTTAATTCTACTCTGAATTGCAATCCATCCTTCATTGCCAACCAAAGACAGAGTATCAAGGAATGCTTAGAAGTAGTTACATTAGACCATACCACTTTCCACCATTTAGTTGTATCCATCTTATTTCTTATTTCACTTCAAGTTGAAATCCATGTGACTTTTCCATATTTAGATGAAATCCAGTACATTGAGTTGTTTTGAGGTCTATTTGTGATCTACTTATTTTGTTGAAATTGAAATTTTTTTGTTGAAAGTACTGTAGATAAAGGTAAAAATTAGATATAATAATACAATGGGACTCATCAATAATAGCAAAAATAAGCTGAATGGTAAAATAAGTTGGCAAAAATAATCTTTGCCAAACAACACTTAGTTAATTTTAATTAATGAAAATAAGCTTGTAGGGTAGTATCTTTTGATCTGATAGGTTTCCAAGGTTACTGCATTTCTTTCAGAAAATTGGATACTTTTGCAAACTCAGAAATTGCAGTATCATACACCACCTTGTGGACAAAGTTAGGGATCAAAAAACCTTCAGGGTGTCAATTATCATGCCATATGGACAATTTTTTCACCTTTTTAACTAAAAGCTTGATGAATAGCCCATCCAATTCCCTAACATTTTAAGATTTTCTCCAACCCCATCAGCAGGTCTGAGGAACCTTCATCTCCCATAAGCACTTACCTCTTAGAAAAGTGCATTTTAACCAAATGGGATTTCCTGTCAATGATAAATAGAAAATGTAAACTTCAATTTTTCCTCTTATTTTTTACTTTTTCATTCTTTTATTTTAGTGTGTTTCTTAGTTTTATTAAACTAGGCTTTTGTGTGAGGATTCCTAATTGGACAAATATGGTTACTAGCATTATTAATTACTTGTTTTATGACAGAGAATAGGCATATCACATATTCATATAGTGCTGACTCTACTTTACCATACTTTGAAGACTCTTCAAGTAGAAGGGACCTCGATGGAGCTAGAAGAAATTCAAATTTGCCATTGTTTGATCGAAAAACCATTATTGCAGCTACAGATAACTTCTCTATTTCTAACAAGCTTGGCCAAGGTGGTTTTGGCCCAGTTTATAAGGTAGTCTCATTGAACAAATTCCATAATTTGCACACTCTCATTTTAAGTGTGTTTACGCATCATAAATTCCATCGTGAATGTTTACAGGTACTCATTAAGTACGAATTTATTGTGTGCAATTGGGCTTCCCAAAATAATTCACCAAGTTGAGTTTCTTTCAACAACTGTGCACTATGACAATGATATTTGGACTTTAATTGCAGGGTTTGCTACAAAATGGAATGGAAATAGCAGTAAAAAGACTATCAAAATGCTCTGGACAAGGAATAGAACAATTCAAAACAGAAGTTGCACTAATTGCTAAACTCCAACATAGAAACCTTGTGAGAATTTTAGGTTGTTGCATTCACAAAGAAGAGAAGATGTTGATCTATGAGTACTTGCCAAATAAAAGCTTGGACTCTTTCATTTTTGGTATGCCTTCTTTTTCACATTAACCTCTCTCATCATCACTAGAAAACGATCCTCCCATTACAAACATATCAGTTCCTAGTAGCAAGATTTTATACCTAGGTAAAAAAGCACGAATGCAATACAATCTAATCCAAGTTCTCATTTCTTTCTTCATTTAGATGAAACAAAAAGGTCATGTTTAGATTGGGGAAAGCGATTTGAGATTATTTGCGGAATTGGTCGAGGGATCTTATATCTTCATCAAGACTCAAGATTAAGAATTATCCATAGAGATTTAAAGGCCAGCAATGTTCTACTTGACAATGCATTGAATCCAAAAATTTCAGATTTTGGTATGGCTAGAATTGTTGGAGGGGACCAAATTGAAGCAAATACAAATTGCATTGTTGGAACATAGTAAGTATGGTAGAAAACAAATATATACTTTTTTAATCGATTACTTGACTACCATTTTTACATCTAAGGAGAGTCCAAACTACAAGCCTTTGTAAGAAAAAAAAATATTAAGGATATCTCTATAATTCGTTTTCATATTGTGTTACTTCAAATTTTACATGTATGTTAGTGCCCAAAGGGCTATCTTCAATCATTTTATGTTGAGGTTCAATATCTTCCTTTTCATTGTGCTATGACAGTGGTTATATGTCACCTGAGTATGCAATGCAAGGACTATTTTCAATAAAGTCTGATGTATATAGCTTTGGGGTATTGCTGCTAGAGATCATTATTGGCAAAAAGAATAGTACTTATCATCATGATGGTCCTTCCTCAAATTTGATTGGACATGTAAGTACACTTGCAAACAATGACTACAAAATTAAGTCTATATTGTTGAGCCTAATATGTTTAATATCTTGTCTCAGGTTTGGGACCTATGGAGAGAAGACAATTCCATGAAAATGGTCGACCCATTACTAGATGAGGCATACCCTACTAATGAAGTTTCAAGATGCATTCAAATTGGGCTTTTGTGTGTGCAAGAACATGCAATAGACCGGCCAACCATGTCAACTGTTGTTTTCATGTTGGGTAATGACACACATCTTCCTTCTCCAAAACAACCTGCATTTATTTTGAAGAGTACTTACAATAGTACAGACAGATCAACTAGTTCAACATCTAATTCAGTAAATGAAATAACACTTTCTACAATTGACGGTCGTTAAAACCCCAAACTATTTGTAGCAAGTATACTAATATTCCATTACAACATAGGATTGAGTTACTCTAAGTCTACTCTAAATTACAGTTTTTTTTTTTTTTTTTTTTTTTTTGGTATGAACAATTGAACATAATGTATGCACTTAAAAATTATTACCCAAAAAAAAAATATATATATATATATATATATATAATGTATAATATTACAGAAACTGTTTTTTTTTTTTTTTTTTTTTCCAGAACTTGTGATGAAATCACTACCATCTCCTTTAGCTTTTTCTTTCAAGTGGTTTCTGAAATTAATATACAAAAAGTTAATTGCGTATATATGTTCTGTGGAGATAACTTCATTGGTTTTCAGAACAAGATGTCCAAAGTTACAAAGATCTTTTCTTTTGGTGTGAAATTTACTAAGTTTAACCATGAAGATTTAAAAGAGGAACACTAAATGCATAATACTGGAATTTAATTTGGATTTCAGGGTGTTTTACTATTGATATGCTTGGGTATGGCTAATATGTAACTTAAGAGAACACTTCAAACCAAGACAATATTACCAAATAAGTTAGAACAACAGTTTATAACTTTGATGGTAGATCCTCTTGTATAGCAAGGAGAAATGCAAAGAAATGGCTGACAAAAAGTTATAACCATTTCCTCATTTTTGCTTAAATTTGGCCCAATTCTACTTTTGTGGTCACTTATATTTGTGAAGGTGAGTGTGTGTCATTCTCTACTTGAAGTCACTTGAAAAAATAAAAAAAGCAAACTAGTTTTCACAACATCAACATCGTATGGAACAAATTAATGTTATATAGCAAGACAAAAGTTATGAATATAATTGTAGAAAATCTTATTATGTTAGACATCTACAAATTTTAAACAATTTCAACTTGTCAACTTGCTGCAAATAGGTTTGCATTTTTTTTTTTTTTTTGGGTGAAATGGGGATAGGTTTGGAAAAATTTTAAGAAACAGAGAAGATAGCCATTGAGAACATTTTTATATTTTTTTGGATGGTATAATGAAACTATATATAATTACTTTGCATCATGCATAAAATTTGGACGTTCTAGATGTGCAAAATATTCTAAAAGTGTTAGAAAATGTGAGACGGATAGCTATTATATCACGTTATAATAAGAAATTATTAAAAAGACTTTAAAAACCTAATTGGAAAATCATCCTATTCAAACCTTTATTTTCCTTTCTTTCTCATACTTTAAACAGAGTTTCCTGTACTTTCAGATTTTTTGGTACGGCTAGAATCATTGAAGGTGACTAAATTGAAGCAAATACAAAATTGTCTCATTAGAACATAGTAATTGTGCTAAAAAACAGAGATATATTTATACTTTCCAATCAATTACTTGCCACCAATTTTATATCTAAGAACAGTACAAGCTACAAGCCTTTGTAAGAAAAAATGTAAAGGATATTTTTTGTTGATCTTTTTCATCTTATGTTATTTCAATTGCTACAAGTTCTTAAACCCTTAAACTCTGTTGTAGGCATGTCAAACTCTCAGTATGCTCTCTCTCTAGCATACACACAAGGAGGAAAAAAAAAAAAAAAACTCCTTGATAGGGTCACTTCATTTTATTTTATTTTTTTTATTTATAAAAATCATATCATGTATGGATTTAAACCACCCAAAAAATTATAGAGTTGAAGAAATTTTATAAATTTTTACTTAATTTAGAGAAGTAAAGTAATTTATATCTTTTCCTTATCTGTTGGTAAATAGTATTACACACATAACAACACACCTTAACAAATACTATCAAAAAGTCTCTATCAAAAAAAAAAAAAAAAACTATAAAAGGGTAGTGAAGTTTGAAATATTTGTGTACAAGTATAATATGAAAAATGTTTGATATACGTTATATACGTTTAATTCTAGAAAATATGTATTTTTGTTTGACATGATAAATTGGATATATATATATATATATATATATATATATCAACAAAGGATATATATTATTATTTATTTATTATTGGCTTATCACTTGAACCTTAGTGGTTGACTATTCAATTAAACAATCACTTTTTAGATGTACCTAATTTGTATCTATACATACCTAAAAGCTAAGGCATAACATTTATTGTCAAGACTACAACTTTACTTAATATTTTTTTATTGGATGTAAATTTTGACAAATCCACCATTAGATTAGAGTATCTTCTCAAATCCTCCATACTCGCAAAATTTCAAAAAAATCAAATATCAAAAGCAATGTCATCACTTAAATCTTTAAATTTCGAATTTTTGTTGTCTAAAATTATACATAAAAAATAAGTTTATAGATTAAATAGTAAATAATTTTTAATTGACATGTGTTTTAAGAACATAAAGAACATACAATTTAACATTTAAATTTTCAAAATATGTAACCATATTAATTTGTTTAGTGAGAGTTGTAGCCTTAGGCTATAGCTTAGTTTGTAGTCAAATTTTTCTTTAAACTTTGATCCCTTTAACAATATATTAGATCTTTACAAACAAAAAGAAAAAGCCTAAGAAAATTTTTATGGAACTAAAATTTTGAAAAAGATGTAATTTACAGCATTAATAATAAGATTATCATACAAAGATTTCAAAATAAGAAAATTCAAAAAAAAAAAAAAAAAATTGTAAGACTTTATGTCTTTGTGTGCATTTGTTTTTTTTTTTTTTTTTTTTTTTTTTAATGGTCAATATGAAGTTCTATTTTTATTAAATTTTATATAATTTAAGTTTTTTAATGACCACTTTTTAAAATATTGCTAGAGCCACCACTAACAATACACACAGCCACATGAATTAAAATCGTATTTTGAAAACACAACTTTAAAAGGACTGTTTACAGAATGTGCAATAGTGAGTGTATAACAAAATTTTCTCTTTTTACAATATACAATTGAACAAGAAGCTAAGCCCATTTATCTTTTTTCTAGCAATTTGAATAAAAATGAATTAACTAACCACCGCGCACTCTTAGCGCGATGATCATTCTACAAGTGTAAGTGTTTGTAAAGTGTGGGAGATAAGTATCAAGATTCAAATCTCTAAGAAGGAGCTTCACACACATATATACTTAAGATTAGGTTAGAGTTTTTTTATTTTATTTTAAGAAAAAAGGAATTAACTCACCAAGTATAATCCCAAAAAATTGGGATCAAACATGCACATGCTATTGTATTTTTGAAGTTGATTATTTTATTGAGGTTGTAAATAGACAGAGTTGACTGTTTATAAATAGTTCAGGTTCAACTCGTACAAAAACTTGTTTATGTTGACTTAAATAATAAATGAGTCAAACTCAAGATCATATTTAAGCTAGACTATTAAACAATTCAAACTCAAATATAATATTACGTCCATGAACAAACTTGAGTATAAAACTCGATAAATAAATAAATACGTATAGAGTTATATATAAAAGTAAAATTATATTAAGTTTTATAAATAAGCTTAGAAAAGAGACCAAAATATTATTTGTAATTTATTAATAATATAAATAATCCATTTTGTAGTAAAATTCATATATAATTTTTAATAAGACAAGGCTAGTAAAACTAATTTGTATAAGTTCTTACATAAAATCATATTTAACAAACTCAAATAATATAATTTTAAATATAATCTAGTTATTAATTATTAGCATATATTATTATAGGGTAAAAAATTCCGAACGTGGTGTATAGTGTGTATTCACTATAAAGGGGGAAGATGTAAACTAATCTAGTAGCTTGTGAATAAACTCAAATTCATTTGACAAGAAAATAAACCAAATTTAAACACGCAATCTAGCTCAAAATTGACGAGTTCAACTCATTTTGAAATAAAATTAATTGAACCATTCATGAACACGCACACAAGTCAAGTATTAAAAGCGTGTGTTTGTGGTGCATATGATATTAGTGGGAATCACTGGGTTGTTGAATATCACCTGATATTATACAAGTTTACACAAAAAATAATTTATTATACAGGGGTAGCCAATATAGATCATTGATCAATTCATCTCCAAAAATAAGTTTCTAATAGTAGAAACTTCTAACCCACCCTCCTGAATCTAAGCCAACCATAACCTGATCAACTTTGATGCTGAAGTACTTCCGATCTTCATCTCTCACCGCCACAGGTCTGCACGAAGTGAAAGCACCCACAGCCATTTTATGGTAGTAGAACTTTGGCATCGCAAAACTCGCCTCATGTCGAGGGCCTATAAATTGGAGGATACGGCTGTACAAACATTTTCTTCCTCAATAATCAAATCATTACCTATCTCTTGCCAGATGGTTCATCAATATCCATGAATTCACCAGTTACCCTGCACATGTGAATGAATGATGCATCTTTTAACAAATTTTTCATTAACATGCCCAAATTTAGATCCTTATGACTATGAGAGGGAGAGAATTGTAGAGCACTATATAACAAGAAAACATTAGATGAGTGAACTGAGGAATGTGGCAACTATGATTATGCATGACAACTTGCACTAGTTTGTATCTCTTGCTCTATTCTTTTTTCTCAGTCAAAATGACAAGAAAATTTGCTGTATGATTTCCTAAACATAATTGATGGACTCCTCTTAGAGAGCAGATACCAGTTGCTTCCTTTTTTTTCCCCTCCTTTTCTGAGAAAGAATTGAACAATCTTTGACCATCTTCAAAGAGCAAGTTCAACTAATTTACAATTGAAGACATTTTTTCCTCCAAAAATATTTCACTGAGAGCAGCTATTCTTTGCAATTACTCTCTTCTCTAATCCTTGCTCTTTCAAATAAAAACACAAATATCTTGTTACATGGGAAAATAATTAGTCCCAAGGTCAAGCAGAAGCTACTAGTGAAATTTATAAAAGTAAATTGTGACTACATATTCCCTAATTTGCTATAAGAATTTAGTAGCCAGTAAAAAGTCAATTCTTTTGATCCACAAGACTCTAATGTCGAAGCATAAAAGCATACCTATTGTACAACAAGAAGGCATCGCCTATGGTTCCAGCAACCTTATTCCGAACCTTCCGAACACAAACCTGCAATTACAACTTAGGAAGTTTACAAATATATTCACTTGTGTAATAACAGTGACGAAGACAAAAAGAATACTCACTTGTACTTGATCAACTGGCCCGACTGCTGGATCCCGATTACGATGAATAACAATCCCATTGTCACATTTGTTTATAAAGTGCGCACTTCCACTAATATCATACATATTAGGAGGACCGCCAACCCAATGGTGCAACTGTAAAATAAGGGAAGAATTTAGAAAGTAAGAGAATCTGGAACAAACCAGAGGTCATGGTAAGCCAACCTGTCTAGGATGTGCCACAAACCAAACATGACAAGAGTGATGTTGAGCAAAACGCTTGACTTTGGTAAGCATCTGACTCACATACTCCGTCTCAGTCCTGTCACAAATAAAACGATTATGCGCTGGTAATGAACTGTAAATTATGGCACGCAACATAATACAAATGTTCAGAGCAGAATAGCAAGTGAGAAGAGATATCACTATAAAACTGAAGTTCACTAGAAAAACTTTTGAAGGACACTGTTCTTGTTATCCAAAACACTGCTTAGTGGCTAAGAACAAAAAAAGAAGAAGTAAACAACACAACTGCTATCAAGAACAGCAACAAGGCCAGAAAGAGGAGACCTACGGTTCTGAAAAAGTTAAAAAACATTTGGCTAGTTACAAGAAAGATGAGAACCTGGGATAAAACTGGAAGTCCAAGCATAAGGGGAGATGATTTCATCGAGTAAAAGGGTCACAATGAGACCTGTAAGCAATTTCAGGTATCTTCTATAGGGCCATGATCACTAGTTTCTTCCCATGACAAACTAAAAATCTTAGCTGTCATGTTTCCATACAAAAAGTGAAGTCCAAAGAAATAAAGGCTTCAGCTCCACCTGAATTCTGGAGGATGAAAGCCACAAATTGATTTGGACTTGGCTCAAATGAGATGATCTGATGATCTGAGTAAAGAGCTCTCAGGCTCAGCTCATGGAAAATAGGGACTTGAAGATTGTCAGGTTCCTATTTTGGAGTAGGGCTCTAAAAAGATGATTTGTTCAAGATTTGCATGATTGCGGCTTGGATGGCTCATGAACTGCACCTGCTCAGGTTGATAATGGAGATTGAATGGTTAACTCTTTACAACACGAGTCAGATAACTTAAAGCTGAGGTTCGAAGTCACACCTGACTACAATTTTTTTTTACCAACAAGTAATCTTTTTCGTTATCTGCCTAAAAATATATTAAGGCATAAAGCTGACAAAATGTAATAAGAAGTCTTCAGCATCTGGCACTAGATATTAGAGAAGTTCAATCTTTATCACCTTTTATGTATCTTATGACAAATAAACCATCTTTTCTACTGAAAGCACACAAAAGATGCACAATGGAAGGCAATGAGTCGCAGACCCCTCATGTAGTCTATCAAATTAGTATGGACTCGAGAGTCTATGAATAGTATTTGGTGCTTAGTATCTATGGCGATATGTGTTGTTCAGAATTAGGGCTGAAACTGAAGTCCTCTTTCAGATTTGGTTATTGACAAATGACTCAAACTGAAGTCCTCTTTCAGATTCTTTCATATGTGCAGGCCCAAACTCAACTTTTGTATCATGAGCATATAACATTATGGCTCCGTTTATTTCTACAAAAAATGTTTTCAAGAAAATTACTTTTTTTTTTTTTTTTGTCTTAGACCCAGTGTATCCCCAAAGCTTTCAACCAAGAGACTAATTACTGTCGCAACGGGTGGGTAGAGGTAAATCGCTGGCTCAGGGAGTTTTTCCAAAGTGCTAGGGCTCGAACTCGGTCTCTTTCACCTCCACTCAAGATAGCCACTTCGGGACTGAGTGCCCAACCACTCAGCCAATCCCATTGGGTTTGAAAATTACTTATTTTCTAGAAAACTGAATCATTTCCTGTGTTTGGTTGTGGCTTTCAATGCTGAAAGTAAGTCAATTTTTTTTTTTTTTTTTGGCCTCACACAGAAAATCATTATATTTATTGTAATTCCAAAAAATTTTATGAACAAAAACTTCATTTCCACCCTATTAGATTTGCTTGATCATTGTACTCTTCGACTTTAAGCTTGATGTACCCATAGTATACACCATGTACTTGGGATATACTTTTTGAATAATAAATTTTGTTACTTATTAAAAATTAATTATATAAACAAAAAACTTTCATTTACTAAAATAGAACCCAAATGGGATTCTTTTCTTCTTCTATTTTTTAGGCCATTTGAGAGACATAAATGGGAAAACAAAGCCCAAATTCAGAATCTAAGCAAAAAATTAAGTGAGGAAGCAACAGATTTAAGCAAAAAAAGGTATTTTGGAGAATTCAATGCTCGGTCAACATCGGTCCACAACCTGTGGAGAAAGAGAGGGTGAAGAGAAAAGTTACTATTGTAATTTTGTTTGTTTGTGTGTGTGTTTGGTGTTTATTAGTGATGGTCTATTGAGTATGTAACATTTTGGAAAACGCTCTTCGGTGAATTGGCTAGTTTTCCATTGACCATAGAAAGCGTTTTCCTTTAAATTGGCCAGTTTTCCATTGCCCATAGAAAGCGTTTTCCATTAACTTGTGTTGTCCCTTGTACCAAAGTTTTCCAGAAAACCTAAGAAGCACGTACATGGACACAACACAAGACAGGTTAACTCATAAAATAAAACACAGCAGATTTAGGACACAACACTTGATAAATAAATATTTCTATGTATATTTTATATATCTTTACATATTTTGGGTTTATTTTAGTTTTAAAAATATGTAATAGTCATTAAAATATTTGAAAACGTTATCTAAAATTAACTGAAAAGCAATAATAGATAGCAAAGAAGTACATTAATACCCATGTTTAGAGTACAATTCGAGTAAAAATTAAACTATAATAAACATCAAAACTAGTGTTTAACTCTAGTATTATAATAACTGAGTCATAATAATTAAAAATATAACTTTTCTTTTAAAGGAAGAGTAATTCTTTTTTGTCGGTGCATAAAAAATAGGGGTTAGCTAAGTTACGCCAGCCCTTGGGCAAGGCACTCGGGTTACAGTCCATCTTTTTGGAATGGAGCCAACCCTTTTGGATGCCCACCAACGGACTCCTGCTGGCAACGGGACTCGAATCTAGATGGGTTAGACGAAGTGTCTGAACCTTACCAGCTGAGCCAAGCCTCCGTTGGTGGAAGAGTAATTAATTAGAATGAAGGATCGCTCAATTGTGAGCGCCCATAGAGAATAACAAATGGAGACTCATGAGGTCAAAAATTCAACTACGGAACTACACGGCACCACCCAATCGAAGTACAAGATTCAAATAAAGATCTCAAAAACCTATTCTTAATATCTTGCATAAATTATTACTAAAAACATTTAAGTGTTTAACACTATTCACACAATTTGACATTTCATGATTAAAAGTTAAAACCATAAGCAAAAAATGTATACACTGTTCACAATTAAAAATTCAGCCCCCCAAAAAAAAAACCATGAGTAAATAAAAATAAATAAATAAATGTAAAACCAGAGTAGAAGCCCCATCAACTTTGTTAGAATTATGTAGTTAAATGATTAATTTTCTATATCCCATAGCTTAAGGTTTTGGAACAATCGGTAATTTAACATGGTATCAGAACATCCAACCCACTGCCGTTAATACTCCGACCACCACCCACAGTTATCACCACCGTCGGCCACCATAATAGTCGACCTATAGCCCACCCTAGCCCACTTGCCAACCATTGCAATGCTGCTTCTGTGCCCTAGCGCCGCCGCTAGAGTTTTTGAAACAAGGTTTCGGCCATGGATTGATTTGGTTTGATTTTATTATTTTTCTTCCCTACATTCTGATTCTCTGTTTAGGTAGTCTTGGGTTGATTTGTTGGACTCGAATTTTGTTGGTTGATGTTTAGTGGTGGATTGGACATGTTACTGTTGGTATGGATTGATTGCTGCCTTGATTGGAATTGTGTGTTGCTATTGGATTTGCTGACTGGTTGTAGCATAAATGTAAAACCAGAGTAGAAGCCCCATCAACTTTGTTAGAATTATGTAGTTAAATGATTAAATTTTCTATATCCCATAGCTTAAACTTTTGGAATAATCGGTAATTTAACATTATATCAGAACATCCAACCCACTGCCGTTAACACTCCGACCACCACCCACAGTTATCACCACCGTCGGCCACCATAATAGTCGACCTATAGCTCTGATGACCCTAAACTAGCTCTGACAACTTCGATTTAGTGGCCGGAGGAGTTACCCAGCGCTGGTGATCTCTCTTGGGTCTCGCGACACCAGATCAACGTCGCTTGACCGTGAAAGAGGCACGGTTTTACTCGTCCTCCTCCGACGACCCACCCTAGCCCACTCGCCAACCATCGCGATGCTGCTTTTGTGCCCTAGTGCCGCCGCTAGAGTTTTCGAAATAGGGTTTCGGCCATGGATTGATTTGGTTTAATTTTATTATTTTTCTTCTCTACATTCTGATTCTCTGTTTAGGGAGTCTTGGGTTGATTTGTTGGACTCGAATTTTGTTGGTTGATGTTTAGTGGTGGATTGGACATGTTACTGTTGGTATGGATTGATTGCTGCCTTGATTGGAATTGTGTGTTGCTATTGGATTTGCTGACTGGTTGTAGCATAATGGTGTTGAGTTTGTCAGTGTGGTTCTTTCTTTCTTTTTTCCCAGGCTCACTAGCATATTTATTTAGTGTTAGTTTGTTCTTCAAATTGCTATTATGGAGACCAAAGATAGTGTTCAGCCCCCTAATTATTTCTTATTTTCTGATATGTTATCTATTACTTCCATTTGTCTTAATGGAAGTAATTATGCTCAGTGGGCCTAGGCAGTTGAAGTGTTTCTTGGTAGAAAGAAGTTTGATTACATGATTAGTGAATCCCTTGTATCTATGGACTCTAAATTTGCTGATTGGAGAGCTGAAGATGCACAAATTAGGAGTTGCTTGTGGAATAGCATGGAGTCTAAGATCAGCAGTAGTTTGGTTTTCTTACCAACTACTAAACTTGTTTGGGAACTGGCCAAGGAACTTTACTCTGGTGTCAACAATTTGAAGCGGATTTATGATCTTCATCAAAATTATTTCTCCTTGAGTTTGAGTGATTTGTCTTTGGACGACTATTATAACAAGTTTAAGGGTGTATGTGAAGAACTCAATATTTATCAACACATCTCCTCTGAAGTTAAAACAATGAAGAAACAACGAGATTCTATGCATGTTGCTCGCTTCCTCCCTAGATTACCTAAAAGTTCGAATCTGGTGAAGTCCCAAATTTTAGCTAGTCCAGACCTCCCTTCATTGAGTGAAGTTTTTGGTTGACTTAGACAGGCCACATTATTTGAGTCTAGTATTGCCCCTTCCCCTAGCATTGATGCATTACCTTTTGGTGATAAATCTGCATTTGCCACTTATATGGGGAGTAATAGAGGTGGTCGTGGAGGTCGAGGTCGTGGGGGCCGAGGCCGTGGAGGTCGTGACCAAGGGGGCCGTGGTAGTGAACAAGGGGGTCATGGTAGAGGACGTGGGCTTCGTAAGTGCACTTATTGTCATGGTGAGAATCATATAGTTGAATTTTGTTGGGAGTTGTATGCAAAACCCTCGGCTCACCAAGCTAGTTTTCAGGTTGAAGAACCGCCTTCACAGTCACTTCCACCAACATCCAGAGTAGTCTCTATGCTAGAGGAAGAGTACAATCACCTCGTCTTTGCAATCTAACTCCGTTGGGTCTGGTTCTACTGCTACTTTGGCTCACCACGGTACTTCTACTGCTTGTCTTGCCACTCAGGACCCTTGGGTCATTGACTCAGGTGCTACTAATAATATGACAGGTACCTCAGGCTTACTCTCCGACCTTGAGCACTCTAGTAATCTTCCCAATGCTACATTGGCAGATGGCTCAGCCACCATAGTTTCTGGTTTGGGCATAGCTATTCTCAGTCCTAATCTCTCTCTCTTTTGTCTTATATATTCTTGATTTTCTTTTTAATCTTTTGTCCATTAGTAAGCTTACTAAACTTTTAAATTGTGCTATCATTTTTTTATCCACTCATTGTATCTTTTAGGATCTCAAGACGGGGAAGATTATTGGTGGAGGTCATGAAGCTGGTGGAATTTATTACCTTGATTGGCATGGTTCTTCCAGTTCAGTGGCTTCTCATTTGTCTATCTCGCCTCTTTAGCATCATTGTTGCCTTGGCCATCCCTCTCTCTAGAATTTGAAGTCATTAGTCCCATCGTGTCGTCAAATTGAATCCTTACAATGTGAAGCATGTCAATTAGGTAAACACCATAGGGTTCCAATAAACACCATCATTAGTCCCATCATGTTAGTAGTCCTTTTCATTTAGTTCAATCTGATATTTGGGTTCCAATAAACACTCCCTCATTGTTGGGATTTAGATATTTGATTTTTTTTTTTTTTTTTTTTTTTGAGAAATAATTACATCATACTGCTAACCTCGCAGTTCGAACTCTTTCCTCCTTAGATCCCAAACACTTCGAGCATGGGGAGGTGCCAATTCAGAGCGAGAGATCCTAAGTTCGATCCCTGTCTCCTCCACTCTAGCTCTCATTTAAATTCTCACATGTCAGGTTTCGCCTATTAAAAATGTAGTTTCGGCCCACACATGAGGGAGAGTGTTAGAAGTTAATAGTTAAATGATTAAATTTATCATATCCCAATAGTTTAAACTTTTGGGACAATCAGTAATTTAACAAAGATGATATAGTCATGTGCAATTCTCATAAAAGTCACAATTAGCATATGATTCTAGTTGAAAGTTCTACAAGGATTGGGAAGGTAAAAAACATACACTGAATCGGTAAATTTCCACCCCATAATTTACTTAAAACATCTGGCCCAAAAGCTGATGGCAAGAGAAGGATTTAAAGGTATTGAAAAGACTCACTGGCTTACAGGACGCTGATGATCAAGCTCGTTGTAAGGATCAATTACAAGTCCACGCACCCCATGCCTCAAAACTGCTGCTTTTGCAAGATCAAGAACCCATTTAATACTTGGAAGGGAATCATCCTCACACCTATAGAGCTCACAAAGAAAACCAACACAAAAATCCCATAAGCAATAAAATAACAGCATATGATTCACCTAAAGGCAAGCCATATGATGAAACATCAGCATACAAAAGCATCAAACATCAAAGGTTTTGCTCAAGGACTTTTTAAGTATTCAATATGATTACACTTACAATATTCGCTGCGTTGTGTGATCATTCGATTATGCATGTTTATCAACATGCAAATGAAGATCTGTAAGACGTTCTTTTAAGTGATTCAGAGACTGATTAAGAATGTTTTATAATTTGTAGCACCAAGATGGTCATGCAGAGAATCCTCAAAAGACCAACCCAGTCAAAAGTAGCAAGTCATGTTTTTTAATCTCTGTTTTTTCTCCCTTGCCAAGTCATTCTGTCGGCCAATCTCCATTTCATTTTGATAAGAAAACATTTTTCTTGGTTTAGAGACGCATTTAATTTTGAAACACCATATATCATGGTTGTTAGTATAACCTTTCCATGCAAAATCAGCTTTCAAGCGGACAGATCACCTTCATATCAATACTGTAATGCCGAACTGATAATGACTCTTTGGAAGGGCATGTCTTGCTAATCTATGACTGTGAAAATGAGGCCAAGCACAGTAGAAATATTGACGCAATCAAGTCTAGACTAAAACAGGTTGAAGTGCAGTCTCCCACTGCATAATTAATCATAATAACATATAATTACGGGTTACCTTCCCCTACAGCCTTAACAATGGTCTTGAACACTTTAGTTACCTTATGAGATGAAATGTATCACTCAACCATTTCTTCCCTTGCTGCAACTCCTCCACAGTCATACGCTCAGCAGATCCACCATAACTATGGTTAGCCAAAAGAGCAAGTAAACAAAGTCATCAATCATAACATGCCAAATAAATATATATGACTAAAAATACTCAAATATTGATAAACTAGTCATTTCCAACAATCATTTGGTCTATAAATAACCTCATAGGTTTCATGGTCTGAGATTTCCATATAAAGATTATCATTTTCATCCTTAGTTATCTTGAAAATTAACTTCAATATTCATAGTAGATTAAGGATCCGCTTGGTTGAGAGACGGAAAAGTGAGAGGATAGAAAATGGGGAGAGGATAAAAAAGTGGGAGGATAGAAGAGATTTTAGTTTCCCTCGTTTGTGCTTGGTTGGAAGGGTGGAAAAGTGGAGGGATAGAAAACCTTTTTGTTTAGTTGAGAAGATAAATGGGAGGATAGAAAATAGAGTTTGTGTATAAATTTACACATATGTCCTTATTAAAAATGATACCCAATTAAAAAACAAAGGCAAACAACCAACCAAAAAAAAAAAAAATCGCCCAAGTTTATTAAAAAATAAAATTCATGCCTAGTAAAAAAAAAGATAAAAAAAAGAATGTCAAAAAAAGGGGGCAGTGTATGGTGTACGTGTATCACGCTAATTCATCCGGTTAAAAAAAAAAAAAAGGGAGGCAGGCAACACATTTACACCCAGTTAGCCAAAAAATTAAAAATGAAATGTAGGCAATTTTGCCAAAATATTTTTGGACACTTTTCTCTCCTATTTTCTCCCCAATTTAGGAAGAATGTGTTTTGGTGGGGTAGGAGAGAAAACTTGTGGGCCCCACCAAAATCTCTCCCCTTCTCCACCCTCAACCAAATAACCACAAACACTATTTTCTCCCCACTTTTCTCTCCTTCATTTTCCATCGTCCCTATCATCACTCCAACCAAACGAAGCCTAAATATTTATTGTCAAGAGATGCAAGATGTAAAACACAAGCCAGTTAGTCAGTTTTACTAACAGAGACCTAAGTCAGTAAGTCTAAAGAACATATGAGCATGGACTGTTACATATCATTGACATTGAGCCTCCACTACAACCAAGAGAAAGACAAAAAAGCAAGAGTAAATTACGTTTTAAGCCCCATAATTTAGATGTGATTTCAAATTAAACCCACTTTCAAAAGTTTCAAATGAAGACCCACACTTTCAAAAATGTTTCAATTCAAATCAAAAACCCATCACATGTTAAGCCATTAATGGGAAATACTTAAACAAAATGACACCATGTGACTTGAAGTGAAATATTATTCATACATAATAGGCATATGTGTTGAAATAACCATATGGCATAATTTTGTTTTAGTACTTTCCATTAATGACTTCGGCCTATAAGATTCCCACATACTTCCTGTGAATCCCACACCCTTGACCGACTGCAAGAGCCACACAGAAAAAAGGAAAATGTTCTTGTTCTTTTTTGCTTATCTTGATTGGGAAGGTGATAGGTTCACAGGCAATATATATATATATATATATATATATTTTTAATGGGAATCTTACTAGTATTAGTACAGAAATTGATTTTAAAAGGTTTTTCCTAATAGAGAAATACAGAATGCTTTTAACTCAAACTCACCTTGCATCAAAGAAAGGCTTCTTTATGTGTTTCTCCAAAAGTTTCCTTGCATGCTCCCGAACCTATAGATCAGAAAATAGAGATGGTTTGAGATTAAGGATAGAAAGATTACCAAAGTGCAACAGTGGGACATGTACAACAGTTAAATGTATAAAAATTAGTTAATTAATTAATGCCTCAATAGTTTATTTACGTGGCCATCTCAAAGGAAAACCACAGGGTCACAACTAAAAAAAAGGTTTTGTTTTCTGAGTATCATATTTCCATAGTACTGCTCCCAGAGATTGAGGCATAGCCAAGAAGCTCTGACACAGGAAATAGGAGCAGTAGAAAGACAGTCACTGAGTCACCATGATCCAGATTTACTTAGTAGAATCTTTATTTCTTCAAGTATGTATGATTCTTGCACATTCAACATATTTAGAACTATAGAATAGCATAACAGATGAGCTTGAATAAGTGAATGTCATAATGCATTATGTGTTTATGATACCACAAAGAAGGGGACGGGGGGAGACAGCACAAATTGATCACAAACAATGTCTATGCCAATGGTACCTTCAATAAAAAATCATGCATCAATCAGCATCTCAAGACATTTCAGGCATTTGGACGACATCTCCCTTAAGAAAAAACTTTAATTAATGCCAACCAAAAAAAAAAAAAAAAAAAAAAAAAAAAAAGAAAAGAAAAAAGGAGGGGACAGGGGGTAGGGTGGTGTTTAACACCTTGTCTCTGTTGGCTTGAGAGAATTTCCTAGAGAAAGAGATCAAAGGCACCATACCAAAAAAAAAAAAAAAAATACAGTGAAGAAATGTGATGTCATTTTGCTACTATTAGTTGTTACAGAGTATAAATACAGAATTCTATTACCAATAACAGAGCATATGCTCAGTTATCTCTGATTTCTTGACAAGCTATTCTTCTCTAAGCCCTATCTCTCACTCTTTCTTCTTGAATCAGAAAGTTTAAAGCATCATAAAATTCTTTCAAATATTTTAGATGATAAATTCAGCAAGATGTATAATGAGTTCAAACATTTCCTTCTGGTTGTCTATGTCATACTGTCTCTACAAGTCATTGAGTAAAACCCCAGCTGAGAACAGTTCCTACTTCTCACAGATTGATAGACCATAAACCAAGATCACAAGAGACCACATAGAAAACAAGTATGAAGTCAAATTTGACCATGAATTGGCTTACCCTGTTCTCCATAGAGCAAAGTGCAAATTTCCAACCAGCAGTCTCGTTAAGATTGCACAAGAGAGCATCAATCCACTCACTCTTGCCTGAATTGGGAACCCCAGTTACTATAGTCAACTCTCCTGGCACCACCTGATTAAAATATTCAAATTTAGAACAACAACAGACCACTCACTAACACAAACAGTCATGCATTTCTCCCAGTAATTTGTACTGATCTATAAATAAAATAAAAGGGAACATCTCCCTTGATAGACATAAAATGATGAGCAATGACACTTGTTCCAAAGCTGAAATACTCAGTATGTTCTAATTTACTCATCTAACTGATCATCAATCAAATAAATCTTACCAATATTCTTAAAACAATAGACCTATTTCTTCTTTTGTTATTACCATACAATCTGTATTTTGAAAATCATAATCCAGACACTATAACACTAATCCCTTCCAAACCCTACCTATGGAAAATCATTAACCATTTTTTATTACTGTAAAATCTATATTTTCAAAATCATTATCCAGACAGTATAACACTAATTTTTTTGAAACCTTAACAATAAAAAATCACTAGACCAACCAAAGTTTAGAAACTTATGCCAGACTAGGGGGTTTAGAAACATAGAACTGGCACTCTAAGGTTGCACAAGACAGGTTCAGTTTACACACAAACTACTACAAATAAAAGTATTACACATATATTTCGCTTACTCTTCAATTTAACAAATTTAAGTAATTATATAAACCAAATCCACGTTTATTTTACTTAATTTCAATTGTAGGACGACATTCTATTTCTTCTGTTTTCGATTTGATGGATGCTTGTAATTTGAGTACTTGATTGTTTAGTCCCCAAGTGTATACTTCCTGGATACTTGGGTGACTCTTTTTATAGCTTGAATAAAATAAACATTACTGATAAAAAATTTCAACTAATTTCCCAGCTATAAAATGTGGCCACTGGATTGCTGAATATAAAGAATACCACCAGCTACAATGAACTAGGCCATTTTTGGACAAGATTACCAGTTCATGAACAGACAGTAAAAAATTTATGGTCTAATTCAGATACACATGGCACAATATATACCATTGCTAGCAACTACATAGACAAAAACAAATTTTAAAGAAGGCTAAATCAATACAAAGGCTTTAAAAATTGATAAGGATTTCATAACACAAAACTCATCTCAATAAACAGAATCTTGCAAAAGATAAAATTCAAGCACGGGGGTCGTAAGACTAAAAAAAAGGGTAAAGCATAACAACTACACCACCTAAGGCTAAGAATTCTTGGAATCATGACCAAACTTGAGAGAAAATTTTCAATTCAATATTCTTCATCAAATTCAACATACCAATAATGTTTCCTTTGGGGCCCATAAATAGGGTCCCAAATTCAATCAAATAAGGAATAAAAAATCAAATCATAATTAAAATAGCAATTAAATTCCTTCAGGACTCAAAATAAGATAAAATTTAAATCAATTCAAATCCCATAATCTAGACCAATGGAATCAAGTAACATTAATATGACGTCTGCATCAAATCTCTCAAAGTGGGAGAGACTTGACCCCTAGGTATAGCTCTAGGCAGTAATCTAGCAGGTCAGGGTCTAGACTCTTGCTGTTGCAATTCACTTCTAGCAATCTACGTGCAAAAAGAACTTGTTGCCCCTTTCAGTGTACTAGGTGGCACTGAAATTTGTTGCTCCTTCCAACGTACTAGGTAATGCTGAACTCCTAAGCTCTTTATGTGTCAGTAGAGATTAGGGTTTTCAACTGGGTCATCAGAAGGCTCTTTAAAAGGGGCATCTAGAATGATTGTTGGACCTTTATAAGATGAAGTATCAATGAAATATGTATTTAGTCTGACTTAATTAAACACATTGAACAGCCTAAAAGAAAATTGCTTGGGCCCAATATGCATTGACTTTGGAATAAGATCAATAGGCTTCCTAGGTTTGTAATCAAGCAATTCAAATGCACATGCCTGTGAATATATTGACAGAACTATAGAATGTACACTGGATTGCAAGGAGAATGGGCTCTATTGTCCAATGCCTTTTTAAACTCTTTTAAGCTTATGTTGTTTAGGTCGTCTTCTTTTACCACCTATTTAGGTTGTGCTAACGCACATTTAACTTCCCTCACCTTAGATATCTCCACTTCTTTACACATTTCATTCTTCATGTTCACTATTACCCCTTCATCAAAGTTTCTAGGTTCCATAGGGTTAACATGATTTGGATAGTCTAAACTGTGTCCTAAACCTGGATCCCTAAATGGGCCTGATACATGATAGCTTTTATTAGGAGGTAGCATGCCCTCAACATTGAAGTTATCACCTCATGTGTGGGAAGTTCGACGTGATCTACCATAGATCATCCTATTGAGAGAAGCTGCTACTTTATGTAATTGGTCATTAATCCTAACAATTTCTAAGGATTTGTTCCATGTAGAGGGGAAAAGGAGAAATCACAAATGGGCTGTGTTGTTTCTGACATGGATAATGATTGGAACTGTCTCAGGGTGTAGGCCTATGCTATTCTAAGAACAAAAAAAGCTGCTAAGGTTGCCATCTAGTGGACCTAGACTAAAGGGCCATGGGCAATCCTTTTAACTTTTAATGTGGCCTAATTGCTAGGCTTGGGGTTTTCCCATTGTGTCTCATGCAAACTATTTGGAGACAGTAGAACCATCATAGCTTTAAGGGGGAGGAAAATTCCATGTTAAAACTGAAGCAGGTTTTGTTATTTTCATTGTATATTGGATGACCATAATGAGTGGTATTTCCTATTCTTCCCTTGTAGAGTTCTTAGATTTATGTACTTTTTGTTGATAATCTAGCCTTCCTTAGTATGTACATGGAGTTTAGCCTGTATACTTTTCCTAGATTTTTAATAAAATTCTTCATTGCCGATTAAAAACAAAATGTGGCCCGTTGCTTTAAGAGCCTGTCCCTTTTTTTTGAAAGACTAAAATCACATTACATGGGAAACACTACAACCAACATGTCAAGACCAAGTTGACCAAGCGGTGTATCATGAGATGGGAGTCGATTCGTGGAGACAATTGAGGCAGTGGCCAAAGCTAATCTGAAGACAATCGTGGATGCCGTCACAACAGGTCTCAAATGAACAAGCAACCTATGGGTTGCTAGGCTTGATCAATAAATGGCACTACCAAGTTCATATTGTTGACACACTACTGGCATTAAACAATTGGAATCAGGGATTGGGGTACTCTGGTTTAATGACACATTTGGTGGGTTGTGGTGCTCAATGTCAAATTTGGGGACAAAGAGTGAGTCAACAACAAGATGCCTCTAGTGAAGCTGTGGTAGCAAGGCAAGCAATGTTGCTGTCATAAGATCAAGGTCACAACAAATCAATGTCCTGTCAAATGTCGTTTCAAGTTTGAGTTGACGATCATGTGTGACCTAGGCTTGATCTTTGAGTGAAGTTAGTGGGACATAGGAACTATGTTCATTTGAATTGTCAGTGATTGGGCTTTCACACGAGTATGGCTGCTTGATGCTAGATCAATGTTGGTAAAAGTATCAAGTGCGCAAGCCTCTTGAAGCCTAGGCGCAAAGCACAAGCGCGCGCCTGATTGAAGTAAAGCGCGCGCCTGATTGAAGTAAAGCGCCCATTTTTCAAATAGAATATATAATAATTTCTAATAAAAGATACATAACATATAATTAAACAAAAATTTTAATAAACTCAAATAGTAATGTATTTTGCTAAGTAGCCAAAATGGATAGTGCAAATGCACAATTTCTTAAAATTTTTATATAATAAAATTGAAAAAAAAAAATTTCATGGACAACAATATGATAATAATCTACTCAGAAATTTTAAACATAACATTTTGTATATTTCTCTTTTACTTTATAAAAATGCATGACTAGGATAACTATGATCAAATAAAGTATATGGTTCAATGAAAACAAATCCAAAAGGCAAAGATCAAAAACCACAAGAATAGGTAATTATCCTGGTTCATGTTTTTTGATATGTAAAAAAAAAAAAATTGTTTGTGTAATACAACACTTTAAAAACAATGTTTGTTTAATTAATCAATGTCCACATCAATTCCTTCAAGATCAAGCAAACAATTAAAATTAATGACTCATTTTTTTTAGCTAAAAAAAAAAAAAAAACACACCTAAGCATGCATTTTGCTTCTTCAAAAAGTTCCATCTAAAGCATGCCTAAGGAACGCTTCAATTAAAGAGCTTTGCTCAACCAAGTGAAGCGCTCAGACCTTGGGCTTCGAGCTTTGAGCTTTAAGCGCACTTTTAACAACATTGTGCTAGATGGGGTAGCAACATGTAAGAATTGAAGGTGAAAGCAAACATGGCAACTTCCAAGGGTCTGTGGCAGTGGAGATGAGGTAGATATCCTGGCTATGTTTCATGATATTAGCTTGGGTAGGTTTTTTTTTTTTTTTTGGTGTATTCTATTTCCGTCTTTGTGAGGGTGGTAGTGTGGTTTTGTGTGGAGATGGGGAACTTGACAGATTGAACTGGGATTGGGGTATTGTTTGTGGCTTCTAATGGTTTAGTTGGTTTAGCAATGGAGTTTGGCAGATTGTGGGTGGGGTTTGTGATGAGGGGCTTTCTGTGGAGTGGTTTTATGCCGGAAAATGTATTGGAGGCTTAGATCTGGTGATCGATTTGAGGGTTTTGGTTGTTGCTTTCAGATAGGGTGAGTTGATGGAGTTAGGTGGCAGTTGGTTTCCGGTATAAGCAACAGTGACAGATCGATGTTTGCTCTGATACCAAGTTGAGGCAGCACAAGGATTGCAAGGTAATAAAAAAGGGAAAACATAACCACCCTAGGCTTAACCATCTAGGATGGCTTGGAATCACTGCTAGTGAGAAATATCTCATTTCAATATTCATCATGAAATTCAACATAACATAATGTTTCCTTCAAGACCTATAAATAGGGTCCCAAATTACATCAAATAAGGAAGGAAAATCAAATCATATTTAAAATAGAAATTAAATCCCTTAAACTCCTCCAAATCAAATAAATTTCAAACGAATTCACATCCTATAATCTAGATCAATGGCCTCAATTAGCATTCATCATTCTTAACATTGATTGAGGTTAATAAAGGTTGAGAGTTGAGACTAATTCTTAATACTATTTGATGTTAATAAAGGTTGAGAGTTGAGACTAATAGGATTTAATTCACTTTTCCTTTGCACTTTATCATTTTAATGTAATCAATTACAAGTTATTTCCTTGTTAGATTAGATTTATTTCATTTTCTTCCATGATGTAATTTGGGAATTCTATTTAAAGACCCCAAAAAGTAGTATTGTAGACATTGCAGATGGTTGATTATGGATCAATGAAACTTGGGTTGGAAATTTCTTCTGGTGCTTGTTGGTGATTCCAAGTTAAGCCTAGGTGGTGATTCTTGGGCTCCTATCTTTATCTCATACTTGATGGTGACTCCAAGCATCCCTAAACTGTGATTCCTAGGTTCTACACTTCTATTTTCATAGCTTGGTGAGCAAACCCTAAGCGGTGATTCCTAGGATCTTTCTGTTCTTTTTTCCCTCAAACACTAAGTCACGTTTTGAGAGTTCATTCTGCTGCATCACTATGCGAAGAACCCAAACATAACAACAAATCTGTAAGCTTTTTAAGTTGTAAATCAGTAGGAATCATGACATTAAATTGTAAGAATGTAAGAACTAGTGACAATGTGTCAACAAAAGACCTTAAATCGGAATATTTTAACAAATCATACCAAGAAATAAAGTTATATAAGTCAACAACACCTGATTGCTTCAGAATTATGGTCTATGGTGTTTGGGCTGTTCGGAGTGTATTGGGTCATGCCGAAATCCATTATTGATTTGCTTCCTGCTTGGCAAGGGCGCTTTGGAAAGCATAGAAACGATATTATTTGGAAAGCCAGTCCGCATTGTGTTATGTGGTGTATTTGGAGGGAGAGGAATGCTCGAAGTTTTGAAGACATCGAAAGAAACATACCAGATTTAAAAAATGTTAGTTTTAAGAACTCTGTTGGATAGGATGTCCACTAGCGGATGTATTTCCTTATCTTCTATTTGTGATTTGAGGAATTTTTGTAATCTGAGGCTTTGATTGTATTGTCCTCACTTGTGTACATCCTGTATACTTTGGGTGACTCCTTTCTTTGGGGTTTTAATAAAATCTTATCACTTATATATATAAGTCAACACCACCACAAAATACTGATAGACATAACGTATTAAAAATGAAGGTTTGTACTTACATTATAGAACTCATTCAAAGCCCTCCACCCAGTTGGGAGACCAAACTCATATCCATAAGTACGATTATAATACGCATCAATTTCATCAAAGTAGTTTTTAAAGTTGAACAATCCACGTATGGGGAATAATTCTGCGTTGTCAATTACTTCCTTCAGTACATCAGCGCCAAGAAACATAAGAACCTGTGAGAAAATTACAAGAGATAAGAATTAATTCAATGATTTGAGCAAAAAAACCTAGACACTTAACTGGCTATTCAGAATAAAATTTCCATGAATGCAACCACAAATCACAAAACATGATGCATAGGCAACGGTTATTGCGTTTGTGTGCAAATATTAATTGCTCATCAACTTGGTAAACAATATTGCAGTTTATGCATGGAAAAACAGATTTGACAACCAGACAAACCACAGAAACATGTTACCAACTTTATAGTCAGATATGCCACAACATGCAGCATGAGAAACTTGTTGGTTTTCAGATTTTTTTTGCGGTAGGTAAGTAAGAATTTATTGCAAACTAAGAATATGTACAAGCACACGAGAAGTGTACAGGTGTATTAATGGCAAAAAGTCAACTAAAAGAGCTACAATCTAGAAACTTGAGTGAAGTAGAGACAGGATGACTACTTAAGCAAAGTGCATAAACAAAAATTAACTTAAGCTCTAACATAGTTCGTTCAACTTTTTCGAACATCGACTTATTCTGTCTTTCTAGATAGTCTACATTAAGCACAAAGGAAGTGCAACCCAAATAACAACATTTCAATGTCTAGCAAATCACCCCTTTGAACAAGCCAACATATCAACTACCCTTCTAAGCATGAACCACTGCAACCCAAAAAAGCATAACATAAATCCATAACTCTCTGTCCATAGCACATTGTAAAAGCAAGCAGTCCAGTGATTTCCCATCTTTCTACCACACGCAACACCATTCTGCAACGATAATATTTCCTCTACCCTAATTTGCTAAAGTCAAAATTTTCCTTAAGGTCGTGGTCCAAGTAAAAATAATAATAATGATTAAATTTAAAATAAAACAAACAAACAAACAACTTTACTGGGAACCTTGACCCTCCAAATACCTTTCCAAGGTAACAAGTGCATACCACCTGCATAAAGCTCTCTATAATAAGATTTTTTCTCAAATAAACTGCTCATTGTTGGTTGCCAACGAATACGGTCTTCAGCATCTCTATTAATTTTTAACAGAGTAATACGATTGAGGAACTTTGTTAAACTACCCATCTCCCAGTCCTGAAAATCTCTAATATGAGTTACATTTTCAATGAAGATTACCAGCATTCCTACACATATAATCTGCCAAAACAGCCTCTTTATTCTGAGCCATCCTATATAAAACTAGGAAGGTATCTTTCAACTTCCATTCCCACACCAACTGTCATGGTAAAAGCAAATATTCAGACCATTACCAACCTCAAAAAATGAACTTAGAAAACTTACCCTAACCCTATAGACATGCTTCCATAAACAAATACCAAAAGGGCTCCTGCTTGCCTTGGAACACCATTCTGCTGTAGTGGTTCACAAATCCTTTTCCACAAACAAGATTAGATTTAAATTCATCTCCCTGACCACCCCAATGAAAATCTCTTTGCAACTTCTCAATACGTTTAGCAACAAAAGTAGGGACATGAACCCAGAGGCAAATAAGTAAGCAGGCTAGACAGGGTACTCTTTATTAAAGTGAACCTAGTGCCTCTTGACAGATGCATCTTCTTCCACCCTGCCAAACTTTGTTCCATCTTCTGCAATATTGGGTTCATGACCTCCCCAGATTTGAATCAAGAATGCAGAGGCAACCCCAGACTGGAATTTGAGCCAAAGCTGCCACCTCTGGAACTGTACCAACTGGCATCAATTCGGATTTTCCAAATTTTAATACTAACCCAAAAATTGCCTCAAAACATAATAGCAAGAACTTTAAATTGTGGATTTTCTCAGGATCGTTATCACAGAAAATCAAAGCATCGTCACAAACAAAAGATGAGATACCATAAGCTGCCTAGAAGAGCTACCACCCACCTAAAAACCAGATAAATACTAGGGTTCGCTTTTTTCTAATAAATTTTTTCATTACTTATCAAAACAAAAACCAGATAAATACTGCCCCTCCACTGCTCTATCCAGCAGTTTGCTTAGCACCACCATCACCATTACATTTTTTTTTTTTTTCTTTCTTGAAAATCACTATTACAAATAATAACGGTGACAAGGGATCACCTTGACATAAGCCCTGGAACTATTAAAGAACCCACTAGAACTACCATTCCAAAATTGAAAATCTTACTATGGATATACAGAACCGTATCCAGCTTTTTCCATTTCTCCCCAAACCCACATATGCTCAACAAATGAATCAACAAGTTCCAGTTCACATGGTCATAGGCTTTCTCCAAATCTAGTTTGCATAAGGCTCCTAGCAAACTCGATTTCACTCTACTATCAAGACACCCTTTCACAATTAGAAATGAATCAAGGCTTTGCCTACCTTTAATGAATTCATTTTGAAAATGAGAGAGAGCTTCCCAAAAGCTGCCTTCAATCTATTAGCCAACACCTGGGCCAGAGTCATGTAAACACTACCAATTAGATTGATAGGTCTAAACTCCTTCACATCCACGGCCCCTATCTTCTTTGGGATGTGTGCAACAAAAGTAGCATTAAGGCTTCTCTTAAAATGTTCAAAAAAGTCCCTAGAAAAGCGCATTACATCATCTCTCACAATCTCCCGACAACATTGAAAGAAAGCAATGGAAAAGCTGTCAAGACCTAGCACTTTCAGAAAATTCTCTCAAACTAATTAACTCAAATCTTATTTTAGTAAGCATAGCTGATTTTTTTTATACATCAATGCATTTATTTATATAAAATGTCCATACTCATCATGTGTAATACATGCATTACAATTATTTTCAAATGTTGTTCTGTCTATCATCAAGGCAACTTATAATGATCTAAAGATAAAATTCAAAACATAAGATTAAATGAATTTCCATCACTAGTGATGTACATAAATGCAGATTATTACTGACCTCATTTGCATCTTTGCAATATTCCTCTTCATTTTTCTTTGGCCATTTGACTCGCCAGCATCTGCATCCGCACAGAGAACAAAAGGTTAATCTTCATAAGCCTTCAAAGTTTGTTTTGGATTGGGAGACAATCATGTAAACCTTTCCCTTCCAAGGCGGCGTGCAAGCTCTTCAGCTAAAGCTTGACCAGCTGTATCCCCATCAGTGGCAAGTACAATGCGTGATGCCTATGAATATCAATAAAGTATAAGAGCCAAAGAAGTCTACAATTACAAGTCCTAATTAAAAGCAGCAGAAATATATCAACCAACCTTCTGTAAATACTCTTTGCAGTTCCACAGATATTGATACTTAATGTCCTAATTCACAAAATACAAAGAAAGAGCATCAGATAAAAATTTAAAAAGGGCCTGATATTACGACCATCAATGACAATAGTGCAACAATGCTTGTTAATATAAATTGAGTATATTTTTCCATGTGAGTGAAGCTTAATTTATACTTCTCGTTCATAATTGAACGCAAGCAGCAAAAGTGAAACTTATGGTACTGGAAATAAAACTAAAAAAAAATATGTACATGTCAGAGTCTGTTTGAATCAAATAAGTGAGATATATCCTTCCATGTGAGTGAAGATTACTTTATATATGTTACGAGTATGTTTGTCATAGGGGTACTATTGTAATAATTTAATATTAGTGTGATTACCCTCATATAAATACTATTCATGTGTGTTAGGCTAAATTATTTAACACTAAACACATCCTGAGAACCTAGTATCATAGCAATAAAAACCATAACTGCTGCCAGGGTCTACATTCCGCCATCAACTCCAGCATGAATCCTCTTCGATGACCACATCAACTAGACCCTTCAACTTTAATAACCTAACTTTAACCCATAAACCTGAGCCTTAGCCCTCGATCTACACTAGCGACAAGCCCGATCATCATCCCCGACCGCCGATTGTGTCATCAGACCTTGGTGGCATCATTCTCAGCTCAACTCCATAGTCAAGTTTCCACCGTGATTGCACCTACACCAAGAGCATTGTGAGCTGTACTGATCAAATCTAATCTTTGTAGGCCTCTGGAATCTCATCGGACTTCCTCTTAGCAACAATGATCTGCTCCTTTAAGATCAACTTTAAAATCAAACAACACTCAGCTAGAATTGGTACACAACTTACCCAACTGTTGTTGGCCCGATCCATTCTAGAATATATTTTTGAGGAATTATTGGAGTAGTATACCATTTGAATTAGTTACTGGACTATGAACTTAAATATTTACTTATTATTCAACTTTTATTTTTAAAAATTTTATTTGTTATTTTATTTGTATTAAAAGAAATAAGAAGATTTTTTTTTTTTTTTTTCTATAAGTAATAAGATTATATAAATCAGGAAAAAAGAGTCACCATAGTATATAGGAAATATACTAGGGTAGACAATCAGTTACAAAAATTGCATAAATCTAATAAATCAACAGTAGAAAATTAAGAAAGGTTCCTCATGGCTGTCAGCCAAGCCAATCCAATAAGGTTCTAAAAAATAACAACTTAAGGTTAGGCAAAGAACTTCCGGTGTCTTCATAACTCTTGCTATTTCTTTCCCTCCAAATGCACCACATCCAGCAATGGAGGATAACCATACAAATATGACCATTTCAATGACAACCAAACCAACCTTGCCAACAAGCTATGAGCTCAACTACAGATTTTGGCATCACCCACGAAACTCCAAACAAAACCAAAATCATGGACCACAAATTTGAAGCAATAAGGCAATGTAACAAAAGGTGATTAATAGATTCACCATTGCATTTACACATATAGCACCAATCTACAATCCTTACCTTTCTATTCCTTAAGTTGTCAATAATCAAAATTTTACCCAAAGCTGCAGTCCATACAAAAAAGGCTACTCTTAGAGGGGCTTTTGATCTCCATATGATTTTCCAAGGGAAAGGATGCTCACTGGAGATTGCAACTGTATGCAGAAGATGGTAATAAGTACCAACCTTGAAGCCATTTTTCTTATCAGGTTTTCAGCACATCTTATCCTCCCCAATCACCTAAATCTAAAACCATAAATGGTATCCATGAAAGTCATCAAGGACTCCAATTCATAATCTTGAATGGCCCATACAAAGTGTAGATCCCAGTGAAGTATGTTTAAGTTTTTTTTACATGGGGAAAAAAATTATGTTTAAGTTTTTTTTACATGGGAAAAAAAAATTACAGATCATACCGAGTTGACCCAGCCCATCAAAGACCAATAAGTGTAATAGGAAGCGTAACCTGTTTCTGACCCATACCCGATTTACTGGGTCAAACCTAAACCTACCTAACCTAGCCCATCTAATGGTCATGCAAAATTTTCAAATTGGACAAGATCACCCCCATATAACATATCTAATACTAGATATTGCGCTTTTCTAAGAGTGCCTCAATCATTTGGAGGTAAGAAAAAAACTGTTGTATCCTGATCTAGTGCAAAAGCAGAATGCATGGCCATTGCACATACATCTTGTGAACTTGAATAGAATAAGCATATTTTTTATGAATAAAAGTTTAAGGTCAAGTTACCTATGACTGCATTGCGACGATGAAGCAACAATTCATATTAATTCTAATAATGTGTTTCATGAGTGTATCAAGCACTTAGAGGTAGAACATCACCTTATACGATAAACAGTGGAAAGATGATAGTTAGAGGTAGAGCATCACCTTGTTTGATAAAGAGTGGAAAGACGTGTAATTGCTACTCCATATATCTCCAAACAAGCTCAAATTGCTATTATGTTGACTAAACCTTTGTGCAAGGCTCACTTGGATTTTTTTATGTAACAAGATGGTGATGTATGCCCAGCTTGAAGGGGAGTGTTACCAGTATGTTTGTGATAGGGGTAAAATTATAAGTTCACATGCATCATGTGAACTTATGTGGATTAACCATCTCTTTGAAGAATTAAAATTTGAGATCAAGTTACCTATGACTATGTATTGCACCAGTCAAGCAACAATCATATTAATTATAATACAATGTTTCACAAGTGTATCAAGTACGTAAAGGTGGAAGATCACCTTATTTGGGAAAGAGTGGTATTTTTGCACGAAATCACCCCAAGTGAGTGTTACACACTCACTCCAATGAGTCTTGAACCCACGACCTCACTCTCCAACCAATTATTATAGGAGAAGGACATGCTAGTTGAGGTATAGCTCATTGGCAAAATTATATTTTTGTGCTATTAGTGAAATTAGCCTCATATGAGTAATATTCATGTGTGTTATGTCCCAAGGCCACATGGAAGATAATTAGGCAGCAGTTGATGAAGTTTGAATTTGATTGAGTGTGCGTTTGGGATGACTGAAATTTTTAGCTTTTTTTTTACTATTTAGCTTATTTTTGCTACTATTCATCGGTCTCATTGCACTTTTTGGTACTATTCATCAGTCCCACTGTACTATTTCAGTTACCTTTTAGCTTTATTTACAGTACTTTCAGTAAAAAGTTTTCAGTTTCGACTAAATAAACTATTCCCAAACAGACACTGAATTTGAATAATAAATAAGTAGTAGTAGATTAAGTTGTTATTGTTTCAAATTTTTCTTTGATAGGAGTAAGTTCCTATTTGTTAGGATAGCTATCTCATTATGAGTATTATTTATGTACTGTGAAGGAAGAAGTGAAACTTAAGCAGAAAATTAACCAAAAAAATCTATTTCCTCTCTCAAGTTCAGGAGATTGGTCATCTCGAATTGATTAACTTTTTTGATAAGTAATAAACTTCATTGAAAAAAGAAGAGGAAATACAGAGGGAAAGAAAAGCACACATGCCATGTGCTAGGAGCAACAAGGGAAAAACTAAGTAACCATGAAAGTACAAAAATCAAGCATATCAAGAAAAGAAATAATAGTTAAAACACCCATACCATTTGCCCAATCAAACAAAGTCTGAAAAAAGAGAAGCTTCAACTCATGAATCTATCTTTCATTCCCGTCAAAGGTACGTGTATTCCTTTCCCTCCAACTGACCCACATAAGACAATGAGGGATCATTCTCCACAGCACCTTAAGATTTGAGTTTATTGAACTTGTTTAACCAACTTGCCAAAACTTCCACGACACTACGCAGCATGACCCAATGAACCCCAAATTGTGAACACACCATATTCCACAACTCTTGAGAAGCAATGTAGGAGTAAGTGGTCAGGGGTCTCCCCATTCCACTTGCACATACAATACCAATCCACCACCACTTCTTTTCGCCTCCTTAAATTATCAATGGCTAAAATTGTCCCCAAAGCCGCTGTCCAAATAAAGAAACTAACCTTTGGAGGAACTTATGGTTTCCACAACAGTTTCCATGGAAAAAAACTAGACTTGGGGGTTGTAAGGCCCTATAATAAGAAAACACAGCAAAAACACCCCTAGTAGAGTTTCCAACAAATTTTATCCACCCCATTTGTTCTCCAAGATCCAAAATAAATAACGTCCATAAATGATGCAATCGACTCCAATTCCCAATCCTGAACCAGTTGAGTAAAATCTGATATTCCTATGGTAGTTTGCCTCTGAGGACAACAACAACTCAGCCACTGATGCATCCTTGTTACTAGCAATATTGTAAAGTTCTAGGAAGATATTTTTCAAAGGAAGCCCCTCACACCATGGATCACACCAAAATTTAACACAAGAACCATCCCCCCACCTTAAAGATGATAAAAAGGATAAAAGTCATCCCACCCCTTTCTCATATAATTCCATAAACCAACCCCGTAAGGCCCCTGCACACTACAAGAACACCCCCCCCCCCCCCCCAACACATGCTACCATATTTTGTTTCTATCAGCCTTCTCCACAAGGAAGTCCTTTTCATAGCATATTTCCACAACCATTTTACATTCAATAATTTATCCCGTTCACAACAGTGTGTTAGGGTAAATTAATTAACTATAAACACACTTCCCAAGAAAAATATACTTCTATTCATAATTGAACACAAGCAGCAAAAGAGAAGCTTATTGTACTGCAAATAAAACTAATAAACACATATACATGTCCGAGTCTATGTTTGGTAACTTATGCATGCAACCCATGGGTTTTGACCCTTGACCTCACCCTCCAGCTTGCTTTTACAAGGAGAGAACGTGTCATTTGAGCTAGAACTAATTGGCTCTCTCCATGAACAAAGCCCCCTTCATTGACAGAAGATACCTCTTTATGGGAGTATATCCGATATTTTTGGACACGTTAAAGTCAAGTTCTAAGGATATCCAAGGACACTTCTAAAACAAACACATAACTATGCTTAACAATCACAAATGCATTACTCCAATGACATAATTCAGAGTTTTGAGGATGAAAAAGACCTTTTCTTCAGGTGGCAACTCTTTTGTGGAAACTACTGGAGGGGCACCATCTGGCACACTCACACAATTGCAGAACCCAGCTTCTTCCATTGCAAGCTTGTCCATTTCACCTTCAACCTATAATAATTAAGTGAAATAATAAATATGAAGGGAAATGATGAAGATATCACTTAGTATCATAGAAGAATGGAAGACGTACAATAATAATATCACTTTTATCCTTAATATCATCAAGCCCGTAAAAAATCTTTTCAGTATTTGCTTCCTGAAATAAAAGAAGAGAATTAAGAAAATCGAGATGACAGTATTATTTATTTCTAAAAGCATCAAAAGCAGAAATCCATGTTCTGAGGTCACCATCAATGTAATTCTGCAATGGGCAAGGAAAAATATCAAAAGACATTAGAATAAGCCCGTGTTCAGCAGAAGGTAGAAGGTCCAATTGCAATATTGTTACAATGCCACACGTATAAAGGAGCATAAAGTAACTTTCAATTAATTACTGGAATCCCTTTTTCACAAAAGACTCCTGATTTACCATCATAGCCAACAGAGGGCCTTCACAGATATTTGGCACCAACCAGAAGATTTCATCAGCCAATCAACTGGCTTCAAAGCAAATGATATTTCATTTCCTTAAGGTCATGTATGGATGAAGAATTAAAATTTAGTATCTTAGAATTTTCAAAATGATGGATTCTACATCAATGGGAATTTCAATCCCATCAATTTAAATTTCCAGTTTCTAGATGAGTATATTTAAAAATTAAGAAATTAAAATATTATAGTAGTTTCAAAGGTACTAAAGGCAATATGAAGAGTAATAGTGGTAGTATGGGAATAATAATGCCAGTTGAATTTGAATAATGATACCTTCTCCCATGGAATTTGAAGTTGAGATTTAAAAGCTTAAAATGTCAAGTCCAAAATTCCACAGAATTTGTGTTAGCCCAAGCTCCTCCACCTCCCCCACACCCCCCCCCCCCCCAAAAAAAAAAAACAAACCACAACACACACCAAAAAAAATAAAAAATAAAATAAAAATCTTAGATTTCAACTTGAAGTAAAATCCCAGTTCAAGATCCTTAATCTGAAAACACTGTAAAAGAAGGTCATCCATGGGAAGATTCACCCAAGGGGCTAAAAGACATTTATACTAAACACTAGCTCAAGGAACAATTATTGCTCGAACCTGCCAAAACCTTCTTGTCCACAGGAGAATAGACCCAAGGGGCTAAAAGACATTTATACTAAATACTAGCTTGGGTAGCAATTATTGCTCGAACCTGCCAAAACTTCTTGTTGCTGTCCCGGTACTTGCAACTAACAAGCTTTCCATCTTTCCAATAAGTAAATGCAATTACAAGCTGCCAATAGAATTTCAGAAGCCATCAGAGAAAACAGAATTGTTGTCACATTTAAACTAAAGCAACCAGAATCGTATATTTTCCATGTGAATAGAAATGCTTTTTTTCCCCACCATTACATTTAAAACTGAACTGGGTTTGATGTTGCTGTATCCATGGTATACTCTGTGTACTTGGGTTATACATTTTTCATCTTAATAAAATCTGTTAATTTACCCCACCACCCCCCCCCCCCCCAAAAAAAAAAAAAAGAAGAAGAAAGAATTTCATGTTATCAGTTTCACGTAATAAAACTATACTCTCTTTTCTTACTTCGCAATTGAAAAGAATCTAACTTAAATTTTCTCTGAAATGGACAGTTAAATTTATTTTCATTTTATTCTTTTTCTTTTTAATTTTCCTCGCCATAATATCAACATCAACTCTATATTCAGAAAATATATATATAGCTGATAATTTAATTATTACAATAAAAGGGAGAGGGACATTTTGAACCATGATTCTCCTTATAAAGGAGACTAGACAATGCCACTCAGTTACAAGGCTCTTGGCCAATGTTCATAAAAAATATCGTTTTAATATCTGCCACTATGAAGTTGGCAACCAAAGAAATGAAACACATCCAAACCATCTGCATATTCATCAAATGGAATAAGTTCTTCAATATATATATATATATATATGATCCTAAATAATAGTTATGCCTTCATGCATCCTCTATCTCCAAGGTGAAACCAGCAATCTTCTACACTTTTGTTTTTCATCTTTTTGATAAGTTAAACTTCAAAGGACTAGTAATCCAAATTATTATAATACTCATTTTTTTATTGGATTTTATGCACCCAATGGGCCTTGAACCCATGGCCTCACCCTCCATCTAGCACTTATAAGGGGAGGAGGTGCCAGTTGAGCTCAAGCTGATTGGCAAATCATTAGAATATTCATATTAATATCTTGTTCTAATCCAAACACAACTAAGGGCTAAGGCCATCAATATGATAAAAAGGTATCCGGTTTTTGGTCAATTCAGTAGTGCCATTCACCTGATCACCAGCACAACTCTTCTGCATGACAGAATTTCTCTGCAGTGTTTCCCTTGATATTAAACGCTCGGCAAAATAACCAACGATCTGAAATAAGACAATAAAATTATATTTAGTACCTTGCATAAGGCAAAAAAAAAAATTTACTGAGAAAGCAGCAGGTAAGAGCATCACAACCTAGCTAACCAATACTCAGACTTACAAGAAAACAGGACAGTATAGCACACCAAAGTTTTTTTTTTTTTTTGATAAGTAAATAAATTTATTAAGAAAAAGGTGCTAACCAAGAACACAGGAAGTATACAAAAGAAAGCACAAAAATAAAAACACAGAAAGATAAAACAGAGAACAATTATCTAAAGCCCAGGGAGTCCAGAAAGTCTAGGAACAGCAAGCATAGCCTTTCCCTCCCATATGACAGATCTTCCTTAGGCTTATAACATGCAGTAAGCATAAAAATAACAGGAAACTAACAGATATTTAGCAATCAAATTTTACTACTAAATTAATCAATTAGGCAAAATTCATTATAGAACTAAGAATATCTCCTTTAAAAATGAAAAGAAAAAGGAAGAAAACGTGCAACAGGTAGTTAAAATGGTAAACAGCAAAACGAAAACACCAAGTGAAATTGAACAATTGCTTGCATTTATATTTTGAAATCCCTGTCCTCAGGATCACATTCTAGTTAGTATTCCGTTGTACAAAACCAGAGTAAAAAAATCATAATAAGAAATGATTCTTATAGACAGGTTGCATATTTTCCTTTTAGTAAGTAAATAAAATTTTATTAATGAAAAAACATAGGGAGTGACTTAGTTATAAATGCTATATACGATACATAAAATGAATCTGAAAAACCCAGAATATTCAATGGACTTCTTGATCAAGTGATATCAAAAAAAATAAGGATTAGCCAAATCCAAACTTAATTCTGTCAAGAGAAAGCTCCTGCCCTTCAAAAGTGTGTCTATTTCTTTTCCACCATATAAGTTCTGCACAAAGTAGGTTTTCTATGCCAACATTTAAGTAAAGCACACACTGATTTTGGCATAACTAATCTACACCAAGTACCATAAAGATAAAGACCCACAACTCCATATAACTGTGCAATGAAGCTATGGTTGTGGCACTTTGGAAAGAAGGGTAATCATCTTTACAGATGGGTTATTGGCATACAGTATGGATGCATGGGACCAATGGACAATGAAATTAGTAAGAAATATAAAATTAGTGATCTTTGGAGAAGTATTAAGGCAGATTTAGATAGGTTTGCTACACTAGTTTTGTGGTTGGGAATGGTAGAAGAGTGTTTTTTTGCATGATAGGAGATATGCAAAAAACAGGTAGCCATGAGAGACATGCCTGTTTGAAAATAAGCAGCCGTACTTGTGCATCATGTGCTCAAGATCCTCGTCACTGGTGACAGAGATCAAGGAACAAATCGAGAGATTAAAAAAATGCTTTTTAAACTAGGATTTTGGATTTTTTTTTTTTTTTTTTATACTTTAAGAAACTCAAAATACCAGAAAGAAGTCATTTTTAAGACACCTTACAGCACAATGTGATGGAATTAGATGGTGCAATGAATAAAAGCATAGGTTATAGACTTATATAACTGAAATGAATAAACTACAAGTTACATGAAACTGATTTTTGGACAAATTAGAGGGTGCAATTTGTAAGTTAGCCAATAATAAAAATAATAGCTGAAACTTAACCAACCTGGTCACAAAGTGGTTCTAATTGCAGGTTCTCCACTGTAATTTCTCTTTTAATCTTAACTTTGGTTATTGGGTTCAAAGATCCAGAAAGCGACCGGCTATCTGCTAAGGCCTGCCATCAAAGGGACAACATTGGGCCAGTCACTTTGGCATTTAACTATTTTCAAAGGTTTCAGCTAGGAATAGATATAAGTCAAACAAAGATGAAAACTATGTTACCCTTGTACTGCCTCTCCAGCCACATTTTCCGCGGAAACACATCCATAAAGCAGCACCCCTAAACACTCAGAAATTTGCATCATAAAAATAGTTGCAAGTAGTTTAAAATTAAATAGACAAATGACTTAAATGAAAAAGAACAAAAAGCATACCCATCTTCTGTAACAAAAAGAGAGAGGCTCTTCTCCTCTGAATCCCCACCTTTGCACTGACATACCAAAGTTAACAAGTAAATACAAATTTAGCACTAGAAACAAAACTTGTCCTCACTCAAAAGAAAATGCATGCCCAAAGGCATATCTAAGTTAGGATTGAATCAGTTTGCAAACTTTGTAGTACAAAAGTACACTCAAATGCCCAAGATCTATATTACGAAACATGATTTCTTACATGTTGAAACATAAAACCATCTTATGGGTGCAGCTATTTCTTTTAGATTTTTAGTTTCTTTGCTTCTATACAACTTTCTAAAGCCTCACTCTTTCTAAGTACAACTATACTACAACCAAATTTTAGAAAACAAGCAAATAAGATTTCAGTAAAAGGCCACATCCAAATTGACACCAAATTACTTATTTAACATTGTTTCCAATTAATGAAACTGCCTCCCCAAGAAAAATCAATCTATCTGCTTCCAAATCTCACACGCTATATATTACCTCATATACTGATTTCAGGATAGGCAACTCATTAAGGAGAATATACAAAGCACTAATGATCCCAAGCTATTTTGACAACGTAGGAACAGTTGATTCATGGTTTCTCATCATGTTTATAGAAATAACACCAAAGAAAGAAAATATTTTCTCTTTAAAACATTATTGGGCAAAATCTTATAAAGCATAGCACTCCAAGCATGAAAAACTACTTTTAGAAGACCCCAAGACCACCAAATCTCATTCCAAGGAATACTCTATGTCTATTGGCCCTCAAAGCAGATCATAACACTTAGTCAACATGACTAGTCCTAGATACAATCCTCCCCACCTTATCTACCATAGCCAAGTCTCATATAGCAACATAAGATTTTTCTTTTCTCTTTTTCTTTTTCTTTTTTGGGTTGGGGGGGGGGGGGGGGGGGGGGGGGTGCGGAACCAATGTAAGAAACTCACCAATTTAACCAAGCTGCCAATGTAAAAGTCCCTATGGAAAATAAGGTTCTATTGGAAATATTATGGAGAGACTCAAATTCAACATATTTTATTACTTCCATCTTACACTAGACTATCTGTTTCAGTTTGTAGGAGATGTAGCCCCAAATTGACTCAAGTGCATATATTACTTGTCTAGTGATAATGAAGTTGGTACTTATTTTCCTCCAATTTCTTTGATTCACATTTGATGCTTATTTTCTTACGTTATTTATCAAAAAAAAAAAAAGTGTCCTTTTAATTCGGATTAAATTTTTTTTTATATAACAAGTTATTGCCCAAGGGGAGGGAAGGGGATATTCAAACGAGTGACCTTTGCTCCACGAGTAATAGTCCCCAACCAATTGTATAGCCCTTGGGATTTGTAAAACTTAAACTAGCTTATTTCGCTTATTATTAGAAATGAGGTCTGTATGGGGCCTGAGTATGGGGGCCATATTAATAAGTAAGATTTGAAAAATTTGTACCTAAAAAACTGAAGCTTAAAACAGTTAAAACTAATTGGGGGAATGACACTTTACCCCCCCCCCCCCCCCCCCCCCAAACTATGAGAATGCAAACTTACCCCCCCTAAACTATACCCCATTTTACACTTACCCCCTAAACTATACCCCTCTTTACACTTTCCTCCCTAAACTATGAGAATATAAACTTACTTTCCTAAACAATTTCCTATGGGATGGGGTGCAAAGTGTTACACAGGTAATAGTTTGCTATTGAAAATTGTAGAAATTGAACAATTAGAAACTTGTTTGTGCAATTATATTGCTTTATATTCCAAAAATAAAAATTGGAGGTAAAGTTCTCTACCATGACCTCTCCCACACTCCCGCAAAAGTGGGAATTTTGTGCAGTGGGTACCACATTTTAACTATATTGCTTTTTATACTTGACTTTTTATATGTATATGGAATAGAGCTATGCATGTAAAATTAGATATTAAAATATATATATATTGGGAACCTAGCACCTTATTATTGATAAAAAAAAAATATAAAATGAAATAAAAAGCATTTGGTAAGAATTCATAATCAAACAAACTTACATTCAGACTAATTAGTTTTTTTTTTTTTTTTGATAAGTAATAAGAGAATATTATTAATATAAGAAAAGCAAGAGAAACACAAAGAGTTCACGGTAGTGAACAAAGGAAAAACGAAACAACAAGACAAAAACAGCCCCTAATCTATTCTAATAGAAGAAATAAAATCCGTAAGGGTAGAACAATCCGAGAAACCCCAACATCGAGACCAATCAAAGAGGGTCCTTTGGCAAGACTCTAATAACTGAACCATAGTTTTCCCCTCATCCTCAAAAGCCCGCCGATTCCGCTCAAACCAAATAGTCCACACTAAATAGCCTGGGACCAAATCCCAAATATCAAAACTATGCTTCCCAAGCCAATGAAACCAACAGAATAATAAGTCCTCAATTGAACCTGGCATGACCCAATCGATTCCAAATAACCGAAGCATATACATCCACAAAGAATGAGCTATCGGACATAAAAGTAATAGGTGATCCCTAGATTCCGCATTACAACAGCACAAATAACAACGATTCGCCAAAGGGCGACCACGAAGCATAAGATTATCCAAAGTTAGAATCTGACCATGAACTGCTGCCCACATAAAAAAAGCCACCATTTTAGGAACCTTAACTTTCCAAATACCCTTCCAAGGGAAGGTGGAGGGAGTTGCATTTCGAATCTTATGATAGAAGGACCGAGTATCAAACTTCCCACTGCCATTAAGATCCCAACAAAGCCTGTCACACCCTCCACCCCTAGGGATTCGGATTTGGATGAAATGAAGAAAGGAGTAGGAAGCCGCCAACTCCCAATCATTGAATTCCCTCTGAAATCTTAAACTCCACACTCTGTCATTATCACCCACTGAAGGGCTTAGCACATCAGAAATACAAGCCTCCTTATTAGCTGAACACAAAAATAACTGAGGATAAAGATTTTTAAGAGGGACATCTCCAGTCCACTTATCATGCCAAAAAAGAGTGCGAGATCCATCCCCCACCACAACAGAGAAATGCTTAGCAAAAGTTTCCCACCCTTCACTAATACTCCGCCATAACCCACAACCATGGGCCCTACTACAAGCTCTAGTGCACCAACCCCCTTTTCCCTCCCCATATTTCATGGCTATGACCCTTCGCCACAGATGAGAGGTTTCATGGCCATACCTCCAAAGCCATTTCCCTAAAAGGGCCTGATTAAAAGGCGCCAACTTCCGGATTCCTAAACTACCCAACTCACATAGTAAGCAAACCTTTTCCCAAGCCACCAAAGGATATTTGAAACACTCAACTGATGAACCCCACAAGAAGTTCCTTTGAATGCATTCCAATCTAGACGCCACAGCTTTGGAGATAGTAAAAAGGGAAAGGTAATAAGTCAGAAGGCTTGAAAGGGTACTCTTCAGCAAGGTGAGTTTACCACCCTTTGACAAATAAAGCCGCTTCCAACCTGAAAGTTTCTTTTCCATCCTCTCAAGGATCGGATTCCAAATGGAGGGCGTTTTATACAAAGTTCCCAAAGGCATACCCAAATAAGTCATAGGCAAACTGCCCACTCTGCACTGAAGGATATTAGCCAAAAACTGAATGTTACGCACCTTCCCAACAGGGACAATTTCACTTTTCCCAACATTCACCTTTAAACCAGTAAAAGCTTGAAAATAAGTCAAAGCCAGCCTAATAGACAGAATCTGCTCTCTAGAGGCATCACAGAAAAAAATGGTATCATCAGCAAATAAAAGATGGGAAACACGGATACTAGTAGAATGAATAGGACCCACATGAAAACCTTGATTGAAGCCACCTTCATCAATTTTCTTCATGATACGGCTTAAGACCTCCATGATCAAAAGAAATAGGAGGGGAGACAAAGGATCGCCTTGTCTGAGACCTCTAGAGCTACCAAAGAAACCAGCAGGAGATCCATTAACCAAAACTGAGAAGCGAACGATAGAGAAACAAGTCTTTATCCATCTCCTCCATCTATCCCCAAATCCCATCCTCTCCAACAGATAAAACAAAGCGTCCCAATTCACATGGTCATAAGCTTTCTCGATATCTAACTTACACACCAAACCTGGGGTACGACACTTCAATCTACTGTCTAAACATTCGTTAGCAATAAGCACTGAATCCAAAATCTGTCTGCCACCAACAAAAGAATTTTGAGACTCCGAAATAAGATTATCCAGCACCCGCCTCAATCTGTTAGCTAAAACCTTGGACAAAAGCTTATACACACTGCCTACTAAGCTAATAGGCCTAAAATCTTTAATATTCAATGCATTGTTTTTTCAATAGAAGTTTCAGCATGAACACAATTTTTTAAGAGAATGCATTCCACTAATAGATTTACCAAATGCTGCCTAAATGTAGTAGGGCTAGCATAACAAATGGTTTTTTTCTTTGACTTTTTTTCCCCTCTTCCTCCTTTCTATTTTCTTTCTCAAACTTCTTCCCCCTTCTCAAACCACCCCACATCAACACCCACACTAGACACCGTTCAATGACAAGTTCCCAAATTCAATTTCATTCAACATAATTACTTTTTGATAAAAGTTTTGTTATAATACCAAACCCATTTTCTCATAAAAATGTAATGCACTATACTTCATGATGTCAAAATTCATTCTTTTTTTTTTTAATCAGTAGAATAAGATTTATTGATATAAAAAAAGGGACACCCTAGTCTTAGCAAAATTCATTCTACTTACTATCATTCAAATTCTATCTGCATTAGTCTTAGCAAACGACCCCTAAAACATACAATGATATAGTAACATAGCTAAAATTAAAAGGAAATACCATTGGACAAAGCAAGTGGTTGTATTGTCCCGGTACACATATTTCGGTGTCCATTCCAAGCTCCTCCAATTTCTGCTTCAGGATTTTCAACTGTGTTGTTTCAAGCCTATATTCTGCTGGGCTCTCCAAAATATCTTATTAAAAAAATAAAAACCATCAATCAAACAAATATATGTCACTACAAGCCTTCATGTACCTAAAGATTCCCCCTCACAAGTACACAAATTAATATTGATTCTCTACTAAACTTAGCAAACAAAAACATCATCTTCAAGCCTTCAAATACAAAGATAACGCATATATAAGCTCTCACAAACATCGTTTTATGAATTATCCAACAATCTTTGCAAAGAATAATAGTATCAACGAGTCCTCCAACACATATATAATCAATAATGACATACACATAAAGTGTTTAAGGGGTAAATACCTGGTCCGGGAACATTGGCATGAGAGATGGAAGAGAAGCCATTAGTCTGGAGGGGTAAAGAATGAATTTTAGAGATGGGTTTTGAAGAACAGGCAGAGAAGAGGGGTGTGTGGGTGTTAAAGAAGTGTCTATGTGAAGAATTAGCAAATGGGATTGCAAAAGAATTGGTCTTGAACATGTTCTTGGAGCCCATCATCCAACTCTGGCTTTTGGTGTGCCCTGTCAAAAATTACACTTAACTTAATAAACAATTTTGAATTTAGACAAAAGCAATAAGACCCAGAATTCTCACTACTCTTTACAACTATATACATACACAGTCCAATACATATAAAAATCAATACAACATATAAGATAAGATGCTAATGAAATAGAGTTTGGGGGCATAAATGCTTTGTTTTCAAGTGTTGTGGTGGGCAAGAAAAATACCTGGTGGAGTGGGGAGCTTGAAAGAGCGAAGGGTGGTGGCACTGGCACTGACATGTGAGAGAGAACGTTGGGAGCAAACACGGCCTAATCTTCTGCTGGGTGAGGTAGTACTAGTAGTAGAAGAAGAAGAGAATAAGAGGGTAGAGTGAAGAGGACGACGCAGACACACTCGCATTTTGAGCGGGTTTCGCGGCTGGGTTGCGGTGGTTTAGTTGTGGTGGTGGCTGCTGCTTTCTGGGTAGAGGAGAAAGAGATTGAGAGGGAACACACAGAGGAAGAAGAAGAGAGTAACTTTATAGGTCCCCATTTACGCCAGCCAATTCGGAAATGCCACGTCAGCCATTAAACTTAAATTTAATACACCTATTTTACACAATTAAAACCCACATATAACCTCTCTCTCTTTTGTCGTGTTCTTTCTCTTCAACTTCACCTTCACCAAATTTCAAAATCTCTCTTCCTCCGTACCTTTCTGTTAGACACCCATGTTTGAATCTCCATGCCACCGAGTCCCACACCACCACCACCACCGGCGGTGCTTGCCGTTGTGGCCTTCTCCTATCTTAAGGTTCTCTCTGATTTCTCGTTCTCTCTAGCCCAAATCCAGCTATGGCAGAGCTTACGCTTGCACCAACTCCACCATCGCTGGCGGTGCTTCTGACCTGCTTCACCACCACTGGTGACAATATTACAACAATTCATTGCTTGGGTTTGGCTTTCATTTTAATTTTAATGTTAATTTTTGGAGTGCACAGAAGATGTTTGTGAAAATGTCTGATAGAAACTTTGAAGTTATTATAAAAATAGGCGTGGGGTGGTTTGCTAATTTATTGTTGTTTTGGTACGTGGGTTTCTCGAGGTTTTGTGCAGCACATATGTGAATAGTGATTCAAAATAGTAAATTAGGAACGGTATGAAAGAGTTAAGAAAAGTAACATCTCGAGTTTTAGAAACTCGAGATCCATATTAGAACTCGAGTCCGAAAGACTCGCCTTGTGAGTGTGAAAATGCCACATAGATCTCGAGTCTTTAAGACTCGAGTTTCATGCAAAAAAAATTTCACCTATAGTAGCGTTTTTAAGCCTTATAACATTTTAAAGCTCTATAGCGGCGTTTTCCTGCAAAATTTTTTTTTATAAGTACCAGGTTAGGGAGCCCTATAGTGGCGTTTTTAAGCCTTATAGCGGCGTTTTTCTGCAATTTATGGAAATCGAGTCTTTAAAACTTGATTTTCACGTCGATTTTTTTCTCACTTTGAACCCATCCTCTAACAAATCGAGACTTAAAAACTCGAGTTTTAGACACTCGAGATGCTAGTTTTCAACATTGTTTTGAAATGTGACAACTAACTAAATTTTTTAATATTTATTGTTATTTAGAAAAAAAATTCGGGGTTTCCCGTGTATGGGTTCTTTTGTTTGCTTTTGAAATTTTAAAAGTTACTGATTTATCACAAAGGGTCTGGATTAGGTCAGTGTTTAGTGGACCCGTTGGAATTGTGACATGTGTCTATTTTTAGACCTATGTCACCATTCCAACTAGTCCAGTACACTGGAAAAACTAGATCTAAACTGCCCCTTATCACAAGCTCATTGATTTTTGTTTGTGTTTTTCATGTCATTCTAAATCTAATGGGAAACTAATATATAGGTGTTTTCTTATGTGAATTGTATATGACTCTTTATAATTGCTGAAATTTATAAATTATTTATCTTAGATACTATCTTAAATTCCTTAATGTCAAATACATGTGATTGGTCTTTTTTACTGTGTTGGTGCAAGTTTCAATATCCTATTGCTAAAGGTTTCAATATCCTTTGAAGAGAAAGAACAGGAAAGATTGAGGTTTTATGTGGGTTTTAATTGTGTGTAATAAGTGTATTAAATTTAAGTTTGATAGCTTGAGTGGTGTTTCTGGATTGGCTGGCGTAAAAGGGATCTTTTACGCCAGCTCCGGACCTAAGTTATTCTCATGCTAAAATATTTCTTCACTTCTACTTGCTTTTTTATACTCAACTTACCATCAGTAGTTTATAAAAAAATTTATAGAAAAGTTTGTATCTCTGCAATTACTCATATATATATAGGGTTAGGTTTAAGTTACACTTGGTGTAACTCTAAGCAATGTTACATCACCCAATAAATTATTGATGATTTAGCATAAAGTGAGTTTTTTCATTACATTTTTCAAGTCTTTTTTTTTTTTTTTAAGAATTTTTTATTGTAATAATATATATCTCATGTTTCAAATTTACTTATACCTAAAGGATATATATCTCATGTTTCAAATTTACTTATACCCTTATACCTAAAGTGATTCCAACAATCTCTACTTGTAAATGTTTGATCACCTACATTGAACATCATGACAACTTTTCCTGTTGGAAGACATTCTTCACCAAAATTTTCAACTAGACTCTTAGCTGCAGTAGACTTTTTTTTTTTTTTTTTTTTGTGGCATTGGAGGTATGACACACTTTTTGGACTAATAATACCATGATTGTGGTTGTTGTCAAATCCCTTCACAATTCGTTTCTACAACTTCTTATTCTTCATGACCCTAAGCATTGCTTCACATCCAGTTCTAAGACTTCAGCAACTTCTACAGGCCTTGGTTTCATCATGTTTGCTCAAACCATTGTTTAATGCATTTTTTGTTTTGCGCTACCCTTCACTACAACATACATAAATACGACTTGTTACATTATCACTTCTGGGTGCTTTTTTACTCGTACGGATACGGATTCCAAAACCTTCTTTTTTGGCAAATTCTTTGTAAAAAGTTTCAACATCATCAAGGGAGTCAAATTGCATTCTGACATATGGCTTGGATTTCAACTCATAATTGCCAAAATCTTCAAGCGGTAACTCAAGCTCTGATGGTCCTGAATTGTTTAGGGCATCATATAACTCTTCACGTTCCATTTGCGATTTAGTAACTATAAGAACCAATACAAATAATGAACACAAGTAAAAAATATGCAAACATTTTACCAATATTAGGCTCCAAATTGAAACCACAAAGAAAAAAAAAACAAGTGTAACTCAATTCTCTAATAAATAAGACTTCAAACATAATGTCCAATTCACCAATACCCAAGAACATCTGATCAATGGTATCTCAAGTATTTGGATAAATAGAAAATATTAGGGAAAAAGGTGGGGGTGAGGGGATTAAGCTAATTCAGAAGGTAGGACTTACTAACTTGAGTTTGGAAAAGAGCAAGTTAATTTTTTATTTAAATACTTAATTTTGTGATTATATGTAATCTATCAAAGTAGTTCAAATTAAAAGTTTAAATGATTCATAGCATTATAATTCTGAAATATTTCACATAAACCAAAAATGTCAAAAGAAAGATGCAACATAGTTTGGAAATCATGTAACTTAACGTTAATAAGAAGGAAACATAAGTTAGCATAGCTAGTAGCATAAAAGACTGCAAGGACTTACCTACAGTACCATGCCACTAATCACAACTAGCCTTAGGGTGTTAAAATCATTCTCTCAAAGTTCTCATAGTAAATGTGTTTCAAAATTAATCATTCTAAAAGTATTCCAGTACTATCTTTGCAAAATATATACTTTAAAATCATGATACCTTCCAACCACTACAAAATAATATAAACATCAAATTCCATGTAAAACATCATGAGTACTTAAATAGTAATTTCTCAAGTGGCATTCATCTCAATATACCAATGTCACAAAGTATTTATCATCACCTACCATGATAATTTCTCAAAGTATCGTGGGTAAAATGAACAATAAATTCCTCATACCAATTCATAGGCAGATTGAACAACAATTCCAAAAACATGTGCATAAATACCTAAGTGTACCCATACATATAAGTTCTAGCTTGTCCCATAAGAATTACTTGTAAGTGATAATTCCTAAATCTTGCATCATAAAAAGATACTTGGTAAAGTATTCAAACATAATGTCTAACTGACTGACCTAATCTACTAATGAAAACATGACAAATGCCAAAGCCTAACTAATTAAATAGTTAGGCTAAACTATAGCTAAACTACTTGTCATTTACTATGTATGCTTGTCATATCTACTTGTCATTTACTATAGCTAAACTACTTGTCCTAAATAGTGCAGTAAATGTGTGAGCTGATTACTTCCATTGCCATGTTTCATTCATTACAAGTTTGCAATTTAATCCATTGCCAACTTCTTTTTTTAAATTTAAAAGGGTTAATTTTTTAAATGTGTGATATGATTTTCTTCTATAAATGAATGTAAAAAAATTTCATCCTAAAAATCCATAAACAGTTGACTGAAGTAGTGCTTGCTCACAGAAATAGAAGGTATACCTTTAATGCACAATTCTCATAGAAATAGTGCTTGCACTTGGTTACAACAGCATCGACAAAAGGCTGCCTGCAAATGAAACAAAGCACTCACAAACCAGAAAAGAAACAGAAACAGAGCACTCACAAACAGTGCAAAACCATTTTAACCAACTATTCAGATTTCAAACACACAACCCTATGAATCTTACCATAATGAAGAGAGGAAAAAAGATCCAACCTTGCTTATTTAGACTGCTTCTTTCATTTCTTTGCCTATCGTTCTTAATTACTGACAAGCTAATGCATAAAATTCAAATATCCCATTTATAAGAAAAATTCTTAGGGATGTAACTAGGGAACTGTGTGTGCCAAGAGTGAGGTGGATGGGTCGAGCCTCACTCAGGCTCACAATTTATTTGTAATATGGGCTTAGATTTCCTACTTTGGGTAGTTCCTTGTACAAAGACCCAACGGGGCTGCCTATCCCTCTGAATTATTTTACTCTCTCCCTCTACTATTACTGCACTAAGCTGATACTTTCTCACTCCTACTTTCAGTTTCCTTCAAAACTTTTCAACAACCACCTTTCTTCCTTAGCTTCTCATATTTATAGCCCAAAATTAGTGGAGGAGTCATGATTACCCTTGTGGTGAGTGGTAAAGGAGGTCCAATGTCATCAACACTAAGTGGGTGTTTAGGTGGGAGTGGGGGGTGGTAAGAGTGGCATCGGAATTGATTCCCACACTAGAAGATTTGCCCGGCGGCAATGTTTCCCAAGGCAATATCAGGCACCCAAGGTCTCACTTCCCCAAGAAATTGCATTCCCTGGCCAGGTCAGAGTTGATCGGCAAAGTCCACCTTTGTCGGGTATGCCATAATGGCTCCATCGTGGTCCCTGGGTTTTGGATGGGCATTGAGGCTTGCCTGGGCCAATTTTGTAGGCCCAATAGAACATACAACCATGCACGATGTCCCAAGGCCCGGGGCCTAACAAGTCCAGGGCCTTGCACACGTGGCGTCATTGTGGCAGATTTCATGGATAATGGGCCTTTAAAGGGGTGGGGGGTAGCTCCCCATATAGGAACTACCAACAATGTAAGTCATAGTGTAAGTTTTCTCTAAATTTACTACACATACAATGGTTTTATATTGAATATGTATTTTGAGTTCTAACAAATCTGTATTGCCATATAATTCTTTGTGAATCATTTACTGTGTTCCATACATTTTTTGATTCAGTAGATGTATAGTTATCTCCACTATTTGAATTCTATGTGCACTGCTTCTAAAAGATAAAATCTAAGTGGTATCAATATCTTTTGATATCTCCAATATACAATGATTACCTATAGGACTAACAAGAAAAATGTAAGACCAGAAAAGAACATGCCTGTAGCCTTTATATTAATAGCTACCATCACCAAAAAAATTTCTATACACCACTTAGCATTTGACTAGTCACTTTGTTGGGTTTAGAGATAGGTTTAGAATATAATAAATGAGGATAATTAATGAGATTCTAATAAAAATATTTGTAATAATGAGGGTATTTTTTTAACTGTTGAATCTACTTAAATCCAATAGTTTAAAAAAGGTGTAACTCTAAAGAGTTACACTAGGTGTAACTCTAAAGAGTTACACTAGGTGTAACTTGAACTCATCTTATATATATATACTCCCTTTGTCCCACTTTTTTTGTCTTATTTGAAAAGTCAAACTTTTTAAGGGAACATGATTTATTGTCTTGTTTACCTTTTAAAAATGTATAAGTTTCCAAAACTACCCTTAAAAAAATTTATCAAAAAATTGAATTAGTAAATTAATAGGGATATAATAGGAACATTAGTAAATTAATGACTTTTATTTTTAGAAACAGGACAATATTTTGGGACATCTCAAAATGGAATAGAGGACAAAAAAAGTAAGACGGAGGGAGTATATATATATATATATATATATAAGTAAACTCTAAAGTGTAAATTGTAGATTATCAACAACAACCAAAAAAAAAAAAAAAAACTCTGAAGTGTAACCTTTTTATTCAAACAAACCCAAAAAAAAAAAAAAAAAAAAAAAATTATCTTGTTTTCCATTTTATTTTTTCAGATGGTGTACTAAACATATTGAATAGACTTATCTACATTAGTTTGGTTTGATCAAATTTTGTCCAGCCAAAATGGTGAGTTTGAACAAGAAAGGCAAAACGTTAATTTTATCTAAAACCTTTAAAATAAGAAGGTGCCAAGTAACAACCGTGCACTGTTATTGTGATGATTATTCCATAAGTGTAGATGTTTGTAAAGTGTGGAGGGAGCAAGAGTCGGGTTCAAGCCTCCTAGATGGAACTTCACATACATATATTTAGATTAGACTAAAGTAGAATTCTATTATTCTATCTCATTTCAAATAAATTAAAAAAAAAAAAAAAAGAGGTGCCAAATAAGTTTCAAGGACCCAAAAACCCTACATGGCCTTAACATCTACATAAAAAGAACGAAGAACCCTTGCTACTCATAGCTACCTCTTCTTTTTTAATATTTATATGTGTTTGACATAGTATTTTGTTTTATGAATAGTTATACCGGCATAAGAAATTATCACAATATTTTTCATAATTGTTGAGCTATTAGTTTTTTATAGGTCAAAATAAAATAACAAAATATTTATTATGAAATGTTATGACATTTTGTTGCTGTCACAATATTTTTACAATTGCTAAGATGCCGATTTTTTATAGGTCAAAATAAAGTTTTAAAATATCAAACCAAAACTCTCCCCAATTGAAAATAAAGATATTGTTAAAATGTTGTGACATTTTGTTTATGTCACAATATTTTCACAACTATTAAGATGTAAGTTCCATATAGTAATAAAATATTAGACCGATTGCAGCCAAAATTTACTATTTTATGCGCATTTTTCTTGAGCTGGTTTTTTTTTTTTTTATATATATATATATATATATATTTTTTTTTTTACACACCACTTCTTAAGTATAAAAACAAAAAGTTTTTCACACAAAAAAACTTAGGGAAAAGGCAATTTCTCCCCTTTATACTTGGGTAGTTCACAATTCTCCTAAACTTTAAAACCAATAAATTTCCCCTTTATATTTTAGAAATCAGCAAATAACCCCTAATATTAATCTCTTAATCAAACTTTAATAAAATCTTATGATTCCTAGAATATTCTATTGTGCTATGTCCGAAATACCCCCTCTAAATTTTAATATCCCAAAAAAATTTTAGTCATGCTTGGAAAGTTGAAATATTTGTGATATAGGGTGTTCTATATGTTACGTAGAGAACACTAATTTACTAGGTTTTAATTTTCTAGACCTATAATATTATCTAACAAAAACTTCAATTGCACATATGCCTTTTCTTTTTTCTTGCTTAAAAGGATCTTCATTAAAAACTATAGAATTAACGTTTAGCTTAAAAAATTCACTTACTGGTCTTCTTTGCACACTCCACCACATTCCGGCAAAAAGATGATAAGAGTGGAATTTTGAAAGCATAGGTGGGATGTTAAAAGGAGTATAGTGGTGTGGGCTTATCTTATTGGGTGTCGTCTTGCATGCAATATGTATATACACACACGGACAAGTGTGTTATGTTAATGATTGCCAAATATGTATATATAAACACACACGGACAAGTGTGGGGCATGGGAAATGGGACTAGTAACATGCCTGTGAAAGTGATTGGTAAGTATAATTTGATTTTTGAGGTCGGTTTTTAGACTCTAGAATTAACGTTTAGCTTAAAATTCACTTACTGGTCTTCTTTGCTCACTCCACCAAATTCTAGAAAAAAGATGATAAGAGTGGAATTTTGAAAGCATAGGTGGGATGTTAAAAGAAGTATAGCGGTGTGGGCTTATCTTATCGGGTTTGCCAAACTTTCATAGGGATTAGAAACATACGTATGTTATAGCGGTGCAATAATGACGGATATTTGCCAAACCTTCATAGGCATTAGAAACATACGTATGTTATAGTGGTGCAATAATGCCAGATATTTTCCAAACTTTCATAGGAATTAGGAACATATGTATGCAATTTTATCCAACAAGACAAAAACACTGACCAAATAATTTAAGAACGTATGTATATTGGCCGTACATACCATTATATTTCTCCATTTTAAATGGAGATATCAAAAAAAAAAAAAAATGTAATCATATTACATTCATGCAAATGTGAACGTAGTACATACTAACTAGAGTGTAAAAATTGAAAAAATTGTGTACATCGCGCATGCAAATGTGATGTAATATACCAGTGTGTAAGAAATTGTGTGAAGCAATATTTTTCCTTTTTAAGTATATCATACCGCCTAATGGGGACAAAAAACTTACATACAGATTTTTTTTTGGTTCAATCTGGTATCTCGGGCTATTTATAGGTGAACAATTTTAGAGGATACTTACTAACTTGACAAAAAAGATATAGCTTCAATGGCTCTTGATACCATACCTTTATGGCTTCCTCTTCTCCTTGTTCTCCCTCTTTTGTTGCTCATGAAAAAAAAGATGGATGAGCGTTGTTCCAAGAACCTTCCACCAAGCCCTCCTAAGCTCCCTATTATAGGTAACTTGCACCAACTTGGTGTGTTGCCTCACCAATCTATGTGGCAACTCTCCAAGAAATATGGCTCTGTGATGCTCCTTCAACTCAGTGGCATAAGAACTGTTATAATATCTTATACTGAGGCAGCAAGAGAAGTCTTAAAAGTTAATGATCTTGCCTGTTGCAGTAGACCTCCCTTAGCTTGCTCTAAAGTTTTTTCCTACAATTATAGGGACATTGCTTTATCACCTTATGGTGATTATTGGAGAGAGATAAGGAAAATATGTGTTCTTGAGCTTTTTAGTGTGAAGAGGGTGCAATCCTATCAGTTCATTAGGGAAGAAGAAGTTTCTTTGCTTGTGGATTCTATATCTCACTATGCATCTTCTGCAACCCCTATTGATCTTTCTGAGAAGCTGTTTGCCCTCACTGCAAGTATAACTTTTAGGATTGGTTTTGGTAAGAGTTTTCGCCGGAGTGGTTTAGACAATGAAAGGTTTCAAGCAGTGGTTGATGAGGGAATGTCCATTATAGGAAGCTACAATGCATCTGAATTCTTTCCCTTCGTGGGATGGATTATAGACACTTTCTCTGGTAGATTTAAAAGGCTTGAAAGGGTTTTTCATGAGTTGGATACTTTATTCCAACAGGTCATTGATTTCCATATTGATCCTGAGAGGACAAAACCAGAGCATGAAGACATTATCGATGTGCTACTGAGAATTGAAAGGGAGCAAGTTGAGTTTGGCGATGCTACTCGGTTCACAAAACATAACATTAAGGCAGTCATCTTGGTAAGCTGCCAATCTTTTATTAATCCCAGGCTTTTTTTTTTTTCTTTTTAACTTTACTTACCTCATCAAATTAGCCCATGTTCATCTACTTACCTGTTACTATATTTGTTTATCAGGATATATTTTTAGGTGGAGTTGACACTGGTGCAATTACCATGATATGGGCGATGGCAGAGCTTGCTAAGAACCCCAGATTGATGAAAAAAGCACAAGATGAAGTTAGAAATTTCATTGGAAATAAAGGGAAAGTCACGGAAAGTGACACTGACCACCTTCATTATCTAAAGATGATAGTTAAAGAAACTTTTAGATTGCATCCTCCAGCAACTCTACTTCTTCCAAGAGAAACCATGTCACAGTTTAAGATCAATGGTTATGACATTTACCCAAAAATGTTAGTACAAGTTAATGCCTGGGCGGACGAGATCCTAAATATTGGGAGAACCCAGAAGAATTCATCCCAGAAAGGTTCATGGATAACTCCATCGATTATAAAGGTCAAAATTTTGAGTTATTGACATTTGGATCTGGTCGAAGAGGTTGTCCTGCGATATATATGGCAACAACAACAGTGGAGCTTGCACTTGCAAATCTTTTATATTGTTTCAATTGGAAATTACCTGATGGGATTAAAGAGGAAGATATCAACATGGAAGAGGAAGCTGGTTTTAGCCTTACTACCAATAAGAAAACAGCTTTAAACCTTGTGCCAATCAAATTGTTTTAAAATATTAGTATATGTCAGCACTCTTCCCCTCCCTTTCTTCTCTCCCTTGTCTCACTCCATTCTAAATATAATCTTCATAGGAATAGTTGCTTTTATGTAATATATATATAGGGTTGGACTTGTGTCTAGTGACCAGTTTCATTGGATAGGCTGAGATGTGAACACGTGTCCAATTTTGGACATGTCTGCGTATCCCAGCATGTCTAGTGGAACTAGCCACTAGACAAAAGCCTCTCCCATATATATATATATTGCTAAGCACTTTGAAATAAATGGTGGCCAATTAGCATGTATGTTTTTGGCTTTTGCGATCATGGATCATTTTCCTTTCTTATAAATAAATGGTAGGAATTGAAAGATAATTTTTGTTTGTCTTTATTACCTATGGTGGTGTTATGGAATACAAAACCACTATTTCTATTCCATTTTATGCTTCACTAATCATAATTTGTTATGGTGTATTCATTTTATTTTACCTATAAAATAACTAAAATTTAAAAAAATAAAAAAATAAAACACATGTCATATCACAATCAGTAGAGTATAAAGTATTTTTGAGACTGATGGTTTCTATTCAGTATTATGAAGGATAGACATAATTATTTCATTCAATCAATTGTTTTGAACAACAGAGTAGAGGTTGGGTGGGCAAATTTTCTTTAGACTCCAAACTGTATGGATAAAAAAAGGAAGAAAGCCTCACTTTGATTGTATTACAAATTATATTATGAATTTAAATCAAGTTTAATGTTCAAATGTTTGATCATGTATGGTGGCAATGAAAGGTGTGTAGAGGGAATCTTTCAACTCCAACATCAAAATCAATGATGCATCCCACCAAATCATATTACAAAGATATTTTTTTCTTATACACCTTTCTACCTCTTATTGAACTATGTGCTCCGTATGGGGTGTCATTTTTTTAACTTTTACATGTGAAGTATTCATTTTTTTTTTTAATGAGGTGTGTAATAATAAACTTATAAACTAGTAATTTAAAAATATAAAAAGAATTAACATAATTGTTTTGGCATATGTACTAATTAACAATATCTATTAAGTTTTTATTTCCTATAAATGAATGCTAAGGAAATAAAAACATGTGGTTGAACATCAAATAGGGATTTTTTTTATTAATTAAAAGATTTTGAGTTTAAAGCATGTCTATACCAAAAAGAGATTTAAATTTTGTTATATCTATAAAAAAATATAACTGCTAAATTAATTAATATGTATTGATGAGAAATGACACCATTTAAAATTTGGACCCTAGAATTAACGTTTAGCTTAAAACTCACTTACTAGTCTTCTTTGCTCACTCCACCACATTTCGGAAAAAAGATGATAAGAGTGGAATTACGAAAGTATAGGTGGGATGTTAAAAGGAGTATAGCGATGTAGGCTTATCTTATCAGGTGTTGTCTTGCATGCAATATGTATATACACACATGGACAAGTGTGTTATGTTAATGATTGCAAATATATATATATACACACACACGGACAAGTGTGGGGCAATGGAAATGGGACTAGTAACATGCCTGTGAAAGTGATTGATAAGTATAATTTGATTTTTGAGGTCAATTTTTAGACTCTAGAATTAACGTTTAGCTTGAAAAATTCACTTACTGGTCTTCTTTGCACACTCCACCACATTCCGGAAAAAAGATGATAAGAGTGGAATTTTGAAAGCATAGGTGGGATGTTAAAAGGAGTATAGCGGTGTGGGCTTATCTAATTGGGTGTCGTCTCGCATGCAATATGTATATACACACACGGACAAGTTTGTTATGTTAATGATTGCCAAATATGTATATATATACACACGCAGACAAGTGTGGGGCATGGGAAATAGGACTAGTAACATGCCTACGAAAGTGATTGATAGTATAATTTGATTTTTGAGGTCGGTTTTTAGACTCTAGAATTAATGTTTAGCTTAAAATTCACTTACAGGTCTTCTTTGCTCACTCCACCACATTCTAGAAAAAAGATGATAAGAGTGGAATTTTGAAAGCATAGGTGGGATGTTAAAAGAAGTATAGTGGTGTGGGCTTATCTTATCGGGTTTGCCAAACTTTCATAGGGATTAGAAACATACATATATTTGCCAAACTTTCTTAGGGATTAGAAACATACGTATATTATAGCGGTGCAATAATGACGGATATTTGCCAAACTTTCATAGGGATTAGGAACATACGTACGCAATTTTATCCAACAAGACAAAAACATTGACCAAATAATTTGAGAACTTAGTATATAAACTCTCCTACAATTTCTCTATGGCTATATTCCACATTCTATCATTTGTATTAACTCCGTTTAAAATTTGTTTCACGCAAAATCCCAAGCACTGTGTAATATGAGGCTCTCCTCACACGATTATTTAGGCTAAAAAGTTAAAAGCATTCATAAGGACTGAATAATCTGTAAAGCTGAGTACAATTTCTAATAAAAAGCCTTTGTCTCTTATCTCCATAGACTCTAAAGTCTAATAGGCTATTGGACTAATGGTGGTCTAACCAGTAGTCCACTGTTTCTTATAATAAATATTCACAAAAGAGTAATATGCGCCCAAAGCAATTCCATGCCCAACAAAGCACCAGAATTAACGATATTACAGAGAAAGACATGCAATGAAAAAAAAAAAGGATTTTATCGCCCAATTCCAACCCTTCTCTATTTACACTTATGTCGTAAAATCCATAGAAATTTTTAGATAATTCCACTACTGGCCAAAAATACCAACATAAAATATACTCTAAATCCAAGTAAAGCTTAGATTTGACAAGAAAGAGATTTATAGGCTCTTACCTCAATTGTGTAGTCAATCTTTCTCTACTTCAATCCTTCTCTACTTCAGTTCTTTGAGTTGTCTCCTCTCTCAAATATTTCTGCCATTAAAGGCTGACTTAAAAATTAAACTATGTATAACTAGGGTTTCAACCTTATTTTCTAAAAAAACCCCCTTATTAATATTAATTATAAAAGTTGACCTCATAAACAAATTTACTGAAATACCCCTCCTTTTATTATTTTTTTTTTCCGGGTATTACAATACCAAACCCATTTTCTCATAAAAATGTAATGCACTATAATTCATGATGTCAAAATTCATTCTTTTTTTTTTTTTTATATCAGTAGAATAAGATTTATTGATATCAAAAAAGGACACCCTAGTGCAAAATTCATTGTACTTACTATCATTCAAATTCTATCTGCATTAGTCTTAGCAAACGACCCCTAAAACATACAATGATATAGTAACATAGCTAAAATTAAAAGGAAATATCATTGGACAATGCAAGTGGTTGTATTGTCCCGGAACGCATATTTCGGTGTCCATTCCAAGCTCCTCCAATTTCCGTTTCAGGATTTTCAACTGTGTTGTTTCTGCTGGGCTCTCCAAAATATCTTATTAAAAAAATAAAAACCATCAGTCAAACAAATATATGTCACTACAAGCCTTCATGTACCTATTCATTCCCCCTCACAAGTACACAAATTAATATTGATTCTCTACTAAACTTAGCAAACTAAAACATCATCTACAAGCCTTCCAATACAAAGATAATGCATATATGAGCTCTCACAAACATTTTTTTTCTTATGAATTATCCAACAATCTTTGCAAAGAATAATAGTATCAACAAGCCCTCCAACACATATATAATCAATAATGACATACACAAAAAGTGTTTTAAGGGGGAAATACCTGGTCTGGGAACATTGGCATGAGAGATGGAAGAGAAGCCATTAGTCTGGAGGGGTAAAGAATGAATTTTAGAGACGGGTTTGGAAGAAGAGGCAGAGAAGAAGTGTCTATGTGAAGAATGAGCAAATGGGATTGCAAAAGAATTGGTCTTGAACATGATCTTGGAGCCCATCATCCAACTCTGGCTTTTGGTATGCCCTGTTAAAAATTATACTTTACTAAATAAACAATTTTGAATTTAGACATAAGTAATTAGACCCAGAATTCTCACCACTCTTACAACTATATACAACTATATATACATACAGTTCCATACATATAAAAAGCAACATAACATATAAGAAGATAAGCAGCCGCTAATGAAATAGAGTTTGGAGCTTGAAAAGAAAAAAAATACCTGGTGGAGTGGGTAGATTGAAAAGGCGAAGGGTGGTGGTACTTGCAGTGGCACTGGCACTGACATGTGAGAGAGAACGTTGAGACCAAACACGGCCTAATCTCTTGGGTGAGATAGTACTAGTTCTAGTAGCAGTAGTATAAGAAGAAGAAGAGAATAAGAAAGTGGAGTGGAGAGGACGACGCAGACACACTCATTTTTTTTGCTTGCTTTTTGTTTAGGGTTCTACTTGCTGTGTTGTTATGGACTATTGTTTACAGTTTGCCCATTTGAATTTGACTCCAAACTTCAACTCAACACACTACGACTGTAGAGTGTAGACACCGTTTTCTTATCAACGCTTCTTCTGGAGGCGGAGGGGTGGTTAAGTAATTTCGGGTCCATTTTAACATGGATGAACAACATGTGTCAAACGAATAATCCAACCGTTAAAAAAAAAAAAAAAAAAAAAAAACATTGTCAAAATATAAATATAACATCACTATACTTGGACCTCACTAAGCATTGAAGAATGCTATCCTAATCTATTTTACCATCTCAAAAAGCCACTTTATCATTTATACTATACCATTTTACAATACTTCCAACATCCTAAATTTTTATTTTTCTATTCTACTCATTAAAATAATATATTTACATAATAAAATAATATATATCAAAACCCAAATAAAAACAAAAACCCAAATCTGCAACCACCTGCTACCACCACCACCACAAACAACATACCCAAACCGAAACCCATGGCCACGCCACCACCCCACGGCAAAAATCCAAACAAATGAAACCCACCTTTGCCACCACAACCAGAGACACCACCACGGCAACAACACACCCACCACCACCATGCAAAGAAACCCACAAAAAATCAAAGAAAAATCCATTCAGAACCCCCATCAAAACCCATCGAAAGCTGATCTCCACGCCTCCACCGGCATTGTCTCCATAACCATGGCCCCAAGCAAGATCAATACCCAGCCACAACCATGGCCCCATGCCACCACTGCACCACCACGACCCAAAACCCACTCCCACAAATCAAAACCCCACACCCACACCACTGAACCCCATTAAAAATCACAGAGAAAGGCCACAGATGACGAGAAGGTACCTATCGGCATCGACAGCATTGCCAACCTCCTTGGCAATGGTCTTCACGGCCTCGAAATCGTCATTGGAGGCGGCGGGGAAGCCGGCCTCGATTATGTCGATGCCGAGCTTGGCGAGCTGTCGGGCTATTGGGGATGTAATTGGGGTGGCGGCGGGGGGAAGGTTTAGGTGTGGGAGTGGAGTTTGATAGGGGAGAAACAGGGAGTGGGAGACGGAGATACAGAGTGGGAGTGAGGGAGAGTGAAGTGAAATGAGAGACAGAGATGAGAGATGAGAGATAGAGATGAGAGAGTGAGAGATAAAATATATATATATATATATATATTTTTTTTTTTACAATACTGCTACAGTGCAATTCTAAAGATAGAATTGCACTGTAACAGTATTGCAATTTTTTTTGCAATACTTGCCTTTACAATTCTTTGATGTAGATGATTTTAAGGCTGCAAATGTCAAATTTCCCTTAGATATGGCATTAGCATTCTTCAATGCTAATGCTCTAACCTGAGTTGAGCATCAGAGGCATCCAAATTGGCAGATAAAAGCTTGACGGCGGGCGATGGGTTTTGGGGACTGAAATTGTTTGTGGGTTTTGTGGCTGAGATTGGTAGAATCAAAAAAAGAAACTGTGGCTGTTTGGACTGATGCAATGGGTTTCACAGCGGTGGCTCCTGAAATGTAGGTCCTCCGATGGGGTTGGGCAGCGTGACATTGGGTTTGATATAGGTTTCAGGTTTCTGTCACAGGTTAGACACTCCTCTGATCATCACATTAAAACGAGAGAGCAATAGAGGGTTCTAAATGGAGGATTTGAATCCTCTCCGTTTCTCTTTGAAATGGAGAGTATCCATCCATTTCATGGACAGGATGTATTTGAACTAAATCAACGGTGTAAGATGTGCCACGTCAATTAACTGTGAGTTAATCCATTTGATCTAAATAAGTGAATATTTCAAAATCTCAATTTCTCTCTTCTCCATTACCTCTCTCTCAACTTTGCTGTGCCGCTGCCACAATAACCAACGTGGCAAGCCACCATTATTGCACTGGCCACGTCTCACACCAGCCCAACATTGTCGAACCCACTGCCCAGTTAGTTTTCTCTCTCTGTCTCTTATTTCTTATTGATAAGCTCTGTTTGGGTGCTTGGAAAAAGAAGGAAAATAAATTATTATACGGCTATTTTTTATTGATTTCTTCATGCTGATTTTGATCTCTTTTCCCCCTTTTTTTTTGTTGGTTTTGAGCTTTGGGGATTGATTGAAATTTGTAAGAAATTGTCTAATTGAAAGGAAAGAGCTAGGAGAAATGAAGTGGCGTACAAATGAAAAGAAAGTGGCTGATTGAATCTTGGTGAGAAGCTGTATTTGCGAGTTAATTTGGAACATAGTAAAATACATCTTAAACCATTTTTTATTCTTTATCGGGAAACTAATTTAACTAAGGGAAATGATTATTTTAGAGAATTTATTAAAGTGGACAACAGGCCTATGAATCTGCATAATATATATAAATATATATATATATATATATATTTTGTTGGTTTTGCATCTTGGCATGCTTGAATCATACATTTACATTGTATCATATCTCCTAACTAACTAGTGCTTGAATTTTAAATGGCCTTTGGGTTGATATGTCAAATGCTTGTGTGAAGGGGTTTAAACTTTAAAGCATTGAACATTTGGCTTATTGCATATAAATGCGTAAATATTTATCATCAAAATATCTATTATTAAATGGCTTTTGAATGCAGTTTCTTGTCTTGTTTTGGAGTCTAATGAGTGGATGAACATTATTCTATTCTCGCTTTGAATTCATGTTCTTTTGAAATAGAAGTGTTTGGAATTTTGTTTCGCTTCTTACCTAGTTTCCTTTCCACTAGAAGGTATATTTAAAAGGAGATAGCGCTTTTGTTCTTATTTTGGACCATTTCATGGCTGAGTATGTGGACCACTTTCAGTTTGTCATGGTGTATTTGCAATATGTGTAGAACTTTTTAATTTAATGGTATGGATTATTAAGGAATTTTATTGTTTTTTTCTTTTTTTGATGTACATTGCATATGATTTTTATTTTTATAGAAAATGAGTTGAAGACTTGAAGCAGCCTAACAGCCCAACTGAAGTCAAGTGCAAGCTTTGTTATACAAAGTTTCATGTACCAAATTTTGATCGTTATCAAGAAAAGGTTTTGAAGTGTTCCATACCTCGTTGAAGACAATGTATCTTGAACTGAGCAACTTTAAAATTCAATTTTAGTAAAGATTCACATTTGATATATTCTAGCTTGTAGGACAACTTGGAGTCTTGGACTATTATTTGCACATTTTGTATCAAGTTTTTGGATAGTTTTTGTAGTTGGCTTTTGAAGATACTCAAATATGTTGGTTTTCATATTTACATATTTTTAGCAGTACTTACTTGTGTATAACAATGCTGATGCACTTTTACATTAACATTCAAAGCTATTAAATCACCATTTTACATTAATATTCAAAGCTCTTAAATCATTGCAACTGGTGCGTACTTGTGTATAACATATTTTCCTATTTTTGTGTTGTTTTAAAGAAACCATAAACCAAAGGAATATGTAACGTTCACATCACTATGAATTCATAAGGCATCATCAACAATAAAGTAAATTGCTTCAAGTTGAATAATTGATGGTCCGTTAACAATCAAAATTTGATCCAAAAAAGAACAAATTTTATTAAAATGTACATTTTGATTGCAAAGGCTATAATAACAAGAGTTCTATTGAAATAAACACTTTGATAACAATGTCAGCCACTTCCACACTCGGCGTGTCTCTTGCTTCTTGACCATACATTCCCTCCACAGTCTACAATTTTCAGTCTTAGCTTGATCACTTTAACTTGTCTTGTGTTATACAGGTTGCCCTGGTATGAAGTCTCTTCATTATTAAGTTTTTTGTACCAAAGCTCTAGAATCCTAGGTTTCTCAACATATGAAATGCAGTCGCCTAGAGTACCTTGCACTTTGAGGGTCTTTCCCCTTAAGTTACTGATGATTCAAAATAATGTAGGAAAGTATACCAAGTAGGGATTGATGAAACCTACAGGAAATATCCAACAAATGCCAATCATTCATATTGTAAACTTCTCTATTTTCCAACAGGTTTAACTATTACGATTTAAGTAAAACACTAAGGGTACGTTTGGTATGTTGTAATAGCTCCTGTAATGAAATAGTTATTCATGTGTAATAGCAATTCAGTTATTTGGTTACATTTTTATTACTTGGATTAGTTATTATATTGGAATAACTATTCTTTAAATTGAAGAATAGTTATTCCTTTTTAAAATGAATGTAATTGCTATTCCTTAGTGCATATAATAGGTTTTAAAATTAATATATTTCCAAAAATACAAATTTTCCTTATACATCATCTTTTACAAGCTTTCCATGTGTAACAACCAAACTTATGAATAGTAATAGTTATTTCATTACAATGTCTTCTATTCCCAGTAATAAATATTAGTATTCCTAATATAATCTACATTCAGTATACCAAACGTACCCTAACCTTGTATTTTGATGAATACTCGCAACCAATATTATGTTTTTTGTGGGATTGGGGAGAAGGGAAAGAAGAATAAAAATAATTAACAACTGATTAAAAGCCAAAATTGAACATTCACAGTATCATACATTTAGTCTACACATCCTCAAGCCAATGTGATTGACCTTACAATAACAGACAAGCCTGTAAGCTTTTTATAAGGTGAATTAGTGCACTCATGCATGCTTACCAAATAAAAATTGTCAAAAATTTTCCCATAAGTCCTCCCCAAAAGAATAGTAAAAAAATCAGATTGAAAGTTTGCAAACAACTAACCAAAAATTTAAGATAATTTAATAAATTAGAAGATGAGGCACAACAAAGGGAAGAGAGTTTACCCTAGCTTACAAAAAAAATAACTCATGCTTTTCTTATATGCTATCATTTACATGTCTTTTTTCTTCAACTTTTGCAAATTATAAAGATTTTTCCATTTTCCAATGATTAATTCTATTTCTTCTCACGCCCTTCCAGTATTAGCTTTGCTTATTGTTTTCCTTTTTCAGATTTTTCATCTTAGTCTCAAGAAACTTGGGTGTGGTATCAAAACAACCCAAAAATCTCATACCTTTTGGAACAAATTCAGATCAAAACAACCCATAAACACTATAAAGCTGAAACACCCACCAACTGTTTTGTTTTATCCCAAAGCTCAACCCACACAGCATAGAAACCAAACTCAGCATGACAAAATCAATAATAAAAAAATAGTAGTATATTAATTTATTTTCCTTTGTTTTCCAAGCAACCAAACAAAGCTTATAAATAAGAAATCAGAGAGAGAAAACTTACTCGGCGGTACGATTTTGGGCTAGTGTGAGATGTGGACGACGCAACAACTGTGGCTTGGCACGTTGGTGATTGTGGTAGCAGCGACGGCAAGGTTGAGAGAGAGCAAAGCATGGCGATGGAGGAGAGAGATTGATATCTTGAAATATTCAGATAAGATGGGTTTGCTTAGTTAACTTAATGTTTAACAACAGTTGAGTTTCCCCATAGATTTTAATTGATGTGGCACTTTTTACACCATTGATTTATTTTAGATGCATCCTGTCCATGAAATGGACACTCTCTATTTCAAAGAGAAATAGAGAGGATCCGGATCCCTAAATGGAAGGCTATTTTTAACCATTTTAATTTTCAAATTCAATGATGAATTAGTTCATCCCCAATTAACTTGAAATGACATCCTATTAAAAATAAAAATAAAAAATTGAAACAACTCGATTCATGTGAAAAAAGAAAGAAAAAAAAAGTGATTTTTATATATTGATAAACTCTTTATTAAGGTCTAAGGTCCTTTAAGAATATTTTTTCCAATTAACCTTAAATATCAAAGAATTTCGTTAGTTGTCACGTTTCAAAACTATTTGGGAAACTAGCATCTCGAGTGTTTAAAACTTGAGATCAATGCAGAACTCGAGCTTTTAATCCTTGAGTTCAAGATTTTTTTCATACACTTACGTAGACAATTTTCCACATGGAACCACATAGAACTCAAGTTTTAGACACTCGATTTCCTTTTCTTCATTTTCTCCTTCCTTCCTTCGTTCTCCCTGTTCTTCCCTTTCTCCTTATACCTCACCCACAAATTCATCAAATCTCGACACCAGAGCAACAACCCAAACCCACAGATTCATAATATCTTGGCACCAGATCAAAAACCCAAACCCAAAAATCACGATCTCAGCACCGGAGCAGCTCCCTACACTTGGGTTTGTTGATCTCGGCACCGAAGCGGTTGGGGTTTGTTGATTTCAGCACAGGAGCACGCTTGGGTATGATGTTCCTGTTTGGTATTTTTTTTTTCCTGGGTTTGTTGTCTTCAGAAGTGGGTTTGGGGTTTTGAGAGTTAGAGAAATCGTTGGGGAACAAGGCGAAAAGGAAAACAGAGAAGCAAAAACAAAGAAGGAAAAAATGGATTGAAGAGAAAACGGAACTCGAGTGTCTAAAACTCGAGTTCCATGTGGATTTCAGACTACACCTCAACTATGCCAGCACATAGAAATCGAGTCTTTTAGGCTCGAGTTGCTACAGTGAACTTGAGTATAAGAGACTCGAGATGCTATTTTACTGAATTGTTTCTAATGCATACTAACTAACGATATTCTCTCGCAAATGCATGCTAGTTGGAAAATTAGCTCGATCGTTTGATATGGGTAATGTTTTAGGATTTTTAGGAATGTTGAAAGATTTCTACGTTTGGTTGTAAATCTTAAAAAGGAATCGGATACCAGGAGTATCTGGATTCTCACTTAACCCCTTTCTTTTAGGAATGTGGATTCACTTTGAAACAGGTGGGTATTCACACTCCCAAGCTTAAAAAAATCACTTTTGTTATAAACTAACAATTTTACCAATTTTCACCTATCATTTCACCAATGGAAATAAAACATACTTATAAAAAAAAATTGGAGATTAAACATAAAACAAATCATTAATATCTATTCCTTTATTTTTATCTCTTCCCGCCACAACAATATGAATGCTAAAATAAAATGCAATACTTATATATCCTATATGGGATTGGTTATTTGCTAAAATAAAATAAAATATTTTTATTTATTAACAAAACATGATGTTGTGATTTTCATAAAGAATAAGAATTTAAATAGTTATTTTTGTATTATACATGTAATTTTGAAATGTTAGACTATAGTTTTAATGAATTTGTCTTAATTTATAGTTTATATTTTGTTTATTATTATTTATTTAGAGGAAGATTAAAAAAATGATATTGGGTTTATAAAATTAAGGATAGTATGAGAAAAATAAATAATTCCTTTAAGATTCTTATGAATAAACCAAATATAGGAATAGTAACATCCAAGGCATCTAGATTGCAAGACATTACATTCCAAGAAATATGGATACTGGGGGTAACGTGGATTCCCCTATACCAAATGCCACCTAAAGTCCTTAACCTTTTTTCCAAAATTAAAAATAAAAAAAAAATAAAAAAAAACTCTTATTTTTTATATAATTTTTCTTAAATAGTGTATCAAACATATTGAAATGATTCTTACTAAACGAATTGTGTTCAGGGTTGATGGCTTTTGACTTTTGACAAGGTTATTAAATATGTTGGGTTAGAGTTGAATGATGTATTTAGACCAAGCAATTTGTGATTTAGCCAAAATTTAAGGTAGCAAAGTAAATGACCATCAAAGAACAAATATTATCCTCTTAAATTTATGAGTCACTATTTTAGTTAGATATTTGGTACCTAGCTAAAGTGTTAGACCTTGATGCTTGAAGCTGCTTCACTTGGTGGCACCTTGCATCCATGACAGTCACATACATTTCTGGGCATGAAGGTGGCATGCCATGGGATGAGTGCTTTGAGGCAATAACAGTCTATGCTACCTTGTTGTGGACCTTGCATACTCTTGTTGTCTAAGTACCAACGTGACAATGGGTTTTGTGAAGGTGATGGACCTGTCGTCATGGCTTCGCAAATTGCAGGCCATGTGTGTGCTATGGACATCATGTGAATCATGTATAGTGAGTGAACCATGGCAGCCTTGCATGGCCTTGTCCATGTGCAAATTGATGAAGTAGTGTGTGAGTTTAACACTTCAACCAACAACTTAGTTTTTTAATTCACAATGACAACCCACAGCTCTTTATTAATTTCCCATTTCATGATAAAATCTTTTGTTCTAAGACAAGAAACTTTAACAATTAAACCAATTAGACCACCGTACATCCTTGGTGCGATGGTCACTCTACAAGTATAAGTGTTTGTAGGGTGTAGGGGGCAAGGGTCGGGGTTCAAGTCTCTAGGAGGGAGCGTCACACACATATAGTTAGAGTAGAATTCTATCTTGTAAAAAAAAAAAAAAAAAAAAAAAACAATTAAACCAATTAGAACTAGCATTTAATTTTAGGATAAAAACCGTTACACACACTCTGTTTACACGCTTTTTTTTTTTTTTTAATTGAAAATTTGGTTTCAATTAATGGGTGTAAAAAAAAATTATCCTTAATTTTATCATTGCCGAGGTCTAAAGCTAAATAGCTGGTCTGCATTAGATTATTAAATTACTTTTGAGAGTTATGAAGCGTAGAATGTACAATTCGAGGGGTTTAACTTGTCAGTTTTTTTTTTTTTTTTAGTTGATCACTCATCGTAATAGTTAGTGCCTACCAACTACCAATAAATTCAACTGCGGCTGATGAAACAGAAACACCACCACCTGTTTGACAAAAGGTCTAAGACAACTTGTAGCAGAAATTTCAATGGACGTTATCCTCGGAAGGAGATGGAGGGGTCCTATAGCTATGGCACTAAGGAGTGTGGAAGCAGTGGCTTTCTTGGTTTTTCTGGTTGTTGGGTTCTCAATTTTCATGGCAATGGGACGCTCTAAAACTCTTAATCAAATTGAACTGAATAATCATTCAGGTCATTGTAACTTTCCAGCAATATTCAACTTTGGGGATTCGAACTCTGATACTGGAGGCAAATCAGCAGCGTATGATCGGCTTCCCTCTCCTAACGGTGACACCTTCTTTGGTAAACCTTCGGGGAGGTTCTGCGATGGACAACTTGTCATTGATTTTATAGGTGACTGTTCTCACTTTCCCTAATTTTTTATTTTTTTTTCCCTTTTCCTTTGGAATCACTAAGAAAATTTGGTAGTTTATGTGAGGAGGAATGTGTTGGACAAATACCCATTTGATGATTTTACTTGGGGAATTTGTTTGTGCAGAGAACATACTAAAATTTTTGATTTGGTTTGTAAATGATATGTCAAACATTGTATGTTCTCTGCATCTTCTCCTCCTTCTGATGGATCCGATGGACATTTATTTTTACTAATTTTTTTGACGGGTTAAAAGCATCGTTTCTGCTTGTTTTTCATGAGAATTATGCGGTACACCTTTTTTTTTTTTGGGGTAATGTAACTTACATCCAATTGTCAACATTTTGTTTAATATAGATATGATAGATTTGAACTTATGATGTTTGTTCCATGATGATTTTTCTTTATCATCAAGCCAAGACACCATTTGATTTTGGTGTAGGTGAGATTTGAACTTAGGGCCCTTATTCAGCAACAAAGATTTTAGTACATGAATTAACTAAAACCCACGTATTTAATAGTTAGCATGATATAACAGGTTAAGATAGGATACTGTTGTAAAATGACCCTATTTTCAATAGAATTAGGTAAGGTAGTTAGCATTGGATGTCAAGCTTCATGCAAAATTCTTAGGCCAATGTAAGCCACAAAGCCAATTATTTGGTGTTTTTGGTGATAAAAGATTCCAACTTTTAAGAGTAAATCTGTGACTAGTCACAACAATAAATCCTATGGATCCCTCTCTGTCTCTGTCTCTCTCTCTCTCTCTCTTTCATTTTATCCATATGTACCTATTTTTGCAGCTGAGAAGCTGGGATTGCCATACTTGAGCGGGTATCTAGATTCTATTGGGACAAATTTTCGATATGGGGCAAATTTTGCTACAGCGGGGTCTACTATTCAGCCAGTTGATGCCAAAATATTTGAGATGGGTTTTAGCCCCTTCTCTCTTGACATACAGCTTTTTCAATTTGAACAATTCAAAGCACGCACCATTGAGCTATACAAGGAAGGTTAGATGTGTATTTGTTGTGGAGAAGTCAGAAAATTTTTGTGCTTTTGATTGATCGAAAGCATTAGTAGTTTCTCATTGTCAGGTAGAAGCTCATATATCGAAAGCAGTTTCCCCAGACCAGTGGACTTTTCCAAGGCACTATACACATTGGATATTGGACAGAATGATCTTCATGGTGGGTTCGTGTCGATGACAGAGAAACAAGTGCTGGCATCAACACCAAATATTATCAATCAATCTGCTGAGGCAGTAAAGGTAACAAAAATATATGTTCTGTATAGCTTCTTAACAACTTATATTTTAGTAAGGGACCAAGTAGTATCCTACAAAGTAGGCACTATTTATCTGCTTTTAAATCATCTTGGGTATGTTATGGCCAAATGCACGTTGCAACCTGTATGGAGCATGCTATGAAGACTTAAGTTGACCATATTGATTTTGAACTTCTTGCTCTAATCTACAGTCCTTCTCTGGGATTCAACGTATTCAATTTTGTAACCAAAATTACTTGTGCAGATTAAACCTTATAAACGTTGTTGTCATTTACTATTTCAGAAACTATACCAATTAGGAGCAAGATCATTTTGGATACATAATACAGGTCCTATTGGCTGCTTGCCTTTTGCTGTAATATATTATCCTCCAAAGCCAGAAAATATGGACCAAAGTGGTTGTGTGAAGTCCCACAATGAGGTCGCCAAGGAATTTAACAGGCAGCTTCAAGAGAGGGTGACCCAACTGGGAGCGCAACTTCCAGATGCAATACTTACTTATGTTGACATTTTCTCGGCTAAATACACTTTAATTTCTGAAGCAAAGAAGCTTGGTAAGCTTCACATATGATCATCATGAGTATCATTATGACTACATGAAAGACTGAAAGAATTTAGTCGTTGCTGATATGATTGATCACATTTGTGCACTTCACTTTCATTTTAATTCTGTATAAATTAAAGTTTCAGTTTTGGGCGTTGGGTTATGCAGGTTTTGCTAATCCACATGGATACTGTTGTGGGCATCTTGGAGATTACAATGTTGACTGTGGAAGGAAGGCAATGGTGAATGGGACTGAAATCATAGGGGCTTCATGCAGCAATCCTTCAGAGTACATTAGTTGGGATGGCGTACATTATTCTCATGCTGCAAATAAATGGATAGCCAACCAAATTCTTAACGGCAACCTTTCCAACCCTCCGATCCCGATTACTGGAGCTTGTCACAAGCTTGGTCATTCATGATCACAAGCCTTAAGCTGCAATGGATATCTTGCAATCATGCAATGGAAAAGTTTAAGTTCTATCAGAGATGCGGTTATGTTTCTGTTAATAATTCATTTTCCCTCCCATGAAATAGAACTTTGAATTTCATTTTGTACAGACAATTCACAAATTTGCACAGAAAAGTTACAAAAGAAGAAGATCAATGTTGTATGAGTGTTATTATATCACTTGAAGTTGGGACTAGCAAAAATTTTGTGTGGCTTCTCATGGAAACTGTAGACATGGAGTTTATTTTTGATAATGCATCCTATAAATGAGAATTTTAGAAGCATTAGGGTCAAAAATAATCTTTAATCAGTGACTCAGTGTTGAAATCTATGATAGAAAAAGAGCAAAAACAGTCCATCTGTTTGTGTCCATGTTGAGATCTCTACATATATTGTACAGCGAAAGTTACCCAATACAGCATTAAGGATGGCGATCTCCTATTGTCCAAGTTGGTCTTCAGACTGCTGATTTTTGCTCAGTGCAACTATGAAGTATTGTCAGGTTACTAATCACGACATATATTAACCAGAGTACACACTTATTAGTGAAGCAAAGTAGCATGGTAAGTTAAATTCTGCTCTTCATCCCTATGATTCAAAGTAATGGAGTGATAATTACAGTTTTGTGCTTCTATCTTTTGGCTTGTTCAAATCTCTCTTTTGTCGGTGTTGAAAAATTGCAGGTTTTGTTAATCATCTTGGGTATGTTGTGGCCAGTACTATGAAGATCACCATGTCCATGATTGTCTTATGCATAATGAAGCTTTCCTTTTTTCTTTTTTTTCTTTTTTTCATGGAAATTGCATGATGAGGTTGAAACTGAAAGGGACTGAGTTACCATGGAGATGATCGTATGAAATGGGGAGTTGGTAATGATAAAAAATAAATTAGTGTGGGGCTCATAAAAATCAATAATAACTTATCAACTCAAATATTGGGAAAATTAAAAACCATCTACACTTCCCTGTGTCTCTCTCCACAAACATCACAAATTGTTATTTATAATTTTGTTGTGTGTCTTAGAAACTATAAATGGTGATAAGTTTTAGCCCCTCATTAACGAAGCAAATTAATACCAAACAAAAGCATGTGTACCTGCCTTGTTAAGAATTTTGACAGCTGTCTTTTAGCTCAAAATAATAATAATAATAATAATTTGACAGTAAACTTTTAAGAATAACTATTAAAATTTATTACCGCACACCCTTGGTGCGATAATTATTCTACAAGTATAAGTGCTTATGAGGTATGGAGGGTAAGGGCTAGGATTCAAGTCTCTAGGAGGGAGACTCACACACATATACACTTAGATTATGTTAGAGTAGAAATTCTATCTTGTATATAAATAAAAATAAATAAATAAAAAACTACTAAAATTTGATGAGAATAAATTAGTAAAGAAAAAAAAAAGTGGTTCATCAAAAAAACTACTAAAAAAAGTGATTGACAAATTTTTTTTTTCATAGCCTTAACCAAGCTGTCAAAGCAAAATCTGATAAGAGCAAACAGTTAAAAACAAAAGCTGATAAGACCAAAGAATTAAAAATAAAATTTAATGAGAATAAAATAGTTTTCTTTTTTCTTTTTTTTGAGAAACCAGACAGAGAGTCTGGGAATATATTAAAAAATAGAAACTAATAAACATCAAATTCGGCCAAAGGAGCAATGTACTAAGGCAGTTCATCCAACCAGACTTGACATCCTACAATGTCCTTAGCTTTTTTAGCTAAAGCATCAACCGCAAAACTACCAGTACACCTGGCAATCAGGTAGGATATCCAATTGGTATGACAGCTTCTAAAAGCTAAATTTTAATTATATAAACTAGTTATAGGCCTGCGTGTTGCACGGTTTTATGGAAAAATTTATAAAATAAATGTATAAATAATTATATATTTTAATAGATTCAATAAAGATAAAAGAAAAAGTTATCAAGTGTAAATAATTATCTCACTAAAATAAGGGGTAAGATTTCTTCCTAAAACTAAATTAAATTGATAATTCCAAATTGATAATTATTAAAAACAAAGTACTAAGCAATTGATAAATCTAAAATTAATATAATGTTGATATTATTATAAATTAAAATTAAAGTTGATAATTCAAGAATATACGTGTAGAACATCTTGATAATTTGATGTAACATAAAAATCAAATAAGAAAATTGTTAAAATTAATCTATTAATTCTAACCATATTTAATCATTAATTCTAAAAATATAAAAGAAGGATCAAGGATTCAAATGCATTCCTACACATGCTATAAAATGGGAAAATCGAAGTTTAAACTCTCAGGAAAGTAATGAAAAATAAAATCAGAAGTTTAAGTCACATCTTTCCATTCATAAAGATCGAAATAAACCTTATTTTCTTAGCCCGTGTATTGTCTATTTATACCTTGGAAATTATATTGTCATAAGGGGCATGCCTAACCCACTTGCAATGGCTCCAACGGTGCCAACAATCATCAATGCAACATCAGTGGAATCTGCAAATGAGAAAAGTTTGAGAAGTGGAACTGCTTGGGTTTTCTCCTCCCCATCAATGTTGGAGCTTTTCTCTGCTTCTGTGTTTTTTTTTTTTTTTTTTTTTTTGAAAAAGAGAGAGAGAAAGAGAACGTGGTTGATAGCTATTAGGAATTTTGATATATATATATATATATAAATGTCATCAACGTAGATATTATCAAATTAATAGAGATATATACTGTTTTTTGGAATAGATAGAGATTATCAAATTATTGGAGATATATATTGTTTCTTGGGATAAATTTATATTAATCACCTCTTGAAGAATTTGGAGTGTGCTTATCCCTTAATAATCAAGTTTTGTAGCTTGATATTCTGATAAAATAATATTAAAATTTTGAAAATTTAGATGATATATTATCTAAATTAAATTTTTGTATGTTAAATATTATCCCCTAATTTAAGAAATATATCCTAACCAAAAAAAAAAGAAAATAATGTTAATTAGATGATAAATATTATCTAAATTAAATTTTTGTATGTTAAATATTATCCCTTAATTTCAGAAATATATCCTAACAAAAAAAAAATAATGTTAATCTAATTTTATTTAATGATAAGAATGAATTAGAGTCCTGGTAGTATATTATTCATTTTCAGTTCTTTAAAAATCTAAAAATTTAATATAATTTCTATAATTTGGTGAAGCCACGTGGCACAACCACGGCGTCTAAGCCCAACTTTTATTATATACTAGTTATAGGCCCGTGCATTGCACGGTTTTATGAAAAAACTTATAAAATATATGTATAAATAATTATATATTTTAATAATTATTATAACAAAATAAGTACTAATTTGTTAGTGACTTGAAGTATTGTTAAAAATAATATGTTTTACATTTGGAAAATCTTTGAATACCTATTTGTACGCTGAGAGATGCTACGTCTACAACATTTTTACAACAAATCATGGGTGGTTAGTTGTTATTGGTTCAAATTTAAAACTAACACTAAGATTACTTTTTTGCCCCAACAAAAACAACCAGTAACAACTTGCCACTTAGGATTTGTTGTAAAAATATTGTAGAAATGTTGTAGACATAGCATTTCTTTTTGTACGCTATGTTTTTAGAGTATCCTTGTTCTTCTTCATTATTGTTCTTTATTAAAATCTTCAGACATAGTATTATAATTGGCCACTTTTAAGAGATAGAACTATTCAGAGAATAATAACCTTTAATTTGTTCTAAACATAAATTCATATAATACAAAATTTATTGGAGAAACAAAAAGTAAATGAATAGTTTGAATTGTAAGAAAGACACTATGTGTAAATGAAAAAAAAAAAAAAGCACAGAGCTCTACATATAGATTACACACTTTTCTTAGGATGCTTGAAATCTTTTATGACAAACCTAGAAAACAAAATCAAGAAAAAAATTAAACCGAGTTAAAAATAAAAAAATAAAAGATTGAACCATATAGATTGTAAAATTGCATATGAGTCTATGACCATTTAATGCCAGGCTTTAAAATAAATTATTTTTCTATACAAAGCTATCATTTCCACTTTGATTTTACTACTTTAGTCAAATAAGTTCCATAATCGCAAGGAAAAAAAAAACCTATTTTATAACGATGGCCCAAGAGCAAAAATAATCAATGCATAAAAACGATTGATATTGGAAGAATGATGACTATAATTCTTAAATAAAAAAAAGTGATGACTTTTTAAAGATTCTGAAAATTCAAGAATTAAATTTCCAAAATTTTGCAATTTAAAACCAAAAAAATAAAAAGATTAATGAAGAATTTGTTGGGAATAGAAAATTATACTAATAATTAGCAAAAAAATATTAATTAATGTTGCAAACAGATACATAATTCTATGCACACTTTACATAAATAGATGCTTGTGGGGGCCCAAGAATCTACGGGCCCGGCTCGCTCACTTATAGGGAATCCACAGGCCCCCAAACTAAAGGAGGCCAGGTCCCAAGCCCGAAAGTAGTGAGCTCGATATGGCCAAAAGACACGTCCGAGGACCACTCCGTCCTCGGAAAGCCCAGGACCCCACTGACGAAAATGGGATACAGGCGAGCTTGAGAGGTCAGAAAATATCTCATGGAAATAGTCCTTAATACCCTTCCTTGACATAACACTGCCCCTAACAAAGCCGGGATCTTAGGCTTTATGGATCATCTACAGCAAATTTGGGACTAGACTGATGGGACAGATATCTGTCCCGGAAAGATCGACCCTACACGTGGACGAAGGACAACTAACGTAGGCTAGTATAAAAGAGAATGTTATGTGACCAAAGAGGGGACTCCCATCTGGCTTCTGGAGAAAGACTTGATGAAAGTGAGGGTCTGGATAAGACACGCCGGACATCACCTAAAATCCCACCGATGGGTGACCGGGAACAGCGCCCTCACGCCTCGGATCATATCCGAGGAGCCAAATCCTCCTAGATACAAGATTGAAGGGCCTGAATATCCAGCCCAAAGCTCTTCCTCATGTCGGTATGCCTGTAGTCCGGCCCGAGATGCCGCCCCTCGACCCAACGCTGGCCTTTTGTTAAGCCCACTCTCTACAAATATCATTGTGAGGGATTTTCCTTGCGCGAGCCCAACAACGTTGATGGGCCGCTGAAGATTTTGTGTCCCTACAATTGGCGCCGTCTGTGGGAAAGGGCTTGCGCGTTGGCACGGGTGGCGCACGAGTCAGCTCTCCAGCAAACAGAAGCTCACGGGTTTTTCCCATTCCCGGCGACGTACGGTTGTTACTCCGCCATGAGCCACCGCTAGGAGCTGCGCCGTGCACTGCCAACGGAGTGGACAGCTCTAGGGGCTTGCGGCCTCGAGCCAACTCTTCCCTCTCTGGTCTAGGGGCTGACCTTCAAGGAATAAGTCAGTATAGAGAAAAGACTATCAACAACGAAGAACTCTTATAAGTAATGGACAGAACCAAGGCCTTGCATGGTCCTCGGACCCAAGCCTGTGGGGAAACCAAGTACAAAGAGGACATCTTAAAAGTAATGGACAGAACCAAGGCCTTGCATGGTCCTCGGACCCAAGCCTGTGGGGAAACCAAGTACAACGAAGAACTCTTATAAGTAATGGACAGAACCAAGGCCTTGCATGGTCCTCGGACCCAAGCCTGTGGGGAAACCAAGTACAAAGAGGACATCTTAAAAGTAATGGACAGAACCAAGGCCTTGCATGGTCCTCGGACCCAAGCCTGTGGGGAAACCAAGTACAACGAAGAACTCTTATAAGTAATGGACAGAACCAAGGCCTTGCATGGTCCTCGGACCCAAGCCTGTGGGGAAACCAAGTACAAAGAGGACATCTTAAAAGTAATGGACAGAACCAAGGCCTTGCATGGTCCTCGGACCCAAGCCTGTGGGGAAACCAAGTACAAAGAGGACATCTTAAAAGTAATGGACAGAACCAAGGCCTTGCATGGTCCTCGGACCCAAGCCTGTGGGGAAACCAAGTACAAAGAGGACATCTTAAAAGTAATGGACAGAACCAAGGCCTTGCATGGTCCTCGGACCCAAGCCTGTGGGGAAACCAAGTACAACGAAGAACTCTTATAAGTAATGGACAGAACCAAGGCCTTGCATGGTCCTCGGACCCAAGCCTGTGGGGAAACCAAGTACAAAGAGGACATCTTAAAAGTAATGGACAGAACCAAGGCCTTGCATGGTCCTCGGACCCAAGCCTGTGGGGAAACCAAGTACAACGAAGAACTCTTATAAGTAATGGACAGAACCAAGGCCTTGCATGGTCCTCGGACCCAAGCCTGTGGGGAAACCAAGTACAAAGAGGACATCTTAAAAGTAATGGACAGAACCAAGGCCTTGCATGGTCCTCGGACCCAAGCCTGTGGGGAAACCAAGTACAGCGAAGAACTCTTATAAGCAATGGACAGAACCAAGGCCTTGCATGGTCCTCGGACCCAAGCCTGTGGGGAAACCAAGTACAAAGAGGACATCTTATAAGTAATGGACAGAACCAAGGCCTTGCATGGTCCTCGGACCCAAGCCTGTGGGGAAACCAAGTACAACGAAGAACTCTTATAAGTAATGGACAGAACCAAGGCCTTGCATGGTCCTCGGACCGAAGCCTATGGGGAAACCGAATACAAGAAAGCGTCATCGGAGTCCCCTATGTCCCAGTCAATTGCTCAGATGGATTGCTTAGAAATCATCAGCCTTGGACGATATTCATGCGCTCATCACAGAATACACAACTGATATCTCGGTCAGTTTCCTAAGTTCGATTTATTACAAATTATCAATGTAATACCTGATAGTGCTGGTAGATGAGAGTTGGTTAGATTATACTTCAAAATAGCTTTGTTACAAATATTTTCAAAACAACGCATACATAGAGCACATTCGTTCACAAAGTGGTATTGCCCAATAGATCAACGCTTAAAACATGTAAGTCAATTTCCATTTTTATTACAACGAAGAAATAGTACAGAGTACAATGAAAAGCTGGAATCAGCCTACGTCAAAGCTTACTACAGAAGCAAGAAAAAGAAAAATACAAGAAAGCTGGAGAAAGCCGAGGAGGTATGTCGGAGGAAAGGTTGGCTACAGCTCCGAGACCTTATTCTTCCCCCGCGCTCCTACATGCCCATAACTCAGGCAGCCAAAGAAACCCAACTTGAGCCTGGCACCGTTGAAGGAAAGATGCAGGGAGTGGGAAACTGAGGGGCTTTCTCTAAATATTCGCCTGCTGCTAAGCAGAGGCGCTGATGGCGGAGAATCTTTCTTCTGACATACCAAAGTGCTGGCATGAACAGAGCCTGCTTCGGATTTTGACTAAAAGAGGGAGAGACGCCGTTCCCCCTCGGTGGAGATGGAGTACTCTTCTGAACTTGTGCTTCCTGTGCCCATACCTTACTGTTATAAGCCTCATGAGGACACGGCGCTTCTGCGGCGGAGAAGTTTCTTTCTTCCCAACCCTCGCTTTCCACATGTTATGCCAAGAAAGGAGAGCTACGGATATGGGGAGCGTGATATGAGAGAAAAATAAAAGGATGGGTGTATATATAAAGCAACCCTCTCTCCCTCCTATTTATTTGAAAAGACAAGATGATGGCAGTCAACTCACGCGGTGTCCCAAGGAACACTACAGACAAAGTGGCTTTGGCTCAACTTCCAACGTCAACTGCAGTCTAGAGACTCAAGAAGCCTCGTGAAGGCGCGCCTCGATCCCTGGGGCGTCAGAGAAGTACTGCGTGGCCAGAGTTTGCAGAAATGTATCTTGATCCGCGGGTTCTTGGCGTGAAGGCCTAGGGACACCCTGTTTGGCACCTCGGGAAATGCTCAATGAAAGGGAAGATCTGAACTCAAAGTCTTGGACAGAACCTAAGGCTTGCATGGTCCCCGGACTCAAGCTAAAAGGGAAAACCAAGTACTGATGCAGACATTGGTCTCGGACAGAACCTAAGGCTTGCATGGTCCTCGGACTCAAGCTAAAAGGGAAAACCAAGTGCTGATGCAGACATTGGTCTCGGACAGAACCTAAGGCTTGCATGGTCCTCGGACTCAAGCTAAAAGGGAAAACCAAGTACTGATGCAGACATTGGTCTCGGACAGAACCTAAGGCTTGCATGGTCCCCGGACTCAAGCTAAAAGGGAAAACCAAGTACTGATGCAGACATTGGTCTCGGACAGAACCTAAGGCTTGCATGGTCCTCGGACTCAAGCTAAAAGGGAAAACCAAGTGCTGATGCAGACATTGGTCTCGGACAGAACCTAAGGCTTGCATGGTCCTCGGACTCAAGCTAAAAGGGAAAACCAAGTGCTGATGCAGACATTGGTCTCGGACAGAATCTGAGGCTTGCATGGTCCTCGGACTCAAGCTAAAAGGGAAAACCAAGTACCGATAAAGACACAAGTATCGGACTCAAGCCAAAGGGAAAAATCAAGCACATAAGATAAAACGCATAAGTCATGGACAAAACCCAGGTCTTGCAAAGTCCTCGGACTCAGGCTTCGCGGGAAATCGACTGCCCGAATGAAGAAATTTCTCGGTTTAAACACTGGAAAAGGTTAAGGCTCGCATGTCAGGAAGATGGCAGGCCAACCTAATGATCGTCAACCTAAGGGGGCCATTCATCCGAGGGGTAACATGTCCTCGGAAAAATACCTCTCACACTTTATCGAGCATTCAACACCCATCACTGCTAACTTTAAGATAAGTCTCATTCTTCGCTGGTTGGATTGTTATGATGAATAGTAATCTCTTTAAAGTTATCGTGGCATCTTTTTATCAAGGATTGCTTTGGCCTTAGTTATTATAGATTGAAATGCTATACTATTATGCCGAGCAGCGCTTTCACACTTGTTAAAATATACAAATAAGACATAAGAAATAGAGTAACACTAACTTTTATTACTATGAAAATTTGTTACAACGTACAAAGAAGGGCTCAAACAAGCCTATATAAAAAAATTTTTTACTGTTAAAACAGTAACAATATCCGTAATACAAATAAGTAAACCATCAGGTGCCTTCTGCATTCGTCTTCAAAGTCTTTCTGAAATCTATGCCTCGGTACTGCTCCTATCAGGGGAAGATCCTTATACAAAAATAATGAAGGAGAAGGAAGAAGAATTGGAACACATGGAAGCACTTCAGCAAGCTCTTGTTACTGAAGAATGCAAGGGCAAAAGAAAATGGAGGATATGAGCGGGAAGGAGGAGAAGAAGAGTGAAGCAATGAAAAGAAAATAAAAGGAGCAAAAGAGGGAGAAGGGGAGCCTTATTAGGTATGCTCGTGAGAGAGCAGATGGAGATGACAAGGGAAGTTTTCGACTCAGTCACACCAGAACTGGGGTGTGACGAGTCCCTGCTTCGGATTTTGGCTAAAAGAATAGGGAAGCCAGTCTTAAGCCTCCGCCATCCTTGCCCAGACCGAGCCATCTCGAGTTTTGTTGGGATATGGCGTTTCTGGGAAAAGAAGGATTTGTTCATGGTGGATTACTGAGAAATAAGTATTATAGAAGAGGGAGCAACCAGAAGGAGGAAATGGACTCTGGGAAGAACGTGAGGGATTCTGATATGAAAAGGTCACCCCCTGTTTTCTCTCTTTATATAGAGGACGAAGAAGAGGGTATGTGACACATTCGGACCCTCAAGGAAATCCAGAGTACGACGCGTCGCTTCGTTCTCCCACACCATCAGTAACCGTTACATCTGGAAGGTCTCGTAAATGGCAAGGGATTAAAGGCACGTTGCGGATAACCACGCGGCATAACGGCAGCGTACGTAAATCTAGGAAAAACGACTCGTAGACCGGCGCATTCCTCGGGGAGGTGAAGAGTCACCAACGTTGATCAAGGGCCGAAATTAAATGAGCCGCAGTTAAGGCTCGGAATTACCGAAACCCACCTCTCCAACCAGGACGTTGGACAGCAGGGTTTCGAGGGGCTATTGTGGGGGCCCAAGAATCTACGGGCCCGGCTCGCTCACTTATAGGGAATCCACAGGCCCCCAAACTAAAGGAGGCCAGGTCCCAAGCCCGAAAGTAGTGAGCTCGATATGGCCAAAAGACACGTCCGAGGACCACTCCGTCCTCGGAAAGCCCAGGACCCCACTGACGAAAATGGGATACAGGCGAGCTTGAGAGGTCAGAAAATATCTCATGGAAATAGTCCTTAATACCCTTCCTTGACATAACACTGCCCCTAACAAAGCCGGGATCTTAGGCTTTATGGATCATCTACAGCAAATTTGGGACTAGACTGATGGGACAGATATCTGTCCCGGAAAGATCGACCCTACACGTGGACGAAGGACAACTAACGTAGGCTAGTATAAAAGAGAATGTTATGTGACCAAAGAGGGGACTCCCATCTGGCTTCTGGAGAAAGACTTGATGAAAGTGAGGGTCTGGATAAGACACGCCGGACATCACCTAAAATCCCACCGATGGGTGACCGGGAACAGCGCCCTCACGCCTCGGATCATATCCGAGGAGCCAAATCCTCCTAGATACAAGATTGAAGGGCCTGAATATCCAGCCCGAAGCTCTTCCTCATGTCGGTATGCCTGTAGTCCGGCCCGAGATGCCGCCCCTCGACCCAACGCTGGCCTTTTGTTAAGCCCACTCTCTACAAATATCATTGTGAGGGATTTTCCTTGCGCGAGCCCAACAACGTTGATGGGCCGCTGAAGATTTTGTGTCCCTACAATGCTGATATTCAAAATAAAAATAAAAAGTAAAAAAGGAACAACATGAATAAATCATACTTGACAAAATCTATTTCATTTTGTTTGATAAATTATATAAAATAAATCCCATTAACTTAGTTTTAGTGTATTTAAATGATCTAGAAAAATAATGAAGCGTATACTTTTGAGCCTAATCACATCTAGCAAAATAATAAAGCATTCAAAATATTGAAAGACAATTTAAGTTCATATATGCTTGTATGAGATACGTACCTGTCCATAGTAGCAACGAAAGCCTCATCTTGAGATGAAGAATCAATGTAATGCTAATAAAAGCTGCCTTAAAAGTTAAAAATTCAATAAAGATAAAAGAAAAAATTATCAAGTGTAAATAATTCTCTCACTAAAATAAGGGGTATGATTTCTTTCTAAAACTAAATTAAATTGATAATTCCAAATTGAATTTTAAATTGATAATTATTTTTAAAAAAGGGTACTAAACAATTGACAAATCCAAAATTAATATAATCTTGATAATATTATAAATTAAAATTAAAATTGATAATTCAAGAAAACATGTGTAAAACATCTTGATAATTTGATGTAACATAAAATTCAAATAAGAAAATTGTTAAAATTAATCTATTAGTTCTAACCATATTTAATCATTATTTCTAAGACCCTAAGCATATAAATTAGATCAAAGTTAAGAAAATTATTTTAAACAAAAGGCAACCAATACACAAAAGCTAATCAATTTAATAAAAACAAAATACAAAAATAAAGAAGGAGCCTTCAGAAACTTGACAATGTTTTCAAATGTTTTGAATTCATTAATTAAAATCACATGTAGACAAAAAACCAATAGTAACACCAAAGAAAATAAACAAATAATAATAATAAAAGAAGAAAGAATACACACCTACATTGTCATGGGATTTAGGCATTTACATATTAAAGTAAGCTTCACTCCTAAAAGGATATATAAGGTTATATATATTGGTAGAGTTCCATTTGAAATATAATTCATTTAAATCTTATTGCAATTAAAAATATCTAATCAATGTGTTTGTTTTATCCCATAAAAATTGGAATTAAAGAAAGGTCATATAAATAGAATGAAAAAAAAAAAAAAAAAAAGGATTCAACATAACGTAAAATATTTAAAAAAATTAAAAAAAAAAAGAGAGAGAAAGATAACGTGGTTGATACCTATAAGTAATTCTGATAGATTTGTTTTTTTGGGATAGATAGAGATTATCAAATTAACGAAAATATATACTGTTTCTTGGGTTAGATTTATAGTAGAATTAAAATTTTGAAAATTTAGTAAATTAAATTTTTGTATGTTAAATATTATCCCTTAATTTAAGAAATATATCCTAACAAATAAAAAAATAAAATTAATTAGATAATAAATATTATCTAAATTAAATTTTGTATGTTAAATATTATCCCTGAATTCAAGAAACATATCCTAAAAAATAAAAAAATAATGTTAATATAATTTTATTTAATGATAAGAATGAATTAGAGTCCAAGTAGTATACTATTCCTTTTTAGTTCTTTAAAAATCTAAAAATTTAATAAAATTGTTGCAATTTGGTGAAGCCCGTGCGTTGCATAGTTTTATGTTAAAACTTGTAGAATATATAAAATTATTATAACCAAATAAGTAATTATTATAACGAAAGGAATAAATTACATTGGTATAACAACTATCAAATATAAAATGATAGCACTTTAATACAAAATTATCTTCTAAGATACCAATTGTGCTATAATATCATTTGTAGTCACAGGTATTAAACTATTCGCATATGAATATCTAATGAATCTACAATATAATTGATTTGTAGTATTGTTAACAATAATATTAATGATTAAAATCTTTAGACAAAGTAACATAAAATTGGCCACTTTTTAAAGATAGAACTATTCGAGAAATAAAACCTTTGTTTTATTTATTTTATTTTTTTTTAAATTGCAAAGTTCTACATCTAGATTACAAACCTTTCTTAGGATGCTTGAAATCTTTTTTGACAAACCTATAAAAAAAAAATAAAAAAAAATAAAAAAAATAAAAAAATAAACAGTTAAAAAAATAAAGTACCATATAGATTGCAAAATTGTATGTAAATTTAATAGTCTATGATTGGAATTTACTACGACAACTTACATATATATTGGACAACAAATAATTAAATTGGATCAAACCATTAACATATGAATTAGATCAAACATAAGGAAATTGCCCCCTCAAAAAAAGAAAAACACAAGGACATTAGCTTAAACAAAAGGCAACAAATACATAAAACATATTTAATTGATTATAATAAAAAATTAGAGTAAAAAATACATACCTACATGATTGTAGGTAGAAAAATGGAAGTCTAAATAATAAAATTGTACAATAAGTTGGAGAATGAAAAACTATAGCAACTAACGGTGTATGTATATATATACATACTCCACCTAGAAAAGGAGTCCAAGTAAAAATCAAATGCTCTAAACTCCTTGAAGTTACCTAATCAAAAAGTTTAGGTTAATTACATATTAGTTTTTTTTTTTTTTTTTTTAAATACTTTATAAAAAAACTGTACGCAATTCTTTGATATTATATGAAAACTTATGTGTATATAGAAGAAAACCATTGTGACTGTTATTTGATAAAGATTTGGCTTGGTTGAAGTTAAAGTGTGCGGTAATGAAAATAGGGTTGGTGAATATGGAGTTCCAAGATTTGGAAACACACCTAAATCGGAGCATAGATTTCACTAGTAGCCGAGTCAGGATGTCGTACACAACCTCGTTCGGGAGATGCTGGGACATCATAGGTGGTTCTGCTCTATTTGTATTACAAACTCAAAGAGATTGAAGGGTTTGAGTTTTAGAATTCTGATCTGAGAATAGGTAGGGAATGCCAAATATATCTATCTTTACGTGAAGCTCTACAATTTTTTGCCTTCACGTTACTGACTCTGCATTTTGTTTTAGGAGAATGCGAAAGGGACTCTACAACTTGAGCTAGGATTGAGCAAGTTTATCAATATCCAAGTTCATTCTTTGAGCCAATTATTAACGATATACAACTTTTTATTTATTTTAAGAGATAAACTACTTAATGATAAAAATTAATGAATTAGAGTCTTGGTAGTATACTATTCTTTTTTAGTTCTTTAAAAATCTAAAAATTTATTAAAATTTCTGCAATTTGGTGAAGCCACGTGGCGTAACCATGGCGTCTAAGCCCAACTTTTATTATATATAATATGATAATATGATATGATATGATTTATATAGACTTAGATAAGATATACATAGGAAAAAGATTAATTAATTGTCAGTAATTTTTACTAAAGTAGATATTCTTTTTGCTAAAGAAAGACCAAATTATAATAACAGGAACCATATTTTTAAATATTGGATTGGAGGTTTAACTAGTTAAACTGGTAACTGGGTACTAATTCGGTCCAGAAAAAACCCTCAAATCGATAAAAATAGAGAAAAAACTAGGAACGAGAACAAAAGCAAATTTTTTAGTGTATGATTTTTAAAACCATCATTGGAACAGGTCAATGGCATATTTTTAGATGGAAACAAATAGACATTATAGTCATACCATATTCTCTTGTCTCAATGCTTGATCTCTTGGAGTCAAAAAAAGAAGAAGAGAAGTTGATCTCTTTTTGTCTCTCATGGACATGGAGTCTCACACCTTATATGCTATCTTTGGCCTGATAATTTCATTGGCATTACTACCAAATCCTACCATCTCAACCAAATGCAGTTTTCCTGCTATATTCAACTTTGGTGCCTCAAATGTAGACACTGGTGGTTACTCAACTTTATTCGGACAAGTTCCACCACCCAATGGAGAAACGTATTTTCACATCCCATTTGGACGGATTTGTGATGGGCACCTTGTAATTAATTTCATAGGTACTTCCATTTCTCTTTCTTAATGTTTTGATTTTTTTTTTTTTTTTTTTTTTTTTCATTTCATTTTATGGAAGCATGTATCCGTTAAAATTAGGACAAAATTTAACTAAAAAATTAATTGTAGCCTAAGGCTACAACATTACTCAATAGAATAAACATTACTACATATTTTGAAAATCTAATCGTTGAATTGCATGTTCTTTACGTTCTTAATATATATGTCAAATTTTGTGTTAATCGGATATTATTTGATCTATAAGCTTATATTTTATGTATAATTTTAAACTATAAAAACTTGCAATTTAAACAATTTATTAATGACATAGCTATTGAGCTTTAATTTTCTAGAAAATTTGCAAACATGGTGGATATAAGAAGAAGATATAATCCAATGGTGGATTTGTCAAAATTCACCTACAATTAAAAGATATTGACTAATGTTGTAGCCCTAAGTTACAACTAGACTACAACCAATTTTGTAGCTAAACTTTGTCTTTAGTATTATATAGAAAATAGTCAAATACATTAGTGTTTGCATATCTATATGTGTAGAAAATACATGATATAAGATTATAATCTCATAATTTCTATCATTCAACTTCAAAAAATGAATTAAGAAACAAAATGTTCTATTGTCTATACTATTATTTAAGGGGTCTCTCATGTTTAGGATCCTCAATTTAGATGCCCAAAATTCCCTCAGATTCATCCATTTTAAGGCTTAAATAATAAGGTTAGACATGTAAAATTAGTAATTTAAAAACTCCTAATTTTTAGCTAAATTAAAAATAAATAAATAAACAGTTTTTTCTCCCATTTTTGAAAAAATATAAAAAATAAAACTTCTTTTATTTTATTTTATTTTTATTTTTATTTTCACGAAAGTACCATTTTTTTTATCACTAAACTGTTTTTTTTTTTCTATCTCCATATTTCTCTCTCATATTAGTTGTAAAGTACTAATACAACTTCTTCTTAAAATAAAAAACAAAACAAAAGCCATAAGTAAAGCATGTAAATTCAAAAAAAATAAAAATAAAAAGTCTCATCACATGCACCAAGTGTGTGTGATGAGGCTAATTTGTTATTAATCTTTGAACTTTACTCCTCCCAACCAAAAAAAAAAAAAATATTGGTATTTCCATTTTCTTCTTTCTTTTTTGGTTAAGAAATTAAGATGGAAGTCAAAAGTATGCTTGATTTGGAGGATTACTAAGTGTAGCATGCTAGTTCTAATTGTACAAGAAAAACTCTTTGTTAATTTTCAGCGGAAAACTTTGGGTTACCGTATCTTAGTGCTTTTCTGGACTCTGTGGGTTCAAACTTTAGCCACGGGGCCAATATTGCAACTGTTGCATCATCAATCGGACCTCAGGATGTACCAATTGCACTGGGTGGAAATAGTCCTATTTCATTAGACGTACAGTTTGCCCAATTCTCAGATTTTCATAGAAGATACCAAATATTGAGAAAACAAGGTGAGTCTCATGTTTCTTTTCTTTTTTGATACAAGATAAAAATTCTACTTTAACTTAATCTAAGTGTATATATGCGTGAAATTCTCTCCTGAATACTTGAACCCCAACCCTTACCCCTTTCATCCTACACCCCATAAACACTTATACTTATGAAGTGATTACCACACCAAGAGTGCGCAGTGGTCATGTTTCTTTTCTTGAATGTATCATTTTTGTGCAAAAACTTTGATTATCATATTGGTGTTGAAAATGAAATGTGAATGTTGTTTCAATAAAAATTCTGGCACAGGAGGAGTCTTCGAGAAATTGTTACCCAAGGAGGATTATTTTTCTCAAGCTCTGTACACATTTGACATTGGCCAAAATGATATTACTGTTGGTTACAAAAAAAAACTTGACCACTGAACAAATTAAGGCATCTGTTCCTGATGTAATGGGTCAATTCTCAGATATCATTAAGGTACTACAAATTCACAACAATCACTTCAAATTTTTTTATTTATTTATTCAAGTATGAGAATGGCTTACAAGTTACATGCAGAAAATATATGGTGAAGGTGGAAGAATATATTTTGGGTACACAACGCCGGCCCATTGGGCTGCCTTCCATATTTTTTGGACCGATTTCTTATTACAGCGGGCCAAATGGATAAATATGGCTGCTTCAGCCCATTCAATGAGGCGGCCCAATATTTGAATCTCAAATTAAAAGAAGCCCTAGCCCAAAACTTTTCCTCACTCAAAAGAAAATGCATGCCCAAAGGCATATCTAAGTTAGGATTGAATCAATTTGCAAACTTTGAAGCACAAAAGTACACACAAATGCCCAAGATCTATATTACGAAACATGATTTCTTAAATGTTGAAACATAAAACCATCTTATGGGTGCAGCTATTTCTTTTAGATTTTTAGTTTCTTTGCTTCTATACAACTTTCTAAAGCCTCACTTTTTCTAAGTACAACTATACTACAACCAATTTTTAGCTAACAAGCAAGTAAAATTTTAGAGCCAAAATGGGCAAATGCCCTTTTTGTGAAAACTAAGTAGCATTTTGCCCTCCTTCTCAAACTAATTAGGGAAATGCCTATCTTTTGTAACTCGACAATATGAGAGTCGTTTTGTGAAGAACTTGATCATACAATGATCAAGTTAGCTTCAGCATTGTGACATGCTGGATAGCCTGCGTGGCTTTTTCATTTTTCAATCCCTAAATAACTTGATTATTCTAAAATCGAGTTATGTAACCGACTATTCAGATATCTAGTTATGTTCTTGTTAAACCTATTTTTAGACTGTCTTAGTGTCAGGCGCACTGGTTCATGTCTTTTAATATAACTCGATTACTTTAATGTCGAGTTATAAAGCATACTCAAACTCTGTAAAATCAAGTTATTCTCGTATAATAGCTCCACATCCCCTCCCATTCAGAGTGTCTTGCTTTCTATCTGAATTGAATTCAACTCTGCTCCACAGATCCACAGCTGCTTCTGAGCACAACTGAAATTTGTATCACCTCAGGTAAAAAATTCACACCAGAATTTTAGGGCAATGGTATTTTCATTTGATATTGTACTGAATTTTTATTTTTTTTGGTTGAATGAGTGTGAAGTAAGTACATTGGTGTGATTTTGGTTATTTGTTGTAGTAAACGTTGGTCAGAAGAGAATGAAATCTTTACTATAGCAACATTTTGTCATCATTGGTCAGATATTAACAACAACATTTTGTATTGCACACAATGTGTAGACATTAACAACAACGTCTAATGTTTATGGTAAAATGTTAGTGTTAGTATTTCATTTTTAACATGTAATAGTACACAAATTTATGAATGTCTTTGTCGTGTACCATCTTATGCAACATTACATTATTTACCAATAGTTGATGCACATTGTTAACTTGATCATTTGATGTTATTGTATTCAGCGTTAATGTTTGGTTTTGGTAACCCACAACTCTATAGGCCTCACGATGTGTTCACTGCTATGGGTCGTTGTTGGGTATTGGAAGATGAGTTCAGCTATCCAATCAATCTGAATCTACGAAATAGTGCTTACGTTCACAATACCATGAGACAGGAGTGGGCTTGGTTATTTCATGAACAGCAAATGCTTTATGATGAGTTGGTTGGTTTTAAGTTACTAGTGCCTCAGTGACTCGCATGGCAGATGCCTAGAGACACGATCGACGAACTTCGTAAAGCATTGAACCGCATAAGAGAAGAAAATAATCGAATGAAGATACGCCTTAATTGATATTGAACCCAAGTCGAGATTCGAGAGTCAATGGAGGGAGGGTGGTATGAGCACACATAGTTCATGCAATCACTTCTTGCTGATCCCATTTATCAGTCAGACGTGGAGATGTCAGATGAAAAGTAATCGTGTCATGGTGTAATTAGACTTTGTTGGAGAACTATTTTGCTTAACTATGTTTTATATGTATGTGTGTCACTATTGTTGCATTTGTACTATGTAAACCTTATTATTGATTGTGAGGAGCATGCACGTTATTCGTAATCTAGATTATTCTCACATAACGCATAAAAGTTAAATATTCTCATACATGATGTTTTTCAATAAGCACCTACAACATAACATAGAAAACTTAAAATAATTTACACGATGCCACCAATATGCATGCATTGCATATTGAACACTAACACTACTAACATTATTAAATTAACCATAGACATAACACACACACACACCACATAGGCATTCACTCAGATAGGTAATCCTCATAGTTGAGAACATTGTTACAATCCGCCGGAGTGAGTTGCTTGTTGGCTGTAACGGCTGCACCTACAGCATAACACAGAAAACTTAAATATTCTTACATGATGCCACCAATATGCATGCATTGCATATTGAACACTAACGCTACTAACATTAACTTAACCCGTAGACATAAGACACACACCACATAGCCATTCATTCTGACAGGTAGTCCTCGTAGTTGAGGACATTGTTACGTTCCGCTGGAGTGAGTTGCCTATTCGTTGCGGTGGCTAGCTCCTCCGCCAGTTGTAGCATGTGATACCTAGACCTACGGAGTATCATAAGATTGTTCTCTTTTTTCATTCTAGTCACTGCAAGCTCATATTGGTGCATGTTTCGTCGTGGTAGTGTGAGCGAGCTATGGTTGACAAGAGGCGCTCCGAGTTGCATGAGATCATCGTACAGAGCGTTGGACTCGTTCACAATCACTATTCATTTTCCAAATGTAAAGTTGTAATTTACAACTATGTGTTTTGTTGGCTTTTATTCCGTACCAAATTTGATTGTAATTTTATTCAATCTTTTATACCCTGCATTTATTGTGGGTTTTAACTGTAAGGGTTGTGTGATAGAGAGAGAGAGTGTAAAGACTCAAGCAATTGAAGATAGAAGAGTTTTCGCGGGTAGCTCGCGACTAAGCATCCCGTGAAATGATGCATGTGCCCTGCACATGACTGGAATGCGAAGAGTCAGAACAGATGGAGACAACTGTGTTTTGCGAGTAGCTCGCGGGTAAGGCCTTCCAGCGAGACATTCGCGAAACATTTTGTTTTGCTAGACTGTGCTATTTGATACACACTTTCTGTACCCACACTATATATACCCACATTACCCACAAAAGTTGAGGAGTGCTTTAGAGAGAAAACCCTAGCCACAAACCTTGAGAGTTAGAGATTGTTATACCCACGATCCTCTACACAATTGCTTGTGAATTTTCCTCAACTCCTACCTCTCCATTTCCATATCATTAAGAGGTTGATAGCCCAAACACTTATCACACCCTTTCAGAGTGTTAAGTGAGGTTTTGGTGCTGTTGGAAAGCATTGGAAGAAGCCAAGGATGGCAGATACAAAATGGTGCTTGTTGCGGGATCCGGAGAGCTAGACAAGACACGGTTCCGAGAAGTTTTGTTGGAGTAGGAGCTTGGAGGGCTTAGATACATCGGGTAGAATAGGCTTGGAGGGTCTCTTGCTAACCCATGTGTAAGGTTGAATTTATTCAACCATCTAATTGGCTTTATTCCGTGCCAAATTTGCTTGTATTTCAGCATTTAGTAACCCTGTATTTAGGTGGGATTGTTGTAAGGGTAGTGAGTGAGATAGTGTGAAGATTGCTCAAGAGTGTGCAAGAAAACAGAGTGTCGCGGCTGGGACTCGCGGCTGGACTCGCGGCTTCAACCCGCCAGAAGATGCACACGTGCCAAGCATGCTGGAAGATGAACAGTCATGCTAGCTGGAGCACTACAGGACAAAACAGGACAACTGGCCATACGGTTAACTCGCGACTGGAACTCGCGACTTAGTCAAGCCGCGAGGTCAAGCCGCGAGCCACCCCTGTTTTGGAAAAACCTGACGTTTCGCATTCCACTCCTCTTCAGTATAAATACCCTTTTAACCCACGATTGAAAGAGAGCTTCCAGAGAGAATTTTGAGAGAGAAACCCTAAAGAAAAACCAGATTGTTTCACCCACAATCTCTACCTTAGAGTCTCATCAAAATCCCTCACTCTCTTCCTCTCCATTGTCAAATACTTGAGAGGCCATTATACCAAACCTGGTTCTCACCATTATCATCTCTGTGAGACAGACGTTTGGAGTTCTGGGAAGCAGTTAGGAAGGAGCCAATATTCATTGGTTGATGCTACGGTGTAGTAGCGGAATCCGGAAAGCTAGAAAAGAAAAAGGTTCGGCGCAACCTCGTTGGAGCAAGAAGCTTGGAGGGCTTAGGTGCATTGGGTAGATTAGGCTTGGAGGGTCTATTGTTGTCCTTGTATCCCAACTGTATTTTCTAGTGGATTGATTACCGCTTGGAGTGCGGCGGAGAGGTTTTTTGCCGAGGTCTTCGGTTTCCTCTTCGATAACATATCTGGTGTTATCGCTGTGTTTGCATCTTCCTTCCTCTCTATCTCTGCCTTTACATTATTTGCTGTGGTTTATTTTGTTGTGGCTTAGATAGTTGTTTAATCAATTCCATGTTATAGCATATGTTAAGTTTCCGCACACTAGTTGTTTAACATATTGCTTGTGTTGATTAAATTGGTTTTTGGGGGTCTAAACGTTCAAAAGTGTTTTTGTACACGTTTTTGAACTTTCAATTGGTATCAGAGCGGGTACACATCTGTTTGGTTTTATTACCATTGTGTGATCCTTGACTCCCTTTCTTTTTGAGATGGATAGGTCTCAATCCCTTAATGCACCTCCATATTTTGATGGAAGTAATTATGCATTTTGGAAGGTTCGTATGAGAGCCTTTTTATGCTCTATTGATGAATCCGTGTGGGATGCTGTTGAGATGGGTTGGACCAAACCTGAAGCAGCCAAATCCACATGGGATAAGGCAGCACTTACTGCATCTAATGCTAACAGTAAAGCACTAAATGCTATTTTCTGTGGTGTGTCTCCAGATGAATTTCACAGGATTTCTCACATTATTATTGCCAAAGATGCATGGGAGATTCTGGAAACAACTTATGAAGGCACGAAGAAGGTGAAAGATACCAAGTTACAAATGCTGACCACTCGGTTTGAGGAGCTCAAGATGAGTGAGGATGAGTCTTTCGACTCGTTCTATGGGAAGTTAAATGAAGTGGTTGTCAGCAAGTTTAACTTGGGGGAGAAGATGGAGGACTCTAAGATTGTAAGGAAGATCCTTCGATCATTGCCGGAAAGCTTCCGTGCTAAAGTGACAGCCATTGAAGAGAGCAAGGATCTTGACGACATCAAGGTGCAGGAGCTGGTTGGTTCTCTACAGACCTATGAAATGTCGCTGCCAAATCAACGGAAGGGTAAATCCATTGCTCTAAAGACCGTTAATGAGAAGGTGGAAGATCAAGGCTCGTCAGGAGAAGATATGGTTGACAAGGATGTAGCCTATCTTGTTAAAAATTTCAAGAAGTTTTTGAAATTCAAAAACAATGGAAAATTTGATGATAAGAGAAATTTCCAAAATTCTGGAAGGGAGAAGAGGGATTTCAAGAGGAAAGATGGAAAAGAATCCCAATCCACACAAGGTGTTACTTGTTTTGAATGCAACGGGCATGGACACTTCAAGAGGGAATGCCCTAATTATTTGAAATCAAAAGGCAAGGTGTATGCCACGACCTTGAGTGATTCAGACTCATCCGACTCAGAATCTGAAGAGAGCTGTGATGGAGAAGGGAACTATTCAGCTTTCATGACTATTGCTCATGTTGAGTCTTCGGATGAATTGAATTTGCTTGTTCAAGAACTTGGAGAGCATAGTGAGGATGACTCACTAGGAATTGTTGAAGAATCGGAAGCTGAAGAAGAAGAAAGCACAGCTACTCTTCAAGAAAATTACAACTCACTTTTGGAGAAATCTGGTGAATACACAAGGGTGGCCAAGGCTGCTGTGAGAAAGATGAAGAAGGCTGAGGAGGACTACAAAAGTCTCCTAATCCGGTATAGGGAGGCCAAATGCGAGATTGAAACTTTGAATGGTGAGCTCTCCGAAGCTTACACTAAAGTTAGATTTCTTGAAAGTGAGGTTGTTCAAGCAAATGCAAAAATAGAGAGGGTCACCACCAAGAAGCTTGATGATGTTATATCATCTCAAAAGAGCTTCTCAGACAAATCCGGACTGGGATATACCGGAGGAAGTAGCTCAACTGGAAATGTCACTAAAGAAGTGAAGTTTGTGAAGTCCAAAGATCCAGTTGTAGCTGACTCTACGAGTGTGAACCTCGAGGTGGAGAAAAAGAAGAATGTGGTGGACCAACGGATGCTGAATCATCGGAATCAGTCTATGGGCAGGTCCGAGTCTCGTGCCAAGTCACGTCCACGACCACAAAGAGGTCCTAGAGGAATGTATGTGTGCCATTATTGCGGACTTCAAGGGCACACTCGACCGAATTGCCAAAAGCTGAGAGCAAAGAACAGTGCTACTCCTCAAAGGTCAGGAGGACCAAGAACTGATAGGAGAACTTGGGCAGGGGATCAACCTAGAGAGCAAAATGGAGATCCCGGAATGATGGACGTGATGAAGATGATTGGTGCATTCACCAACTGCTTGGAAAGCTTCTCACGAAGGTTTGAAAGCCCTAACTCCCGTACCCAATCCTTTAAGGAAATCACCCCAAACGCAAGTGCCGTGTGGGTGAAAAGGGGTACTCATGCATAAGCATTACAACATGTCCATGCATTAATACTTCCTATGCTTTGTGACTATGTTTGTTTGGTATGCTTGTTGGTTTTGATTTCGTTTGTTTGTTTGTCTTCTTGTGAATATCTCTTAATTGTGTTTTATCAATCTTTTTGTTTCTTGAGTCAAAAATCCAAAAATTACATAAAAATTTGAAAATCAAAAAGCTTGATTGACTTTGTTGAGTTTTGTCTTAAAACTCGTTTTGCCGTGTACCTTTGTGCTAATGGCTTTGTGCATTTTCGAACATTACTTGTTTTCATGCACTCATATCACTATGGGAAAAATCTTGAAATCTATGTGAATGTTGTAAATAGATCTTCAAACTTGTCATGAATGATTAGTGAATGGTTATGTTGATCTTGAAACATGCATAGACTTGTGTCTATATCTCTTCCCTATTTTTATTTTTTTTGCTAAAAAGAGCTCACTAAATGTAAATCTCCAAATGAAAAGAGATATTGAGCTGCAAAAGCCTGTCGCACATTCTAGTATTTGACTAGGAAAAAGGGTAAGCGACCTTATATCAAAAGTGAAATTTCTTTCAAAAAGGCCAAAGGCCTGTTCTTCAAAGAAAAATGTTGTCTATACCTCTCACAATGAGAGATGATTGCCTCAAAAGATCATATGTTATGGCAGAAAGTGGAGTCAAATGAAAGGCTCCAAGTTATGTTATCAAGTTGTGTGGGAAGTCATATATTCATATTTCTATAATTGAGATTGGTCACATGATCTAGTGCTAATTGTGTATGCCTTGGTTGAATTGATCATTGAAGCTTTACATTAGACAAAGGACTATCTCATTGTTGATATCCACACACAACACACAAGTTTATGTTCGATAAATGTCATATTCATTTGTGTGATTGTACTTGATAAAATATGTTTTCACATGCTCAATCTTTGTTAATTCAAGCACAAAAAGATTTTTGAGTGTTTTAGGTGTTTTTGGAAAGTGTTTTGCTAAAAAATCTGAAAATTTCAAAAATACAGTTTTACCTTGTTTTGGCGGCTCAGTCGCGAGCCTCAGTCGCATCTTCGCTGGTCAGTTTTGGCGACTCGTTCGCGAGTGGAAGGTCCAGTCGCGAGATTCACTCAGAGATTTTCGCGGCTCAGCTCGCGACTCACTCGCGGGTAGACCTTCCAGTCGCGAAAAACACTTAGAAAAATTTTTCAAAATTTTCCTCTTGTGTGCTTTGGCGGCTTGAGCTGGCGACTGTGTGGCGACTTGAACCAGTCGCGAAAATCGCGTGTTTTGCAGAAACAGGAGCAGTTTTTAAACTTTTTCAGTTTTTCCCTCGAATTTTTGTGACTGTTCATCTTCTCTCTAAACACTCTTCCTCCCAAACACTCCGTGCTCCCTTTTCCAATCTCTTGTGTTGCATTCTTACAGCCCAAAATCGTCGAGTTCCAGGTATGGGTTTTCTGATTTTCACTCTTTTCTACTTGATTTTGTGCTTTTACCCTTGATTTTTCGCATTTGATTGTGTTTTTGAAATGGGTTTGTGGTTTGGTCTCTGCTCTTTGTTCTTGCTTAGCTTGTGGATGTTGTTGATATAGGTTGTGTTAATGATAGTCATATTCCTTTTGCTCTTGTGCTTAGCTAAGTATTCCTTTCATTTCAATCTGATCTTTGAGCTGTTGAGTTGTTACTATTGGTTCTGTTTTGAGGTTGTGAGTTTTCCTTTGCTAAATTTGCATGTCTTAGATTGTTAATCTGTGGGAAGATTCTGTTAGGCTCAATATATTGTGTGTATGTCATATCATTTCTCCATAATCTGCCTCAATGTCATTTATTTGCCTTCAGGATAGCTTCACCATGTTGTTCATGTGTTTCCTATCCTAGGCTTGGTTTTTCCATATGTTTGAACTAAATTGCTTGCTGTTTAAGTATTTGAAGTTCACTTGTTTGGTTGATATTTCTCTCTGTTTACTACATGGTCTGACTGGTTCTGCACATATATTGCTATATGTTGTTGTGGCCTTTTCTGATTGTTCACAGATGGCTCCTTCACCCCAGAAGAAGAAATCTACTGCGAAAAAGGCTGACAAAAGACTTAAGATGGATCCTAGATTGTTTAGGTCAGTTCATCATTTTGAGAGATACAAGGATAACTTCTTGAATGCAGGAATCATTCAAGAGAGATTTGTGGATTTGGAAGATTTAAGGCAAACTTTTATTCCCAGTTGTTTTGAAGGAAGAGGATGGGACAAACTTTTGAGTGATTTCCCTTTGGTGTGTGAACCCCTGATTAGAGAATTTTATTCAAATGCTGTGATAAAGGAGAATGAGTTAAATTGCTGGGTTAGAGGGAAAGAATTCATTTTGGATGCACATGTCATAGATGATGTACTAGGGCTTGAGGGTTTGGATGATGAGGAGTTTATCAATTTCAAGGATAGGAGTGTCTCTATTGAAACAGTTCAACAGAGGATAGGTGGGCAGAGAGAAGGGAAGTGTTTGAATACCACTGCCTTTCCAGTGGACATGAGGGTTCTAACCATAATCATGATGTTTAACCTTTATCCTATTAAGAAGTTGACCACAATCAATTGTGCTAGAGCAATTTTTCTGATGGATCTCAAAGAGAAGAACTTCATAGATATAAGTTCCCACATCTTTGACATCATTGTGGATGAGACAAGAACAACATCTAGACCAAAACTGATCTTTCCCAGTCTCCTAATGAGGATATTTCGAAGGAAGGGTGTTCAAATTCCTCAAGACATCAGTCACATGTCCACACCCTCTGCAATCAACAAACTTACCTGCAAAAGGATCAGTGTTAGGCTTCCAGGAGAAGAAGATGAAGGTGATGAAGGAGAGGAAGTCCCAATGGAGACTGATGCAGAGGCAGCAGGGCATGCATCCACCTCAACACCAAGGAGGAGTGGCAAGAGGTCCAGAGCTTCAACTTCTGCAGATGCACCTCCAGATGCTTTCCAGATCATTCTGGAAAGGCTTGATGGGATCAGGGCAGTCCAGACTGAGCATTCTGACAGGTTGAGAGCCATGCAAGACCAGATTGATGTCTTGGCTGCTACACTTGACAGCTTCACAACTCAGCATGACCAGTGACCCTTTGGCCATTCCATGTCAAAAAGGGGGAGAAAGTTCATTGATAATTGAAGCAGAAAAGCTGCTCTTGAGGGGGAGTAATTTGTTGAGGGGGAGTAATTAGTGTTTTTATGGTTTTTATGTTTTTAATACACTGGGTTTTGGTGTATAACTGTTTCTAACTCTTTTCATATACTCTTGGATAAACTTTTATATATGTTTGATGATGTTATTCAGGTATTTGTTGGTTTTGTACCCATATGCTTTTGTAAGCTTTGAGGGTTTATGTTTTATGCATAGTTTGTAGGCCTTGTGGTATGTACCATGCTTAAGTGCAGCCTTTATGCTATGTTGAAATCAGTACTTTAATCTAAATGTTCTGCATTGTGATTGTTGTACTGTCACTCTTGTGCCCTTGTAGGATTGTTCCTAGATGCATATGCCTTGTGTGCTATGCATTGGTTGAGTGTTGTACATACAAGTGTCTTGCCTTGTGCTTGTTAACTTGTATGTCCTTGTGTTCATTCCAAGTGTGAATGAACACTGTGATCACTACCTTGTGGTGTTCACTTGGTTGATCAAGCCATGGTTTGTTTATTAACTCCATCTTTGCTTGATCACATATTGCCTGTTTCATATGCATTTATAATTTTCTGCTTACAATGATCATGGTGTATTGTTGTGTTTCAGGAGTTTATGTTCATATGATTCAAGTGCTTCACAGCTTCTAGAATTAGGTGTGAGTGAGTTTTGATCAACTGTTCCCAACTCACATGTTAAGTCTAGAGTCTGTTTTAGGGTTTTGTCACGGAATAGCCAAAGGGGGAGATTGTAAGGTTGAATTTATTCAACCATCTAATTGGCTTTATTCCGTGCCAAATTTGCTTGTATTTCAGCATTTAGTAACCCTGTATTTAGGTGAGATTGTTGTAAGGGTAGTGAGTGAGATAGTGTGAAGATTGCTCAAGAGTGTGCAAGAAAACAGAGTGTCGCGGCTGGACTCGCGGCTTCAACCCGCCAGAAGATGCACACGTGCCAAGCATGCTGGAAGATGAACAGTCATGCTAGCTGGAGCACTACAGGACAAAACAGGACAACTGGCCATACGGTTAACTCGCGACTGGAACTCGCGACTTAGTCAAGCCGCGAGGTCAAGCCACGAGCCACCCCTGTTTTGGAAAAACCTGACGTTTCGCATTCCACTCCTCTTCAGTATAAATACCCTTTTAACCCACGATTGAAAGAGAGCTTCCAGAGAGAATTTTGAGAGAGAAACCCTAAAGAAAAACCAGATTGTTTCACCCACAATCTCTACCTTAGAGTCTCATCAAAATCCCTCACTCTCTTCCTCTCCATTGTCAAATCCTTGAGAGGCCATTATACCAAACCTGGTTCTCACCATTATCATCTCTGTGAGACAGACGTTTGGAGTTCTGGGAAGCAGTTAGGAAGGAGCCAATATTCATTGGTTGATGCTACGGTGTAGTAGCGGAATCCGGAAAGCTAGAAAAGAAAAAGGTTCGGCGCAACCTCGTTGGAGCAAGAAGCTTGGAGGGCTTAGGTGCATTGGGTTGATTAGGCTTGGAGGGTCTATTGCTGTCCTTGTATCCCAACTGTATCTTCTAGTGGATTGATTACCGCTTGGAGTGCGGCGGAGAGGTTTTTCGCCGAGGTCTTCGGTTTCCTCTTCGATAACATATCTGGTGTTATCGCTGTGTTTGCATCTTCCTTCCTCTCTATCTCTGCCTTTACATTATTTGCTGTGGTTTATTTTGTTGTGGCTTAGATAGTTGTTTAATCAATTCCATGTTATAGCATATGTTAAGTTTCCGCACACTAGTTGTTTAACATATTGCTTGTGTTGATTAAATTGGTTTTTGGGGGTCTAAACGTTCAAAAGTGTTTTTGTACACGTTTTTGAACTTTCACCATGTATCTTAACTGATTGTCTAGTAGATCAATTACTGCTTGGAGGGTGGCGGAGAGGTTTTTCGCCTAGTTCTTTGGTTTCCTCTTCGATAACACATTGGCGTGTTATCTTGTGTTTGCATTCTTCTTCCCTACTTTTTTACTTTTCATTTTATTGCTATGTTATAATGTTTATAGGTTAGAGTAGCTTGTTTGTTTATCCGCTTGCATTTACTCTATTCCGCACTTAGTATTAAGTTAGAGTAAAATCAATCGAGCCGTAACTTTAATTTGGGGGTCTAAATAGCTCTTATGTTTTCACACTTTTTTGAGCATTCAATTGGTATCAAAGTAGGTACACTTGTTGTGGTTTAGATTCCTGAGTGTGATCTTTGACCGATTGTGATGGACCGGTCACAATCTCTCAATGCCCTAAAATTCTTTGATGGAGGCAACTATGCCTTTTGGAAGGTTCGAATGAGGGCTTTCTTGTGTGCTATAGATGAGTCCATATGGGATTCCATTAAGAATGGGTATGTTAAACCCACAACAGCCAAGTTCGAATGGGACAAGGCAGCTCTTGCATTAGCTAATGCGAATAGTAAAGCCAGTAATGCTATATTCTGTGGTGTGTCCCCTGATGAGTTTCACAGGATATCGCATGTGGAGACAGCTAAGGAAGCTTGGACAATCCTTAAGACTGCTTATGAGGGTACCAAGAAAGTTAAGGACACGAAGCTCCAAATGCTTACCACCAGATTTGAAGAGCTTAAGATGGGAGATGATGAGGCTTTCGATTCTTTCTATGGAAAGCTCAATGAAATTGTAATTGCTAAGCTCAATCTCGGAGAGAAGATTGAAGATTCTAAGATGGTGAGAAAGATTTTGAGGTCTTTATCGGAAAGTTTCCGAGCAAAAGTCCCAGCTATAGAAGAGAGTAAAGATTTGGATGAGATCAAAATCCAAGAGCTAATTGGATCTCTCCAAACATATGAGCTAGGACTGCCTTCTCATAAATCGAGCAAATCTCTTGCTCTTAAAACCATCATCGAGAGAATGGACGACTCCTTCGAAGAGGATGATATGGAGAAGGAAGTAGCATTCCTTGTAAAGAACTTTCGAAAATTTCTGAAGATGAACAACAGTGGGAAGCCTTTCAACAAGGAAAGTTTTCATCTCCCAAGGGTGATAGGAAGGAATTTAAGAAGAAAGATGTGAAGGAGTCTCAATCTACTCAAGGAATCACTTGCTTCAAGTGCAATGGACATGGACATTTCAAGAAGAATGTCCTAATTATTGGAGAATAAAGGGCAAGGCATATGCCATAACTCTTAGTGATTCGGACTCTTCCAATTCAGATTCGGAAGAGAGCTATGATGGAGAAGGGAATTAATTTGCTTTTATGACTATTGCTCATGTTGAGTCATCAGAGGACTTGAGTTTGCTCGTGAAAAAGCTTGGGGAGCATAATGAGGTGGAGTCAATGGGAGTTGTAGAAGAATCGGATACTGAAGAAGATGAAAGTTCAGTGGGCCTTCAAGAGAACTACAATTCCCTTCTTGAGAAGTGTGGAGAATATGCAAGGGTGGCCAAGGCAGCCGTCAAAAAGATGAAGAAGGCAGAGGAGGACTATAGGAGTCTTCTAGTGCGTTATAAGAAGGCCAAGTGTGAAATAGAGACGCTGAATGGTGAGCTGATTGAAGCTTACACAAAGGTTAAATTCCTTGAGCTTGAAGTGATTCAAGCAAATGCCAAAGTAGAACGAGTCTCTTCTAAGAAGCTTGATGAAGTCCTTTCTCATAAAAAAACCATTCTCCAACAAAACTAGATTGGGATATACTAGAGAAAGCATTTCAGTTGTAAATGTATCCAAGGAAGTAAAGTTTGTGAAAGCCAAAGAACTGATTGTAGCTGCCACTACTGCTAAGAAAGTAAAGGAAGAGAAGAATAAGAATGTGGTTAACCAACGGGTGTTGATAAAACCTCGTAATCAATCGGTGGTCAAATCTAAAGCTAAAGGGAAATCACTTCCAAAATCACAAAGAGGTCCAAGAATAAGACATTTTTGCTATCATTGTGGACTTGAAGGACACCAGACCAAATTGTCATAAGCTAAGAGCATTGAAGAATGCATGAGATCAAAGGTCAAGAGGACCAAGAAATGACAAAAGGAATTGGGCTGTTGAACAATCAAGAAGCCAAGATGGTGATTCCGGAGAGATGGATGTGATGAAGATGACTGATGCATTCATCACTTGTTTGGAAAACTTCAATAGAAGGCTTGAAGGTCACAACACTCATACCCAATCCTATAGGGATATCACCCCAAACGCACGTGACGTGTGGGTGAAGAAGGGTACTCATCCATGATCACCTCCTATATCCATGCATTAATACTTCCAATGCTTAGGATCATAGGTTCATGCATCATATTATGCACTGCTTCCGGTTTTTAGCATGTTTCTTTTACAAGTTTTGTTTTATACTTGTCTTTGTTAATCTTACTTTTCTTGTTCTGTTTTTGAGTGTGTTCAAAACTTCAAAAACCCATAAAAATTGAAAAATCTTCAAAAAGTTTGATCGCTTGTGTTGTGTGTATCACATGTGAGTTTGGCCTAGTACCTTCATACTAATGGCGTAATGCATTTACGAGCTTAGCTTGTTATGTATGCACATATATCTGTGTGGGAAAAATCTTAAAAACTATGGGTGACTGTTGTAAATAGATCTTCAAGCTTGTCATGAATGATTGGTTAATTGTCTTGATGTTCTTGATACTTGCATCAACTTGTGCCTATATATCTTCCCACCTTTACTTTTATGTTTTTGCAAAAGAGCTCAGCAAATGTAAATCTCAAAATGAAAAGAGATTATGAGCTACAAAAGCCTGTCGCACATACTAGTATTTGACTAGGAAAAAGGGAAAACGACTTTTGTATTGAAATGTATGGTGCTCAAAAAGCCAAAGGCTATCTCTCAATGTTGAAATATCAAAAATTTCAAGTACCGATCTCAAAAAGAGATGTATTATCCAAAAAGGATCAAATGTTATGATTTATGTAGAAGCCAAATGAAAAGCTTCTGAGTTTTGTAATCATTCTCTTGTGGGAAGTCATTTATGCTCATTTCTATAATTGAGATAGTCCTCTTGACTGAGTACCAGTTGTGTATAACTTGATTGAATTGATCATTAAAACTTCTCTCTGGTCTAAGGACTATTCCAAATTTGATACTCACCCACAGCACACAAGACTTTGATTCAATTAATGCTTATCTCATTTGTGTGATTGTACATGTTCAAATGTGATGTGTATGCTCAATTACTTACTGATCAAACCCAAAAATATTTTTGAGTGTTTTATATTTTTTTGAAAGTGATTTTATACTTTCGTGCTTTTAGTTTTTGTTCAAAATGCATTTTTGTGTTTTTCCTCAAAAATTGGTTCAGAGGCTGTTTTGCGAGAAGCTCGCGCCTTAGAGCTTCTCGCGAAATGTGCTTAAGGGAAGTCACATAGTCAACTTTTCATACAGTGAGTCTCGCTACTGCCTCGTGAGTATTTTGCGACTAAACTCTTTTCACGAAATGTTTTTAGGCAAAAACTGGAAATTTTTCATTTCATACCAGGGCTATCGCGACTGTCTCGTGACTGTTTCGCAACTAAATGCTTCTTGCGAAAGCCTTAGTGTGTCTCGCAACTAACACCGCGACTATCTAACCCGTGAAAAACGTGTGTTTTCAGTTTTTATATAGGAGATGTGACAGTTTTTCAAACACTTTGTTTTCCCTCACACTACCTCTCTCGAACCCCTCTCAACCTAAAATCAATTTTCTCTCAACCCCATCATTTTCAAGTAAAAATCTTTGCAAAATAACTTCAAGGTATGTTTTCCTAAAAATTGTTTCCATTTTTGTCTTAGATTACATAGATTTTAGCTTAGGGTTTTGAAATTTGAGGATTTTCGAAAAAGGGGTTGGGGTTCTTATTTTTGTGCAAATTTTTTCAAAATTTTCATTGGGCTAAGTCCCATTTGTTGTGTTTGTATCTGTGTTGGCCCCATGAGGCATTCTAATAATGTTTTGAGACAGATTCCATCATGTTCATGCATTGTTCATTGGTGTAAGTGCACTAGTGCATGTTAGGTGTTTGTCAAAATGTCCAAGTGACATTTTTGAATTGTTTGGACTCAAATGAGTTCCAACGTTTGGGTCTACCCTTGATTGACCATGCTAGACATGTTTTGATCATTGGGTGTGTGTTTTACACACTTTGCCCATTTGTGTGCCTCTATGCCATCCCATGCACATACTAGGCATCCTCTAGGCACACCCCATGCACCTCATGCTGCACTCACTTGCATCAGCACATGCAGAGCACATGCACAACATATGCACACACATGCACAATCTCTTATTTTCATGCATTGTGTTTATGTTTACATGTTTTAACACTTATAGCATGCTATTTAAGTTTGTTTGCTCTGTTTTGAGTTGGCTAAACTCTTTTTTAAGTTGCTTTACTTATGATTTGAACTAACTTGAATCTAATCATGTTTTTGTGTTCTATTTTGTGTTTGTGCACATGCTTCTTTTCTGTTCTGTGTTCCCTTATGCAGATGTCTCCTACCAAACATTCAGCTTCCAAGAAACCAACCTCAAAGCGTGCATGCACAGATTCTGACAACTTCAATACTATGGAGGCTGACTTGAAGTATAATGACTGCTACAAAAGAGCAACCATTATCATGGAAAGGGTTGTTAAGTTGGAAACCCTTGAGGACACCTTCATTCCTGAAGTGTTCAAGGAAAGGACATGGACAAAACTGCTGAATCCAGTTGGAGTAGTGTATTCGGAGATTATTAGAGAGTTTTTCTTAAATGCTAGTGTGGAAGGGGATCGTATTGACTGCTGGGTGAGACATAAAGAGTTTGTCATCACTAGGGAAAGCATTCAGGAGTTCTTAGAAATTCGTCCTCCCTCACAGCCAATCACAGTCCAATATGAGGATCGCTTGGACTCTATTACGGAGATGGTGTTAACTCTTGATGGTACACTTAAGAAGAACTCCATGAACACAATTCCATTCAGTTCGGAGATAAGGACTCTTGCTTATATGATGATCCACAACTTGTATATGGTCACCAACCTAACAACATTGTCAACTCCAAGGATAATCTTCTTGTATGATCTCTTTACTCATAAGGAGATTGATATATGTGGACACATTTTCCATCTATTAAAGAAGAGCATTGCAAAACAAAAATCCAGGACTATCATGCCTTTCCCCACTCTCATTATGGGCCTAATTGTAAAGGCAAGGCTCAAACTTCCAAGTGGCCTCACAGTGGTTTCGAGGGACTATCCTATTGGTGCACACATAGTAACTAGGAGCACAGCTCACATCAAAGGTTCCAAAATAGGTGTGCCTACTGTACCATGGGATCGTGTTGAGGAGGGGGGTGGTGACATAGAGGAGGAGATTGATAGATTTACCTCTGCACCAGAGACTTCAACACAGCCATCCTCTTCAGCACCTACACGAGGACCTGACAGACTCGATTGTCTTCTAGCTAGAGTAGAGTAGATGTACACTATGCTAGACTTCCATGTGCAGCACATAGTAAACCAATTTGCTTATGTCTAGGGTCAGATCACTGCCTTATCCTCTTAGATCGATGATTTGTCCGTTGACCGGGGTTCAGATTCAGAGTTCGGCTAGTTCTAGCCCTTTGGCCATTTGGGTTAAAAAGAGGGAGAAAATTTTGAGGGGGAGCATAGCTTAGACCTAGAAACATTGGTTCAGTACATTGGTTCATTACAGGCAGTTTAGCTTTATGTTTTGGTTTAAACTATTTCAGCATTTATAACTCTTGGATAGTTGTATTTACTGCTTTTGTTTAAAGCTTTAGTACATTGTTCTTAATTTCGATTTATATTTAGTAGTTGTGTTTATCTCAATGCTTTGTAGCATTTTTTTTTTGTACTTTTAAGATATTGTTAATATGTCTTAACTACATCACACTTGTACCCTAGTAGGATCTTGTATCCTAAATGCATATACTTCGTGTATTTTGCATTGGTTATGTGTTGGACATGCAATTGATCATTGTGAGTGATCTTCATTGCATTGCATGTCCGGATGAGCATTTACTTGTTAATGTTCATTGTAGTCATTCTTTAATAACTGTTCTTGTATGATCAAGATATGCTTACATGTTTATATTGTGTTTACAAACTTGATCGCATTTTACTTGATCATATATGTACCATGTATTCAACTTGTCATAAGCTTAATTAGAATTTTGTTTGTGTGCAAGTGTTTTAGGTTATAGGTATATACGAGCAAGTACTTCACAGCTTCTAGATTAGGTGTGAGTGAGTTTTGCCACTGTTTCCAAACTCATGTTTAAGTCTAGAGTCTGTTTTTAGGGGTTTTGTCACGGAATAGCCAAATGGGGAGATTGTAAAGTTGACTATGTGTTTTGTTGGCTTTTATTCCGTGCCAAATTTGATTGCAATTTTATTCAATCTTTTATACCCTGTATTTATTATGGGTTTTAACTGTAAAGGTTGTGTGATAGAGAGAGAGAAAGTGTGAAGACTTAAGCATTTGAAGACAAAAGAGTTTTCGCGGGTAGCTCGCGACTAAGCATCCCACGAAATAATGCATGTGCCTGGCACATGACTGGAATGCGTAGAGTAGGGACAGATGGAGACAGCTATGTTTCGCGAGTAGCTCTTGGGTAAGGCCTTCCCGTAAAACACTCACGAAACATTCTATTTTGCCAAAATGTGCTATCTAATACACACTTTTTGTACCCACACTATATATACCCACATTACCCACAAAAGTTGATGAGTGCTTTAAAGAGAACCCTAGCCTCAAACCTTGAGATTTAGAGATTGTTTTACCCACAATCCTCTACACAATTGCTTGTGAATTTTCCTCAACTCCTACCTCTCCAATTCCATATCATTGAAAGGTTGATAGTCCAAACACTTACCACACCCTTTCAAAGTGTCAAATGAGGTTTTGGTGCTGCTGGGAAGCATTAGAAGAAGCCGAGAATGCCAGATGCAACATGGTGCTTGTTGCGGGATCCGGAGAGTTAGACAAGACACGGTTCCGAGAAGCTTTGTTGGAGTAGGAGCTTGGAGGGCTTAGGTACATCAGGTAGATTAGGCTTGGAGGGTCTCTTGTTAACCCATGTATCCCAACTGATTGTCTAGTAGATTGATTACCGCTTGGAGGGCGACGAAGAGGTTTTTCGCCGAGTTCTTTGGTTTCCTCTTCAATAACACATCGGTGTGTTATCTTGTGTTTGCATTCTTCTTCCCTACTCTTTTACCTTTCATTTTACTGTTGTGTTATAATGTTTACAGGTTAGAGTAGCTTGTTTGTTTGTCCGCTCGCATTTACTCTATTTCTCACTTAGTATTAAGTTATAGTAAAATCAATCGAGCCGTAACTTTAATTTGGGGGTCTAAATAGCTTTTGTGTTTTCACACATTTTCGAGCATTCACCAAACAATACAAAAATTTGGATAATCTGCAAAAGATGCTCTAATGGATAGCTGGATTTTTAAGTTTTGAACCATGGTTGAGTTACCTTTTCGCCCCCTCTTAGAATATACTGTTTTTGGAACCTTTGATTCTATTTTCCTTTTTTATTTTTTTTAATCTGTAGTTTTATTGTTATTATTATTATTATTATTATTATTATTATTATTATTATTATTATTATTTTAAATTGTGAATTACATAGGTTTGCTTTTAATAAATTCTTATTATTATTTTTATTTTTCATTTGATTCTATTTTCCCCCTTTTTTAAAATATTTTTTAATCTATAGTTTTACTATTAGTATTATTATTATTTTTCATTTGGTTGCATGGAAAAGAAAGAAAGAAAAGAGAAAAAAGAAGGGAGGTGAAGGGAAAAAAAGGGGAAAGAAATTACTTCATAGAGAAAATTTTTTAAAAAATTTAATTTTAAAAACTTGAGAAATGTGGCGTGCACAATATTTTATAACACTTTGCAATAAATTCTACGTGCTAAGTTAATATTGATTGCTTCTCAAAAAAGAAGAAGAAGAAATTAATATTGATTATTATTGGGCAAAAATATCATTTTAGTGGTGGGTTTAAATTAGAACTGTGACACTTAGGATTTGTGGTAAAGTGTTGTGAATATAACACTTTAAAAAAAAAAATTACTTTATTATTTTATTTTTGTAAATTATAAATTAATAATTAATTATGAGGATATAAAAGTAAATTAAAAAAGTTAAAATCTCCACATTTCTTTTATCTCCTTTTATTTTTTAAACCAAACAAAGGAAAATGGAACATGTCTTCCATTCTCTCTTCTTCCATCCAACAAAACAAATAAGTGTGATAGATCTAATTTGAATGGATCAGTGGATTATTGAAATGTTGGAGACATATAATTTTTAATTATTAAAATTCATTCTTCAAATACTCAAGGGTAAAATAATAATTTCACGTAGGTGGAAAATTCCAGAATTGACAACCAAAAAAAAAAAAAACCATATGAGGTCATTATTAAAATTAAGGGTAAAATAGTCTTGTTCTAGAGTTCAAGTAATACAAAATGATACTCTTCTAAACAAAAAAAGACATTTTTTATTGCTCAAGAGTGTAGTTAGTAAAAATATGTTATGCTTTTGATATCTAATGGAAAGGAGCTGATTGTATATCTAATGGAATTGCAATATAATGAGTTTTATAAGTGGGGTGTAGTTTTTTTTAGCAATAATAATAAAAAGGAAATTAAAAGTACCTTTTACCTTTGAGGGATTGTGAATTTCTTGATGATATTACAATTTCTTGAAACAAATATTTGGGAAAGAAGTTTATATATGAAGAACAACTATTAGTTGTTAGGACTATAAATGATATATTGGTATTAATGATGTTTAATACTTTATTATTGAGCAATCATTTGCTTTATTTATATTTCTTAAAAATTATATTTCAATTTAATCAAACCATACCACAATCTCATTATACACATATATTTAAAAGGCTTATAATTATTAACTTAATCAAAACTTTCCTTCTCAAAAAAAAAAAAAAAAAGAAAAAAAAAAAGAAAAAGAAAAAAAAAAGACACCTTAACCAAAACTTAATGTGGTTTATCAAAATATTTGAATTTGGTAAGTGACCCAAAATAATAATAAAGCATATACTTTTGTAGCTAATCACATCTAGTAAAATAATAATGCATGCATATATTGAAAGACAGTTTATGTATATGTAAGGTGTAAAAGAAAACTTGTGGGAAGCATGGTTGTTGGGTAAATTTAGAAGCATAATAGTTTTAAGTGTTAGGTTGGGTTGGTTAAATTCTACTCATGTTTACTACTATCATGTAAAATATATACAACCAAGACTTCAATATTAGTGATCCCACACCAAATCATATTTTAGGGCCTATAAATTTGAAGTACATTTAAAACAAACCTTTTCATTTAACTGATGGTGATAACATGCTTGTGTGACCACACTTTTTAGGCATCCCAAAACTTCAAACGTGCTAGAATGAACCAACCACAAGAAGAAAATAAATAAAATCTAAAGCATTAGAATGATATAGCTTTTGACCAAATAATTAAACTTTTAATTTCACGTATGTAAGCGATACATACCTGTCCACCATTCTTACGATAACAATGGAAGCCTCATTTTTGAGATAAATAATAGATGCAATGCTCATAAAAGCTACCTAAAAAAGTTGAAGGATCAATAAAGAGTAAGTGAGTAATCTAAATGCATGAGCATGATGCATTTTTGGTTGGAGGGAGGGGGTGGGGATGCGCTCTTTTGATCACAACAATGAAACTTTATAAATAATTATCTCAATAAAATAGGGGGTAAGAGTTCTACCTATAATCAATATTAGAATGATATCTGGTAGTTTCAAATTTAATAAAAGTCTAGATAATATTCATAAAGAATGATACAGATTAAAACCCTTCAAAAATACATATTGAAAATCATAGTGAATACCAATACCAAACCAGCCCTCAAAAAACACATAGCTACCATAAAATTTTTCAAAAACACGAATGCCCTAAAGTTAATACCATACAAAGAATAAGAAAATTAGTTATAACAAAAATGTTAATTCAAGAACTTGGGTTAAAATGAAGAATTAAGAAAAAATAAAAAGAAAAGAGAGAGAAAAAAAAAAAAAAAAAAACACTTGTTTCAATACCAAGAATTAAGAAATAAATGTAATGGAAAATCAAGAACATGAGTTCAAATCCGATTGCCAAAAAAAAAAAAAAAACCAGCCTACTTACCTACGAAGATCAAACCAACCCAAACAAAATAAAAAAAACAAATAAAAAGTAACATAAATGGGAAAAATTATAATTGTAGCATTGAAAAGAAAGGAATATGAAATAACATAACATTATTAAAATGAAAAGGAATAATTTTTTACCGTATAGTTTGGTGACTTTGATCTTGAAAGTTGAAAGCTAGAACGTGTTACGGAGAAGAAAACTGATAGGAGGAAGTCTAATATGTGTGGTGTGCAATGTTTTTTTTTAGAAGAAGTGTGGGGTGCAATGTGGGCCAAGAGATAGTGTCTTGATTGAAAGAGATAAAATAGATTAGAGAAAATAATTTATCTTAAAAACATGTGTTATAGATAATCAAAAGCAAAAAAATTATTATACTTCAAACGTTACTGATTTTAGGATAGGGAAAAAGGTGTGGAAAAATTTTTGATAACAACAATTAAATATTTTTATTTATCTATAAAAAAGTTCCAATTAAATTTATATTGATAATCCTAAAAAAATATCTTACTAAGTAATATGATGAGTCCAAAATTATTTATCAAATTATGACTTTTTTTTTCATAAGAAAAATAAAAGTTGATACAAAGAAAACGTAAATCACATGTTTTGTTAAAACATAGCTTTTAAGTCCAACTTTTATTATACAGTATATAATAGATAATATGATATGATATGATTGAACTAAGTGCTTTTCCCACCTACTTTTTCAGAGTAAGAAGAGAAAATGCCCCTAGGTTCTAGCCCATGTTAGATTTATATATTATACCCTTTTGGTTAGTCCATAAGAATTCGCACCTTAAATGTTCTTCAATATTAGAATTTGTACTTTAAATGTTCAATCATGAACATGACTTTTTAATGTATCTACAATATAAAAGAATTGTCACTTAATCTTGCCAACGAAGAACCCTTGTTTCTTTAAGCCTTGTTTCATTGAATCTTCAGAATACTTGATTCATTCTTTGAAAACCTCTTCAAATCTAAATCATTTGCTCATTCTATTGCAGTAAATATTGACTAAGATTGTTGGAGAACAATTAAGAAACAAGACAAATTTAAGAACAAACAGAAATTGTAATAGCGTCAAGGCACAATGAAATCGCTTCCTTCAACAATATTTGCCCCCCCCACACCCACACTTAAGTTGTTAAAGGGTTATTATAAACTTGTTTTCAAGATACAATCAATCCTGTTGGGTTTTGCAAATAACAATTTGAAGAAGACCCACATGAGTTTAAATGTCTTTAAGAGAAAATTATGAAGTTATATATAAAATGGGGTAATCACAAATAAAGTGTTATTTAGAAAGAAAAAAAATCACAAATAAAGTGTTATAATTGAAAAAAAAAATAGTTTGAAATAGTTTTTTGACGTACCCAAACATTTATATATCAAATGGACAATGTTTGGCTATAAAATCTGCAAAAAAAAAAAAAAAAAAAAAAAAAAAAAAAAAAAAAAAAAAAAAAAAAAAAAAAAAAAAAACAATTTTGTATAATCTTGCCTGGAACTTGGTTGATCCAATTCATAAACAATAACTCATAGAGAGTTTCACCTCTCTCTCGATTGAAATATCGGTCAATCCAACTCTCAGTTGACACTTGGGTTGACCCAATTGCCAGCCTTACTTCATTGATCTTATTTTTTCCACTTGTTTACTATTGTCTTGTTCACTCTACCTCCACTAAAAAGATAAGAACACTTTTCCACTTCCAAAATGGGGATTAAACAACATTTCTCTAATACCCAAGTGAGTTCTAACTTGTATTACAACCTATTTGGATATACAATAAATTTTCTCTAGTTTCTTTTTTATTTGCTTAACTTTTTAGTATGTGAAAAAAATAAACGGGCCATATAGGGTTGATCCAACTCGGTAAACACTCGATAAAGATCCTTAGGTTTTGCAATTTGTCTTAGTTCAACTGATTTCAAACAAAAATCTATCTCAGATGAATGCACTTGAAATTGAGTTACATAAGATTAGCAAGTTAGTCATGCATTTAAATTCCTATTCTATGGATTTGGGTCGTGACATGAAGTGTCTTTTGCAATAATTTTGTCAATAAATTCACATGTTGGTTGATTAGATTTGCATGATATTCTCTTTGGAATTCACATGTTTATTATGCTAATATGTTTATCTATTCATTGCCAATTGCAATTTATTTGATATATTGTGTTCATGTCATTTCCCTCTTGGATGTGTGTGTATCTTCATGCCATCTCCATAGGTGGTATTGAAGGTTCTCCATCCCACAATAAAAGGCTTCATGTTTGCATCACTTTTAAAGAAAAAGAAAAAAAAAATTTTTCTAAAACCCTTAGAGGATATTTTCCAACTAAAAATCATGTGATGTTTCCTAAAAACCCTTGGAGGGTATTTTACATAAAAACTCAAAAGGATTTCAAAAGCCTTTTTCTAAAGAAATAAATCAATTTTCCAAATAAAAGGACAATTTTCACAAAATAATTTCAAATGGTGCTTGGCCCAAGACTTTAAATCAATTAAGCCCATGACCCATCAAAATAAGCCTACAAATCCCCCATCCCCTAAGCACCAATCATTTCATTAGTGTTTTATTTTGCAGTGCTAAGTAATAAACTTCTAATTGAGTGACTAAGTGAGGTAGATTTCTTGCACTTAGAATAATTCATCTATGCATGCCTAATTGTATTTTCTCACATGCTAGTACATAGTATCTTGTATGCTAGTATCCAGTATCTCACATGCCAAGCATTCTCACATGCACACACATTTTCATAGGCAATTTCACATGCTCACATGTACATACATCCTCACGTGTTTCCTTGAATCCAAATGCCCAATAAATGAGTCACACTTCAAATCAATTAAGCCCATGGCCCATCAATAAGCCAACAAATCCCCATCACTTAAGCACTAAACTTTTCATTAGTGTTTATTTTGCAATACTAAAATTTTTAATGGAGTGAGTTAGGTTTCTTGCACAGAATAATTCATCTATGCATGCCTCATGTGCACATGCATCTCACATGCCATGCATTCTCACATGCATAAACATTTTCACATGCTCACATGTACGTGCATCCTCACATGTTTCCTTGAATCCAAATGCCAAATAAATGAGTCACACTTCAAATGATAGAAATTAGGATTAAATCAAAATAATGTACTCTCTTAGAATAGACATTGTAGGATGCCTAACAGCTTCTCTACATGTAATAGAACTTTCGAGTTCATGTCTTTTATTTAAGACATTTGCTTTACCCTTTAACTTAGGAACCTTTAGGAAAATCCTTAGTTAAATAGGTATAAAGGGATTAGACATATAGGTGACCAATGGCACCCAATGGTTAGTGGTGATTCTAAAAAGGAAAGATAAAGAATAGACTCACACCCACATCACCCTAGTGTAGGACACAAATCACACACTTGGATTGCATGTTGCCAAGAAGCTCCTCACATATAGGAGGTTGATATTGAGATATGCACATTGGGCATTTTTTCTAGTGTCAACAGTGGAAAAATTAAATGGGCAGGCCATACAGGGTTCACCCAATTAGTTAAAAACTCGAAAAAGATTGTAGGTTTTGCAATTTGTTTTAGTTCAACCCATTTCAAACACAAACTTAGCTTAGATGAATGCACTTGAAACTAGATCAAGCTTTTTGGAATAAGATCTTGTTTTTCTGTGATTTAGTTTTTGTGCGCATGAGATTTTAGATTTTTATTTTCTTGAAGAAATTTTTTATTTATTTATTTTTTCATGTACAATTGAATTATTGTGGTTAGTTTTGGATATAATTTGATAATATTCGTTAGAGAATGTCAAGAGCCTTATAATTCAATTGACAGCACCTCCTAGTGTTTTCAACAAAAACATTTAGAACAACTTTTATTTGAGGAATGGGGATAATTACAATATAAGAAGGTCTTATATCTTAATAAGGTGAAAATTTTACAAGTGTTTGGCTGTTATCGCATACCTAGCTCCTCCTTTGGAATGAAGACATGATAGAATTGTACACTCCAATGTCATTATCTAAAACAATATGAAACATGGTTAAATTATTGTCGAAGAGCCTTGATTTTAAGAATATATTGTGTCCCTTGTTATGTTAACTAGTCGAACACCCGCACGTTGCACGTGATAATTATTTTAGAGTTATCTCATAAATAAAATAATATAAATATATATATATATATATATATTATTGTTTTACTTTTGTCTATGTAACTTATGTAAAATTCTTATATGGTAAAATTATCCAAATTATCCAAATTATGCTATGTATTAGAATAATATTATATTCTTTATAATGCAATAGGATAACATTAAACAATCAAAGAGAACAAAAAAGAAAAAACTTAAAACACAAAACTAAATTGCATCAAATCAAAGTAGAGTTCTTAAAAATACACAAAATTAATAACCTAAAGCCGAGATGCAAGAAAAATAAAAAATCCACCAAAAAATTGAGAGAGAGAAATAACCTTTTTTGTGAGTGAAAATTATGCATAGAAATATAGAATAGAAAAGATAATGAAAATTTTATAATAAGAGGATAAGAATAAGAAGAAGCAAAATAAATGAAGATAAAGGGAAAGATGAAAAGTGATATTAAGGTAGACGGTAGTGGGGAGATGAAAATGTGAAATGAATGAGAAATGTTGAAAAAAGTGTAAATGTTAAAAAAAATGAGTACGATTTTATAAGGAAATTTTTATTTATTTGTATTTAATTAAAACATTATATGTTTAATTTTTTAAAAATTAAAAAAAAAAAGAGAAAATATTAATAATTTAATGATATGAAGGATATGACTGAATTTAAATGGTCAAAGGTAATAGTGCTATTGATATTAGCTTGAATATATATAAATATATGTATATATATATATATATATATTTTTTTTTTTGCAACTTGAAAAATGATAAACCCTATCCATATAACTAAATTAAAGTTACTTTATGATGTTGAGTTAACAAAACAAATTGGTGGTTACCAAAAAGCTAAGCATTTTTTTCTTTATTAGAATAAACCTGAAAGCTGAACATGAATTGTCCTGCTTTATTGCTTGTCATTTGGGTGAAATTAAAGCCTCGCATAAATTAATGAAGCCTCATTAGACCTATCAACCATTATAGCTCTAAAGAATACCAATAACAAAAACTTAGCATAAATCAGTACTTACCCTTTGCAAGTTAAGAGGCTACACATTCAATCTAATGTACATCATTACCCAACAATGTTTCAACTCACCACACAGCAAAGTAATCATGTAAGTGAACTTTGAAATATCCATTTGGTGTAACAATCGATGGTATGTAGCTTTTAGGAAAAAAATTATGGAATAGTGGTATATTAAACAACAATACTATTCAACTACTTAGATTTCTCACGATATAAGGAGAACATGAATGCAATATGACCTCTTTGTTCCTTATGTTACAGTTTATTTTTAATTCAAATGATTTAGATGGCCTAATTAGTAGGGTATATGCTCCACAAATTTTCAAAATATTAGAAACATTAGTTACATAGACAGACAAAACATTAGTTTCTCTCACACTACTTTTACACTGTGTTTGGATGGGTGGATTAGTTTCTCTCACACTACTTTTACACTACTTTTACACTGTGTTTGGATGAGTGGAAAACTGAGTTTTCTTCTGTTTGGGAATAAGAAGAAAATAGGTGGAGTGGAAAACCAGGGAGAAAATTTTCTCCCTGGGCCCACAAATTTTTTCCTCCCAAATCGGGAGGAAAAGCAAGGGGGGGAAAACTGCACTGAGGCAGTTTTACAGTAATGCCCCCCCATTTTTTTTTTTTTCAACGTGACTTGAACCTTTTTTTTTTCACCTGACCTGAAACGTTCTCTTTTGTTTTTTTTTTTTTTTTGTTTTTTTTTTTTTTTAATGTGACCTGAAACGTTCTCCTTTTTTTTTTTCACGTGACCTGAATGTTCTTTTTTTTTTTTCCAACGTGACCTGATCTAATTTTTCCATTATAATAATAAAAATAGTAATATAAATTTATATATATGATGTGATAAATTTAATATTATGTAATAAGTACAAATAAATCTATTTCTTACATATTATGTAACAAGTGTATAATAGTCAATTTATATAAATTACATTTTTCATCCTTCCCTTTTTCTCTCCAACCAAACAAAAGAGTTTTTCACCCTCCCACTTTTCCACCCCTCCAACCAAACACACAAGAGGGAAAACTAAATATTTTCTATCCTCCCACAATTTTCCATCCTCCTACTTTTCCACTCCTCCATCCAAACAGACCCTTAAGGAACAATGTATAACTTAGAGGAGTCGATCCCTATAAAGAAAATTATTGTAGAATTTATTTTACTTTTATTTTGTTTTTCATATTAATTGCTCAATAGAATCCATGGCCCATACAAAATTTAAATGGCTGGAATTTAGAAGAAATAGATTTCTAGATATATAAATAGAATAGTTTTTGTTAGAAGTCAATCACTGCACATGAGGAGAGAGAAAAAAATCAAATAAAAAGATAACGTATCAAGTCTAAAGGAATTTCATAGAACAAATGTCATGTTTTACAGAAATAACATATATAGAACAACTAAATATGTGAATTCAAAGCAACCCAAACTAAGAATTTAATGAAAAAAACATGTAATAAAATTTAAAATTAAAGAGAGAAAAAAACTTAAATCATAAAACTAAATCGCATCAGCTCAATATAAAGTTCTAAATAACACAACAATTATCAACCTAAAGCAGAGATGCAAGAAAAATAAAAAAAATTCACCAAACAATTGAGAGAGAGAGAGAGAGAGAGAGAGAGAGAGAGAGAGAGAGAGAGAGAGAAACTTTTTTTGTGAGGGAAAAGTATGTAAAGAATGGAAGAGAGAATGAAAAATTTATAATAAGAGTGTGTAAATAAGAAAGGACAAAAAAAAAAAGGAAGATGAAGGGAAAGGTGAAGAGTGATATTAAGGTAGAGGGTAGTGGGGAGATGAAAAGGTAAGGGATAGAGAAAGGTTATAGAATGTGTAAATATTAAAAAAAAAAAAAGAGAGTAAATGTTAAAAAAAATTATAGGAAGATTAGAAAGAAAAATGATAATGATGTGGACGCGGATGTGGTTCAACTGGAACATAGTAACAATAAATGCTATATTTCAACTTTTAGATATAAATATATATATATATATATATATAGATGATTGCAATTATTTACTCTTAACAAGATGAAAACTTTACATTTGTTCGGCTGTTATCGCATGCCTAGCTCATCTTTTGGAATGAAGACATGATAGAATTGTAAATTCCAATGTCATTATCTAAAACCAAATGAAACATGCTTAAATTATTGTCAAAGAACCTCGGTTTCAAGAATATATTGCCTCCCTTGTTATGTTAATGATTGCCAAAATATGTATATATATACACACACGGACAAGTGTGGGGCATAGGAAATGGGACTAGTAACATGCTTGCAAAAGTTATTGATAAGTATAATTTGATTTTTGTGGTCGGTTTTTAGACTTTAGAATTAATTTTTAGCTTAAAATTCACTTACTCGTCTTCTTTGCTCACTCCACCACATTTCGGAAAAAAGATGATAAGAGTGGAATTTCGAAAGCATAGGTGGGATGTTAAAAGGAGTATAGCGGCGTAGGCTTATCTTATCAGGTGATGTCTTGCATGTAATATGTATATACACACACGGACAAGTGTGTTATGTTAATGATTGCCAAATATGTATATATATACACACACGGACAAGTGTGGGGCATGGAAAATGGGACTAGTAACATGCCCGCAAAAGTGATTGATAAGTATAATTTGATTTTTGAGGTAAGTTTTTAGACTCTAGAATTAACGTTTAGTTTAAAAAATTCACTTACTGGTCTTCTTTGCACACTCCATCACATTTAGGAAAAAAGATGATAAGAGTGGAATTTTGAAAGCATAGGTGGGATGTTAAAAGGAGTATAGTGGTGTGGGCTTATCTTATTGGGTGTCGTCTTGCATGCAATATGTATATACACACACAGACAAGTGTGTTATGTTAATGATTGACAAATATGTATATATAAACACACACGGACAAGTGTGGGGCATGGGAAACGGGACTAGTAACATGCCTGCGAAAGTGATTTATAAGTATAATTTGATTTTTGAGGTCGGTTTTTAGACTCTAGAATTAACTTTTAGCTTAAAATTCACTTACTGGTCTTCTTTGCTCACTCCACTACATTCCAAAAAAAAGATGATAAGAGTAGAATTTTGAAAGCATAGGTGGGATGTTAAAAGAAGTATAGTGGTGTGGGCTTATCTTATCGGGTTTGCCAAACTTTCATAGGGATTAGAAACATACGTATATCATAGCGGTGCAATAAAGACGGATATTTGCCAAACTTTCATAGGCATTAGAAACATACGTATATTATAGTGGTGCAATAATGCCAAATATTTGCCAAACTTTCATAGGGATTAGGAACATATGTATGCAATTTTATCCAACAAGACAAAAACACTGACCAAATAATTTGAGAACTTAGTATATATCACATTCATTTTGTATGTATATCGGCTGTACATACCACTATATTTCTCCATTTTAATTGGAGATATCAAAAAAAAAAAAAAATGTAATCATATTACACTCATGCAAATGTGAACGTAGTACATACTAGCTAGAGTGTAAAAATTGAAAAAATTGTGTACATCATGCATGCAAATGTGATGTAGTATACCAGAGTGTAAGAAATAGTGTGAAGCAATATTTTTCCTTTTTAAGTATATCATACCGCCTAATGGGGACAAAAAACTTACATACAGATATTTTTTTTGGTTCAATCTGGTATCTCGGGCTATTTATAGGTGAACAATTTTAGAGGATACTTACTAACTTGAAAAAAAAGATATAGCTTCAATGGCTCTTGATACCATACCTTTATGGCTTCCTCTTCTCCTTGTTCTCCCTCTTTTGTTGCTCATGAAAAAAAAGATGGATGAGCGTTGTTCAAAGAATCTTCCACCAAGCCCTCCTAAGCTGCCTATTATAGGTAACTTGCACCAACTTGGTGTGTTGCCTCACCAATCTATGTGGCAACTCTCCAAGAAATATGGCTCTGTGATGCTCCTTCAACTTAGTGGCATAAGAACTGTCATAATATCTTCTGCTGAGGCAGCAAGAGAAGTCTTAAAAGTTAATGATCTTGCCTGTTGTAGTAGACCTCCTTTAGCTTGCTCTAAAGTTTTTTCCTACAATTATAGGGACATGGCTTTATCACCTTATGGTGATTACTGGAAAGAGATAAGGAAAATATGTGTTCTTGAGCTTTTTAGTGTGAAGAGGGTGCAATCCTATCAGTTCATTAGGGAAGAAGAAGTTGCTTTGCTTGTGGATTCTATATCTCACTATGCATCTTCTGCAACCCCTATTGATCTTTCTGAGAAGCTGTTTGCCCTCACTGCAAGTATAACTTTTAGGATTGGTTTTGGTAAGAGTTTTCGTGGGAGTGGTTTAGACAATGAAAGGTTTCAAGCAGTGGTTGATGAGGTAATGTCCATGATAGGAAGCTACAATGCATCTGAATTCTTTCCCTTTGTGGGATGGATTATAGACACTTTCTCTGGTAGATTTAAAAGGCTTGAAAGGATTTTTCATGAGTTGGATACTTTATTCCAACAGGTCATTGATCTCCATCTTGATCTTGAGAGGACAAAACCAGAGCATGAAGACATTATCGATGTGCTGCTGAGAATTGAAAGGGAGCAAGTTGAGTCTGGCGATGCTGCTTGGTTAACAAAACATAACATTAAGGCAGTCATCTTAGTAAGCTGCCAATCTTTTATTAATCCCATGCTTTTTTTTTTTTTTTTTTTTTTTTTCATTTTAACTTTTCTTACCTTATCAAATTAGCCCATGTTCATCTACTTACCTGTTACTATATTTGTTTATCAGGATATATTTTTAGGTGGAGTTGACACTAGTGCAATTACCATGATATGGGCGATGGCAGAGCTTGCTAAGAACCCCAGATTGATGAAAAAAGCACAAGATGAAGTTAGAAATTTCATTGGAAATAAAGGGAAAGTCACTGAAATTGACACTAACCACCTTCATTATCTAAAGATGATAGTTAAAGAAACTTTTAGATTGCATCCTCTAGCAACTCTACTTCTTCCAAGAGAAACCATGTCACACTTTAAGATCAATGGTTATGACATTTACCCAAAAATGTTAGTACAAGTTAATGCCTGGGCAATAGGACGAGATCCTAAATATTGGGAGAACCCAGAAGAATTCATCCCAGAAAGGTTCATGGAAAACTCCATTGATTATAAAGGTCAAAATTTTGAGTTATTGACATTTGGATCTGGTCGAAGAGGTTGTCCTGGGATATATATGGCAACAACAACAGTGGAGCTTGCACTTGCAAATCTTTTATATTGTTTCAATTGGAAATTACCTAACGGGATTAAAGAGGAAGATATGAACATGGAAGAGAAAGCTGGTCTTAGCATTACTACCAATAAGAAAACAGCTTTGAACCTTGTGCCAATCAAATTGTTTTAAAATATTAGTATATGTCAACACTCTTCCCCTCCCTTTCTTCTCTCCCCTTTCTCACACCATTCCAAATATAATCTTCATAGGAATAGTTGCTTTTATGTAATATATGTATATATATAGGGTTGGACTTGTGTCCAGTGACCAGTTTCATTGGATAGGCTAAGATGTGAACACGTGTCCAATTTTGGACATGTATCTGTATTCTAGCATGTCTAGTGGAACTAGTCACTAGACAAAAGCCTCTCCCACATATATATATATATATATATATATATTGCTAAGCACTTTGAAATAAATGGTGGCCAATTAGCATGTATGTTTTTGGCTTTTGCGATCATGGATCATTTTCCTTTCTTATAAATAAATGGCAGGAATTGAAAGATAATTTTTGTTTGTCTTTATTACATATGGTGGTGTTATGGAATACAAAACCACTATTTCTATTCCATTTTATGCTTCACTAATCATACTTTGTTATGATGTATTCATTTTATTTTACCTATAAAATAACTAAAATTTAAAGGCGAAAAACACATTTTGGTCCCTACATTTTCAGCTGATTCTCGTTTTAGTCCCTAAGTTTTTTTTTTTTTACCGCTTTTAGTCCCTCTCCTGAAAAACGGTTCCATTTTGGTCCCTACCGTTACATCATAAACGGATATTGCTGATGTGGCAAACGACATTGATAATCAATAATAAAATAATGTCTACAGTAACCTGACTTGCCACTGTTAGTTACTCCCGCCCTTAGTAGTCGCGTGCCACTCACGTGACGGTCCCTAACCCAAACAAAACCCCAAATCACCGAAATAGACCTAACGGCGAACTTGCTGAAAATCCCTAATCTCTTACCTTACCCGTTGCTCATCACAAGACTGATAAAAAAACCCACAAATCGGCAAGAACAAAAATCCCACAAATCGGCAAGCACAAAAAACCCACAAATCGGCAAGCTTCAGTGTGTTTGTGCTGAGCAGATTGTGAAGGTTGTATTTCTCTCCAACTCTCTCTCTCTCTCGTTATGTTATGAATGTCATTTTAAGTGCTGGGTAATCGTTCTGGGTTTGAATCTCAGTTGTTGGGTTTTGAGAATTTGGGAATTTTGAGATGTTGTGTTTTGTTATTGCTCTGGAATTTCAATCTATCTCTGTTTCTCTCTCGTTGTGTCTCACTCTCACTCTCTCTCTTCCTCTCTCCCTTTATAGCTTTTGTAGTGGACATAATACTGACCGTGATAGTGGAATATTGTTGGGATTTGCATTGTTTGGCTGTTGTGTGTTGCTTTTGTTATTTGCGGCTCTGTTTGTTTTACCTTTTGTTTTACTTTTGTTTATCAGGGACCACAATACTGACTGTATTTTTGTTGGCAATTGCATTGTTTGTTTGTATTATGTGTCATTATTGTTTATCAGGGACCACTATATTGACCTTTGATAAACCATGGAATCTTTGTGTTGGTATTTGCATTAATTGTCTGTATTGTGTCTTGCTTTTCAAGAAGTGGCTGGGTCCATGTGATCCCTTTGTCGGTATTATATGCTTTTTTATTTGTTTATTAGCCTAACAAAGTATTATTAATATCTGTTTTCATTTTCATTCTGTTTTCTTCCCGTGACTTGCATGCAGGATGAATAAACTTTTTACTCTGCATGTCCACCATGGTGGGCATTTCATGTGGAACCCTCAAGTGTATGTGGGAGGGACAGTTGATATAGTGGATAATTGTGACCTAGATAGGTGGTCAAAAGTAGAGATTGAGAGTATATGTAGGGATTTTGGCTACTTTGAAGTAGATAAGCTATGGTATAAAATGCCTGGTGTGTTGATGATGATGCTGCTATGTTCATGATTGACTTGGTGAAGGGATATGGGGAGATTCATGTCTTTGTGGAGCATCCAGTGCATGAACCAGTTGAGTTACCAATGGAGGATTTTGATCCCTTAGCTGCTGGAGTACCTGGTAGTGAAGTAGAACGTGTAGGTGTAGAGGTTTTTGCTAGTGACAGTGTGCTTCAAAATGATCACTATTATGAGTATGATAATGAAGAGTACAGACCTGATTTTTCACAATTTGGAGGCAATGATAATGCTGAATTTGTTAATGTTGACCATGGTGAGCCACATGAGGTAGATGATGAGCAAGTTTGTGCTAGGAGGGCTGGCAAAGCACCAGTTGTTGATAACCAAATTGAGGAGAGTAGTGAGGGTAGTGAGGGCAGTGAGGGTAGTGAGGATGAGAGGAGTGACTTAGAAGAAGAGCCAGAAGTGCAACCAATGAATATTGGTGAAGATAGTCCTGATAGTTGGGACAATCAAGCTGAAGATGCTGAGGTTGAACCAGGACAAATGGGTGGTGGTGTCATGAATTCTGACTATGAGAGTGAGGAGTTGCTTAGCCTTGATGAATCATCATCAAGCAGTGAGGGTGGTGATGATTCAAGTGATGATGACATCCTTGTTGCTGAGGTTGACAATTCTATTAGGAGCAGCAAATATCCAATCTTTAGGCCAGTAGCCAAAGCTGAGAACCTTAGGTTTGAAAAGGATATGTTGTTCATCTCAGCTAAACAATTTAAAGATGCTATAATTGATTATGCAGTCCATGGTGGGTGGGGTATAAAATTTGTGAAAATGACTTGGTGAGAGTGAGAGCCCGATGCCAGCCAGGGTGCAAGTTTGTTGCCTACCTTGCAAAGGTGCCAAGGGAGAAGAGTTTTAGATTGAAAACACTGAACATGGAACACACATGCAGCAGAAACTATAGAAATCCAAGGTGCACAGCATCATACATTAGGAAGAAGTTAGTGAAGAGGGTTAGGAGACAGCCTGGCATAAAGCTTAAGGATATTCAGGGTGCTGTGCATAAGAAGTATGTGGTTAACATAAGTGCAGGCAAGGCAAGTAGGGCTAGAGAGAAAGCTCAAGATGCTGTTGATGGGACCCACACTGCACAGTTCAACCAACTATGGGAGTACTGTTATGAGTTGAGAAGGTGCAGTCCTGGAAGCACAATATTGATGAAGATGCATACTTATGATGATGGTGATTTGGCAGCTGAGCATGGATTGGCAACCGGGCTGCCATATTTTGAAAGAATCTACATCTACCTTGAAGGTTGCAAGAAGGGCTTCTTGGCAGGTTGCAGGCCAATCATTGGTCTAGATGCATGCCATCTGAAGACCAAGACAGGTGGTCAACTAATGTGTGCTGTTGGCAGAGATCCCAATGATGAATACTTCCCATTCGCATATGTAGTAGTAGAGGCTGAAACAAAGGACACTTGGACCTGGTTTCTTAATTTATTGCTTGCTGACATAGGAGATGACAACAAATGGGTGATCATATCTGACCAGCATAAGGTATGATGGTAGCTTTATTGCTTGTTGAATTAATTATAGTTAATGGTAGCTTCATTGCTTGCTGAATTAAATGATTGTGCTTTGTAGTGGTTGGTGAACACCTTTGTTGACAATTGGCCACAGTACGAGCATAGGATCTGCTGCAGACATTTATACCAAAATTTGAGGAAAAATCATCCTGGTGTCCTTATTAGAGACCTTTTTTGGAAAGCAGCCAAGGCTACCTATCGGCAAGCATTTGAGAGGACAATGAATGAGCTAAAGGAGGTGGATGAAGATGCATTCAAATGGCTGCAATCTCGGTCAACAACTATTTGGGCTAGGCACATGTTCAAAAGTGATGGCCAGAGTGACACAGTCTTGAACAACATGTGTGAAAGCTTCAACAGCACGATAGTTAAGTTCAGGAGCAAACCTATAATCACCATGGTATGCATAATTCTCCCTTTCATGTGCATTATGATCCATAGACCTATGTAATTCATGAATGATTAATTCTCCCTTTCTCTCTATGTGCTTGCAGCTTGAGTGTATTAGGCTATATCTGATGACTAGATTTCAAGCAAATAGAGAAATGATTATGAAGGTGGAATTTGAGTTGCGTCCTAAGATAAGGAAGAGGCTGTACAAGGAGAAGTTGGCATGCAGCAAGTGGATAGCATGTTGGGCTGGTCGTATGAAGTTTGAAGTGAAGAATGGGCTTGATAATTTCATTGTGGACTTGGAAGAGAAGAAATGCAGCTGTAGGAAGTGGGACATAGTTGGCATACCATGTTGCCATGCCATTTCTTGTATATTTTTCAACAGACAAGATGTTGAAAAGTATGTCAATGCTTGCTACAAAAGGACTACCTACATTGATTGCTATGAACCCATTATAGAGCCCATCAATGGCCAGAATATATGGGGACCTAATGGACTGCCACCTGTGCAACCCCCTATCAAGAGGAGTCCTCCTGGCAGGCCTAAGAAGAAGAGGGCACTAGAGCCTGATGAACCTAGAAGTCACAGAAAAAATAGAGGCCTAGGCATCTTAAAACAATTCATGTTATGTGGGAAATTAGGACACAACAAGAGGAGCTGCAAGGGAGAAGTAGGAGGGAACTCCTCCTTGCCTGGGAGTGCATCCCAAGCCAGTAGGACCACTAGGAGTGTAAATATACACTTTGACTTAGATATCCTCATTGTTTTGTTTTTCAGTTGGCAAACTATTAATTGTTATTGTGCTTGTGCTTGCAGGCAGCCAAGGATGCTCAGCCAACAGTACATATGGCACAACCAAGCTCTAATGATGATGTGACCACAAGTGCACCTCCACCCCCCACTGATAATCAGTCCAATCCAAGACCAAAAAGACAGAAGAAGAGAAGTGTAGTCACTACTGAGACCTTGAATGCAACTGGGAATGCAGCAAGATATATGGCAGCAATGAGATCTGCTAAAAGATAGCAAACTGAAGCAGGACCTTTTTTTTTTGTTGTGCTATATGTTGAAGCACTCTTCATATGTTTATGTAACTGATAGAACAATTGGCATATGTTTATAGGCTGACCAAGTCATTTTTTGTATGAATGTGCTTGGTAGACTTTGTCCCATATTTTGTAATTATTGTGGTACACCAAAAACTATCATTGGTGTTAAATATTTTATAATTATTCTCCCATTGTTATGATGATTCAGCTTCTATTATTCAGATTTGCTGGTTTTTAGCTTTGGTTTTTAAAAGGCTTAAACTCAAATTTGCTGGTTTTTAGCTTTGCTGGGCAGTTTGGTGATTATGTAGGTTTGGTGAGCATTGGAGTTTAATGTGCTGGGCAGTAGTCAATTTAATGTGTAATGATGTATGTTGTATGAATTAATGTGTAATGATGTATGAATAAATGTATATTATGCAGGTTTGGTAAGTTATGCAGAAATTATGCAGGTTTGGTAAATTATGCAGGCTGCTGGTGTGCTAAATATGTTACAGTCAACTCCTTCATTTTGAGTGATGCTAAATATTTTGCAGCCAGCTCCTTTAATACATAAAGAGCTACCTTTTTTATTTTGCAACTAGTTGCTCTCTAAATTGCTGTCAAATTGCTGTCAAATTGCAGTATCATATTGCTGTGTCAAATTACTGTTTTCATTCAAAATTACAGTGTCAAATTGTTGTGTCAAATTACTGTCTAAAACAGGATGCTTTCTCAAATTGTACAGTTAATATCAAAATTAACAGTTGATGCACAGTTAATATCACAAACTGCTTTGGCACAAACACTTAACAACAATGTAATAAATTGGTACACAGATCATAGATTAATTAAAAAGACCATATTCCATTGCTAAAGTCTTGGATTGCAAAGAGAATTACACCAAAAAATCAGGCCTTTTCCCACTACTACATACCAACACATTCCAACACAAATTATGGCATTTTTCCACTAATACATACACCAAAATTCAGGCCTTTTGCCACTAATACATACAACAAAATTCAGGCCTTTTTCCACTAATACCTACCCACCTAATGACCCATTTTCCCCCCACCTATTTAGCCAACCAGAAGAAGCATCAAACAAAGTAGCATCCCACTTATCACCAAAGACAGCCTTAGCCAAATGAGCAGCCTCTTCTCTCTCTTCCTCTAGCCTACAATGGCAGCTTCAAGGGTCAAAATCCGTTGCCTCTGCTCCGGAATCAGTACCTTGCCACGCTCGCAGATTTCATCATCAAGCCACTGAAAAAATTTACACTTGCGTCCAACCTGACACCCAAGGGCCAGATAAATGATGTTAAATGAACAACCAAAATCATGAAAAACAATAACAAATAGTATTAGCAAATACTACCTTACTAGAAACTAAAATAATATTAGCACAATTTATATTGTTAGCAACAAGCTGAGTTTTTTTCTTAAATTTTTTAAATTTTTTATTTATTTAAGAAAAGAAATTCTGGGTTCCCAAGACAAGAAAACCAACTTGGGTTTTCTCTACGAATTAGCAAAAAAAATTTGGTTGTCAAATATTATGAAGCTGTGTTGGTTTAAGATCAAAATGACGGTCTTAGCGAGACAATAATGAAAACTAAGAGAAATAAAAGGTCTATAAATGAAAGAGAGAGGGGTTAGACTTAGACTAAAGGGGATTGAAAGATTGAAACGAAAATGAAGAAGGAAAACAGAAAGGCTAAAGGGAACCTGAAGTGCTTCCAAAGTTAAAAATCCAAAAATTTAAAAACATTACAAAGAGAGATACTACCTTACCCAGTAATTTGGACAACCATAGAACCTTCTTCCAGGGTTGTCAGATGTCCACGAAACGACCACAACGGGTTTCTCCGAGTAGAAGCATCGTGTCAGTTTTTAGACCCCTTAAACAATTGATTAAACCTAGGTAATTAGCCAAGTTGTTACTTAGTCCAATTTAAACAAGTCTAGATTATCACAATCAAACAATCATATCATGCAAAGCAGCGGAAAATAAATAACACACGATATGATCACCCAGGAAACCAAACCGGTATAAATCTGGGGAGGATTTGACCTAGCTATCCTCAAGGTAAACTTGAATCCACTATCAGAAAGAATCGAAGTTCATACAAAAGGACTTACAAGCACCCCTGCTCGACTTCCTAATGCTACCAACCAGTAGAACTTACTGACACGACCACGTGCAAGCTCCGAATCCATGGACTCCTTCTTTCTTGGATTCCCACCAGCTACAAGCACCCCCGCTTGTGTATTCTTTAAGCTTTAATGGCATCAATTGTTTTGATCATCAAGGTGTAGAGAATATCTCCTCCTTGAAAACCCTAAGTTTGTGTAAAGGAAAACTCCTCTAGATCTCACAAGAGATTTACACAAACCGCAATATGAGCAACACTAAAACGTGGCTAGGGTTTGCCTTTTATACTTAGGACAAATAAGAAACCCTAAAAAAGTTTTAAAACAATTAGGGCTGAGTTGGAAAATTCTGCAGAAAAGCAATCTACCCGACGTTCGATCGGTCGAGCCTAAGCTTCGATCGATTGAGCCAGGCCGAAAGCCACACTACTTTCTGCTTTACACTCGATTCCAACTTTACATTGACATACAACTTTGAGGTAGCTTTAAACACTTCTAAACACATTGTTTTGATCATGGTTTGCCAACAATACAAATTAGAGTTCTAAATACATAAAGTCCTAAACTTTAGAACCTAACAAACTCCCCCTTTGGCAATCCGTGACAAAACACAACTTAGAAGCTCAAAGTTTACAAAATGAAAAGCCCTTTACAAAATAATGCTCATAAACCAAATTCAATCCTAACTACTATCCATCAGTTGCAAGTGTAGACAGCAGCTCAATTGAATCAACCTGTATATTTCCTGAAACACTAAACAAAATGCATAACCGCATGTGTGACAGAAAAATAAAAACAGTAAATCAACAAATATGCAATCTAACTCTCCCCCTAAGTTAGATACATCAAAAACAATGTTAACTCAATGTTAACTCCCCCTAAATAGAACATTCTTGTATTTTCCACACATTTCATCTAAATCTCTCCCCCTTTTTGTCACACATTGACAAAGACAACTCAAACAAAGAGTTGACAGAGAGCATACGCAACAGAGGAAGAGAAAATAGAGAAAGAAGGGAACACAAAACAATTCAACTCTATAAGAAATAGAGAGAACTCCCCCTATGAACAACAAAGGTTAAAAACAAGCTTCTCCCCCTATAAAAATAGGAAAAACAAAACAACTTTTGGGGAAAAATAAGGGGGGTGGGGATAAATAAAAAGACACAAACCAAGTTTAAAAAAAAAACTAAGGTGAGGATACACATGAAGAAAAAATATTATCTCTTTCAATAAAATGCAAACATGGCACTATGTGACCCATAAACAGTTGCATGAGTAGAGAAAATATTTGCACATTGATTATCCATCATAACTCTTAAGAAAATAATTTTCTATAATTCACACATAAAAATAGCATATACTAGAAAGTACATAGCTCAAAAATTAGTTAATCAATTTTTGATCAAGTTGAGTACCCAATGTAGCAAAGTGTATGCATGTTATATGTGAAAACAATGAGAGATATGACTGCAAAACTGCAAGATGGATACAAAAAAAATCAATGCAATTCATGTGAATCCTAAACATAAATGATGCATGGAAAAATCAAATTTTTGAAAAAAAACAGAACAATTTAATGCAGAAACTCCTCAAAGCACATTGTTTTAAAAAAAATGCATGAGTATGAGACGAAAAGTTTTTCAAAAACACTTGAATTCAACCCAGATCTTCCAAAATCGAGATTTTCAATCAATTTGTCCTCAAAGCGCAAAAGATTAAACACATTTTGCATGAAAATCAAGGAACTTTTAATCTTAGATGGCCACAACAAGATCACACACAATATAATGTACCAAGTTTAGCAAAGAGTAACTTGTGTAGTGTGTGCAACTAGCAAAAGCTTGAGATACATGTGAGGTGATATGTGAATAGAAATCAAACACAAAGTCTACAAAATTCATCACATAGAATTTTGAAAGAGACTATCACCAAAAGAGTTACATCATATAACTCCCACATCTTCTAGATCATAAGCTTACAATCATGTAAGTTTCTTGATTTTATGCCTCATAATATACACACCAATTTTAATTATGTGATTTGGCATCAAGCCTAATAGTACACACCAATTTTAAGTATTAAGTAATTAAACCGAAGCTACACCTTATGTTCTTTTTGTGCATGTGCTACACTTTCTCGAGCACAAAATCTTATGATATGCACTAAGGTGTTCATGATTGGCTAGTAAACAGTGGTGAGATGGTTATTTATGCCTTTCTCTAAAGGTTCAAGTCCGACAGTCAAAAAACATGTGACTTCAAGATCAAGACAAAGTGATCAAAACCATAAGCATCTTTCCCACACAACATGCACTACAAAGTTTCAACTAGTCAAGTGCAATAAATAAGCTCATCAAAGCTAAACAAGGTACATAAACTTGTTATGTAAAGATAATATGGCCAATCCTTGATTATAAATCCAAGATGTGAAAAACACAAAAATCTTTTTGGTTTTGAAAAATTTATGACCAAAAACAAAAAGCACACATTATGTTAAATGAACAATGTAAATGCAATGCATGACAGTGCTTAACTAAGCTATAGAGGGTACACAAACAAGAAATATCAATTTCTTAATTAACCCATAAGTACATGTACAAACTAGTACATATTCACACAAAATCAGAAATAGCTTAGCACTTATTTAACACATACTATTCAAGTTTCTCCACAATGTCAAGCATCTTCTAAATCAAGAGAGAGATATCATAACTCATGTAATCCTCAAGAAAAAAACTAAACACAAAATAAAATATTTTTGTCTTTTTGAAATTTTTCAATGTTTTTGGATTTTTTTTTAAAAAAACAACCTAAAAAAAACACGACAAAAAACAGAAACAAAACATGTCCACAATTAATTGAAAGAATTAAATTAGGAACAAGTTAGCAACACTCACCTTGGAGAATCTTTTCTCACCCATCTAGCATGAGTCTTCGGCTTTGTAGGTGAAAATTCATGAGAAGCAGAGTGTATTTGAGGAATTACACCAATCTTCTGAAAGAGACTGAAATCCTGCAAATTCCTTTCACAAGCCAACAAGCTCAAATTTTTCAAAAGAATATGAAACAATTTATATGGACACATGGCAGGAGAAATATCATCACAAATCCTAGACTGAAACATAGAATGCTTAAATTTCAGTTTATGACAATTAGGACGAATGTGACCGGAGACACCACAAAAGCGACAAACAGGAACAAATTTAGGAACATCAGTATTCCTAACAACAAATCTAGTCTCAGATTTTGGTTTTTGCCTCAACAAAGAACAATTTGGTCTAATATGACCAACAACACCACAAAGGTGACAGGTAGGCACAAAAACAGATTTATTGTGCTCTCTATCAGTAGGTTTAGACATAGGTTTAGAAACTTCAGTGTCTACATCAGAACTTTTACCTTTGTCTAACCTAGCAAAATAAGCATTTTCTTTATTATTCCTCTTAAAAGGAGGGATATAAACTTTTTCAGTTTTAGGCTTAAGAAAAACAGAAACACTTCTGTTATCAATAGTAGGCTTGGTACTATTCAAATTTTCAATTTTAGCTTTAGATTCAACTAACTCTTGTTCCAAGCTTTTCATCTTCTTATCTTGAGAGGAAATTTGATTTCTCTAAAATTCATTCTTTTTATTAGATTCATCTAATCTAACAATCAATTCCTCTTTTTCAAGATTAGCCAATTTTAACTCTTCCTTGAATTTCTTAGAAATTTTCATAGATTTCAATAATTCCTTACGAAGAGTTTCACAGGCATCAATAAAATCAACAGAAGCATGAGCAGAAACATGATCAGAAAGACACTTCAAATTATCCATGACAACAGGGGTCAAGGATTAGCTCTTAGATCAAAAAATCTAAAACAAAAGAGCAACCCGCTCTGATACCACTTGTCAGTTTTTAGATCCCTTAAACAATTGATTAAACCTAGGTAATTAGCCAAGTTGTTACTTAGTCCAATTTAAACAAGTCTAGGTTATCACAATCAAACAATCATATCATGCAAAGCAGCGGAAAATAAATAACACACGATATGATCACCTAGGAAACCAAACCGGTAAAAACCTGGGGAGGATTTGACCTAGCTATCCTCAAGGTAAACTTGAATCCACTATCAGAAAGAATCGAAGTTCATACAAAAGGACTTACAAGCACCCCCGCTCGACTTCCTAATGCTACCAACCAGTAGAACTTACTGACACGACCACGTGCAAGCTCCGAATCCACGGACTCCTTCTTTCTTGGATTCCCACCAGCTACAAGTACCCCCGCTTGTGTATTCTTTAAGCTTTAATGGTAGCAACTGTTTTGATCATCAAGGTGTAGAGAATATCTCCTCCTTGAAAACCCTAAGTTTGTGTAAAGGAAAGCTCCTCTAAATCTCACAAGAGATTTACACAAACCGCAATATGAGCAACACTAAAACGTGGCTAGGGTTTGCCTTTTATACTTAGGACAAATAAGAAACCCTAAAAATGTTTTTTTTTTTTTTTTTTTAACCCTAAAAATGTTTTAAAACAATTAGGGCTGAGTTGGAAAATTCTGCAGAAAAGCAATCTGCCCGACGTTCGATCGGTCGAGCCTAAGCTTCGATCGATCGAGCCAGGCTGAAAGCCACACTGCTTTCTGCTTTACACTTGATTCCAACTTTACATTGACATACAACTTTGAGCTAGGTTTAAACACTTCTAAACACATTGTTTTGATCATGGTTTGCCAACAATACAAATTAGAGTTCTAAATACATAAAGTCCTAAACTTTAGAACCTAACACATCGGGCTGGGCCCCTTTTCCTCATGCTTCCACTCGATGACATCGAGCTTGAATCCATGGAAAGCAGTTGATTTGAAGATGGTTTTCGGCTATGTGGTGAGTGAGGAGCAATTGATTTGAAGGTGCTTTTGAGTTCGTGACTGGTGAGGGACTTCAATCCGTGTGGTGATTGATGAGCGAGGAGCTGAGGAAATTTGGGGGTTAGGGATTTCTATTTGGGTGAGTTGGGGTTTTGCTTGGATTAGGGACCGTCACGTGAGTGGCACGTGACTACTAAGGGCGGGGAGTAACTAACAGTGGCAAGTCAGGTTACTGTAGATATTATTTTATTATTGATTATCAATGCCGTTTGCCACATCAGCAATATCCGTTTATGATGTAACGGTAGGGACCAAAATGGAATCGTTTTTTAGGAGAGGGACTAAAAGCGGTAAAAAAAAAACTTAGGGACTAAAACGGGAATCGGCTGAAAATGTAGGGACCAAAATGTGTTTTTCGCCAAATTTAAAATATAAAAAAAATAAATAAAACAATGGCATATCACAATCAGTAGAGTATAAAGTATTTTTGAGACTGATGGTTTCTATTCAGTATTATGAAGGATAGACATAATTATTTCATTCAATCAATTGTTTTGAACAACAGAGTAAAGGTTGGGCTGGCAAATTTTCTTTAGACTCCGAACTGTATGGAGAAAAAAAGGAAGAAAGCCTCACTTTGATCGTATTACAAATTATATTATGAATTTAAATCAACTTTAATGTTCAAATGTTTGATCATGTATGGTGGCAATGAAAGATATGTAGAGGGAATCTTTAAACTCCAACATCAAAATCAATGACGCATCCCACCAAATCATATTACAAAGATCTTTTTTTCTTTTACACCTTTCTACCTCTTATTGAACTATGTGCTCTGTACGGGGTGTCATTTTTTTAACTTTTACATGTGAAGTATTCATTTTTTTTTAATGAGGTTTGTAATAATAAACTTATAAACTAGTAATTTAAAAATATAAAAAGAATTAACATAATTGTTTTGGCATATGTACTGATTAACAATATCTATTAAGTTTTTATTTCCTATAAATGAATGCTAAGGAAATAAAAACATGTGGTTGAACATCAAATAGGGATTTTTTTTTTTATTATTAATTAAAAGATTTTGAGTTTAAATCATGTCTATACCAAAAAGAGATTTAAATTTTATTATATCTATAAAAAAATATAAGTGCTAAATTAATATATATGTATTGATGAGATATGACACCATTTAAAATTTGGACCCTAGAATTAATGTTTAGCTTAAAACTCACTTATTGGTCTTCTTTGCTCACTCCCTATTTCCGAAAAAAAGATGATAAGAGTAGAATTTCGAAAGCATAGGTGGGATATTAAAAGGAGTATAGCGGTGTAGGCTTATCTTATTAGGTGTTGTCTTGCATGTAATATGTATATACACACACGGACAAGTGTGTTATGGTAATGATTGCCAAATATGTATATATATACACACACAGACAAGTGTGGGGCATGGGAAATGGGACTAGTAACATGCCTGCAAAAGTGATTGATAAGTATAATTTGATTTTTGAGGTCAATTTTTAGACTCTAGAATTAACATTTAGCATGAAAAATTCACTTTCGGGTCTTCTTTGCACGCTCCATCACATTCCAGAAAAAAGATGATAAGAGTGGAATTTTGAAAGCATAGGTGGGATGTTAAAAGGAGTATAGCGGTGTGGGCTTATTTGATCAAGTGTTGTCTCACATGCAATATGTATATACACACACGGACAAGTTTGTTATGTTAATGATTGCCAAATATGTATATATATACACACACAGACAAGTGTGGGGCATGGGAAATGGGACTAGTAACATGCCTACGAAAGTGATTGATAAGTATAATTTGATTTTTGAGGTCGGTTTTTAGACTCTAGAATTAACATTTAGCTTAAAACTCACTTACTGGTCTTCTTTGCTCACTCCACCACATTTCAGAAAAAAGATAATAAGAGTGGAATTTCGAAAGCATAGGTGGGATGTTAAAAGGAGTATAGCGTTGTGGGCTTATCTTATCGGGTGTTGTCTCGCATGCAATATGTATATACACACACCAACAAGTTTGTTAAGTTAATGATTGCTAAATATGTATATATATATACACAAACAGACAAGTGTGGGGCATGGGAAATGGTACTAGTAACATGCTTGCGAAAGTGATTGATAAGTATAATTTGATTTTTGAGGTCGGTTTTTAGACTCTAGAATTAACATTTAGCTTAAAATTCACTTATTGGTCTTCTTTGCTCACTCCACCACATTCTAGAAAAAAGATGATAAGTGTGGAATTTTGAAAGCATAGGTGGGATGTTAAAAGAAGTATAGCAGTGTGGGCTTATCTTATTGGGTTTGCCAAACTTTCATAGGGATTAGAAACATACATATATTTGCAAACTTTCATAGGGATTAGAAACGTATGTATATTATAGCGGTGCAATAATGATGGATATTTGGCAAACTTTCATAGGGATTAGGAACATATGTATGCAATTTTATCCAACAAGACAAAAACACTAACCAAATAATTTGAGAACTTAGTATATATCACATTCATTTTGTATGTATATAGGCTGTACGTACCATTATATTTCTCCATTTTAAGTGGAGATATCAAAAAAAAAAAAAAATGTTATCACATTACACTCATGCAAATGTGAATGTAGTACATACTAGCTAGAGTGTAAAAATTGAAAAAATTGTGTACATCGCGCATGCAAATGTGATGTAGTATACCAGAGTGTAAGAAATTGTGTGAAGCAATATTTTTGCTTTTTAAGTATATCATACCGCCTAATGGGGACAAAAAACTTACATACAAATTTTTTTTTTTTTTTTTGGTTCAATCTAGTATCTCTGGCTATTTATAGGTGAACAATTTTAGAGGATACTTACTAACTTGACATAAAGATATAGCTTCAATGGCTCTTGATACCATACCTTTATGGCTTCCTCTTCATCTTGTTCTCCCTCTTTTGTTGCTCATAAAAAAAAGATGGATGGGCATTGTTCAAAGAACATTCCACCAAGCCTTCCTAAGCTCCCTATTATAGGTAACTTGCACCAACTTGGTGTGTTGCCTCACTAGTCTATGTGACATCTCTCCAAGAAATATGGTTTTGTGATGCTTCTTCAACTTAGTGGCATAAGAACTGTCATAATATCTTTTGCTGAGGCAGCAAGAGAAGCCTTAAAAGTTAATGATCTTGCCTGTTGTAGTAGACCTCCCTTAGCTTGCTCTAAAGTTTTTTCCTACAATTATAGGGACATGGCTTTTTCACCTTATGGTGATTACTGGAGAGAGATAAGGAAAATATGTGTTCTTGAGCTTTGTAGTGTGAAGAGCGTGCAATCCTATCTGTTCATTAGGGAAGAAGAAGTTGCTTTGCCTGTGGATTCTATATCTCACTATGCATCTTCTGCAACCATTATTGATCTTTCTGAGAAGCTGTTTGCCCTCACTGCAAGTATAAATTTTAGGATTGGTTTTGGTAAGAGTTTCTGTGGGAGAGGTTTAGACAATGAAAGGTTTCAAGCAGTGGTTGATGAGGTAGTTGTTGGAAAACCTAGTTTTGTATCTCATACAAAACACACATCGGAAGCAGCAATCACGGATCTACTTCATTCATGACAGATAACATGTAACCTTGAATTCTAGAACAAAGAATAGAAAATGTACCTTGATGAAGTGAAATCCAAAACCAAGACTTGAGAATACCTTTAATCTTCATTTCAATTCGACATGGTGCCCAAGAAGTGTGGTCTCTCAATCAGTCTTTTTGTACATTGATTCTCAAAGAAAAAATCCTTCTTCTTCTCCTTGCCGAGAAAAACTGTTTTCTTTTCTTTTCATCATACGTACATACTAACTACCATAGTAGTTACTTTATTTAATAACTCTTATTAAATAAAAATTGATTATCTAATTGGGTTAGCCTTTTGGGCCTACACAATTGGGCTTTAGTTTGTGACTTGAGATGGGACCAAAGAGAACAAATAAGACTCTATCTCCAATGAGCCTTGGGTTTTTCTGTCAACTCTTGACAAGTCAAAGTTACCATTAATTATATTTAATACCACTATATAAATATAATTGCACTCTAGGCCTTATTAATAAATTATATCCCAAGACTCTAATAATATCATATTACCCCTCCATGAAATATCCATAGTGAACAAAGTCATAAAGAATTGTTACTTTGTAAACAACTATTTTATCCATGAGTACACGGTTTAATCTTTTGGTTATTCACATTTATTGAAATCCAATTTCAATAAATATAAGCTTTAGTAATTCCTTACTAAAGTGGGTGCCTTGAATAACCAGTTCCCATTAAACTTATCTCAAGGGGATATTTCGTGTCTCTATAAAAAGAGATTATGGATACCATTTTGAGAATATGTGTTCCCTCAATAATACATGTGGTTACCTAACATACTGAGGTTTTGACCATGAATATTAGATCTCACTTCTGATATATCAAAGTAACCTACATTTCATGATCGAGTTCACTACCCTCTCAGGATTGAGAGTCTATGAAATTAGAAGTCATGAGATTAATTATTTAGGTGACAGTTATTGATTGAATAATTAATCTCACAGCGGTTTAGGTCAATATGTCTTAACTCTTAAGAAACATCAACACATTAACTAGAAGTCTCCACTTCCATGATCAAGATAAATCATAATAGTTGTTGTGTTATAGTCTTCGCAGATGAAATGCCCAATTTCATCGCCGACTATGAACTACATTTTGTGTTTACAAGGAACTTGTGATTTATATCTTCTGTGACTAAATCATATAAATCACATACAATGCATCTCATGGACTATGATAATGTCACATTAGTTCATTTCCAAATAGTCTCATATAATTAAACAACTTAATTATTTATAACATGCCAATAAATTGGATTTTAGGGCATAAACCCCAACAGTAGTGTCCATGATAAGAAGCTACAATGCATCTAAATTCTTTCCCTTGGTGGGATGGATTATAGACACTTTCTCTAGTAGATTTAAAAGGCTTGAAAGGGTTTTTCATGAGTTGGATACTTTATTCCAACAGGTCATTGATCTCCATCTTGATCTTGAGAGGACAAAACTAAAGCATGAAGACATTATCGATGTGCTGCTGAGAATTGAAAGGGAGCAAGTTGAGTTTGGTGATGCTGCTCGGTTCATAAAACATAACATTAAGGCAGTCATCTTGGTAAGCTGCCAATCTTTTATTAATCCCATGTTTTTTTTTCCTTTTTTTTTTCTTTTTAACTTTACTTACCTTATCAAATTAGCCCATGTTCATCTACTTACGTGTTACTATATTTGTTTATTGGTGCAATTACCATGATATGGGCGATGGCAGAGCTTGCTAAGAACCCAAGATTGATGAAAAAAGCACAAGATGAAGTTAGAAATTTCATTGGAAATAAAGGGAAAGTCACTGAAAGTGACACTAACCACCTTCATTATCTAAAGATGATAGTTAAAGAAACTTTTAGATTGCATCCTCCAACAACTCTACTTCTTCCAAGAGAAACCATGTCACACTTTAAGATCAATGTGAAAGCTCGAAAATGTGTTAAAAAACACAAGAGTTGTTTAGACCCTCCCAATCAAAGTTACGGCTCGATTGATTTTACATTAACTTAATTCTAAGTGTGGAATAGTGTAAATGCGAGCGGATAACCAAACAAGCTACTCTAACATATATTCATATAAACACAGCAGTAAAACGAAATGTAAAAGAGTAGGGAAGAAGAATGCAAACACAGATAACACGCCGATGTGTTATTGAAGAGAAAATCGAAGAACTCAGCGAAAACCTCTCCGCCACCCTTCAAGCGGTAAACGATCCACTAGTCAATCAGTTGGGATACATGGGTTAGCAAGAGAGCCTCCAAGCCTAATCTACCCGCAGTACCTAAGCCCTCCAAGCTCCTACTCCAACAAGGCTTCTCAAAACTGTGTCTTGTCTAACTCTCCAGATCCTGCAACAAGCTTCATGTTGCATCTGCCATCCTTGGCTTCTTCCAATGGTTCCCAGCAATATCAAAACCTCACTTGACACTCTGAAAAGATGTGGTAAGTGTTTGAGCTATCAACCTCTCAATGGCATGGAAATGGAGAGGTAGGAGTTGAGGAAATCCACAAGCTTATGTGTAGAGATATATGGGTATGATAATCTTTAACTCTTAAGGTGTTTGGCTAGGGTTTTCTCTCAGAAGCTCTCCTCAACATTTCTGGGTAATGTAGGTATATATAGTGTGGGTACAGAAAGTGTGTATCAGATAGTACAGTCCGGTAGAACAGAATGTTTCACGAGTGTCTCGCGGGAAGGCCTTACCCACGAGCTACTAGCGAAACATAGCTGTCTCCATCTGTACTGACTCTTTGCATTCCAGTCATGTGCAAGACACATGCTTCACTTCGTGAGATACCTGCGAGAAATCTTCTGGCTTCAATTGCTTGAGTCTTCACACTCTCTTTCTCTAACACACAACCCTTACAATCAAATCCTATAATAAATACAGGGTACAAAAGATTGAATAAAATTACAATCAAATTTGGAACAGAATAAAAGCCAACAGAATACATATTTGTAAATCACAACTTTACACAATGGGTATGACATTTACCGAAAAATGTTAGTACAAGTTAATGCCTGGGCAATAGGACGAGATCCTAAATACTTGGAGAACCCAAAAGAATTCATCCCAGAAAGGTTCATGGATAACTCCATCGATTATAAAGGTCAAAATTTTGAGTTATTGACATTTGGATCTGGTCGAAGAAGTTGTCCTGGGATGTATATGGCAACAACAACAGTTGAGCTTGCACTTGCAAATCTTTTATATTGTTTCAATTGGAAATTACCTTATGGGATTAAAGAGGAAGATATCAACATGGAAGAGGAAGCTGGTCTTAGCCTTACTACCAATAAGAAAACAACTTTGAACCTTGTGCCAATCAAATTGTTTTAAAATATTAGTTTATGTCAACACTCTTCCCCTCCCTTTCTTCTCTCCCACATCTCACTCCATTCTAAATATAATCTCCATAGGAATAGTTGCTTTTATGTAATATATATAGGGTTGGACTTGTGTCCAGTGACCAGTTTCATTGGACGGGTTGAGATGTGAACACGTGTCCAATTTTGGACATGTATCCGTACCCTAGCATGTCTAGTGGAACTAGTCACTTGACAGAAGCCTCTCCCATATATATATATATATATATATATATATATATTGCTAAGCACTTTGAAATAAATGGTGGCCAATTAGCATGTATGTTTTTGGCTTTTGCGATCATGGATCATTTTCCTTTCTTATAAATAAATGGCAGGAATTGAAAGATAATTTGTGTTTGTCTTTATGACCTATGGTGGTATTATGGAATACAAAACCACTATTTCTATTCCATTTTATGCTTCACTAATCATAATTTGTTATGATGTATTCATTTTATTTTACCTATAAAATAACTAAAATTTAAAATAGAAAAAAAATAAATAAAACACATGGCATATCACAATCAGTAGAGTATAAAGTATTTTTGAGACTGATGGTTTCTATTCAGTATTATGAACGATAGACATAATTATGTCATTCAATCAATTGTTTTGAACAACAGAGTAGAGGCTGGGTGGGCAAATTTTCTTTAAACTCCAAACTGTATGGAGAAAAAAGGAAGAAGGCCTTACTTTGTTCGTATTACAAATTATATTATAAATTTAAATTAACTTTAATGTTCAAATGTTTGATCATGTATGGTGGCAATGAAAGGTGTGTAGAGGGAATCTTTCAATTCCAACATCAAAATCAATGACGCATCCCACCAAATCATATTACAAAGATCCTTTTTTTCTTATACACCTTTCTACCTCTTATTGAACTATGTGCTCCGTACAGGGTGTCATTTTTTTAACGTTTACATGTGAAGTATTCATTTTTTTTAATGAGGTGTGTAATAATAAACTTATAAACTAGTAATTTAAAAAAATAATAATAATAACATAATTGTTTTGGCATATGTACTAATTAACAATATCTATTAAATTTTTACTTCCTATAAATGAATGCTAATGAAATAAAAACTTGTGGTTGAACATCAAATAGGGATTTTTTTTATTAATTAAAAGATTTTGAGTTCAAATCATGTCTATACCTAAAAGAGATTTAAATTTTATTATATCTATAAAAAAATATAAGTGCTAGATTAGTTAATATGTATTGATGAGATATGACACCATTTAAAATTTGGACCCTAATGTTACATATCATTTTGATTTAAGTCATTCCGTCTATATGTTGTGATGTCGTGTTTGTCAATTGCTACCTTAGCTCAAAATGGCATATTATGAATCGAAAATTTGAAACAAAAATGTGTAATTTTTAATGTGTAAATTGCATACTAGTCTATATGTCATTACTCCTCAACTTAAACACTTCAGCTTCAAGACTATATAATTATATTTTTAGACAAGTTTATATATAGACATATAATGATAATACAACATAAATTTGAATCGACTTTAATGTTCAAGTGTTTGTTCACAAACGTATTATTAATTTTGGACAATTATTGAATACTCTTGGACTATCATAAATACATACTCCCCCCTCTCACATAAACTGTCGGTCCCACTATAAATTTAATTAGTAAGACCAATAGTTATTTGATAGGAGGAAATACGCATTTATGGTAATCCAGGAATACCTAATAATTACCCATTAATTTTAGGTCTAGTTCATTTAATTGTCGAGTTTAAACTTAGACTTAAATTTAATTTATTTTTTAAACAAACAAGCAAACATAAACAAATCTTTTTTCTGACTGGAGTTCAAGCTCCTCATTAGCAACTCGATTCATTTACGGTCAATGCCCCCTCTTGATTGATTACACCAGAATAGCCCAACGAAAGATCCTCTTCTCATAACAAATTCACAATCTATCATGTACCTAACCAAATAGACTTCCAAAATCTTACAAGGAAATCTTACAAGTATCGTTTACCTTTGCAACTTGCAATATCGTATAACACAATCAAACATTAAAATATGTACTAGTGTAGAAAGAGTGGTTGCGCTCACTTCACTTGAGGGGTGAATGAATCATGCATTGACTCATCAAGTGGGGACCACCATCCCATTCCAAAAACTAATGTTATTAAATCCATTTCGTTTCGGCTGGAATGTCTGGAAAATCTCGTACTAGCATATAAACCAGAATGGTAATCTCACTTGTTCCACCTTGGATAAAATTTTGGTCTGTTTCAGAGAGTTTCGATCAATTTTGGCCGAAATTCAAGATTCGTTCGGTATGAGTTATTGGTCCGAATAGAATAGAGAGAGAGAGAGAGAAATAGGGAGGTTTTGAGGTATGGGGGTGATGTGAGAGAGTGCTTGTGTGTGAGACAGAGAGAAAATGAAAGAGAAAACAAGTTAAATACATACTTATCTGCTTTCGGAATCAAGAACGAGGCAACAAGCAGAAGAAATTGTTCTTCTTCTTCAAGAGGATTTTGAACTTGAAGGAGCTAAGAGAGAGAAGCAGAATTGTGTAGAATGAGTTGTAGGGGTAGGTAGGGTAATAAATGCGGGAGATATTTAAACAAATTTATTACTTTTTTATTCTACCATCTGATAGATGAAGAGATTTTATCTATTTGTTTAATTATTTTATTGGGATGTGTATAGCACTTTGCACATGTGGTAGATAGCTAATGTTTCACACAAACTCAATAATTAATGTAGTGGGTAGTTAAGGGGAAAAATAAGTAAATAAAAAAGGAAGAAAAAGGAAAGAATAAAAATTTATGGGTTTAAGCAAGTTAATATTTAGTTGTTTAAATTTATTTTGATATTAAAAAAAAAAAAAACTAAACTCAGTTAATTAAGCATTTTTAATATTTATTTCATTAACTTGTATTATTATTTAACTAAAAAAAAGTAATACATTTTTATGTTAAGATTTAAGACTAAAATAGTTTGTATTGTTTGATATTTAGTTATTTACTTCCTTAATTTGATAATTTTATGTTTTATAAGAATATATATATATATATATTTTAGGAACCCCGAAACACCTTGTAATGGTACACCGAAATAAGCCGGTACTAAAATATTCCTTTTTGCTAGACAAACTGAAACAGGTTCCAAAATGGTATTCATAACATTGCAAAAATTACATTGTCAATCTCTGGGCATTCAACACGTGGCAATTGTACCAACGCCAGCGTAGTACTTGGCCCTCATTTTTTTTCCCCTTTATAAGAGATCAGTGTTGTGCAACTTCCATGGTTGGATCCCACTTCTTAACACATGACATGCCCCTTGTCGAGGGGACCACATGCTTTACGCACACTCCTCGCCGATTTAAGGTCGCCCAATTACTCGTTGACTTCTTTGCAAATTAGACCGTAGTAAAAAAAAAAAAAAAAAAAAAAAAAAGAATACAAAACTGACTTTCTAAGTTTTTTCAAATTTAATTTCAATTCTCTAACTTTTAGGTTTATTCAATTAAGGTTTTTCAATAAGATATTTAGGGTTCAATTTTTTTTTCTTGACTATTAAATTATCAAAAAAGAAAAAAAAACGAAATAAGACTTCTGTTTAATGACTCTAATTATTTAGTTTACCTCCACTATTTATAAAAATATCCACAATTAATATAAAAATATTCACATCTTAAAAAATAAAAATATATTTAAAATATGAAAGTGAATATAAAAATTAGGAGTAATTCTTAGGTACTCTTGGAGCATGGAGAATGGTGCTGTCTCCTCTCATATTCATAGTAGAGCCCATTCATTAAATTAATAGTCGGGTCTATCATAAATGTGAGAGGAAAGGATATCATTTTTTCGTACTCTAGAAGTACCTAAGAATTTTTCAAAGTGAAAGTGAGAGTATCATTAGATTCATTACCCCTGATTGATGAGCATATAACAGTAAAAAAATAAAAATAAAATAATGGTGGGCTAGGTAAGAAACAAGTATGGGAAAACATTATAAGAAGTGAGAGCGAGCCACGGAAGTGGAAGTCCAACTACTATCAACAACTAAAGATTGAGGCAACAAGGATAGAAAACAAATACTGTTAGGACATATGTGATTCACTTGTTAAGAAGATTTGTCATTATTTTATGTAATTGGCTAATCCTTTGACAAAATGCACTTTACTTGTATTTGGGTAGATCTAGGATGTGTTTAATACTTCAAGAAACTTTGTTTCAAGATCAAGTGTTGAAGCCATGCAAGTCTGTCGAAGATTCAAGCTGAAAAGTGCTTGTCATTAAAGCTCGATAGCTAGCTCAATAGCTAGCCATCTATCAAGTTTAAGAAGCAATTCCAGCCCCGTGGCTCGACAGCTTCTCGACAACAGCTAGATAGATAGGCATCTATCGAGATTTATGAAAAATAGATTTTCAATTCTATTTTGACTCTAATCTGTGATTATGTGTTTGAGCTTTCTTTTCCCACAGCCCTAGATATATAAAATGATTATTTTAAGGGCCATCAAAGAGGACACAAGTTGCACAAGTGTTTAGCAAAGTTTGTTCAAGCAATTTGTGATTGGAGACACAGTTTTGCCTTAGTTCGTCGTTCTTGTGATAATGTTGCTATATTTGTGCTCCGTAGGGTTTTGTGACCAAGCATCTTCTTAATCTCCATCGTTGGGATGAACTGAAGAACTTTGCAGCCAACAATCTTCTCTAATTGGTGATTGAAGTCGCGTATTGGGATTCGCACAATTGGTTAGTCAAGTACTGGGAGCCGTGCATCAAAAGGAGAAATTACCACTATAGAACAAGTCCAATTGAGTATTGGGGTAAGGGTTCAACTGTAGGTTGGTATAAGGTACTGGGATTCCTTTACCCGTAATAGTTTTTTGTGATAATAGTGGAATTTCGAGAGTGGTGACCTTAAAATCACTCGTGGGGTTTTTGCCATGTTGGTTTTCCCCATTCATAAACAAATCACCCTGTCAATTTATTTTCCGTTGCATAATTAGTTTATTGGTGATTTGTTTGTGCTACCACGCGTTTGCATGTTAATTTGATTAATTAATAAACTTGGCTAATTAATCAATTAATCTATCATAAGGAGTCAATTTGTTTTTGGCCTATTAAGTGGTATCAGAGCAGGCACACTCTGATTAGGTTTTAATTTTTGTTGTGTTGATCCATTGACTCCTGTTTGTCATGGATAGAGGACAGTCTTTAATAATACCTCCTTTATTTGATGGCACTAACTATGCATACTGGAAAATACACATGAGAGCTTTCTTGCAATCTTTAGAGAAGGTGTGGCAAGCTATTGAGATAGGCTGGATCAAGCCAAAAGAAGCGTCGGCCGATTGGGATGAAACCAAGATCATGGCGGCAAACTTCAACAGTAGAGCATTGAATGCTTTGTTCAGTGTAGTCACTAATGAGGAATTTAAGAAGATATCCTCCATTGAAACTGCAAAAGAAGTGTGGACCATCCTCCAAACAACCTATGAAGGAACTAAGACTGTCAAGGATTTGAAGCTTCAGAGGCTTACTATAAGCTTCAAAGAGATTAAGATGGAGGAGGATGAGTCGTTCGATGAGTTCTATACCAAGCTCAAGGATATAGTGAACTTAGCTTTCAATCTTGGGGAAACCATTCTTGAACCCGAGATTGTGAGAAAAGTACTTAGATCTCTACCTGAGAGGTTCCATGCTAAGATTACGGAAATCGAGAAATTAAAGGACATTGACAAGATTCCTTTGACAGAGATGGTTGGTAATCTGCAGACTTACAAGCTAGGGTTAACAAGGATTGGTAAGTCGGGCAAGAGCAAGAGTATGGCCTTGAAAGCCAAGAGCAGTGACACGGATGAGTCTTCAGACGATAAAGATTCTAAGATGAAGTCCTACATCACCAGGCAATTCAAGAAGTTCATGAAGAATGCCAATGGGAAGGGCTTTGACAAGGACCGTAGGCAATCCAGTTCTTCTTAGTTCAAGAGTCAAGACAAAGGGAAGAAGGATGCCAGGGACGGCGGTCAATACACTGTTCCCGTAGAACCTAAGTGCTTTGGGTGTTAAGACTTCGGTCACATAAAACAGGAGTGTCCTACATATCTCAAGAGCATTGGGAATAGCAAGGCACTTGCTGCTACTTTAAGTGACACCGAGCTTGAGGATGATTTCGACAATGAGGATGACGGAATCCTAAATGCCTTCACTACCACTGTCAATCCTACTGAGGGGATTGTTGAAGATGTGGATGAAGAAGAGGAATTGGTGGAATCCAAGTTTGAGAAGATTGATGATCAAGATGATATCCATACAACCAATGAGAAACTATACAAGCTTTCTGAGAAACTTTATAGACTGGCCACCAAGAAGCTCAGTGATGTTGAACTTGATCTTGAAGAGCTTTCCACAAAGTTTAATGAAGCTAATCAGACTATTGGAGCATTGAGATTTGAAAATAATTTCTTGGCTAAGAAGACCAAGAAGCTTGAAGCGGAGCTATTTCAAGTCAGAGCTCAATTGGAGAGGACTTCAAGTGCAAAGCTTGATGAGATGCTCAGTCTTCAGAAATCTACTTCTGATCAAATAGGCTTAGGGTAAGGTTTCTCTTCTTCTAATATTGCTTCTACTAGTACTATTGTTTTTGTTCCTCCTAGTAATAATGTTGAAATTGAGAACAATGATGTTAAAATTGATTTAGCTAGTGAGAATTTAGACAAAGGTAAATCTACCTTAGGAGAACCCCCTAAGCAAGACAAGAAGGAAGCTAAAAATCCTAGAGCTAAGAAGGCTAACTCTCAAAGCCTAAACAAAAGAAGCAGCATCTCTGTCATCATTGTGGAGTTGTCGGTCATACTCAACCAAATTTCTATAAGTGGTTAGCCACTCAATAGAGCAATGGTATGATAACATCTGGAAGCCAGAATCAGCTTTAATCCTCTCTTGCGCCCCTTGGAGATCTTCTCAAAGTCCTCATGCTCCTTCCGAACTTGAACAGTTTCAATTCTTACCCCTCACCGCCGACTCAAGGGTTTAATCAAAGGAAATGTTTTTCCAAGGTGTGGAAGGAAAAGGGTTCTAAGTGATTCTATCACTTTCTTCTCTCTCTTTGTGTTTTTGTTTTTGCATAACTTGTGTGTTTTGCTTTCATTTTGAGTCAGTCTAGTTTTTATGCTTTGCTTTGTTTAACATATTTTTGTTTGTTTTCAATTTTTTTAAAATTTTTTATATAAAAAAATAAAATAAGAATTGAAAAATCAGAAAAATACAAAAACAATGTGTGTTTTGTGTACATTGGTACTTGTGTACCTTGGATGGCCATTGAAACAGAGTTTTCTAAACTTTTTATCTCTTGTAACTTAGATGAGCATCTCGATGCACAACTAAGCAAGTGAGCTTTGTGGCTCGTGTTTGTTATGAGTAACGTTAAGTGATCTCTTGTACTTAGCACTCGTATCACTCTTTTTGACGGGAAGGACTTGAAAATCCTAAGAGAAAGGCATAAATAACCATCTCACCACTGTTGCCCACCAATCATGAAATGACATTTGTGTGCTTCGGCATAGCAAAATAAGAATGTCAAATGCTTAACATCATTGGGTATTTTTTTTTCTCTCTTATATGCCCATGCATGATTTGGTTAAAAAGAAAAATATGTAAAGAAAAATAAAAAGCAAAAAGATCAAAATGTTTTAAATATGATTGCAAGCGTGTATTCTAGGAGATGTGGGAGTTATAGGATGTACCTCGAATGTGATAGTCCCCATTAAATTGTTATGATTGTGTGTGACTTAAAGTGATTTTCTCATATCTCAAATCGTCATAACATGTACACACTTATGCAATCTTATGATATTTTTCACACACAACACGCAATATTCTTTGCTACTCTTGATACATGTGCAAGTACACTATGATTTGGCCATCACAAGGTTTACATGTGTTAATATATGCTTACTAAACTGTCTTAACTTGTTTTTGAAATATAAAATTGGTTAGACTTGTTTAGTGTATGTGTGTGGTTTGGGATCTGTGTGCTTAAAATTGTTGTTGAAAGATGATTTTGAGAACTTAAAATGTTGTTTGGATCCTTGGTTGAATTGCATACTTGATTGCATTCATATCTATGTTTTTCCCTCCTTGAAAAACTATTTTTGAGTAATCTCTTAACACCTAGCATATCTATCAAGCTTTTCATCTTCTTCTTATCGCAATCTCGATAGCTTCTCGACAACTAGGTGGATCGATCGAGATTTCTTTTGGATCCTCGATAGCTTATCAACAGTTGGTGGATCGATTGAGCTTCCTTTAGCCTTTGTTGATTTGTCCCTCGACAGCTCTTCGACAGTTACATCTATCGATGTTGATTTTCTCGACACCTTCCTCCACAGATGGCTTGACACCTCTCAACACCTCTATCTGTCGAGCTTTACTGACCTTTTATATAAAGGTTCAGCGCGATCCGTTTCTCACTTTTCTCGATCTCTCTCTTGACAGACTCGTCTTTTCACCTCCTAAACCTCTCTTACTCACTCCAAACTTCTTCCTTAAGGTTTCTTCAGGGTTTTTCCAAGTTTTTCTTCACTTGGTGAGTTTCTAATCTATCATTTTCATGCATTTCATGTTTTGAAACCTAAATTTTGGGGTTTTTCAAAATTTTTGGGGTTTTTCAAAATTGATGAGTTTTTGTTGAAATTTTGGGATGGGTTGTTGCTTAAATGAGTTTAAAATCTCATGCATTGCATCAAATAAGCATTATAATAGTATTATCATGCATTTAGATGTGTGCAAATTGATTGTGTGCTGGTAGGATTGGATTGGGCTGAGCCCATGATGCCTTTTATATTGCATGTCACATGTTCATGCATTTCCCATGCATACATACTCTCTTTTCAATATATTTTGATATATTTGAACTGCTTGGGACTTTTTTGATTGTCTCTCTCTCTTTCTCCCTCTCTTTTTGTTTACGTTAATCATGTCTATGGCACCTAAACGTAAGTTTACTCCGTCCCAGAACCCTCTTCATTCTGGGCATCCACTTCCTCTGATCCTACTCCTTCACATATTCGGTTCCATGATAAGGATGCCTGTAAGGCTTTCTCGAAGAACTTTTCTCAACAAGGCATTCATTCAGGACGCTAAGTCATTCTGGCGGACTTCTCCGACATTGACCTACCCGATGTCATTCACAGTAGAGGTTAGGAGTCACTGTGTGATGTCCCGGTCACATGTCCATCCATGCTGATCTAGGAGTTTTACTCCAACATGCATGGATTTAATTTTTCAATACCTTTCTTTCATACTCGCGTTCGAGGTATGCGCCTTGCTGTCACACCGCAGCTTGTTGCGAATGTGCTTCGTGTCCCTAGGGTAGAGTTCCCTGACTACCCAGGTTGTGAGTGTCTAAGGACTATGTCCAAAGATGGTCTTAAATTTGGGTTTTGTAAGCACCCTTCTGATTGAGGTGAGCGTCAGTTCACTTATTGTTCGGACTTTGCAAAAGGTCCTCAGTTTTTGAACATGCTTATGACATTCATCTTCACCCTCTTTCTCATTATAACTCTATCACAGAGCCTCGTGTTCGATTTTTGTTGTCCCTTCTTGAACATCTTACCATAGATTTTCCTTCTCACTTTATTTCCTCTATTCTAGATGTCTATAGGGATTCGACGTCCCATGATAAGCTTATCTTTCCTTCAGCTATCACGAGGATCTTATGCCATTTTTCTGTTCCCTTTTCAGCGTCTGACCATTTCACTTTCATGTGTGCCATAGACTATACTACCGTTAAACGTATCGAGGCACAGTTTAGGTCGAGGTAGTCTAGGTCAATAGCTTCTCCCTCCCATTCGACTCCATCTCGATCTACTCCATCCACATCCGCTTCCTCCTCTTCTATAAGTGATGTGTCACTTGGGGACAACATGGCATAGCTACAGTGCATGGATGCTCGCCTTGATACACTCTTTACTGAGTTGTATCAGGTGAACGTTTGTGTCGGTTGTATAGCACGACGGCTGGCGACCATGGGTGGCTTTGCTCCTGAGGCTTCTCCTCTAGCACCTCCAGTGGCTTTTGATTCTGAGGATGAGGATGATAATGATGGTGATAACGATGATGCTTCTGATGATGATGATGATGGAGGTGCTAGCTCTACCGATGAGATGTCTACTTGACACTTTTACCCTTTGTCACTTATGACCAAAAGGGGGAGTAGTTTTGGATATGAGAGTAGTCATTCTTAAAGGGAGAGTTAGTAAAGAACATTTTTGTTAGGGGGAGTGTTGATTTTTTTGAGGGATATAGTGAGGATTACTTGTATCTTTTTCTTTTCTTTCTATTTGAGATACATTTATTCTTGTACATGGGTCTTGTGACCATTATTGACATACATTGTACTTATTTTCTTTATATATGTTGATGTATGTTTCTTTCACCTACCCTTACATGTGTTGTTTCTTTTATCTTTTTATTCACATGCTTCTTATTACTTGTATGCAATCTATTATTTCTATTTCACACAAAGATTCCTTGATGAGTTTTGTTTAAAGTGTTTCAGAAATACAGGTTGTCAAAGTTTACTTGCCATATACTCTCTTCTTGCAAAGTTTTTCAAGTGTTTGTGTTAGATAGATTTTATTGTATTCAACAAGTGAATATGAGTTGAGTAATTTATGACTTCTCTCATATCTCATTGTTAGTTGTGGTTTTGTCACGGATTGCCAAAAAGGGAGATTGTTAGAACATATGTAATTCACTTGTTAGGAACATATGTGACTATTTTATGTAATTGGTTAATCATTTGACAAAACGCACTTTACTTGTATTTGGGTAGATCTAAGATATGTTTAATACTTTAAGAAACGTTGTTTCAAGATCAAGTGTTGAAGTCATGCAAGTCTGTCCAAAATTCAAGCTAAAAAGTGCCTATCATTAAAGCTCGATAGCTAGCCATCTATCGAGCTTAAGAAGCTGTTCCAGCCCCATGACTAGCCCTATGACTTGACAGCTTCTCAATAGCAGCTAGACAGAGAGGCATCTGTTGAGGTTAATGAAAAATAGATTTTCAGTTCTGTTTTGACTCTAATCCGTGATTATGTATTTGGGCTTTCTTTTCTCACAACCCTAGACATATAAAATGATTATTTTAAGGGCCGTCAAAGAGGAAACAAGTTGCACAATTGTTGAGCAATATTTGTTCAAGCAATTTGTGACCGGAGACATAGTTTTGCCTTAGTTCATCATTCTTGTGAAAAAGTTGCTGTATTTGTGCACTGTAGGGTTTTGTGACCAAGCATCTTCTTAATCTTCATTGTTGGGATGAACTGAAGAACTTTACAGCCAACAACCTTCTCTAGTTGGTGATTGAAGTCACGTACTGGGATCTGCGTAATTGATTAGTCACGTACTAGGAGCCATGCATCAAAATCAGAAATTGTCACTACAGAACAAGTCCAATTGCGTATTAGGGTAAAGGTTCAATTGTAGGTTGGTATAAGGTACTGGGATTCCTTTGCTTGTAACCGCTTGTTGTGATAATAGTGGAATTTTGAGAGTGGTGACTTTAAAATCACCCGGCGGGGTTTTTGCCATGTTGGTTTTCCCTATTCGTAAACAAATCACCTTGTCAATTTATTTTCCGCTACATTCTTAGTTCATTGGTGATTTGTTTGTGCTACCACGCGTTTGCATGTTAATTTGATTAATTAATAAACTTGGCTAATTAATCAATTAATCTATCACAAGGGGTCAATTTGTTTTTCGCCTATCAAAGACGTGTTAAAGATATCAACATGGTGGAGGCTAAAGACCAACCCTGCATGATGCATATACTTTTGTAGCTAATCACATCCAGTAAAATAATAATGCATGCATATATTGAAAGACAATTTATGTATTTGTAAGGTGTAAAAGAAGACTTGTAGGAAGCATAGTGGTTGGGTAAATTTAGAAGCATAATAGATTTAAGTGTTGGGTTGGGTTGATTGAATTCTACTCATGTTTATTACTATCATATAAAATATATACAACCAAGACTTCAATATTAGTGATCCCACACCAAATCATATTTTAGAGCCTATAAATTTGAAGTACATTTAAAACAAACCTTTTCATTTGATTGATGGTAATAACATGTTTGTGCGACCACACTTTTTAGGCATCCCAAAACTTCGAACATGCTAGAATGAACCAACCACAAGAAGAAAATAAATAAAATCTAAAGCATTAGAATGATATAGCTTTTCACCAGATAATTAAACTTTTAATTTCACATATGCAAGCGATACATACTTGTCCACAATTCTTGCGATAGCAATGGAAGCCTCATCTTTGAGAAAAATAATAGATGAAATGCTCATAAAAGCTACCTAAAAAAGTTGAAGGATTAATAAAGAGTAAGTGAGTAATCTAAACCTTGCTTCGCATGATGCATGAGCATGATGCGTTTTTGCTTGGAGGGAGGGGGTGGGGCCCTTTTGATCAAAACAATGAAACTTTATAAATAATTATCTCAATAAAATAAGGGGTAAGTGTTCTACCTATAATCAATATTAGAATGACATCTTGTAGTTTCAAATTTAATAAAAATCTAGATAATATTCATAAAGAATGATACAAATTATAACCCTTCAAAAATTCATATTGACAATCATAGTGAATACCAATACCAAACCAGCCCTCAAAAAACACATAGCTACCATAAACTATTTCAAAAACACAAATGCCCTAAAGTTGATACAATACAAAGAATTAGAAAATTAGTTATAACAAAAATGTTAATTCAAGAACATGGGTTAAAATGAAGAATTAAGAAAAAATAAAAAGAAAAGTGAAAAAAAAAAACTTGTTTCAAAACCAAGAATTGAGAAATAAATGTAATGGAAAATCAAGAACATGAGTTCAAATCTTATTGCCCCCAAAAAAAAAAAAAAAAAAAAAAAAAAAACCTAGACTACTTACCTAGGAAGATCAAACCAGCCCAAACAAAATAAAAAAAAAAAAATAAACAGTAACATAAATGGGAAAAATTATAATTGTAGCATTGAAAAGAAAGAAATATAAAATAACATAACCTTATTAAAAAGAAAAGGAATAATTTTTTATTGTACAATTTGGTGATTTGAACTTGAAAGTTGAAAGCTACAATGTGTTACGAAGAAGAAAACTGATAGGAGGAAGTCTAATATTTGTGGTGTGCAATGTTTTTTTTTTAGAAGAAGCGTGGGTTGCAGTCTGAGCAAGCAAAGAGATAGTGTCTTGATTGAATGAGATAAAATTGATTAAAGAAAATGATTTATCTTAAAACATGTGTTATAGATAATTAAAAGCGAAAAAATTAAGATACTTCAAACGTTACTGATTTTAGGATAGGGAAAAAAAAGGTGTGGGAAAAATTTTTATAAAAACAATTAAATATTTTTATTTATCTATAAAAAGTTCCAATTAAATTTATATTGAAAATCCGAAAAAATATCTTACTAAGTAATATAATGAGTCCAAAATTATTTATCAAATTATGACTTTTTTTTCATAAGAGAAAAAGAAAGTTGATACAAAGAAAACGCAAGTCACATGTTTTGTTAAAACATAGCTTTTAAGTCCAATTTTTATTATACAGTATAGAATATATAATATGATATGATATGATTGCACTAAGTGTTTTTCCCACCTACTTTTTTGGAGTAAGAAGAGAAAATGCCTCTAGGCTCTAGCCCATGTTAGATTTATATAATATACCCTTTTGGTTAGTCCATAAGAATTCGTACCTTAAATGTTTTTCAATATTAGAATTTGTACTTTAAATGTTCAATCATGAACATGACTTTTTAATGTATCTACAATATAAAAGAATCATCACTTAATCTTGCCAACGAAGAACCCTTGTTTCATTGAATCTTCATAATACTTGATTCATTCTTTGAAAACCTCTTCAAATCTAAATCGTTTTTCATTCTATTGCAATAAATATTGACTAAGATTGTTGGAGAACAATTAAGAATCAAAACAAATTTAAGAACAAACAGAAATTGTAAAAGCTTCAAGGCACAATGAAATCACTTCCTTCAACAATATTTGCCCCCCCCCCCCCCCCCCCCCCAACACCCACACTTAAGTTGTTAAAGGGTTATTATAAACTTGTTTTCAAGATACAATCAATCCTATTGGGTTTTGCAAATAACAATTTGAAGAAGACCCACATGAGTTTAAATGTCTTTAAGAGAAAATTATGAAGTTATATATAAAATGGGGTAATCACAAATAAAGTGTTATTTTTTTTTTTTAAAAAAAATCACAAATAAAGTGTTATAACTGTTAAAAAAAAAAAAAAAAAAAAACAGTTTGAAATAGTTTTCTAATGTTCCCAAACATTTATATATCAAATGGACAATGTTTGGCTATAAAATCTGCAAAAAATACAATTTTGTATAATCTTGCCTGGAACTTGGTTGATCCAATTCATAAACAATAACTCATAGAAAGGTTCGTCTCTCTCTCGATTGAAATATCGGTTGATCCAACTCTCAGTTGACACTTGGGTTGACCCAATTGCCAGCCTTACTTCATTGATCTTATTTTTTCCACTTGTTTACTATTGTCTCCTTCAATCTACCTCTACTAAAAAGATAAGAACACTTTTCCACTTCCAAAATGGGGATTAAACAACATTTCTCCAATACCCAAGTGAGTTCTAACTTGTATTACAACCTATTGGGACATACAATAAATATTCTCTAGTTTCCTTTATATTTGCTTAAATTTTTCGTATGTTAAAAAAAATAAACGAGTCATATAGGGTTGATCCAACTAGGTAAAAACTCAATAAAGATCCTTAGGTTTTGCAATCTGTCTTAGTTCAACCCATTTCAAACGTAAATCTATCTTAGATGAATGCACTTGAAATCGAGATCATGCTCTTTGGAATAAGATTTGGTTTTTCTTTTTATTTAGTTTTTTTTGTGCATGAGATTTTAAAATTTTATTTTCTTGGATATTGTTTTTCACAATTGAATTATTGAAGTTAGTTTTGGATTTAATTTGATAATATTAATTTGAAAATCTCAAGAGTCTAATAATTTAACTTACAGTACCTCATAGTTGAAAATGTTTAGGATAATTTTCATTTGGGATAATAACTATGTAAGAAGTTCTTATATCTTAATAAGGTGAAAACTTTACTAGTGTTTGGTTGTTATGGCATGCCTAGCTCACCTGTTGGAATGAAGACATGATAGAATTATATACTCTAATGCCATTATCTAAAACAATATGAAACATGCTTAAATTATTGTCTAAGGACCTCAATTTCAAGAATATATATTGCATCCCGCTTATGGTGATTTCTGTATGTAAAGTTGTAGTTTACAACTATGTGTTTTGTTGGCTTTTATTCCATGCCAAATTTGATTGTAATTATGTTCAATCTTTTGTACCCTATATTTCATGTGGGATTTATTTGTAAGGGTTGTGTGTGAGAGAGAGAGTGTGTGAAAACTCAAGGCATTGAAGACTGAAGTGTTTTCGTGGGTAGCTCACGAGTAAGCATCCCACGAAGTGATGCATGTGCCCTACACATGACTGGAATGCAAAGAGTCAGGACAGGATGGAGACAGCTAGTTTTCGCGAGTATCTTGTACATAAGGCCTTCCCACGAGACACCCACGAAACATTCTGTTTTGCCAGACTGTCATTTCTAATACACATTTTTTGCGCCTACACTATTTATACCCACATTAACTACATATGTTGAGGTGTGCTTTTGAGAGAAAACCTTAGCCACAAACCCTAGTCCACCAAAAGCTGACCATGAGCCGCTTGAACGGTCATGACATGTCCAACATACGACGAATGCTCGAATCATCTGAAGTAGAAGGTGGAGGATCAGAAGCAGCAGTCAGATCAACATATACATCTACAATCGGATCACCTGAAGAAGGAGGAGAAGGAGGAGGTGCAACACCCGAAGACGACTCTACTCTAAGGCGTTTAGAGCTAGCTCTCATCTAAGCAGCTCTCTACCTAAGAAAGGTGGCACCTATAGGAGCTATAATATGAACTGGCTCAGACGTAGGAAACTCCTCTAAACCTAAATGCAATACAATCCGATGAATAAAAACCGGAAAGAAAAGAGCATGAGCAAAAGAACTACTCCTATGAACCTCAACCAAAGAACGAATAAAAAGATGAGGAAAACTCATAGGAGCATCTATGACAAGGTATACAAAAGTGCACATCTCTCTATAGGAATGATGTGCAAGTGAGAGATGGGCCATATAGAATGGCAAGAAATTCGGAAAAAGAGATAATGAATCTCGATCAACTCGTGAGAAGTGATTTGAGGATTAGTACCCCACTAGATAGAAGACCCAGTAAGATATGACATAATGTTATCGAGGGGAGGAGACTCATCATAAGTATAGATAGGTTGACGTACCAAAGGTACACCAAAAGCAGAGGCCACTACTGAAGGAGTAATGGTGTACTCTTCACACCGTATCCAACTCCTCGCAAACTAAATGTTGGAATCAGTGGAGTGGACAAAGAGGTTCAAGTAGAACTCTCTAAGGGTCAATATCCATCAATGGCAACCAGCCCCTACGCTCAAAGTTTCTCCTAATCTCTAGGTCAAGCTCATCTAAAACTACTTTTCTCTAAGCCTACACAGATCTAAGAATGTTCAATTTCTCATAAGTCTCCTGGTTTTTCTCACCCAGAAACCTCTCACTATCAAAAGGAGCAAAAGAGGAGGTGGATGTCCTATGGGCTCTAGTCTTCCTAACCATGATGCTAAGGTTGGAATAGGACAGATAGAAAAGAGACAGAGAAGAAAAAACAAAGAAAACCCAAGAGTAGACTGCATCAGACATAGTTAGAGCAAAAACAATATAGAAAAGAACAATCTATATAATGCATGAATAGTATTAACACATGATGCATGCTCTAATGCAGTGAGAATAGTTCAATTACACTTTAAAAATCACAGAATTGGCTTGAACATAGAGTTTATATCAAAAACACCAAATTTTGAAAACCCACTTTCAAAAATCCCAACAAATTGACCAAATTATCATTACACAAGTTAAATAACAGTATATAATGATAAAATTAATCAAAAACACAAGCCAATTTCATCAATTTTTGCTTAATTAAACAAAATCCCCAAATTGGATAGTTTCAAGACCTAGAAATTTCAATTTTTCCCAATTCATCAAATTGATCAAATCAAACCACCAAGATCATGTTAATATCATCCAACAATAAAAACCCATTGATCAATTTTGACAGAAATCATCGAAAACACCAAAAATCCCAAAATCCCATAGGTTTGAAATTTTCCTTTAAATGCATGAAAAATGATATTAAACCAAAAAAGAGAGGGTAAAAGATTCTTACCTGTGCTAGACGACAAATACCTTGAGAAATATTTGAGGGTAAATGACAAAAAAATTGGCTTTGAATTTGGACCGGTCAAAGAGAGAGAGAATAGAGCTTTTTGAAAAGTTGAATAGTGAAAAACACATGAAAAACTCATGTTTTTAAAAAACTCTCTGAATGATTTTTGATTGATCGAAAAATAGGTTTGATCGAACGGAGATTACATTCAATCAATCTAGCATCAATTGAGCATCGATCGAGCCAGGCAAATTCAAACCAAATTTTTAATCGCAATTTCAATTAGTCAAGAAACAAGTTCAATTGATCGAAATTTTGGAAAAATCAAATTTTTGAAAAACAGAGCATTTTAATGCAGAAACTCCTCAAAGCACAAAGTTTTATGAATAAAATGCATGAGTATGAGATGAAAAGTTTTTCAAAAACCCTTGAATTTAACCAAGATCTTCCAAAAACAAGATTTTCAATAAATTTGTTCCCAATTCTCAAACATTAAACATATTTTGCATTAGAATCAAGAGAATTTTAATCTTGGATGGCCACAACAAGATCACATACAATATAATGTACCAAGTTTAACAAAGAGTCAATTGTGTAGTGTGTGCAATTAGCAAAAGCTTGAGATACATGTGAGGTGATAAGTAAATAGTGATCAATCACAATTTCTACAAAATTCATCACATAAGTTTTGTCAGACTGTGTGCCTTACCGATCCATCCAACGACCAATTGGTGAAGGATGAGGGGCAACCACAGACCAAGCCCTTTGATATTGGAGTGAATTGTGAAAATCCCTCACAATGTAGCTCCAATGACTCAAACCTATAACTGGGCTTTGATACCACCTATCGGACCATGTGCCTTACTGATCCATCCAACGTCCAATTGGTGAAGGTTGAGGGGGCACAAATCTTTTATAGCATTTGATCGCAGACCAAGCCCATTGATATTGGAGCAAATTGTGAAAATCCCTCACAAGTTTGAAAGTGACTACCACCTAAAGAGTTAAATTATGCCAAATGTCTCTTTTTTCTTTTTGGATGAGTCTGCATTGCAAGGTTTCATCAATAAATTTTGTAATGAAAATATGACGCATGAGGTACAGTCTAGACGGGGACCAAATTTAGAATAATATAACTACTGATTTAAGAGCAACAACAATATCCAATCGGTGGATAATACATGATTGAAAAGCAAAACCTCCAATAAAAATAGTTGCCTGAAGTCAAGATATAGCTTGAGCCATTACTCCAAGAAAAATCTCCTACGTGGTTCATCGGCAATATCAAACCTTGTAAACCAATTGTGCTTTCACAAACCTTCAATTTGTATTAATAATTACTATAATCTAATAACACGTGAGCGCCGTACAGAATTATGAAATAAATCTTATTTACATTTTTGGATCTACTTGATATTATATAGAATCACATAATAACATAAAAATTTCTTACAGTTAGAACCATTTCAATAATACTAATAATAGTAATGATGGGCATGAAACTAACCATCATATTAATATATCAAATTACTTTCCACAGATACCATGTTCTTCAAACTGCCACTAAAATAACAAAATATACAACTAGCTGAAAGCTACTTCATAGAACTATAATACAATTCTCCAAATACGCTACAGAAACAACAAAAAATTTGCCCCCCCCCCCTTGGGTACAATGGCCAATGGCAATCATCAAGAGTCAGATGGTGGAGAATGTGGAACAAGGCGTCTATAGTCAGCTAAGTCCGCTCGTAGAGCTGCAACCTCGACAAGAAGACCATCTAGAAGCTGCCCATGGGCTGCCTGAGTCGTCATAATGGTCTCCATCATAGCACGAAGAAAGGGAGAAGAAGGGCCTGTATGCGCTGCAGCAGCAATGTCAACATCTACCTCATCATCACCATCCTCAACAACAGTAACTGTGGGTTCCCCATGCATGTCCTCATCTGGAACATCTCCAGTAGTAGACCATACTCGTGGTTTCTTGGATGAACCAACATTGGGGTTGACAAACTTCTTTTGGGCATTTTGCTGTTTTAGAAATTTGGCTCTTATGGGGGGCTTGGATGTGAACCAACTCTTGGGAAGGAAAGTTCTTTAATCCTAAATATTTGAGGACCCTATGGATGAGAACTGGAAAAAACAAACCATGCCTCTTATACTTGCTCTTACGCACCTCCACAACGGTTTCAATGAAAAGGGAAGGAAAACAAATGAAACTATTGGTGATGAGGGTGTAAAGAAAGAAACACCTGTCTACAGGGATTGTATGGATATGAGAGATAGGGAAAATGTTGTGACAAGCTATACTAAAGAGGATATAATTAAGCTTAGTCAACTCACTTGAGCTATACTTCGGTCAGAACCTCGAGTGACTGATCGTCCACAAAGGACATCCATAACATCATCAATATGAGGAGACCTAGAGTATGGATAAGTAGGTGTGCGAATTATAGGTACATCAAGAGCTTTAGATACGTGCTCCCTAGTTGTTGTAAATGGTATACCATGTATGGACGATGCCATACTATGACCACCGAGATCCTCATGTACTAAGAGATTCGAATAGAATTCTCTAATCAAGTCAGCTAGAGGAGGTTGTATGTTTGTACACAGGGATAGCCAATGCCTAGACTGTAGATTCTCACGGACAAAAGGATGCAGGTCATGTAGATTGATTTGCCTTTCTCCCCAAATACGCCTACGCTTAATCAAGGTTTCAAAGTTTGCTCATTTTCGGGTGTGAGGAACCTTAATTGATCAAACACCACTTCAGGTTTGGATGCAGCTTTGGATTTCCCCTCTTAGCCCTCTTTGAAGCCATAACTAATTGATGATTAGTAGTGGAAACATGATCAGGGATTAAAAAAAAAAAAAAAAACCAAAATCCGCATTACGAAGAGATAAACACAACATTCATACTACCTAACCCATTAATATTTTCATAGCCAAACATATCATTTCATCACAATCTACATAGATAATGAAGTTTGAAGCAGAGAACAAAAATTGGAGAATAATGCACTACCATGTGTAGAAAATCATTCATATAATGTACTGTCTAGAGCAGTTTACAACAATACAATGAAAAAAAAAAATTTCTTATTCGCAGGTTGTTTAGTTGGTGAAATATTTGTAATGCATTTTGGTCCGAGTCAATAATTTGAAGATAGAGACCTAGAGTATATAAACTTTAGTTGAACTCAAAGAGCCAACATGCAATTTGTTAACATATTGAATTTTGTCAAAATGATTAATAATGTCATGCACCGATAGCATGGATTCTAATAGCAATAATATTATACAGGAAACATACAAGTGGATGTAGGACCTGACACATTTTCAAAATTCCTAGGTACATGTAGTAAGTTTCACCAACTTGTACAAAAACCATTAAATTGCATAATGTACAGTTCAGACATACAAACAGCATAAGGACTACCACACACATATGGAGCCACTGGCAAGTTCATTTTGTGGAAGGAGACTAGTCGAAGACAACCTACGAGATAAGCAAGTAACCTTACTAACAACAAAGCATTTGACTAGCCAAACACCCAATTTCATCACAATCTACATAGACAATGAAGTTTGATGCATCAATCAAAAATTGGAGGATAATGCACCACCAATGTGTAATTTTAAAGACAATAACGATTAAAAAAGTCTTACTATGTAAAAATTTCGAAGAATTTGCATGGGAAATTATTGATTCTAGCCGGATGCAGCTGAGAGCAATCAAAGATGTAATTTCGGACTACTGCAAATTCTACAGAACTGGGGGATAGTTTATAATTGTGGGTAATCACATATCTCGATTTCTTAATAATCGAGTTATAAAGATACTCGATAATACGCAAATCGAGTTATGTGTAGTGTAGTCCTAGACCCAGCCTAGATATTTGGATTGATCCAGATGCAGTCCAAGAGGAATCCAAGTGTCCAGAAGGGTCTTCCACATAACTCGATTATTCTTGAATCGAGTTATGTGCAGTGTAACACAAACAAATCCAAGTTGTCGCCTGAACAGCGTTGCACATACGGGTAAATATGATAATCTAGTTATTTGCGGTGTAACTCAATATCACAATGGTACTACACCATGACATCATTCCTGAGAAATCACCTAGGAATATCAGATAGTATCATATTGGAGTTCCAGAAAGAAACCGAGTGGAGAAATTGTAACATCACTCCCGGGGAACTATGACATCGCTCCTGACGAACTGCCAGTGACGGACCTACGTGTGGGTTAGGGGGGCCATCACTGATAGGACTAGACTTTGGTCTATTTAGTCCCTTCAAACCACTTCGGTTCAATTTAGTTCATTTGGTCCAATTAGATCAATTTTGATCCAATTTTGACCACTTCAATCGATTCAGTCAACTTTGGTCCATTTTGGTCCACGAAGGTCCATTCATTCCACTTTGGTCATTTGCTCTTTTTGGTCCATTTCGGTCCACTTCAGTCCCTTAGGTCTACTTTAGTCCATTCGGTCCATTCAGTCCACTTTGGTCATTCTCTCTTTCTGGTCCATTTTGGTCCACTTCCGTCCCTTAGGTACACTTTAGTCCATTTGGTCCTTTTGCTCCATTAAGTCCACTTCGGTCTCTTAGGTCCAGTCCATTCGGTCCTTTTAGTCCACTTCGGTCTATTAGGTCCACTATGGTGAATCCGGTCCACTTCAGTCCAATTCAGACCATTTGGTTCAACTCAGTCCTTTTGGTCTAGTTTAGTCCATTTTGTCCACTTCAGTCTATTGTTCCCAAACAGACACTTAGTTTTTTTAAGCGTGCCTGAGTTAAGTTGAGTCTAGAACAATTTGATTGAATTAGTAAATGATATGAATTTTGTGTTGTTTCATCCTTATTAATAATAGTAAAAAAAGGTGCATAACATATCCAATTTCATCTGTAAATTTTGAAGCAAGGTGCTAGTAAAAGTCATGTTAAAACTATTACTAAAATCTCAAAAATTAAGTTAATATAGATCATAACTCAACTAAATTAAAATAAAATAGTCATTTAACATAAACATGTAATGCGGGACTCACGTTATTGATAATTTAGAGAATATATTATTTTTTCTCTAAAGTTTATATGAAATTCATATAACATGCATGTTAGATTCTTTATTAATTGTTAAAAATAAGTTTGACACTTCAGATAAAAATTATCTACAAATAAATAGAAAGTTAGAATGTGTAATGTTTTGAATAAATTTCATAAAAATTAAGGATGACAAAGTAAATTAGTGTAAATTTTAGGAACTATGAAGTAAGAACGTTTCACAAATGGTTGGGCCCAAGTAAAATACAATTGAAAAGATCAACCATATATGGTGGTTTGGGATATTGCAAGATCCTAGGAGTTGATGTAGCACTTCTCTGTAGTTGAGTTCAGTAGTTGTTACCAAGTCCTTAGGCCTAGGAAATTCTAATGTCTCAGCTCATGAATAGAAACTAAGTTTAGGACAGGTATATGTTGTTGTTAAAAGTGCCTATAAATTGAGTTACAAGCTCTTGACAATCATCTTTAGCCTTGTGTTTCTATGTGTCCTTGACCATCCTCTCAATCTCTTGATTGGGTAGTGATCTTCTTTTTCATACCACAGGTCTTCTCTTCAGTGGAATCATTAAGTATTCCATTACATCAATGGCAGCCTTAATGTCTCTACTGAGGAGAAGATCACTGGTGTATATGAATGAATTACTATTAGACTCTCTTTTTGAGAGAAAAAGGAAATTAATCTTTGTTTGGCTTTAGAGGAAATGGATGGCTTCCTTTTGTCCATGAAAGATTTTTACTATTACTAGTGACTTGGGGTAGAGTATGAGAAGTGGGTGTTGTTTCATCCTTATTCTTGAACCAATATTGATTCCTATTATGTTATGCTAATTTCATTTCAATTATTGATCAATTTGGATGATTATTCCTTGAACCAAGTGGACACTCCCAAAAAAAATTAAAAAGCATCGAATGGCCATGTAAGTATAGCATCTCTAGCAATCCCAATAAAAGAGAACAGTTTAATCCCAGCCAGATTGGTTTTGAGAAACTTTTTGTGATGACTTTGCAATCAAGATTACATTTCAAAAGAGAAATTAAACTTCACTAATTGCATATTTGCATGTATTAACCGGATTGGTTTTGATTATTTAAAAAATCGTAATCTAGAACAACCGAAATCATATGGAAAAATAACAAGGAAAGCAAGTCATCATGATGACTGCCAATGCCTCTATATACTTTGTGCAATTGCTTTACTTCAGCATTGGAAAACCTTTTTGTGGTTTCTAGAGCTGAAAGCTGCATGATTATTTGCAATTGGGGTTTCTATCCATGCATCCCCTGATAGTGATTCCTCCACCACCAAAGGCTTCATGCAATCTAGCTTTAAGCACAAATCACAATATAGTACAATGCACCCACATGCACAAATGCACCAATGCAACATGCAAAGATGGGTGCCCTAATTATAGATGGAGGCAAATTTCATGTCTTTGTACCAGTGCCTCACATGGTTTTATTAGAGATCTGGACACAGTTTTTTTAGGGTCAGGAAACCACAACCACAAGGAGAAATAAAAGTAATGTTAATGCCACATACTAAAATCTCAAAAATTATGTCAATATAGATCATAACTCAAAAATACCAACAGACAAATCACAAATCCAGTCTAAACATAGAAAAATAAATACTAACAACTCAACAAATCTCAAATCTTGACAAAACAAATCTTTGAAGATCGAACAAAGTAGTTGCAAAATAATAAGCTCCCAGAATGGTACATATCCAAGATTTTATTTACAATGCAAAGTTAGTGACCACTTAATCGAGGCATCTAAAAATGTGGACTTTGAACACAACATTGTCCCTCATAATTAGCTCAAATATGCAAGTATCTCCTACTCGCAAAGTATTTTCCCTCGCAAATGCAGACCAACCAGCAGATACGACACATGGTGAGTATTTTTCTTCATAAACGTATAACTTCACAGGCCATAATCAGTCCACAACCTGGACCTTCATAGTGAGTATACTTCATTTGGTGTAGTCCTTGGTAAAGCCTTTTCTCGGTAAGTAGTTGATAATGCCATGAGGTAAACTCTGTACAAAAAATAATAAGAGATATTTCAAAAATAGTTGAACCCATTTGAATGAAAAGCAGTTTTGAGGCAATACTATTATTTGTTATGTTGATGTTGAAGGGAAGTTATGTGGATGCCAGGTTGATTTGATCATGTTGTTCATAATGACTTTACATTCTTATGTGATTTCTTTCTACCACCTAAGATGATACTATTTAAACTAACAACACAAAGAAGCAAATCATTACCAAGTTATGTCCAGCAACAACTCTCTGCTACATGCTTTCTAATTGATCTATGGAAAATCAAAGTTAAAGGGAGTTGCATTTCTAAAACCTTGTACATAGTTACAGCTAAAAGCTTATCGCACAATCCTTGCCATTAATGTATGATGGATGAATGATAACCGTGAAAATGGGGTTTTCTGATTTAAAAGCATTAGCTCTCACAAGATTTTCAACTACACCACCATCTTTCTTAGGACATTGGTCATGTGAGAAAGACATATCATCCAGATTGCAATCAGATTCAAGTTTAACTAACAGGTTGCTTTTGCATCCTACTTGATTTCCTCCAACCCCATGAGCTGATCCTGAAATGACATGAAAATATGAAGTCATGCATATGAAATTAATAGTAAACAGGCTTACAAAATCAATCAGTTCCTTACAAAAGTGTAAGATTCAAACCTAAACCCTCTCCCTTAGTAAAAGATACCCCTGCATTCATTTTTGATTTCTTTAACATTGACCCTTTAGATGTAGTGAGTTTAGGTTTGAAATGTGTATCCCCTGCTTGCAAATTAGAACTTCTTGGATTGGTTTTTGCCCTCTTATGAGGTAGAGGGCATGGTAATGGTGGGTTCTCCCTTGTTTTTCGGCTTGGCATAAAGCCATCCATGATTGCAAGAGAGTTATCATCACTCTCATTGTCTTCCATCCTATGAACTTGGAGTTGGTCATCTAAAGGATAGTCTATTTATGTTGTAGTGGCATCAAATATGAGTACAGAAAAGTGAATTTCCTTCATATATGAAAACTAGCAAGTGCCCCAAGGTTAGAGCATGACAGCTTGCAAATTCGCACCAACTATTTTGAAACCAAACCTCCCCATCACATTTTGTCAACTTCACTTTCCATTTTGTACCATTTGGAATCATAAGAAAGGCCATATCTGACAGATAAACTCCATATTTGCTTATAAACTTCTTTAGAATCCGCTGTAAAAAGACGAACTTGAACATAAATGCAAGCTTTGTAAATAAACACATGCAATCAATCAAGCTCTATTCTCGTTGTGTAGTTAGTACCATTACAGGGAAAATGGATTTAGTCTTTCTTTTATAATAATACTTTAATAATTGTTCACATATTGAATTTTCTTGTTAGATGAAAAAAAAAAAAAAAAGCAAACAAAAACCATATAGACAGTGCCAGAAAGATGTAATTAAGAACAATGTCCTAATCGCATTACAAAAGGGTAGATTTACATGACCACATGTCACATAAGGACAATGTCCTCCTATTTGCTTGCATTGTTTTCTTCTTCTATTCTTGTTGTTCCAATATACTCCTTAGTTACAGCCCCCCAACTCCACACAAAAAGAAAAGAAAAGAAAAAAAGTCAAAGCAGTAACCTACGCATTACAAAATAAAAGTTTTTATGACTACATGTAGCATGGAACCAAGTTCACAGATTTTCGAGAAATTGGTCATCAACAAATGTAAATTTTTTCAAGAATCAAAAATAAAAAAGATCAAGTGGACGACGTTAATTAGCATATGATTTTTAGAGAGAAAAAGATCATGAAATTAAGTATACTTACAAGCTTTCCTTCTTGAAGAGTTTGAGGTAGAATAATCTTGAAAAAGCGTGGGGCATTTGTGGTAAGATCAGCAAGACCAACCTCATTGTCTCTCCGCCATTGAGAAGTCATAGTTCTAGTTCTCCAAAGTGTTTTTTGCTGAGAATTGTAACTGTTGATGGGATTATGGTTGAGTACTAAATAGAGTGTCCAAAATGGTCGTTGGTCTTCCACATAACCAGATTATTACTGAATCGAGTTATGTGCAGTGTAACTCTAACGAATCCATGTTGTGTGCACTGTAACTAAAAGGAATCCATGTTGTTTTGGTCGGCGTGCACGTAACTCGATTCTACATCAATCGAGTTATGCGTAAAGTTACTCGATAATATATTGATCAAGTTATGTGCACTGTTGTTCCACACCTAGCCCAGATATATGGACTGATCTGGATGCAATCCAAGAGGAATCCAAGTGTCCAGAATGGTCTTCCACATAACCCGATTATTCCAAAATCGAGTTATGTGTAGTGTAACTCACAAGGATCCAATTTGTGTCTAGAAGGGCTTGCACATAACTCGATACTACACAGATCGAGTTATTTGGAGCTTAACTCGATAATACAAAACTTGAGTTATGTGCACTGGGCTTCCCCACCCAGCCCATACATTTTGACTGGTTCAAATGCAGTCCAAGAGGAATCCAAGTGTCCAGAATGGTCTTCCACATAACCCAATTATTCCCGAATTGAGTTATGTGCAGTGTAACTCACAAGGATCCAATTTGTATCCAGAAGTGATTGCATATAACTCGATACTACACAGATCGAGTTATTTGGAGCTTAACTCGATAATACAAAACTCGAGTTATGTGCACTGGGCTTCCCCACCCAGCCCATACATTTTGACTGGTTCAAATGCAGTCCAAGAGGAATCCAAGTGTCCAGAATGGTCTTCCACATAACCCAATTATTCCCGAATTGAGTTATGTGCAGTGTAACTCACAAGGATCCAATTTGTATCCAGAAGTGATTGCATATAACTCGATACTACACAAATCGAGTTATTTGGAGCTTAACTCGATAATACAAAACTCGAGTTATGTGCATTGGGCTTCCCTACCCAGCCTATACATTTGGACTGATCCAAATGCAGTCCAAGAGGAATCCAAGTGTCTAGAAGGGTCTTCCACATAACCTAATTGTTACTAAATCGAGTTATGTGTAGTGTAACTCGACCGAGTCAAATCTGTGGCCAGCTTGTCTTGCACATAACTCGATAAATGGAAGATCGAGTTATTTGGGAATACATTTCCTGCATAGAGTAAGAAGTCATGCAGCATTGTTCACACCCATACTAATTTGGCTTGTTTATTCATCATAAAAGTGGACCTATTCACAACCATTTCCATCAACAACTCATCCATATAGTTCCAACTACTTCCATAATCAAATTTACTCGACAATTCCAACCACATCCATAACCAAATCACTTCATTAAACAACCACGTGAATAAGAAAATCATCCATACAATCTACAATGGAAATAAGGAACCATTATATGTTTAAAACCATTGAACCAAGTTGTTCACAATGTAAGTACAACCATTTACATATAAATGATGTTTTCTCATAGTTTACAAGAAGAGATTAGAGTTCAACTAGCGCCATAGCAACTGCCTCTTTGCCACGAATCCCATATCTGCACAAGTACAACGAAAAATACATCAATACTGCATCTTTTACTCATCTTTTAAAACCATGTTTTACTATCATGGTTACAATCTACACATTACTACAGGACTTGTAAGAATAACTTATGACTTGTAAGAATAATTGACAACACTAAATAAGAATAACTTATGATATATCCCCCCTCGTTACTAGGACTTGTAATTGTTACCTGCGATGTACCACCATGGCTTGTTGATTCCACATTTCGAGTCGGACATCTACGACAGTTATAACCCTCTTGGCAACACAACCCACTTCGACTTTGGTCCGTTCTCAATCCACAATGAGGTTGGCAACTCCCTATCCTCGTAATCTATCTCATTGTGGATTCTTGTGGACTTAGGCCGACCTTTCTCTCGGATCAACCATGGGTTTGGCATCACTATTCTCCTTTCTTTCAACTCCATCCATTCTAACCTATCTTTCAGTGGTTGTAATATTGACTCGTAGCTGTGATACCGTTCTTCCACGCAGTAGAAACGATCCATAAACTCCGTGGCATCGTGGTTGTACTTGGCACAAATTGCTATCAAGTGCGAACAAGGGATCTTGTTTGCTTCCCATTTCCCACACGTGCATGTCTTGTCCACAAGGGAAACCCTATAGGTGTGAGCTCCCTCGCCAGTGTTCAACAATGAAGATTGTGTCTCCATTGTATATAAGCACTGTTGCATGCTCATCCTTCTAACCATATGGAGCTTCACCTTCTCTTGATTTGCCTCGAACTTGTCTTAGGCATGTTTGCACCACTCTTGCCCCTCTTCCAACTGCTCTAGGGTTTTGTTTCGACAATCGTCAAAGTACAAGTTCACCTTGTAAAATTTGAACTGAACCATTGCAGTTATGGGTAAGCTATATGCGCCCTTAAGTACCCCATTGAAGCACTTTAACAGGTTGGTTGTGATTGCCCCATATCGATGCCCATGGTCATGTACAAGTGTCCACTTTTCTTGAGCTACCTCCTTAAGATAGTCATACGCATCTGGGTTGACATTCTTGATGCAATCCATGGTGTTTTCAAACTTCCTAACTTGATTCGCAGTTGCTACCTTCCATACCAAGTTCTTCAATGCCACACTATTGAAGTTAGTGTTAACATTGCTTACTAAATGGTAGAGGCAATACCAGTGATGGGTTAAGGGCAGTTGCAAGTAGCCCTTAGTGGTGTCATCGAAGCATGATTGTATCCCACAATGCCTATCAAAGATTATACACAAATTGGTCTGGTCGATAACATAGGTTAGCAGGCATGCCAAAAACCATCCCCATGTCTTCGTGCTCTCGCTTTCAACAACGGCAAACGTGAGTGGATAAACCTCGTTGTTATCATTTGTTTCCATAGAGGTGCGTTGCATCTATGCTTATCACCAACTTGCAATGCTTGAACCCTCTAATACACGGATCGAAAGTCCAAAATGCGGAGTTGAATATACAAGTCCCCAGGACAAAGGGGTAGCATGTTAATGTGGTTACAATGTCCGGATCTGCATTGAACAATGCCGCTAGAAACTGTGGCAATTCTGCGTATGACTCATCAAAATCCCCATAAATACACGCAACTGCCTTCTGTTTAGCTTCCTAAACCTTGTACATAGTTACATCATGCCCGTGCTTCACATGCAGAATACTACGCAAGTCCTTTATGGATCGGGTTAGGTCCTCCCATAAATACTTCTCAAGTTCAATGGAGATGAACTTTGAATCCATTATCCGCCCATTGGTCGCTACCTGAAGGGATGTGTAATTATGGGGACCATTGCATTTACTAATCACCTACATCTTGTGCTTCTTACTACAAGTAGCCCGAATTGACCACGGACATGCCTCATGTATGCACTGCACTACCAGCCCATTGGTGTCAGATTTGATGAACTTGTATTGCCTATTATGCTCCACAGAGTAGAGGGTCAACACATAATGAATGGAGGCTTTATTCTGGAATAGCATCCCTTTCACCGACTGGTCACCTTTATGCCAATTTGTAATCTGTCCTATACCCAATGCAGGTGGGTCATTAATATTGTCCCATGTGTTTGATGTGAACCATTCTGGGATAGGAAATGTAGTAGGGCAATCCTCCTCATTGTTTTCGATTTGTGTTCCATCTAAGACCTCCACTTCATCCACCAGTCCATCAGTATCAATGAACTCTTCATACACATCTTGATTGGCATCAATATCGATTCCCCCATCCATATAGGCTTGGACATGTTCATATGCATGACTAGACCCTCCTACATCATGTGTAAGGCAAAGGCGTGGCATTGGCAAAGGAAGGATGCACGTCAAGCAGCGATGAGTGTGGCTTTTCCACCCCACTGCCATGCTGTGAACTTGCACTAGCATGGAACCCAACAGCCTCAACAGTTACATACAAGTTAGAAGCTATGAACTGGGGGGTCCGCTTAATCACTGTCCATATCATGTCCATGTCAGCATCGTAACCCAACGGATTTGAGTTGTAGACAACCTGAGTATTCACAAGTAGTTGAGGGGCACGGTACACAATGGATATCTTACGTGACTCCCTGTCCAACCCTAGAGCTTCCATTATCTTCCGGTGCATTTTTGTCAAGTGTGTTCCGCATTTCAAATCAATGAACTTCTGCTTCATTGACTTGCCTCTATAGGACAGCCCCTGCAACTAATGGAAATACTGCTCCCTATCGTAGTAAACGTAGAAGCAATGATGACCCATGGTAGACCTAGATAAGGACAATTAATTGTGATTATCATGTAGAAGATAGGGGGTTATGTTAAGCCACAGTGTAATTAATCTTTACCCACACGAACATACAATAAAACTTTTACGGACGCACTATAATGATATCCTAAGTATTCTTAATAGACGAACTTGTTCACTTCTCAAGCTTTCTTTTTCAGAACCCACACACTGAAGCTTTTCAGAACTGAAAGAGCCAGACAATTTAAACCCATGATTGCTTGTTACATCATTGTTGATATCTATGGATGAATGCATATATCATCATCATAGGAATTCTCATGTATGTTTGTTTATATATATGTTCATAGGTATCTATACATACATTACTATATATGTTTACAGTGTCACTATCACACACACACACACACACACACATATATAGGATTTTACTAATGTGTGCCGTAAGGGCATTCAATAATTAATCATTTTTGGAAAAAAATTTATTGGGAATTGAAAAAGTATTGACAGTTTCTTCAATTCCCAACAAAATGTTTTCTAAAATGGATGGCTTAATGTGTGCTCGCACACATTATATATAAACACACACATATACATATATATATGATCATATATGGGTAGGTAGGTTTGTTTATATATAGATATATCTACATATACATATATATATATGTGTGTGTGTGTGTGTGTATACATATACATCTGATCATATATGGTTAGGTAGGTTTGTTTATACATAGATATATCTATACATATATATATATATATATATATATATATATGTACACATAGTGTCAGAATCATAGTAAGAAGGTAATCACATTTATACTAAAGAGCCAATCCAAGTGTAATCACAGTTGAGATATACCTGTCAAGAGAGATGTGCCACAACAAAGAATAAGGGGACCACTGTTAGGTTCTAAAGTGTAGGACTTTATGTATTTAGAACTCTAATTTGTATTGTTGGCAAACCATGATCAAAACAATGTGTTTAGAAGTGTTTAAAGCTAGCTCAAAGTTGTATGTCAATGTAAAGTTGGAATCGAGTATAAAGCAGAAAGCACTGTGGCTTTCGGCCTGGCTCGATCGATTGAAGCTTAGGCTCGACCGATCGAAGCTCGGGCAGATTGCTTTTCTGCAGAATTTTCTAACTCAGCCCTAGTTGTTTTAAAACGTTTTTAGGGTTTCTTATTTGTCCTAAGTATAAAAGGCAAACCCTAGCCACGTTTCAGTGTTGCTCATATTGCGGTTTGTGTAAATCTCTTGTGAGATCTAGAGGAGCTTTCCTTTACACAAACTTAGGGTTTTCAAGGAGGAGATATTCTCTACACCTTGATGATCAAAACAGTTGCTGCCATTAAAGCTTAAAGAATACACAAGCGGGGGTGCTTGTAGCTGGTGGGAATCCAAGAAAGAAGGAGTCTGTGGATTCGGAGCTTCCACGTGGTCGTGTCAGTAAGTTCTACTGGTTGGTAGCATTAGGAAGTCAAGGGGGGGTGCTTGTAAGTCCTTTTGTATGAACTTCGATTCTTTCTGATAGTGGATTCAAGTTTACCTTGAGGATAGCTAGGTCAAATCCTCCCCAAGTTTTTACCGGTTTGGTTTCCTGGGTGATCATATCGTGTGTTATTTATTTTCCGCTGCTTTGCATGATTTGATCTTTATTATTGTGATAACCTAGACTTGTTTAATTGGACTAAGTAACAACTTGGCTAATTACCTAGGTTTAATCAATTGTTTAAGGGGTCTAAAAACTGTCAAGTGGTATCAGAGCGGGTAGCTCTTTTGTGTTTGATCCTTTGATCTCTGAGCTGGAAAGTAAGGATGAAAGCTTTCCTGAAATCCATTGATAAGAGGGTGTGGAACTCCGTTGAATACAGATGGGAGAAGCCCACTACTCCTGTTAGTGAGTGACAAACTTCTCAGAAAGAAGCAGCTTTGTTTAATAGCAAGGCTATGAATGCGATTTTTAATGCTGTTTCTATGGAGGAATTTAAGAGAATCTCGAATGTTGAGATCGCTCATACTGCTTGGAATATCCTCCAGACTATGCATGAAGGCACGAAGGTTGTCAAAATAAATAAATTACAGCAATTGACTTCTAAATTTGAATGCATTAGGATGTCTGATGATGAATCTTTTGATGAATTCTATGCTAAACTGAATGATATTGTTAATTCTGCTTTTAACTTGGGTGAAATCTATGATCAACCTAAAATTGTTAGGAAGATTCTTAGATCTTTGACTGAAGACTTTAGACCCAAGGTGACTGCCATTACTGAAAGCAAGGATGTGGACTCCATCCCTGTTGATGAGCTTGTAGGATCTCTTCAATCCTTTGAGTTGGATCTACCCAAAACTTCCAAATCCAAATCAATGGCTCTTAAGTCAGTTGATGATGTTGATATTGGTGGATTTGATGATGAGCTCTCTGCTACAGAGATTGCCTATCTTGCCAAGAACTTTAGAAACTTTCTCAGGAATAACAATAGAAAGGCAAGAGGCACAAACACTGCTGAACCTAGAAATTTTAGGAAGCATGATCCCACTAAGGTTAATAACAATGATAAACCTAGAGAAAGAGTAGGTCAATCTTCCAATAATTCTTTGGGCTCTCAATGTTTTGGATGTCAAGGGTATGGACACTTGAAATATGAATGTCCAACCTATTTGAAGTCTATGGGTAAGGCTATGGATGTAACCCTTAGTGATGGTGAAATTTCTGATCATGATTCTGATTGTGATGAGGATGGAAACTTCATTGCTTTTACTGCTACGGCTGTAGTTGATGAGAGCATATATGTTGAAGAGAACCCTTCTGATGGGGAACTCTCTGAAGATACAGATCTTCAAGAGGCCTATAACAAACTTTGCAAAGTTGCTGCAAAGGATGCTATGAATGTTGAACTTGGCCTAAAGAAAATTGAATCTCTTGACCTTGAAAAGAAAAATTTGCTTGTTAAATTGTTTGATGCTAATGACCTTTTGAACAATGTGAAAACTGAAAACATGCTTTTGCTTGATAAAGTTAAATCTTTAGAACTTGATTTATCTGTTGCTAGATCTGCCAGTTCTAAACTTGATCAAATGCTGAGTGTTCAAAAGTGTTCTTCTGACAAAACGGGTTTAGGTTATGTTGATAGCATCTGTGTGTCCACTCCCCATTCCACTAAGTTTGTTCCTTCATCTTCTTCTTCTGAACCTTCAGTGAGTGAGATAGTGAGTGAAACTGTCAAACCCCCTGTGAGTGAGGTTGCTAAACCCTTAGAAGGTTCATCATCTAGGAAGATTAGGGTTGATCTGAAAGAATCTAAGCCTAAGAAGCCTACCCTATCTAAGGACAAGACACATGATAAACCTGCATGGGTTTGTCACTTTTGTGGAAAGACAGGACACATACGTTCAAATTGCTACAAGCTGCAAGCTGCAAAGAGAGCAAACAAACCAAAAGTACCTGTGCCTCAAGCACTTGATCCTATGGTACTTATTGGTGATTTGGTAAAGGCTTTAAACCTTTATTCCAATCCTGGAGTTGGTAATCATTCTCAAGTGAATAAGAACTCCAATGCTCGTGGTGCATCTAAAAAGTTTTGGATGCAAAAGACTCGACCTAACTGAGTCTTTCTGACATGGTCCTTGTGCTTCAATGCTCTACCCTTTGTGACCATTGTTCTTTGGTTTTGTTTTTTTTTTGTCTCTAGGATTTACATTGCATAAAATTCATGCATTTCATTCTAGGTGTTTTTATTTTTATTAAAATAAAAAAAAATAATAAAAAAAAGAAGGGAAAAGGAAGCACATTTTGTTTTTGCACTATTCTTCTTGGTTTTTAAGAACAAGGTTGGTCAATTTATTTTCACATAACATGTTTTTTGTACCTTGTTTAGTTTTGATGAGCTTATTTATTGCACTTTACTAGTTGAAGATTTGTAGTGCATGTTGTGTGGAAAAGATGTGTATGGTTTTTGATTACTATGTCTTAATCTTGAAGTCACTTGTTTTTAAATGTTGGACTTGAACTTTTAGAGAAAGGCATAAATAACCATCTCACCACTGTTCACTAGCCAATCATGAACACCTTAGTGCATATCATAAGATTTTGTACTCGAGAAAGTGTAGCACATGCACAAAAAGAATATAAGGTGAAGCCTCGGAAAAAGTGCTTAATTCTTAAAATCTAATTGGTGTGTACTATTAGGCTTGATGCCAAACTCACATAAACTTAAAATTGGAATGTATATTATGAAGCATAAATACAAGAAACTTACATGATTGCAAGTTTATGATCTAGGAGATGTGGGAGTTATATGATGTAACTCTTTAGGTGAATAGTCTCTTTTAAATTCTTTGTGATGAATTTTGTAGACTCTGTGATTGATTGCTATTCACATATCACCTCACATGTATCTCATGTCTTTGCTAGTCGCACACATTACACGAGTTACTCGTTGCTAAACATTGTACATGTTATTGTGTGTGTTTATGGTCTAACCAACCAAGTTTTTGCAATCACTTTGAATTATGTGCAAACTAAATTTGTTGCTTGAAAATTTGTGAAGAATGCAAAATTTTTTTTTGGGAATATTGGGCTTAAAATTCTTGTTTGGAAAATCATATCATCTCATACTCATGCATTTTTGTTCTTAAATTTCAATGCTTTGAGTTAAATCAATTTTTTTTTCAAAAATTGTGTTTTTCCTGAAAAATATGGTGAGCCTCTACCTGATTCGATCGGTCCATTTTGTTTTTCGACCGATCGAAATTTTTAAAATTTTAAAATTTTTGAGAGAGGGAGCCTCTGTCTGTTTCGACCGGTCGAGGCTGATTTTCGACCGATCGAAACTCGTATATCAGGTTTTTTAAAAAGCAGAATAGGACTTTTTCAAAGTCACTATTCAAACTTTTTCAAGCTTCTCTCTCTCTCCGCGTTGGCTCTTGGCTCCACCATCAAATTTTTGTCGTTTTCCTTCAAGATTTTTGCAAGGTTTTTCTCCTTAGAAGCCGGTAAGACCCTTTTGCCCTTCTTTTTCAAGTTTATTTCTTGATTTCATGCATTCTCATGGCTATTTTCGGCACTTTCAAAATTATTGGGGTTTTTGATGATTCAAGCCAATTCTTGTGTAATTGATCAATGGGTTTTTGTGCCATGATGTTATATTGATGTTCCCTATAGTTTAATTTGATCAATTTGGTGGTTTTTGAAAAATTGAAAATTCTAGGGTTTTGAATTTGATCCGAATTGGGGATTTTGTCAAATTGGCTTAAATTGATGAAATTGGCTTCTCCAATTGATGTAATTGGTCAATATTGTTGTTATTCTATCATGTGTAATGATCAATTCGTCAATTTTTTAAAAATTGATCAAGTGGTTTCTATATTTTGGGGTTTTTGTGTTAAAAACCTTTATGTGCAAGCTAATTTTGTAATTTGAATCTTTTTGACTCAATTCACTGCATTAGCACATGCATCGTGACATTTAAACTTGTTCATGCATCATATAGATTTTGTTTCTATTTTTTGTTTTTGTGCTAACTTGCAGTCTTCCCTTGGTTTTGGTTTTGTGGTTTTTGTTCTTTCGCTCTGTGTTTGGATCCTTATCTTAGCACCATGCCTAGGAAAACTAGAGCTCATAGAACCACTTCCACTTCCTCTGAGTCTCCACCTAGAGTAGAGCTGTTTAAGAATGATAAATGTAGAGAAGCCTATGACACCTTGAACTGTAGGCGTAAGATCTGGTCTGAGCGAGCTGTTGTGTTAGATGCGCTTGATCCGGCCATTAGGGCTAATTTTGAGTCTAGGGGTTGGTTGCCTCTCGTACAGATAGATCATCCACCTCCGACCACCCTGATTAGAGAGTTCTACTCGAACCTCTCTTGCCACATCTATGATTCCAACACCCTTGTTAGGAGTTGGATACAAGGTGTAGAGTTCACCATTACCCCTCGGGTGGTGGCTGAGGCTCTTGGGGTGCCGGTTGTTCGGGATGCTGTCTATCCCTATGATGAGTCACCCTCTTTAGATGTTGTTATGTCTTACATCACTGGGTCATCTATCCAGTGGGGTTCTGATCCTCGGATCACGTCCGCTGAGCTTATCGAGACTGCCTATCTCTTCTTTAGGATTGCGTGTCATTCCTTGTGGCCTATCTCTCACTTCCACACCATCCCTTTAGAGCGATGTGTGTTTTTGTACGCCTTTGCTTCTGGAGCGTCTATCAGTTTTTCTCACTTGTTCCTTCGTTCTTTGAACGAAGTTCATAGGAGTTCTGCCGTAGGGCATGCACTGATTCATCCTATTTTCATTCATAGGATTCTGCTCTATTTAGGTCTAGATGGTTTTCCGTCAGGTGAGCCTGTTCATGTGATAGCTCCTATAGGTGCCACCTTTCTTCGTCAGAGGGCTGCTCAGTTGAGGGTCCCTCATTCTCGTCCTAGAGGTGCGTCATCTAGTAGTGTTCCCCCTCCTCCCTTTTCTACAGGTACAGCTGCTGCTGAGCCTTCAGGTGCTGCTGCTGATGCTGTTCCTCCACCGACTACTACGGATGATTCAGACGTTCGTCACACGTTGGATCATGTCTTGACCGTTCAGGCGGCTCAAGGACAGATTTTGGTGGACGTGCTTGATGAGATTCGTGCCTTGCGTGCGGAGTTGGCGCAGTTTAGACCACCTCCCTTTTGATGATGGATATCTTGTTTTCCCTTTGGCATTCCGTCACAAAAAGGGGGAGTACTTGTAGAGTTTTTGCTTTCAGGGGGAGACTTTTTGTTTTTGGTTGGAGCTTGTGGAGTTTTAGATTGTATTTAGGTGCTTCACTATGTACTTAACATTTTTAGCTCTTACCTTATTTTTGATGGGATATTCATGTTAGGGGGAGTTTTATATTTTTGTTTGGTACTTTATTTGTTTCTTGTTTCTTTATTTGTGTATTGTTTGAAATCAAGAAGTTATTTTGTTTACTTGTATTATTTCCACACATGCGGTTATGCATTTTGTTTAGTATTTCAAGAAATATACAGGTTGATTCAATTGAACTGCTGTCTACACTTGCAACTGATGGATAGTAGTTAGGATTGAATTTGGTTTATGAGCATTATTTTGTAAAGGGCTTTTCATTTTTAAACTTTGAGCTTCTAAGTTGTGTTTTGTCATGGATTGCCAAAGGGGAGTTTGTTAGGTTCTAAAGTGTAGGACTTTATGTATTTAGAACTCTAATTTGTATTGTTGGCAAACCATGATCAAAACAATGTGTTTAGAAGTGTTTAAAGCTAGCTCAAAGTTGTATATCAATGTAAAGTTGGAATCGAGTGTAAAGTAGAAAGCATTGTGGCTTTCGGCCTGGCTCGATCGATTGAAGCTTAGTCTCGACCGATCGAAGCTCGGGCAGATTGCTTTTCTGTAGAATTTTCCAACTCAGCCCTAGTTGTTTTAAAACGTTTTTAGGGTTTCTTATTTGTCCTAAGTATAAAAGGCAAACCCTAGCCACGTTTTAGTGTTGCTCATATTGCGGTTTGTGTAAATCTCTTGTGAGATCTAGAGGAGCTTTCCTTTACACAAACTTAGGGTTTTCAAGGAGGAGATATTCTCTACACCTTGATGATCAAAACAGTTGCTGCCATTAAAGCTTAAAGAATACACAAGCGGGGGTGCTTGTAGCTGGTGGGAATCTAAGAAAGAAGGAGTCTGTGGATTCGGAACTTGCACGTGGTCGTGTCAGTAAGTTCTACTGGTTGGTAGCATTAGGAAGTCAAGCGGGGGTGCTTGTAAGTCCTTTTGTATGAACTTTGATTCTTTTTGATAGTGGATTCAAGTTTACAATGAGGATAGCTAAGTCAAATCCTCCCCAGGTTTTTACCGGTTTGGTTTCCTGGGTGATCATATCGTGTGTTATTTATTTTCCGCTGCTTTGCATGATTTGATCTTTATTATTGTGATAACCTAGACTTGTTTAATTGGACTAAGTAACAACTTGGCTAATTACCTAGGTTTAATCAATTGTTTAAGGGGTCTAAAAACTGTCAACCACAACTGTAGCACGCTTGGTGAGGATGCAATCATTAGGAGGAAAATGCCAACACAGCAGACGAACTTATTCACTCTCAAGCTTTCTTTTTCAGAACCCACATAGTGAAGCTGTTCAGAACTGAAAGAGGTAGACACGTGCTTGGGCTCTAATATGTGGGTAGTCAATCATAACTCTATATCCATGTGGTCAAGTTACTTAAAAAACTCAAATTCTAAAGGGCCGAGTTATATCTTCAGAAATCTATTGATGTGATGGTGATTCAGAAACTCGGCAATTTAAGAATTGAGTTACTCAATAACTTGACTTCTCAAAAATCGAGTTTCTCTTCCCATTTTGTCTATAAAAACCCAGGCCTACTCCGCTAGTAAGATGCATCACCATTCTAGTGCAAGGACTTTCCACCATTGCGTGTTTGTAGAGTGGGATGGGATGTATTTATGTTGTGTTTAACGGTCGTGCTCCAGGCATATACGACAGTTGGCTAGATGTGAGCAGACAAGTTCATAAGTTCCTAAACGCCAATCACAAATCATATAAAGATCGAAGGGAAGCAGAAGCCGCATACATGAAGTATTTGCATCGTAATGGTATGGACATGCAGGGTGGTGCGTCCGCATCATGGGCAAGTCTGAACACGTCCACCTCAAGTCCACCGAGCACGTCTCGAAGTGAAGGAACCAACTATCCAAGTGGAGACATTAGGAACACCTTGTTGAGGTATTAGTTGGAAGTTGCCATTGAGGAGCGTGGCCACGCAAGAAGTATTGCAACCTTGAGTGCGAACATGTTGAATAAGGTGGTGGCCCATGTTGTGGGGTATAATGAAGTTGACGAACCAACGAGATAGCATATGGGTAAATGAATGCAAAAGTATGACTTCCTATTGTGGTATTCAATAAGATGTGTATAAATGCCAAGTAACTAGTTTCCCTAATTAGTGTGGTTTAACTAGAAATGTCATCATTTTCCAACTGTTTGACTAGCAGTGTGGCTATCTTACGATGCTTGGTAACAAACCTACTAATTGTTTCATTTATCAAATTTTCTAGTTAACCTTATTATTTTTGTTTCTGCACTACTTTGGTCTCAATTGAAGCAGTAACTGAAAGGAATTTAGATGGTGGAGGTTTTCTTTTATCCAAAAAAAAAGAAGATATAATGCATGTTTGCATAGTATGAGGCCCTGGAAGCTTTGGGGTAGTGCAAATGTCATAAAAGATCAACCCATGCTCAGGGGTGAGCAACCCAATCACCCAGTACCAATGCAGCCAAACCTACGACTTGGACTATAACATTTCTCTTGATTAAGCCATCCAAAATATTATAATTTTTTGATATAATTATTATAATTATAATCATCGAACATTGAGATGGGTAAATGGAAAAATAATCAGCCTGGCCTTGTACACAACAAATGAATTATCGTAACGATAAATTTCTAGTACAACTTAAGTGAGCTCATAATTTGTCCAATTCTTACAATTACAATTACAATTGTGTTGGTTAAATCTATTGTATTCCTATTTCTCCATGCCCAACAAAAACTTTTTACAAATTTACTAGCTGTGTACAACCAAATTTGAACAAATAAAAGCATATACGAGAAGAAACCAAGAAGAGGCTTCTCAAATTTGTTTCACCACATCTTGCTCCTATGAATTTCAAAATGATCTGCCATGGTCCTTTTACAGGTGGCTGCAAGGTATTTGCTAGAAAAGAAATGAGTGGCAACACAGGAGGGAAAACTAACATGAAGAAAAACTACAAATTTAGAAAGCTACAATTTTATATTCTAGAGAAATTTTCACGTTCTCAAGCCCTTATATTCTAGGCAGTGCTCTTGTGGGCTTTCAGTGTGTGTTTCAAGGCTCTTACGTTGTGCTTTTCCTAAAGATTTCAAGACATATTCAATAGAGCAATAGACACAAACTGCTATCATTTGGCATTGGCTTTTTTAGCTGCAGTTATTGAAAAACTTCTCAAGATGGCTGGAAGGGCCTATGAAACCCCTTTACTCAATTAACCTTAGCTATAGTTATTGGTATTAGCTCCTTATTTAAAAAAAAAAAAAAAAAAAAAAACTTTAATACTAGCTTAAAATTAACTAGAAGGAGAAGATTCATAATTTTCATGGGTTTAATAATTCAAGATTTATAGAAATTGTATTTTATACGCTAATACCAATGCACAAATTTGAAGTATCGAATATTTAACTTAGAAGGTAATTTAGGTAAGGTGGTTTGGGTTTTATGAAGGTCAGACAAGTAGGAGATGTGGTGGCTAAGATTAGGAAGGTGGTGGGGATGCAGAAATTGCGGACCACTGAAATTAGGGTCTTTAATGTAGTTTAACAAATTGTTTGTGTTTTATAAAGAATTACTTTTTAGTTACAAATTTCAAAACATATTTTCAATGGAAAAGTCATAGGCATATTTGTTATAAATATTAGTTCATTTGAGCAAGTTAATGGAGTTAAAAGAGAAGGGGCAGCAAACTAAGTATAACATATACATTGTAGAAATTCACCTAGTTCAACATTTATTTTCAGGTAAGTAGTACCATTTGGAACAACTGCCCCATCAAAGCGATAGGGACCCAATCCATCAATAAGGATACCATCAGCAACTCCAAGGTTGATTCCTTTTTCAACATCCTGCCTTAGTTCCTGTTTCCCAATAAGCATTGGTCAACAGATAGGAAACATAAAAAAGTAACTAGTAATCACCAGTCACCAGAGTCAGTGAGCAAAACAAAATTTACACTGACCTTATGACTCTTAGAGTACCAGTCACTAATGATGATTGTAATATCTCCATCTGGCATCCCGAAAGGTACTAGAATCACTTCTCTGTTGTTTATGATGATTCCTCCATATCCACCCGCAGCTCTCTAGAAGCTAAGGGACGGGAAGTAAAAGAAACTCTCTATTTGATCTTTGGCCTGAAATTGGTATGTCCAATTCCAACCAACAGGAATGGGACAATTTGTACCTAAAACACCACCTTGCAAAGAGTTCTTCCTATGTTCTATGCCATTCCTGCATTAAACTAGACAACATTAACACTAATAAAATCACTACTTGCTATTTTTCTTATTCTTGCTATAAAAATATATATATACCATGTGAGAAGAAATGGCTCGTCAAGGCCATTTTTGACATTGACAACAACATTCCAATTTGTAGTAACATTGAAAATTGGTCCTGGAAATTGCCCATTGATCCCAATTACCTGAAATTATTAGCACAAATGAATTTGCATGAGATATTGTGGGTCCACCCACCTGTGAGGTTTGGGGGAGGGAAGTAGCTAAGACATTTGAGCACTTTGTGGTATATAAATCACCAACGTATAGATAGTTAAATATTGAAATAAATTAATGTACAATATCAAAGAAGAAAAGACAATCAAAGGCTCTCCACTCCAAAATCTAGGATCAAAGATTAACTGTCATATTAACAGGTATGAAGAAGCAGAAGTCACATTAACACAAATTAATAGGAATCAAACATTGATGGGTAGGCAAAGAATAAATCTCTATGAGTGACATATAAATATAGTGCAAATCATATGGGAGGAAGACTATAACCAAACAAAGGTGTCCCTCAATCTCCAAATGGAGAAGAACATTTTGGAGATTTGTACATTGTGGAAAAGGAAGTGATCTATCATCACAAGTATAATTGTCTAATTTTATTATTCAATGAACTACTATGGGACTTTCCACATTTAATAGGAGTCCACTGTAGAATGGAATGAGTAATATGAGCTTGACATGGGAAAAGTGATAATGTAAAATCTTTAATAGAAGAAGGTTCAAGGATTCAGAAGAATTAAAAAAGTCAAAAGCTAAATTCTTCATCATTTGATTACTAAGAGATAGGGACTCCATTACTGTAGTTAATATTTTGCATCTAAGCCTACTAATAGTGTAGCTCACAGCGCATAACTATTTCAAGATGAAACTAGTTCAAAACTTATTCTATCAATATGAAGTTCGTCTCATCTATATTGTACCATAACTCACGAAACATGTCATTCATAGATTTCTAAAGAAAAATATTTCGTGCTTCAATTTAAGAGTCCAGGCAGCCGTGATAAATAGAAACAGTAAACAATAATATAGGATTAATTGTACAATAACTCACAAAACATGTGGATGACAAATTGTTAAAGTAAAATTGTCATTTGCTTCAGGAGCCAACAATGAAGAGCAACAATCAACAATGAAATTACAAATAATGAATAATACAAGAGAAAGTTTGAACACATTATTTTTCTGATTTGAAGTTACATACACCATTGGTGGGTCTTGAACCCATGATCTCACCCTCCACGTTACTCTTACAAGGTAAGTTTGAATGCATTGTTAAATGCATCACATGCATCACATGCCACACAACACAATTAACCCTGAATGCACACTGGGCACTAATGAGACATCTTTTCCCCCTAACTAAAGTGAGGTCACAGCAGTTCAAAGTAAGAGTGTGGTATGGAACAGTGTTAGTTATTGTTGTCGCAATGAGAAGCCATTGAAAACACAGGAGGGAAAACTAACATGAAGAAAAACTACAAAATTAGAAAGCTGCAATTTTATATTCTAGAGAAATTGCAATTTTAACATGTGCATATCATATGAACTTAGTTTTAATTCAAATGACATGGATAAGCAATGGTGCTATCATGCTTTATTTTCCTTTAAGTGGACCTTCTTATGCCTTAAACCTCATCAACCCATTACCGTAGCCATTATTGTCATGAAGTTAATTATATAAAAAACACCACTGTCAAATCCTTTCAACTATAAGACATGCATATGGATTGTGACTTTCATGAGCACTATTATTTTACCTCATGAAAACCTAAAAAGGCTAAGTCACCTACAGAAGGTGGCATTATTAACATAAACAACAGCATATATTTAGAGAATTAGGCCAGGTGGAGAAATTGCCATGTTCTTAAGCCCTTATATTCTAGAAATTTTCAAAATGCAATACACGTCTTATCTATGCTAACCACTTGCATACTGCAATCATGGAGCTTATTTCTCAGAGCAGAAGCAATGCACAAAAGACCCTATAAGTCACAACATACTGACATACTAACTACTTGTTAACCATGAAGCTTATTTCTTAGAGAAGAATAAATTTAAGTCTTTTATTAGGTTTTTAGTTCACCCCCAAATAGAAGTCCTACCATTAGTACAAAAAAGAGTATATGCATATAGCATAAATACTGAAAGGAACTGGAATTAAAAAAAAAAAAAAAAATGAGTGATAGAGTATAGGGCACATTCACCTTATTGTTTTTCTCTGTTCTCTTCTCCCTTTCTTCTTCCCTTTCTCTTCTCTCTTTTGTTTTTCTATTGTGGTACTGTTCATGGGTACATTATTTTTTTTAATAAGTTGTTCAAGGGTACTGTTTATACAGCCCCTAAACATATCCATATTGTCTCTTTTGTCTTCTTTCTTACAAACCCCAAATTAAGTCCTTCCTGTTACCTATCAAAACCCTAACTTTCTTCTACCAAATAGCCATCAAGAAACTCAACAACTATCTTTTAATTCCTAACAGAACCCCACAACCTTCTCCTCAATAATTATAAATCAAAACCTACAAATTCTCCTAACCCTGAACCCACCACAAGCACACGTATGCAAATTCCTCAATTTTGTCTTACATCAAGAAGAAGATAATGAGCATCAAAGTTTGTTTCCACAAGAAATGTGTCAAACATGCTTGCTATCAAGTTCAAATAAAAACATAATGCATACTGCAAAGATAATAATAGGATAATTTCCCATCATTTTGGTCTCTCTAACTTCAACATCTGATATAGGAAGAACCTACAAAGAAAAGCCATAAATTAGTAACAATACGACTAAATATATTTCCTGATTTTGTCACTTATAACTAAGAAAAGAAAGCGTTAGAAAGTAGAAACCATTATCTAATAACATGCTCATATCATACGAACTTGGTTTTAATTCAAATGACATGGATAAGCAATGGTGCTATCATGCTTTATTTTACTTTAAGTGGACCTTCTTAGGCCCTAAACCTCATAAACCAATTACCATAGCCATTATTGTCACGAAGTTAATTATATAAAAAACACTACTGTCAAATCCATTCAACTATAAGAGATGCATATGGATTGTGACTTTCATGAGCACTATTATTAAACCTTTGAAACCATATATGATAGATGCAACCCTCATGAAAACCTAAAAACATAGGGGATGGGTTGGAAGGCTAAGTCACCTACAGAAGGTGGCATTATTAACACAAAGGAAGGGAGCATCTTTAGCATGACAAACCAACTCGTTTTTAGCCATGCCTTGCATAGAAATTCACAAGCTCTCAAACAAACCCATTCGTTCTTTATGTGAACATATTCAGCTTTGATCACCAGCTTTTGGGGAATACCACCACAATTTCTTCTTCTTCTTTTTTGGTATATCTGCCAGACAAAAAGTTCCCTACAAAGGCTTCAAATATCAACAAACTTACATGGGTTTAGGCAGTGTGCTAAAGCCTATATAGCCCACCACCTTACATTTTTCTATAATCACCTTCCTGTCTAGACAGTGAATGAGAGAATGTGAGTTTTGTGTGTGTGTTTGTTTGTTAGCTTTTATTAAGCAATGGCAAACTTCAATGTTCATATATTCTTCCCAGATCGTGAGAGAGTGTGAGAGTACATGAATATAATGACGAACATAGCGTTCTTTCCAAGTTCCTAGAGAGACAATTTTGACCATATTAAATATCAAACATCCTCTCTTAATTTGTTTGAGAAAGAGAGAGAGAGGATCAATAATGACATTATGATAAACATACATTCTCCCAAATCCCATGAAGTAATGAATATGCTTTCTCTCTCTTGTATTTTAGTGGGTACAAAAAAAATTGTATTAGTATGGAATCAAAAGAAAGTGTTATTGTACCAATTATAACTACTCACTCTAATAAATTGTGAAAAAATTGAAAATATTTTTTATGAGTAATACCATTTTTTTCCACCATATATGAGTGCTAAAAAAAAGATACAACTTTAAAAGAAAAGTGAAACGGAAATATCCAGTCACCTATCGACAGGAAGTATAAGCACACACTAAGGCATTTAATGATCTTTTCGTTTCTGCTCATATGCCCTCACAGTTCTAATCTTACCTATTTCATCAGACACAACAGCATAATTAAATTAACATATTCAATCAAATGCACAGTATAAGTAGCTCAAGAAGATGGGAAGTGTAGACGAAGTATATACCATCACCGGTCTTGCAATCGAGAGCATGTGTATGAGGGTGTCGTGATCTCCACAAACCCTCCACCGGCTCAATGTCCTCAGCCGATATCTGCTCAATCTATACAGCCTCTTCGTGGGGGTTTGGAGATGAAGTGGCCATGGTGGGCTCCACATGCACTAGAGGTGGGGTGGGCATGCCTGGTGTGGGGACAAATATGCATCCACCATCCTAGGTAGATCCATTGAAAACTGGGGGCGACATACGGGGAGGGTCCTCATAGTCCATGCTAGCACCACGGGACATAGTTTGGGCTGGAATAGTGTCCTCATGACTGGCGGTGTGGGATGGCCTAGTACCAGCATCAGACGTGCATCATGGTGCCCTGCCGCCGTCGTCAGACAGTTCCCAATCAGTGCCAAGCCATGACTCCTTTGCATCCAAGTCATCCCCTTCCTCATAGATGGGATTTGCTCGGTCGTACGGTTGCGACGAGCATGACCACCTCCACGACGTCCACTCCCTCGAGACCCACCACTTCGCCCGCTGTGACCCGAGGCCTGTGTACCAATGTCAGCTGCTTCTATGAGCGCATCTGCCAATTTAAGTCAGCCCAGCTCATCAACATATTCTAGTGTCAACTTAAGGTCATTGTGCATGTCAGAACGTTTGTCGTACCTCTGTAGAGACCTAAGCATCATCCAAACCTGCAAAACAAGGGCGTCATAAATGGTAATTTTCGAGACTATGTCGTTAATTTAAGGCATGAGGCAATGCTGCAGATGAAAAGTACCCTATGAAGAAACTTACACACGTGGCAATTGATTAAAAATATTGGGTCATGCTTGGCAAGTCAGGGAGAAATATATTTAATTGATTATAATAAAAAAATTAGAGTAAAAAATACATACCTACATGATTGTAGGTAGAAAAATGGAAGTCTAAATAATAAAATTGTACAATAAGTTGGAGAATGAAAAACTATAGCAACTAACGGTGTATGTATATATATACATACTCCACCTAGAAAAGGAGTCCAAGTAAAAATCAAATGCTCTAAACTCCTTGAAGTTACCTAATCAAGAAGTTTAGGTTAATTACATATTAGTTTTTTTTTTTTTTTTTTAAATACTTTATAAAAAAACTGTACGCAATTCTTTGATATTATATGAAATCTTATGTGTATATAGAAGAAAACCATTGTGACTGTTATTTGATAAAGATTTGGCTTGGTTGAAGTTAAAGTGTGCGGTAATGAAAATAGGGTTGGTGAATATGGAGTTCCAAGATTTGGAAACACACCTAAATCGGAGCACAGATTTCACTAGTAGCCGAGTCAGGATGTCGTACACAACCTCGTTCGGGAGATGCTAGGACATCATAGGTGGTTCTGCTCTATTTGTATTACAAACTCAAAGAGATTGAAGGGTTTGAGTTTCAGAATTCTGATCTGAGAATAGGTAGGGAATGCCAAATATATCTATCTTTACGTGAAGCTCTACAATTTTTTGCCTTCACGTTACTGACTCTGCATTTTGTTTTAGGAGAATGCGAAAGGGACTCTACAACTTGAGCTAGGATTGAGCAAGTTTATCAATATCCAAGTTCATTCTTTGAGCCAATTATTAACGATATACAACTTTTTATTTATTTTATTTATTTTAAGAGATAAACTACTTAATGATAAAAATTAATGAATTAGAGTCTTGGTAGTATACTATTCTTTTTTAGTTCTTTAAAAATCTAAAAATTTATTAAAATTTTTGCAATTTGGTGAAGCCACGTGGCGTAACCACGGCGTCTAAGCCCAACTTTTATTATATATAATACTAGTCGCTAACCCATGCGATGCACGGGATTGTTTTAAATCAAATGTTAACATCTTTATGTTTAAACATTTCTCAAATTTCAATTATTGAAAGCTAAATTGGCTCTAATATAAGATGAAACATGTAATATTATGAAGTAATATTAAAAATGAGATAAATACAAATATTATGAAGTAATATATTACAATAATCATAATGTGCTCTTACATTTGGTTTAATAAGTATTACAAAAGAACCAATAAATATAATAAATATACAATTGTGCTTACATCTTCAAGCTTTATCCAATGCTTTTTAAGAATGTATTTCCTCCATTTCTTAGACTCTTCTCTTTTCTCAACTTCTTCAAGCTACTTAATTTTTCGCCAAATTAGTATCAAGTATAACACCAAATTATACCAATTCATCAAAAATTTAAAATGTAAAACCAAACACTCATAATGTCAATAAATTTCATAATAACCCCACCCCAATTTATTCTACAATTTGACATCCAATTCTCTTTTAATAGCATCCAATGATTCATTGTATATTAATAATTGATGGAAATTTTTAAATGATAATAATAATTTATATCAATACCTGTAAGCTCCTTTAACAAAATCACCAAGCAAATCCAATTGCTTCCACTAACAGTACTAAAGAGAGCCTATAAAACTGTAGAGAAACACATAAAAGAACTGAATAAAATTTATAAGCCAACAAATAACAAAAAAAAAAACAAAAAAAAACTAATCATAGTTCTACCTTTTTAGTCTGAAGGAATAATTTCAATTTGATGATTTCATCAATAAGTAAATAAATAAATAAAGAGTAAATTCAACTATTGGTATTTTCTTGTTTTCATTAATGCATTTAATTGTTTTGATTGTACATCACTAAACTTCTTTGAGGCCTATCAGCTGAATATAACAAAGTGAAAAAAATAAATAAAAAATAAAAAATCTGTGGAGAGCCTTATTGTTACCTGAGGATCCATTCACATATCAAGAGGTCCATTACCAAGGACACTGAACCCTCTTTCAGGATCGTTTACCTGTCCGAAAGAGAAGGCATTCAAAACGGAATAATATTATGTAATATGTAATACAGAGGAATTAGACTTCCCCCCAAGCAAAGATCAAAGTACAAAACTGCCAATCTTAATTGTACAAAACTGCCAATCATAATTGATAATACCAAGGTTTTATTGAAATCACACACAAAAAAATGTCAGAAAGTTTCATAAGACACCACAAAAACCTCAAAATTGCCAAATTTCACAACTTGGTAAATAGATTGTAAGTGCAAGATCCAGAAAGCAAACATAATCAACATAACACCATTTAGAACAAATCAATTAATCATCGATACAACCAATTTAACCAATCCGAATCCACCCAATTGTAGAAATCATAAATAAAAATATAAAAAAACTTAGAAATAAAAAACAGGGCACAATTTTTAGTTCTTGGATAGCCATATCACGTTCTTGGACAGCAACATCCTTCTCAGCCACAATGGTCATGTACGTTTGCATCAAATGCTCCTTAATCACATTATGAAAAAAAGTCAGTACAGATCCAGTTAATCATGTCTTCTAATCCCATTTGTCATAAATCAGAGGCTAATATGTAAACCAAAAGCTCACTCAGCTATAAACAACTTTCGTACAGATTGAATTTTTACATATTTCAAATTAGGAAGAACTTCCATGTTAACAACAGTGATAATTTTGAAAAGCACTGACCGTATTTGGAAGCATATATAAGAACCAATACAAGGAAGTAAAGATCATACTAAAAGGAAAAAGTAGAGAATAGAGAATAGAGAAGAGAATAGACATACCCTCTGCCATGGCTGGGACAGTGGTTTGTTCGGTGATGCCTTCTTTCTATCTCGAACCTGACAGTGTGGGGATGGCTTCTTGGCATGATTGATTTTCAGTGTTGAGTTTTGGGGAAGGTGAAGGTAGAGAATAGAGAAGAGAGAGGAACGGCAGAGCTGGGTCTGCGTTTTGGAGGAAAGATAAGGCAGAGCGTGGGTTAGGGTTTTCAAATATATATATTTGCGTTTATTGGGTTTTAGAATAGGTTTTTTTTGCACTTATGTTTTTTTTTTTTTTTTAATTATGCTGATGTGGAAAATTGTGGGAGCTTCAGAGGCTTCGGTTTTATATATATGTATTGATGATAATATGATATGATATGATTTATATAGACTTAGATAAGATATACATAGGAAAAAGATATGCGTAGGAAAAAATTAATTAATTGTCAGTAATTTTTACTAAAGTAGATATTCTTTTTGCTAAAGAAAGACCAAATTATAATAACAGGAACCATATTTTTAAAAATTGGATTGGAGGTTTAACTAGTTAAACTGGTAACTGGGTACTAATTCGGTCCTGAAAAAAAACCCTCAGATCGATAAAAATAGAGAAAAAACTAGGAATGAGAACAAAAGCAAATTTTTTAGTGTATGATTTTTAAAACCATCATTGGAACAGGTCAATGGCATATTTTTAGATGGAGACAAATAGACATTATAGTCATACCATATTCTCTTGTCTTAATGCTTGATCTCTTGGAGTCAAAAAAAGAAGAAGAGAAGTTGATCTCTTTTTGTCTCTCATGGACATGGAGTCTCACACCTTATATGCTATCTTTGGCCTGATAATTTCATTGGCATTACTACCAAATCCTACCATCTCAACCAAATGCAGTTTTCCTGTGTTGAACTAGGCCATGTGGCTTGAATTGCCAAAGCCCAAATTTGGTCTTCTAAATCAAATACAAGTAGTATTAGGAAACCGAATACAACTAGGAATATAATTCCTAGTAATAGCCGACCTATAATATATATATATATTAGGTTTGGGTTGAATGAAAACACATAGAGAGAATTAGAGTAATCCCTAAAACCCTAGCAGCAGCCGCATAAGAAGAAGAATAGTGTTTTCTTGTCTTGTGGGTGAGAGAGAGTTAGGGTGTATTGGGATTTGGGTTTCTTGAGAGTGTTATTGTGCACTATTGTATCTCCCTATTTTTATAGTGAAATTTCTCCGTCGTCACCGTGGAGGTAGGCAGTTTGCCGAACCACGTAAATTCTTGTGTTCTATTGTGTGTGCTTGTTATTTAATTTCCGCTTATTTACTGTTATTGATTTGAGTCCTGGGGTGCTATCTGCACAACAAGTGGTATCAGAGCCAGGTTAGGATTCAATCTTTTGAATACAGTAAAGATGTCAAGCACAAAGTATGATGTAGAGAAGTTTTGTGGTAAGGGAAATTTTTCACTTTGGCAAAGGCGGATGAAGGATCTCCTAATTCAACAAGGAGTTCATAAGGCCTTGCTTGGGAAGGAGAAGAAACTGGAAACGATGAAGGATGTAGAATGGGTAGAGATGGATGAGAAAGCAGCTAGCGCTATTCGTCTTAACCTAGGTGACGAGGTCATTCACAACATCCTAGAAGCAAAGGCCGAAAAAGAGGTTTGGGAAAAACTAGAAGGTTTTTATATGAGAAAGAATCTGACGAACAAGTTGTATGTGAAGAAGCAACTGTATAGTTTGCATATGAAGGAGGGTTCTGATCTGTTGGAGCATCTCAACACGTTTAACATGTTGAACACCCAACTGTCAAGTTTTGGGGTGAATTATGAGGACGAAGATAAAGCGTTACTCTTATTAGCGTCACTTTCTACTTCTTTTGATCATCTAGTGACTACGTTGATGTACGGGAAAGAGACTATAGTACTCGAGGAGGTGACTAGTGCTCTCTTGTCACATATAAAGATGAAGCAAGATGGTAATGGTTCTCAGGCTGATGGACTTATTGTAAAGTCTGAGTCAAGCAATAGAGGTAGAAGCAGGTCAAGAGGACGGAACTCCAACAGGAACAGATCACAGTCTAAATCACGTGCAAAGAAAGATGTAGAGTACTTTTATTGTCACAAGAAATGGCACTACAAGAATCAATGTAAAGAGTTGAAAGAGCATTTAGAAGAGAAGAAGAATGGAAAGAAGCCCCTAGAATCAGCTAGTGTTGCTGAAGAAACATCAGATGATAGTGAAGTTGGTGCAGATTTACTTTCAGTTTCATCAAGTAACAATGTTCTACTGGAATCCTGGGTTTTAGATTCAGCATGCTCATATCATATGACTCCAAAGAAAGATTGGTTTGACACGTATAAGCCTTACAACGGTGGTATGGTCCAAATGGGTAATGATGCTACATGCCCGGTTATTGGGATTGGTACCGTGAAGATCAAGATGTTTGATGGAGTTGTGAGAGTTCTTAGTAATGTCAGACATGTTCCAGATCTTAGAAAGAATTTAATTTCTTTAGGAGTGTTGGATGATTTGGGTTATTCATACTCATCAAAGGGTGGAATCATGAAGATTACCAAAGGCACTTTGATGGTGATGAAGGGACAGAAAATAAGCACGCTTTACAGATTGATTGGGAACACAGTTGTAGGAAGAGTTGCAGTCACCACTCCGGTGGAGTCCAGCACTGACGACAAAAAATTATGGCATATGCGACTTGGCCATATTGGTGAACGTGGTATGTTAGAGTTGCACAGGAGAAATTTATTGAAAGGGGTGAAGACATGCAAGCTAGACTTTTGCAAGTATTGTGTGTATGGGAAGCAGCATAGAGTCAGTTTCAAGACAGGCTCTCATACAAGTAAGGGTGTTCTTGACTACATTCATTCAGATGTTTGGGGTCCAGTATCAGTTTCTTCTCATAGCGGTGCTCAGTATTTCGTCAGTTTCATTGATGACTACTCTAGAAAGGTATGGATTTATTTTATGAAGCATAAGTCTGATGTGTTTGGCATATTTAAAAGGTGGAAAGCACAGGTTGAGAATCAGACTGGCAGGAAAATAAAATACCTTAGAACAGATAATGGACTAGAGTATAGAGATAAAGAATTCATAAGATTTTGTGAATTAGAAGGCATTACTCGTCACTTCACAGTTAAAGGAACTCCACAGCAGAATGGGGTTGCAGAGAGAATGAACAGAACCTTAGCAGAAAGAGCCAGATGCATGAGATTGAATGCAGGGTTGTCTAAGGTGTTCTGGGCAGAGACAGTTAACACAGCAAGCTTCATTATTAATAGATCTCCATCTTCAGCCATTGATTTCAAGATTCCAGAAGAGGTTTGGTCAGGTAAACCAGTTGATTATTCGAGTCTAAAAATCTTTGGTTGTCCAGCTTATGTGCATGTGTAGAGTGGAGAGCGTTCTAAATTGGATTCGTAGTCAAGAAAATGTGTATTTCTTGGTTTTGAAAAAGGTGTTAAAGGCTACAGGCTTTGGGATCCAATCTCAAAGAAAACGGTGACCAACAGAGATGTCATATTTGATGAAGCCTTTATGTTGAAACAGAATGAAGCAGAGACGTGTGATGATAGTCCACAGGAGAAATTAACTGTTGAGGTGGAGCTTGACGAGAATAGTTCACCTAATGATAAGGGTGATGTTGAGATTGATCCACAGCAGCAACAAGAAGAGTCTTATTCAATTGCTAAAGGTAGAGAGAAGCAGGTTCACAAAGCACCACAGAGATATGGCTTTGAAGACATGGTTAGTTTTGCTCTCGTAACCAGCGGTGGAGATCCATTCACTTTGAAGGAGGCTACAAATAGGAAAGACAATGATAAATGGCTTGTAGCAATGTCAGAAGAGATGGAATCACTACAGAAGAATAAGACTTGGGAATTAGTGAAATTGCCCAAGGGAAAGAAGGCTATTGGTTGCAAGTGGATATTCCGTAAGAAAGAAGCATTGTCAGAAAAGGAAGGTGAAAAATTCAAGGCACGGTTATTGGCAAAGGGTTACTCACAGAGAGAAGGAATTGATTATAATGAGATTTTTTCACCAGTTGTGAAGCACACCTCAATTCGAGTAATCCTAGGATTTGTGACAATGCATGACATGGAGTTAGAGCAGCTAGATGTGAAGACTGCATTCCTCCATGGAGATTTAGAAGAAGAGATTTACATGCAACAGCCCGAAGGCTTCAAAGAACCTGGCAAGGAAGATTATGTTTGTCTATTGAAGAGATCATTATATGGCTTGAAGCAGTCTCCCAGGCAATGGTATAAACGGTTTGATTCATTCATGGTCACACATGGGTACATGCGTTGTGAGTATGATTGTTGTGTTTATTTTAGAGTACTTGCTGATGGCTCTTATATATTTCTTGCTCTATATGTTGATGACATGTTAGTAGCTGCAAAGAGTAAGCAAGAAATTGTGAAGTTGAAGTCTTTGTTAAGTAGTGAATTTGACATGAAGGATCTTGGAGCTGCCAAGAAGATTCTTGGGATAGAAATTCACCGAGATAGAAGGGCTGGTAAATTATGGTTATCTCAAAAGGGATATCTTAAGAAGGTGTTAGAGAGGTTTAGTATGCTTGATGCAAAACCTGTTAGTACACCGCTTTCTACCCATTTTAAACTGTCCTCACAGTTGTGTCCAAGTTCAGATGAGGAGTCAGAGTATATGTCTAAAGTGTCATATGCAAATGTAGTTGGGTGTCTTATGTATTTGATGGTGTGCACAAGGCCTGATATTTCTCATGCAGTCAGTGTGGTTAGTAGGTATATGGCAGATCCAGGCAAAGAGCATTGGAATGCAGTAAAATGGATCTTTCGATATCTTACAGGCACTCGTGATTTCGGTATCCTATTTGATCAGAGAGCTAGTACAGAAGCTGTGGGTTATGTGGATTCCGACTATGCAGGGGACCTTGATTCTAGAAAGTCCACGACAGGCTATGTGTTTAGGTTTGCTGGTGGCCCAATTTGCTGGAAGTCGACACTACAAGATGTAGTTGCTTTATCCACTACAGAAGCAAAATATATGGCGATGAAAGAGGCAGGAAAAGAAGCCGTTTGGCTTAGTGGACTGGTTAATGAGCTTGGTTTCAAGCAGGATAGCATGGTGCTACATTGTGATAGTCAGAGTGCAATTCATTTGGCGAAGAATCAGGTATATCATGCAAGAACAAAGCATATTGCTGTGCGGTATCACAAGATCAGAGAATGGGTTTCGTCTGGTGATATTTCTTTGTCGAAGATTCTCACTAGTGAGAATGCCTCTGATATGTTAACAAAGCCAGTTCCCACAGACAAGTTCAAGCACTGCTTGGACTTGATTGGTGTTTGCAGCTTGTGAGCCCTAAAGGGCTAAGGTGGAGGTGATGGAGGAGTTTGCTTGTGTAGCTTGATCAATTCAAGCCAAGGTGGAGATTTGTTGAACTAGGCCGTGTGGCTTGAATTGCCAAAGCCCAAATTTGGTCTTCTAAATCAAATACAAGTAGTATGAGGAAACCGAATACAACTAGGAATATAATTCCTAGTAATAGCCGACCTATAATATATATATATATATATATATATTAGGTTTAGGTTGAATGAAAACATATAGAGAGAATTAGAGTAATCCCTAAAACCCTAGCAGCAGCCGCATAAGAAGAAGAATAGTGTTTTCTTGTCTTGTGGGTGAGAGAGAGTTAGGGTGTATTGGGATTTGGGTTTCTTGAGAGTGTTATTATGCACTATTGTATCTCCCTATTTTTATAGTGAAATTTCTCCGTCGTCACCGTGGAGGTAGGCAGTTTGCCGAACCACGTAAATTCTTGTGTTCTATTGTGTGTGCTTGTTATTTAATTTCCGCTTATTTACTGTTATTGATTTGAGTCCTGGGGTGCTATCTGCACAACATCCTGCTATATTCAACTTTGGTGCCTCAAATGTAGACACTGGTGGTTACTCAACATTATTCGGACAAGTTCCACTGCGCAATGGAGAAACATATTTTCACACCCCATCTGGACGGATTTGTGATGGGCACCTTGTAATTGATTTCATAGGTACTTCCATTTCTCTTTCTTAATGTTCTGATTTTTTTTTTTTTTTTTCATTTCATTTTGTGGAAGCATGTATCCATTAAAATTAGGACGAAATTTAACTAAAAAAATAGTTTTAGCCTAGGGCTACAACATTACTCAATAGAATAAACATTACTACATATTTTGAAAATCTAACCATTAAATTGCATCTTCATTACGTTCTTAATATATATATATATATATCAAATTTTGTATTAATCGGATATTATTTGATCTATAAGCTTATATTTTATGTATAATTTTAAACTATAAAAACTTGTAATTTAAACAATTTATTAATGACATAGCTATTGAGCTTTAATTTTCTAGAAAATTTGCAAACATGGTGGATATAAGAAGAAGATGTAATCTAATAGTGGATTTGCCAAAATTCACCTACAATAAAAAGATATTAACTAATGTTGTAGCCCTAAGTTACAACTAGACTACAACCAATTTTATAGCTAAACTTTGTCTTTAGTATTATATAGAAAATAGTCAAATACATTAGTGTTTGCATATCTATATGTGTAGAAAATACATGATATAAGATTATACTGTCATAATTTCTATCATTCAACTTCAAGAAATGAATTAAGAAACAAAAAGTTCTATTGTCTATACTACCATTTAAGGGGTCTCTCATGTTTGGGATCCTCAATTTAGATGCCCAAAATGCCCTCAGATTCATCCATTTTTAAGGCTTAAATAATAAGGTTAGACATGTAAAATTAGTAATTTAAAAACTCCTAATTTTTAGCTAAATTAAAAATAAATAAATAAACAGTTTTTTCTCCCATTTTTGAAAAAATATAAAAAAAATAAAGCTTTTTTTTTATTTTATTTTATTTTTTATTTTTTATTTTCACAAAAGTACCATTTATTTTTTATCACTAAATTGTTTTTTTTTTCCACCTCCATATTTCTCTCTCATATTAGTAGTCAAGTACTAATACAACTTCTTCTTAAAATAAAAAATAAAACAAAAGCCATAAGTAAAGCATGTAAATTCAAAAAATAAAAAATAAAAAGTCCCATCACATGCACGAAGCACGTGTGACGAGGCTAATTTGTTATTAATCTTTGAACTTTACTCCTCCCAACCAAAAATAAATAAATATTGGTATTTCCATTTTCTTCTTTCTTTTTTGGTTAAGAAATTAAGATGGAAGTCAAAAGTATGCTTGATTTGGAGGACTACTAAGTGTAGCATGCTAGTTCTAATTGTACAAGAAAAACTCTTTGTTAATTTTCAGCGGAAAACTTTGGGTTACCGTATGTTAGTGCTTTTCTGGACTCTGTGGGTTCAAACTTTAGCCACGGAGCCAATTTTGCAACTGTTGCATCATCAATTGAACCTCAGGATGTACCAATTGCACTGGGTGGAAATAGTCCTATTTCATTAAACGTGCAGTCCAATTCTCAAATTTTCATAAAAGATCCCAAATATTGAGAAAACAAGGTGAGTCTCATGTTTCTTTTCTTTTTTGATACAAGATAGAAATTCTACTCTAACTTAATCTAAGTGTATATATTCGTGAAACTCTCTCCTGAATACTTGAACCCCGGCCCTTACCCCCTACATCCTACACCCCACAAACACTTATACTTATGAAGTGATCACCACACCAAGAGTGCGCGGTGGTCATGTTTCTTTTCTTGAATGTATCATTTTTGTGCAAAAACTTTGATTATCATATTGGTGTTGAAAATGAAAGGTGAATGTTGTTTCAATAAAAATTCTAGCACAGGAGGGGTCTTTGAGAAATTGTTACCCAAGGAGGATTATTTTTCTCAAGCTCTGTACACATTTGACATTGGCCAAAATGATATTACTGCTGGTTACAAAAAAACCTTGACCAGTGAACAAATTAAGGCATATGTTCCTGATGTAATGGGCCAATTCTCATATATCATTAAGGTACTACAAATTCACAACAATCACTTCAATTTTTTTTTTTTTTTTATTTTATTCAAGTGTGAGAATGGCTTACAAGTTACATGCAGAAAATATATGGTGAAGGTGGAAGAATATATTTTGGGTACACAACGCCGGCCCATTGGGCTGCCTTCCATATTTTTTGGACTGATTTCTTATTACAGCGGGCCAAATGGATAAATATGGCTGCTTCAGCCCATTCAATGAGGCGGCCCAATATTTGAATCTCAAATTAAAAGAAGCCCTAGCCCAAAACTTTTCCTCACTCAAAAGAAAATGCATGCCCAAAGGCATATCTAAGTTAGGATTGAATCAGTTTGCAAACTTAGAAGTACAAAAGTACACACAAATGCCCAAGATCTATATTACGAAACATGATTTCTTAAATGTTGAAACATAAAACCATCTTATGGGTGCAGCTATTTCTTTTAGATTTTTAGTTTCTTTGCTTCTATATAACTTTCTAAAGCCTCACTTTTTCTAAGTACAACTATACTACAACCAATTTTTAGCTAACAAGCAAATAAAATTTCAAGGCCAAAATGGGCAAATGCCCTTTTTGCGAAAACTAAGCAGCATTTTGCCCTCCTTCTCAAACTAATTAGGGAAATGCCCATCTTTTGTAACTCGACAATATCAGAGTCGAGTTTTGTGAAGAACTTGATCATACAATGATCGAGTTAGCTTCAGCATTGTGACACGCTGGACAACCAGCGTGGCATTTTCATTTTTCAATCCCTAAATAACTCGATTATTCTAAAATCGAGTTATGTAACCGACTATTCAGATATCAAGTTATGTTCTTGTTAAACCTATTTTCAGACTGTCTTGGTGTCAAGCGTACGGGTTCATGTCTTTTAATATAACTCGATTACTTTAATGTCGAGTTATAAAGCATTCTCGAACTCTGTAAAATCGAGTAATTCTCGTATAATAGCTCGACATCCCCTCCCATTCAGAGTGTTTTGCTTTCTATCTGAAATGAATTCAACTCTGCTCCACAGATCTACAACTGCTTCCGAGCTCAACTGAAATTTGTATCACCTCAGGTGAAAAACTCACCAGAATTTTAGGGTAATGGTATTTTCATTTGATATTGTACTGAATTTTTTTTTTTTTTGGTTGAATGAGTCTAAAGTAAGTACATTGGTGTGATTTTGGTTGTTTGTTTTAGTAAATGTTGGTCAGAAGAGAATGAAATCTTTACTATAGCAACATTTTGACATCATTGGTCAGATATTAACAACAACATTTTGTATTGCACACAATGTGTAGACATTAACAACAACGTCTGATGTTTATGGTCAAATGTTAGTGTTAGTATTTCATTTTTAACATGTAATAGTACACAAATTTATGAATGTCTTTGTCATGTACCATCTTATGCAACATTACATTATTTACCAACAGTTGATGCACACTATTAACTTGATAATTTGATGTTATTGTATTCAGCGTCAATGTCTAGTTTTGGTAACCCACAACTCTATAGGCCTCACAATGTGTTCACTGCTATGGGTCATTGTTGGGTATTGGAAGATGAGTTCAACTATCCAATCAATCTGAATCTGCGAAATAGTGCTTACGTTCACAATATCATGAGACAGGAGTGGACTTGGTTATTTCAGGAACAGCAAATGTTTTATGATGAGTTGGTTGGTTTTAAGTTGCTAGTGCCTCGGTGACTTGCATAGCAGATGCCCAGAGACATGATCGATGAACTTCGTAAAGCATTGAACCGCATAAGAGAAGAAAATAATCGAATGAAGATACGTCTTAATTGATATTGGACCCAAGTCGAGATTCGAGAGAGTGGAGGAAGGGTGGTACGAGCACGCACAGTTCATGCAATCACTTCTTGCTGATCCCATTTATTAGTCAAACGTGGAGATGTCAGATGAAAAGTAATCGTGTCGTGGTGTAATTAGACTTTGTTGGAGAACTATTTTGCTTAACTATGTTTTAGATGTATGTGTGTCACTGTTGTTGCATTTGTACTATGTAAACCTTATAATTGATTGTAAGGAGCATGCACATTATTTGTAATCTAGATTATTCTCACATAATGCATAAAAGTTAAATATTCTCAGACATGATGTTTTTCAATAAGCACTTACAACATAACATAGAAAACTTAAAATAACTTACATGATGCCACCAATATGCATGCATTGCATATTGAACACTAACGCTACTAACATTATTAAATTAACCCTAGACATAATACACACACACCACATAGGCATTCACTCAGATAGGTAATCCTCGTAGTTGAGGACATTGTTACAATCCGCAGGAGTGAGTTGCCTGTTGGCTGCAGCGGCTGCACCTACAGCACGCACAGTTCATGCAATCACTTCTTGCTGATCCCATTTATTAGTCAAACGTGGAGATGTCAGATGAAAAGTAATCGTGTCGTGGTGTAATTAGACTTTGTTGGAGAACTATTTTGCTTAACTATGTTTTAGATGTATGTGTGTCACTGTTGTTGCATTTGTACTATGTAAACCTTATAATTGATTGTAAGGAGCATGCACATTATTTGTAATCTAGATTATTCTCACATAATGCATAAAAGTTAAATATTCTCAGACATGATGTTTTTCAATAAGCACTTACAACATAACATAGAAAACTTAAAATAACTTACATGATGCCACCAATATGCATGCATTGCATATTGAACACTAACGCTACTAACATTATTAAATTAACCCTAGACATAATACACACACACCACATAGGCATTCACTCAGATAGGTAATCCTCGTAGTTGAGGACATTGTTACAATCCGCAGGAGTGAGTTGCCTGTTGGCTGCAGCGGCTGCACCTACAGCATAACACAGAAAACTTAAATATTCTTACATGATGCCACCAATATGCATGCATTGCATATCGAACACTAATGCTACTAACATTAACTTAACCCATAGACATAAGACACACACCACATAGGCATTCATTCTGATAGGTAGTCCTCGTAGTTGAGGACATTGTTACGTTTCGCAGGAGTGAGCTGCCTATTTGTTGCGGTGGCCAGCTCCTCCGCCAGTTGTAGCATGTGATACCTAGACCTACGGAGTATCATAAGATTGTTCTCTTTTTTCATTCTAGTCACTGCAAGCTCATATTGGTGCATGTTTCACCATGGTAGTGTGAGCGAGCTATGGTCGACAAGAGGCGCTCCGAGTCACATGAGATCATCGTGCAAAACGTTGGACTCGTTCACAGTCACTATTCATTCTCCAAATGTAAAGTTGTAATTTACAACTATGTGTTTTCTTGGCTTTTATTCTGTGCCAAATTTAATTGTAATTTTTTTCAATCTTTTATACCCTGTATTTATTGTGGGTTTTAATTGTAAGGGTTGTGTGATAGAGAGAGTGTAAAGACTCAAGCAATGGAAGACAGACAAGTTTTCGCGGGTAGCTTGCAACTAAGCATCCTGCGAAATGATGCATGTGCCCTACACATGACTAGAATGCGAAGAGTCAGAACAAATGGAGACAGCTGTGTTTCGCGAGTAGCTCGCGGGTAAGGCCTTCCCGCGAGACACTCGTGAAACATTTTGTTTTGCCAAACTGTGCTATCTGATATACACTTTCTGTACCCACACTATATATACCCACATTACCCACAAAAGTTGAGGAGTGCTTTAGAGAGAAAACCCTAGCCACAAACCTTGAGAGTTAGAGATTGTTATACCTACAATCCTCTACACAATTACTTGTGGATTTTCCTCAACTCCTACCTCTCCATTTCCATATTATTGAGAGGTTGATAGCCCAAACACTTACCACACCCTTTCAGAGTGTCAAGTGAGGTTTTGGTGTTGTTGGGAAGCATTGGAAGAAGCCAAGGATGGCAGATGCAAAATGGTGCTTGTTGCGGGATCCAGAGAGCTAGACAAGACACGGTTCCGAGAAGCTTTGTTGGAGTAAGAGCTTAGAGGGCTTAGGTACATCGGGTAGAATAGGATTGGAGGGTCTCTTGCTAACCCATGTATCTCAACTGATTTTCTAGTAGATCGATTACCGCTTGAAGGGTGGCAAAGAGGTTTTTCGCCGAGTTCTTCGGTTTCCTCCTCGATAACACATTAGCGTGTTATCTTGTGTTTGCATTCTTCTTCCCTACTTTTTTACCTTTCATTTTATTGCTATGTTATAATGTTTATAGGTTAGAGTAGCTTGTTTGTTTATCCGATTGCATTTACTCTATTCCGCACTTAGTATTAAGTTAGAGTAAAATCAATTGAGCCATAACTTTAATTTGGGGGTCTAACTAGCTCTTGTGTTTTCACACATTTTCGAGCATTCAATTGGTATCAAAGTAGGTACACTCGTTGTGGTTTAGATACCTGAGTGTGATCCTTGACCCTTTGTGATGGACCGGTCACAATCTCTCAATGCCCCAAAATTCTTTGATGGAAGCAACTATGCCTTTTGGAAGGTCCGAATGAGGGCTTTCTTGTGTGCTATAGATGAGTCTGTATGGGATTCCACTGAGAATGGGTATGTTAAACCCACAACAGCCAAGTCTAAATGGGACAAGGCAGCTCTTGCATTAGCTAATGCGAATAGTAAGGCCATTAATGCTATATTCTGTGGTGTGTCCCCTAATGAGTTTCACAGGATATCGCACGTGGAGATAGCTAAGGAAGCTTGGACAATCCTTAAGACTACCTATGAGTGTACCAAGAAAGTTAAGGACACGAAGCTCCAAATGCTTACCACCAAATTTGAAGAGCTTAAGATGGGAGATGATGAGGCTTTCGATTCTTTCTATGGAAAGCTCAATGAAATTGTAATTGCTAAGCTCAATCTCGGAGAGAAGATTGAAGATTCTAAGATGGTGAGAAAGATTTTGAGGTCTTTACTGGAAAGTTTCCAAGCAAAACTCACAGCTATAGAACAGAGTAAAGATTTGGATGAGATCAAAATCCAAGAGCTAATTGGATCTCTCCAAACATATGAGCTAGGACTGCCTTCTCATAAATCGAGCAAATCTCTTACTTTTAAAACCATCACCGAGAGAATGGACGACTCCTTCGAAGAGGATGATGTGGAGAAGGAAGTAGCATTCCTTGTAAAGAACTTTCGAAAATTTCTGAAGATGAACAACAGTGGAAAGCCTTTCAACAAAGGAAAGTTTTCATCTCCCAAGGGTCATAGGAAGGAATTTAAGAAGAAAGATGGTAAGGAGTCTCAATCTATTCAAGGAATCACTTGCTTCGAGTGCAATAGACATGGACATTTCAAGAAAGAATGTCCTAATTATTTAAGAATGAAGGGCAAGGCATATGCCATAACTCTTAGTGATTCGGACTCTTCCAATTCAGATTTGAAAGAGAGCTGTGATGGAGAAGGGAATTACTCCGCTTTTATGACTATTGCTCATGTTGAGTCATCGAAGGACTTGAGTTTGCTCGTGAAAGAGCTTGGGAAGCATAGTGAGGTGGAGTCAATGGGAGTTGTAGAAGAATCGGATACTAAAGAAGATGAAAGTTCAACGGGCCTTCAAGAGAACTACAATTTGTTAGGTTTTAAAGTTTAGGACTTTATGTATTTAGAACTCTAATTTGTATTGTTGGCAAACCATGATCAAAACAATGTGTTTAGAAGTGTTTAAAGCTAGCTCAAAGTTGTATGTCAATGTAAAGTTGGAATCAAGTGTAAAGCAGAAAGCAGTGTGGCTTTCGGCCTGGCTTGATCGATTGAAGCTTAGGCTCGACTGATCGAACGTCGAGCAGATTGCTTTTCTGCAGATTCGTCCAACTCAGCACTATTTGTTTTAAAACGTTTTTTGGGTTCCTTATTTGTCCTAAGTATAAAAGGCAAACCCTAGCCACGTTTTAGTGTTGCTCATATTGCGGCTTGTGTAAATCTCTTGTGAGATCTAGAGGAGCTTTCCTTTATACAAACTTAGGGTTTTCAAGGAGAAGATATTCTCTAAACCTTGATGATCAAAACAGTTGATGCCATTAAAGCTTAAAGAATACACAAGCGGGGGTGCTTGTAGCTGGTGGGAATCCAAAGAAAGAAGGAGTCCGTAGATTCGGAGCTTGCACGTGGTCGTGTCAGTAAGTTCTACTGGTTGGTAGCATTAGGAAGTCGAGCGGGGGTGCTTGTAAGTCCTTTTGTATGAACTTCGATTCTTTCTGATAGTGGATTCAAGTTTACCTTGAAGATAGCTAGGTCAAATCCTCCCCAGGTTTTTACCGGTTTGGTTTCCTGGGTGATCATATCATGTGTTATTTATTTTTCACTGCTTTGCATGATTTGATTTTTATTATGGTGATAACCTAGACTTGCTTAATTGGACTAAGTAACAACTTGGCTAATTACCTAGGTTTAATCAATTGTTTAAGGGGTCTAAAAACTGTCAAGTGGTATCAGAGCGGGTAGCTCTTTTGTTTTTTATCCTTAGCTCTTTTGTTTTTTATCCTTCGATGGGAATAATTATGCTTACTGGAAAGTAAGGATGAAAGCCTTCCTGAAATCCATTGATAAGAGGGTGTGGAATTCCGTTGAATACGGATGGGAGAAGCCCACTACTCCTGTTAGTGAGTGGCAAACTTCTCAAAAAGAAGCAGCTTTGTGTAATAGCAAGGCTATGAATGCGATTTTTAATGCTGTTTCTATAGAGGAATTTAAGAGAATCTCGAATGTTGAGATCGCTCATACTGCTTGGAATATCCTCCATACTGTGCATGAAGGCACAAAGGCTGTCAAAATAAATAAATTGTAACAATTGACTTCTAAATTTCAATGCATTAGGATGTCTGATGATGAATCTTTTGATGAATTCTATGCTAAACTGAATGATATTGTTAATTCTGCTTTTAACTTGAGTGAAATCTATGATCAACCTAAAATTGTTAGGAAGATTCTAAGATCTTTGACTGAGGACTTTAGACCCAAGGTGACTGCCATTACTGAAAGCAAGGATGTGGACTCCATCCCTGTTGATGAGCTTGTAGGATCTCTTCAATCCTATGAGTTGGATCTACCCAAAACTTCCAAATCCAAATCAATGGCTCTTAAGTCAGTTGATGATGTTGATAGCGATAGATTTAATGATGAGCTCTCTGCCACAGAGATTGCCTATCTTGCCAAGAATTTTAGAAATTTTCTTAAGAATAACAATAGAAAGGCAAGAGGCACAAACACTGCTGAACCTAGAAATTTTAGGAAGTATGATCCCACTAAGGTTAATAACAATGATAAACCTAGAGAAAGAGTAGGTCAATCTTCCAATAATTCTTTGGGCTCTCAATGTTTTGGATGTCAAGGGTATGGACACTTGAAATCTGAATGTCCAACTTATTTGAAGTCTATGGGTAAGGCTATGGCTGTAACCCTTAGTGATGGTGAAGTTTCTGATCATGATTCTGATTGTGATGAGGATGGAAACTTCATTGCTTTCACTGCTACTGCTGTAGTTGATAAGAGCATATCTGTTGAAGAGAACCCTTCTGATGGGGAACTCTCTGAAGATGCAGATCTTCAAGAGGCCTATAACAAACTTTGCAAAGTTGCTGCAAAGGATGTGATGAATGTTGAACTTGGTCTAAAGAAAATTGAATCTCTTGAGCTTGAAAAGAAAAATTTGCTTGTTAAATTATTTGATGCTAATGACCTTTTGAACAATGTGAAAACTGAAAACATGCTTTTGCTTGATAAATTAAATCTTTGGAACTTGATTTATCTGTTGCTAGATCTGCTAGTTCTAAACTTGATCAAATGCTGAGTGTTCAAAAGTCATCTTCTGACAAAACTGGTTTAGGTTATGTTGATAGCATCTGTGTGTCCGCTCCCCATTCCACTAAGTTTGTTCCTTCATCTTCTTCCTCTGAACCTTCTGCGAGTGAGATAGTGAGTGATACTGTCAAACCCCCTGTGAGTGAGGTTGCTAAACCCTTAGAAGGTTCATCATCTAGGAAGATTAGGGTTGATCTGAAAGAATCTAAGCCTAAGAAGCCTACCCTATCTAAGGACAAGACACACGATAAACCTGCATGGGTTTGTCATTTTTGTGGAAAGACTGGACACATACGTCCAAATTGCTACAAGCTGCAAGCTGCAAAGAGAGCAAACAAACCAAAAGTACCTGTGCCTCAAGCACTTGATCCTATGGTACTTATTGGTGATTTGGTAAAGGCGTTAAACCTTTATTCTAATCCTGAAGTTGGAAATCACTCTCAAGTGAATAAGAACTCCAATGCTCGTGGTGCATCTAAAAAGTTTTGGATGCAAAAGACTCGACCTAACTGAGTCTTTCTGACATGGTCCTTGTGCTTCATTGCTCTACCCTTTGTGACCATTGTTCTTTGGTTGTTTTTTTCTAGGATTTGCATTATATAACATTCATGCATTTCATTCTAGGTGTTTTTATTTTTAATAAAAAAAAAAAAAAGGGAAAAAGGAAGCACATTTTGTTTTTGCACTATTCTTCTTGGTTTTTGAGAACAAGGTTGGTCAATTTATTTTCACATAACATGTTGTTTGTACCTTGTTTAACTTTGATGAGCTTCTTTATTGCACTCTACTAGTTGAAGATTTGTAGTGCATGTTGTGTGGGAAAGATGTGTATGGTTTTTGATTACTATGTCTTAATCTTGAAGTCACTTGTTTTTAAATGTCGGACATGAACTTTTAGAGAAAGGCATAAATAACCATCTCACCACTGTTCACTAGCCAATCATGAACACCTTAGTGCATATCATAAGATTTTGTACTCGAGAAAGTGTAGCACATGCACATAAAGAACATAAGGTGAAGCCTCGGTAAAAGTGCTTAATTCTTAAAATCTAATTGGTGTGTACTATTAGGCTTGATGCCAAACTCACATAAACTTAAAATTGAAATGTATATTATGAGGCATAAATACAAGAAACTTACATGATTGCAAGCTTATGATCTAGGGGATGTGGGAGTTATATGATGTAACTCTTTAGGTGATAGTCTCTTTTAAATTCTTTGTGATGAATTTTGTAGACTTTGTGATTGATTACTTTTCACATATCATCTCACATGTATCTCATGTCTTTGCTAGTCGCACACACTACACGAGTTACTCGTTGCTAAACATTGTACATGTTATTGTGTGTGTTTATGGTCTGACCAACCAAGTTTTTGCAATCACTTTGAATTATGTCCAACCAAACTATATTTGTTGCTTGAAAATTTGTGGAGAACGCAAAATTTTGTTTTTGGGAATATTGGGCTTAAAATTCTTGTTTGGAAAATCATATCATCTCATACTCATGCATTTTTGTCCTTGAATTTAAATGCTTTGAGTTAAATCAATTTGTTTTTCAAAAATTGTGTTTTTCCAGAAAAATTTGGTGAGCCTCTGCCTGATTCGATCGGTCCATTTTGTTTTTCGACCGATCGAAATTTTTAAAATTTTACATTTTTTGAGAGAGAGAGCCTCTGTTTGTTTCGACCGGTCGAGGCTGATTTTCGACCGATCGAAACTCGTGTATCTGGTTTTTTAAAAAGGCAGAATAGGACTTTTTCAAAGTCACTATTCAAACCTTTTCAAGTTCCTCTCTCTCTCTCTCCGCGTTGGCTCTTGGCTCCACCATCAATTTTTGTCGTTTTCCTTCAAGATTTTTGCAAGGTTTTTCTCCTTAGAAGCCGGTAAGACCCTTTTGCCCTTCTTTTTCAAGTTTATTTCTTGATTTCATGCATTCTCATGGCTATTTTCGGCACTTTCAAAATTATTGGGGTTTTTTATGATTCAAGCCAATTCTTGTGTAATTGATCAATGGGTTTTTGTGCCATGATGTTATATTGATGTTCCCTATAGTTTAATTTGATCAATTTGGTGGTTTTTGAAAATTTGAAAATTCTAGGGTTTTGAATTTGATCCAAATTGGGGATTTTGTCAAATTGGCTTAAATTGATGAAATTGGCTTCTCCAATTGATGTAATTGGTCATTATTGTTGTTATTCTATCATGTGTAATGATCAATTCGTCAATTTTTTAAAAATTGATCAAGTGGTTTCTTTATTTTGGGGTTTTTTGTGTTAAAAACCTTTATGTGCAAGCCAATTTTGTAATTTGAATCTTTTTGACTCAATTCACTGCATTAGCACATGCATCATGACATTTAATTTTGTTCATGCATCATATAGATTTTGTTTCTATTTTTTTTGTGCTAACTTGCAGTCTGCCTTTGGTTTTGTTTTGTGGTTTTTGTTCTTTTGCTCTGTGTTTTGATCCTTATCTTAGCACCATGCCTAGGAAAAAGAGAGCCAATAGGACCACTTCCACTTCCTCTGAGTCTCCACCTAGAGTAGAGCTGTTTAAGAATGATAAGTGTAGGGAAGCCTATGACACCTTGAACTGTAGGCGTAAGATCTGGTTTGAGCGAGCTGTTGTGTTAGATGCGCTTGATCCGGCCATTAGGGCTAAATTTGAGTCTAGGGGTTGGTTGCCTCTCGTACAGATAGATCATCCACCTCCGACCGCCCTGATTAGAGAGTTCTATTCGAATCTCTCTTGCCACATCTATGATTCCAACACCCTTGTTAGGAGTTGGATACGAGGTGTAGAGTTCACCATTACCTCTCGGGTGGTGGCCAAGGCTCTTGGGGTGCCAGTAGTTCGGGATGCTGTCTATCCCTATGAGGAGTCACCCTCTTTAGATGTAGTCATGTCTTACATCACTGGGTCATCTATCCAGTGGGGTTCTGATCCTCGGATCACGTCCGCTGAGCTTACCGAGACTGCCTATCTCTTCTTTTGGATTGCGTGTCATTCCTTATGGCCTATCTCTCACTTCCACATCATCCCTTTAGAGCGATGTGTGTTTTTGTACGCCTTTGCTTCTGGAGCGTCTATCAGTTTTCCTCACTTGTTCCTTCGTTCTTTGAACGAGGTTCATAGGAGTTCTGCCGTAGGGCATACGCTGATTCATCCTATTTTCATTCATAGGATTCTGCTCTATTTGGGTTTAGATGGTTTTCCGTCAGGTGAGCCTGTTCATGTGATAGCTCCTATAGATGCCACCTTTCTTCGTCAGAGGGTTGCTCAGTTGAGGATCCCTCCTTCTCGTCCTAGAGGTGCGTCATCTAGTAGTGTTCCCCCTCCTCCCTCTTCTACAGGTACAGCTACTGCTGAGCCTTCAGGTACTGCTGCTGATGCTGATCCTGCTGTTCCTCCACCGACTGCTACGGATGATTCAGACATTCGTCGCACGTTGGATCATGTCTTGACCGTTCAGGCGGCTCAAGGACAGATTTTGGTGGACGTGCTTGATGAGATCCGTGCCTTGCGTGCGGAGTTGGCGCAATTTAGACCACCTCCCTTTTGATGATGGATATCTTGTTTGCCCTTTGGCATTCCGTCACAAAAAGGGGGAGTACTTGTAGAGTTTTTGCTTTCAGGGCGAGACTTTTTGTTTTTGGTTGGAGCTTGTGGAGTTTTAGATTGTATCTAGGTGCTTCACTATGTACTTAACATTTTTAGCTCTTTCCTTGTTTTTGATGGGATATTCATGTTAGGGAGAGTTTTATGTTTTTATTGGTACTTTATTTGTTTCTTGTTTCAAACTGCTTATTGATTTATATTTATGAGTTATTCATTGATATATGTCTTTATTTGTGTGTTGTTTGAAATCAAGAAGTTATTTTGTTTATTTGTATTATTTCCACACATGCGGTTATGCATTTTGTTTAGTGTTTCAAGAAATATACAGGTTGATTCAATTGAGCTGCTGTCTACACTTGCAATTGATGGATAGTAGTTAGGATTGAATTTTTGTTTATGAGCATTATTTTGTAAATGGCTTTTCATTTTGTAAACTTTGAGCTTATATGTTGTGTTTTGTCACGGATTGCCAAAGGGGGAGTTTGTTAGGTTCTAAAGTTTAGGACTTTATGTATTTAGAACTCTAATTTATATTGTTGGCAAACCATGATCAAAACAATGTGTTTAGAAGTGTTTAAAACTAGCTCAAAGTTGTATGTCAATGTAAAGTTGGAATCGAGTGTAAAGCAGAAAGCAATGTGGCTTTCGGCCTGGCTCGATCGATCGAAGCTTAGGCTCGACCGATCGAACGTCGGGCAGATTGCTTTTCTGCAGATTCGTCCGACTCAGCCCTATTTGTTTTAAAACGTTTTTAGGGTTCCTTATTTGTCCTAAGTATAAAAGGCAAACCCTAGCCACGTTTTAGTGTTGCTCATATTGCGGTTTGTGTAAATCTCTTATGAGATCTAGAGGAGTTTTCCTTTACACAAACTTAGGGTTTTCAAGGAGGAGATATTTTTTAAACCTTGATGATCAAAACAGTTGCTGCCATTAAAGCTTAAAGAATACACAAGCAGGGGTGCTTGTAGCTAGTGGGAATCCAAAGAAAGAGGAGTCTGTGGATTCGGAGCTTGCACGTGGTCGTGTCAGTAAGTTTTACTGGTTGGTAGCATTAGGAAGTCGAGCGGGGGTGCTTGTAAGTCCTTTTGTATGAACTTTGATTCTTTCTGATAGTGGATTCAAGTTTACCTTGAGGATAGCTAGGTCAAATCCTCTAAGAAGCTTGATGAAGTCCTTTCTCATCAAAAACCTTTCTTCGACAAAACTAGATTGGGATATACTAGAGAAAGCAGTTCAGATGTAAATGTATCCAAGGAAGTAAAGTTTGTGAAAGCCAAAGAACTGATTGTTGCTGCCACTATTGTTGAGAAAGTAAAGGAAGAGAAGAATAAGAATGTGGCTGACCAACGGGTGTTGATAAAACCTCGTAATCAATCGATGGTCAAATCTGAAGCTAAAGTGAAATCACTTCCAAAATCACAAAGAGGTCCAAGAATAAGACATTTTCGCTATCATTGTGGACTTGAAGGACACACCAGACCAAATTGTCATAAGCTAAGAGCATTGAAGAATGCACGGGATCAAAGGTCAAGAGGGCCAAGAAATGACAAAAGGAATTGGGTTGTTGAACAATCAAGAAGCCAAGATGGTGATTCCGGAGAGATGGATGTGATGAAGATGATTGATGCATTCACCACCTGTTTGGAAAACTTCAATAGAAGGTTTGAAGGTCACAACACTCGTACCCAATCCTATAAGGATATCACCCCAAACGCACATGACATGTGGGTGAAGAAGGGTACCCATGCATGATCACCTCCTATATCCATGCATTAATACTTCCAATGTTTAGGATCATAGGTTCATGCATCATATCATGCACTGCTTCCGGTTTTTAGCATGTTTCTTTTACAAGTTTTGTTTTATACTTGTCTTTGTTAATCTTACTTTTCTTGTTATGTTTTTGAGTGTGTTCAAAAATTCAAAAACCCATAAAAATTGAAAAATCTTCAAAAAGTTTGATCACTTATGTTGTGTGTATCACATGTGAGTTTGGCCTAGTACCTTCGTACTAATGGCGTAGTGCATTTACAAGCTTAGCTTGTTATGTATGCACATATATCTATGTGGGAAAAATCTTGAAAACTATGGGTGACTATTGTAAATAGATCTTCAAGCTTGTCATGAATGATTGGTCAATTGTCTTGATGGTCTTGATACTTGCATAGACTTGTTCCTATATATCTTCCCACCTTTACTTTTATGTTTTTGTAAAAGAGCTCACCAAATGTAAATCTCAAAATGAAAAGAGATTATGAGTTGCAAAAGCCTGTCGCACACACTAGTATTTGACTAGGAAAAAGGGAAAGTGACTCTTGTATTGAAATGTATGGTGCTCAAAAAGCCAAAGGCTACCTCTCAATGTTGAAAAATCAAAAATTTCAAGCACCGATCTCAAAAAAAGATGTATTATCCAAAAAGGATCAGATGTTATGATTTATGCAGAAGCCAAATGAAAAGCTTCTGAGTTTTGTAATCCTTCTCTTGTGGGAAGTCATATATGCTCACTTTTATAATTGAGATAGTCCTCTTGACTGAGTACCAGTTGTATATGACTTGATTGAATTAATCATTAAAACTTCACTCTGGCCTAAGAACTATTCCAAATTTGATACTCACCCACAGCACACAAGACTTTGATTCAATTAATGCTTATCTCATTTGTGTGATTGTACATGTTCAAATGTGATGTGTATGCTCAATTACTTATTGATCAAACCCAAAAAGATTTTTGAATGTTTTATATGTTTTTGAAAGTGATTTTATACTTTCGTGCTTTTAGTTTTTGTTCAAAATGCTTTTTTGTGTTTTTCCTCAAAAACTGGTTCAAAGGCTATTTCGCGAGAAGCTCGCGACTCAGAGCTTCCCGCGAAATGTGTTTAAGGGAAATTACCGTCACATTTTCATACAGTGAGTCTCACTACTACCTCGTGAGTATTTCACGACTAAACTCTTCTCACAAAATGTTTTTAGGCAAAAATTGGAAAATTTTCATTTCATACCAAGGCTATCGCAACTGTCTCATGATTGTTTCGTGACTAAATGCTTCTCGCGAAAGCCTCAGTGTGTCTCGCGACTAATACTGTGACTGTCTAACCCAAGAAAAACACGTGTTTTCAGTTTTTATATAGCAGATGTGACAGTTTTTCAAACACTTTGTTTTCCCTCGCACTACCTCTCTCGAACCCCTCTCAACCCAAAATCAATTTTTTCTCAACCCCATCATTTTCAAGCAAAAATCTTTGCAAAATCACTTCAAGGTATGTTTTCCTAAACATTGTTTCCATTTTTGTCTTAGATTATGTAGATTTTAGCTTAGGGTTTTGAAATTTGAGGATTTTCGAAGAAGGGGTTGGGGTTCTTATTTTTGTGCAAATTTTTTCAAAATTTTCATTGGGCTGAGTCCCATTTGCTATGTTTGTATCTATGTTGGCCACATGAGGCATTCTAATCATGTTGTGAGGCAGATTCCATCATGTTCAAGCATTGTTCATTGATGTAAGTGCACTAGTGCATGTTAGGTGTTTGTCAAAATGTCCAAGTGACATTTTTGAATTGTTTGGACTCAAATGAGTTCCAATGTTTGGGTCTACCCTTGATTGACCATGATAGACATGTTTTGATCATTGGGTGTGTGTTTTACACACTTTGCCCATTTTTGTGCCTCTATGCCATGCCATGCACACATTAGGCATCCTCTAGGCACACCCCATGCACCTCATACTGCACTCACTTGCATCAGCACATGCACAGCACATGCACAACACATGCACACACATGCACAGTCTCTTATTTTCATGCATTGTGTTTATGTTTACATGGTTTAACACTTATAGCATGCTATTTAAGTTTGTTTGCTCTATTTTGAGTTGGCTAAACTCTGTTTTAAGCTGCTTCACTTATGATTTGAACTAACTTGAATTAATCATGTTTTTGTGTTCTGTTTTGTGCTTGTGCACATGCTTCTTTTCTGCTCTATATTCCCTTATGCAGATGTCTCCTACCAAACATTCAGCTTCCAAGAAACCAACCTCAAAGCGTGCACGCATAGATTCTGACAACTTTAAGTCTATGGAGGCAGACTTGAAGTATAATGACTGCTACAAAAGAGCAACCATTATCATGGAAAGGGTTGTTAAGTTGGAAACCCTTGAGGAGACCTTCATTCCTGAAGTGTTCAACGAAAGGACATGGACAAAATTGCTGAATCCAGTTGGAGTTGTGTATTCAGAGATTATCAGAGAGTTTTTCTTAAATGCTAGTATGGAAGGGGATCGTATTGACTGCTAGGTGAGACACAAAGAGTTTGTCATCACTAGGGAAAGCATTCAGGAGTTCTTAGAAATTCATCCTCCCTCACAGCCAATCACAGTCCAATATGAGGATCACTTGGACTCTATTACGGAGATGGTGTTGACTCTTGATGGTACACTTAAGAAGAACTCCATGAACACAATTCCATTCAGTCCGAAGATGAGGACTCTTGTTTATGTGATGATCCACAACTTGTATCCGGTCACCAACCTAACGACATTGTCAGCTCCAAGGATAATCTTCTTGTATGATCTCTTTACTCACAAGGAGATTGATATATGTGGACACATTTTCCATCTGTTGAAGAAGAGCATTGCGAAACAGAAATCCAGGACTATCATGCCTTTCCCCACTCTCATTATGGGCCTAATTGCAAAGGCAAGGCTCAAACTTCTGAGTGGCCTCACAGTAGTTCAGAGGGACTATCCTATTGGTGCACACATAGTAACTAGGAGCACAGCTCACATCAAAGGTTCCAAAACAAGTGTGCATACTATACCACGGGATCGTGTTGAGGAGGAGGGTGGTGACACAGAGGAGGAGATTGATAGATTTACCTCTGCACCAGAGACTTCAGCACAGCATCCTCTTCAGCACCTACACGAGGACTCGACAGACTCGATCGCCTTCTAGCCAGAGTAGAGTAGATGTACACTATGCTAGACTTCCATGTGCAGCACACAACAGACCAGTTTGCTTATGTCCATGGTCAGATCACTGCCTTATCCTCTCAGATCGATGATTTGTCCGTCGACCGGGGTTCAGATTCAGAGTCCGACCAGTTCTAGCCCTTTGGCCATTCCGGTCAAAAAGAGGGAGAAAATTTTAAGGGGGAGCATAGCTTAGACCTAGAAACATTGGTTCAGTACATTGGTTCATTACAGGCGGTTTAGCTTTATGTTTTGGTTTAAACTATTTCAGCATTTATAACTCTTGGATAGTTGTATTTACTGCTTTTGTTTAAAGCTTTAGTACATTGTTCTTAATTTCGGTTCATATTCAGTAGTTGTGTTTATCTCAATGCTTTGTAGCATTTCTTTTGTACTTTTAAGATATTGTTAATATGTCTTAAGTACCTCACACTTGTACCCTAGTAGGATCTTGTATCCTAAATGCATATACTACATGTATTTTGCATTGGTTGTGTGTTGGACATGCAATTGATTCTTGTGAATGATCTTCATTGCATTGCATGTCCAGATGAGCATTTACCTGTTAAATGTTCATTGTAGTCATTCTTTAATAACTGTTCTTATATGATCAAGATATGCTTACATGTTTATATTGTGTTTACAAACTTGATCGCATTTTACTTGCTCATATATGTACCATGTATTCAACTTGTCATAAGCTTAATTAGAGTTTTGTTTGTGTGCAAGTGTTTTAGGTTACAGGTATATACGTACAAGTACTTCACAGCTTCTAGATTAGATGTGAGTGAGTTTTGCCACTGTTCCCAAACTCATGTTTAAGTCTAGAGTATGTTTTTAGGGGTTTTGTCACAGAATAGCCAAAAGGGGAGATTGTAAAGTTGACTATGTGTTTTGTTGGCTTTTATTCCGTGCCAAATTTGATTATAATTTTATTCAATCTTTTATACCCTGTATTTATTGTGGGTTTTAACTGTAAGGGTTGTGTGATAAAGAGAGAGAGAGTGTGAAGACTCAAGCAATTGAAGATAGAAGAGTTTTCGCGGGTAGCTCGTGACTAAGCATCCCGCGAAATGATGCATGTGCCCTGCACATGACTGGAATGCGAAGAGTAAGGACAGATGGAGACAGCTATGTTTCGCGAGTAGCTCTTGGTTAAGGCATTCCCGCAAGACACTCGCGAAACGTTCTATTTTGCTAGACTATGCTATCTGATACACACTTTCTGTACCCACACTGTATATACCCACATTACCCACAAAAGTTGATGAGTGCTTTAGAGAGAAAACCCTAGCCACAAACCTTGAGAGTTAGAGATTGTTATACCCATGATCCTCTACACAATTGCTTGTGAATTTTCCTCAACTCCTACCTCTCCAATTCCATATCATTGAAAGGTTGATAGTCCAAACACTTACTACACCCTTTCAAAGTGTCAAATGAGGTTTTGGTGCTGCTGGGAAGCATTGGAAGAAGCCAAGGATGGCAGATGCAACACGGTGCTTGTTGCAGGATCCGGAGAGCTAGACAAGACACGGTTCCGAGAAGCTTTGTTGGAGTAGGAGCTTGGAGGGTTTAGGTACATCGGGTAGATTAGGCTTGGAGGGTCTCTTGCTAACCCATGTATCCCAACTGATTGTCTAGTGAATCAATTACCGCTTGGAGGGCAGCGAAGAGGTTTTTCGCTGAGTTCTTCAGTTTCCTCTTCAATAACACATCGACGTATTATCTTATGTTTGCATTCTTCTTCCCTACTCTTTTACCTTTCACTTTACTGCTGTGTTATAATGTTTACAGGTTAGAGTAGCTTGTTTGCTTATCCGCTCGCATTTACTCTATTCCGTACTTAGTATTAAGTTAGAGTAAAATCAATCGAACTGTAACTTTAATTTAGGGGTCTAAATAGTTTTTATGTTTTCACATATTTTCGAGCATTCACCAAACAATACAAAAATTTGGATAATCTGTGGAAGATGCTCTAATGGATAGCTGGATTTTTAAGTTTTGAACCATGGTTGAGTTACCTTTTCGCCCCCTCTTAGAATATACTATTTCTGGAACCTTTGATTCTATTTTCCTTTTTTTTTTTAATCTGTAGTTTTATTATTATTATTATTATTATTATTATTATTATTATTATTATTATTATAAATTGTGAATTACATAGGTTTGATTTTAATAAATTCTTATCATTATTATTATTTTTTATTTGATTTTATTTTCCCCCTTTTTAAAATTATTTTTTAATCTATAGTTTTACTATTAGTATTATTATTATTTTTCATTTGGTTGCATGGAAAAGAAAGAAAGAAAAGAGAAAAAAGAAGGGAGATGAAGGGAAAAAAAGGGGAAAGAAATTACTTCAAAGAGAAAATTTAAAAAAAAAATTAATTAATTTTAAAAACTTGAGAAATGTGACGTGCACAATATTTTATAACACTTTTGCAATAAATTCTACATGCTAAGTTAATATTGATTGCTTCTCAAAAAAGAAGAAGAAGAAGTTAATATTGATTATTATTAGGCAAAAATATCATTTTAGTGGTGGGTTTAAATTAGAACCGTAACACTTAGGATTTGTGGTAAAGTGTTGTGAATGTAACACTTTTAAAAAAAAAAATTTATTTTATTATTTTATTTTTGTAAATTATAAATTAATAATTAATTACAAGGATATAAAAGTAAATTAAAAAAGTCAAAATCTCCACATTTCTTTTATCTCCTTTTATTTTTTAAACCAAACAAAGGAAAATGGAACATGTCTTCCATTCTCTCTCCTTCCATCCAACAAAACAAATAAGTGTGATAGATCTAATTTGAATGGATCAGTGGATTATTGAAATGTTGGAGACATATAATTTTTAATTATTAAAATTCATTCTTCAAATACTCAAGGGTAAAATAATAATTTCATGTAGGTGGAAAATTCCAGAATTGACAACCAAAAAAAAAAAAAAACCATATGAGGTCATTATTAAAATTAAGGGTAAAATAGTCTTGTTCTAGAGTTGAAGTAATACAAAATGATACTCTTCTAAAAAAAAAACATTTTTTTTTGCTCAAGAGTGTAGTTAGTAAAAATATGTTATGCTTTTGATATCTAATGGAATGGAGCTGATTGTATATCTAATGGAATTGCAATATAATGAGTTTTATAAGTGGGTTGTAGTTTTTTTTTACCAATAATAATAAAAAGGAAATTAAAAGTACCTTTTACCTTTGAGGGATTGTGAATTTCTTGATGATATTACAATATCTTGAAACAAATATTTGGGGGAAAAAAGTTTATATATGAAGAACAACTATTAGTTGTTAGGACTATAAATGATATATTGGTATTAATGATGTTTAATACTTTATTATTGAGCAATCATTTGCTTTATTTATATTTCTTAAAAATTATATTTCAATTTAATCAAATCGTACCACAATCTCATTATATACATATATTTAAAAGGCTTATAATTATTAACTTAACCAAAACTTTCCTTCTCAAAAAAAAAAAAAAAAAAAAAAAACACTTAACCAAAACTTAACGTGGTTTATCAAAATATTTGAATTTGGTAAGTGACCCAAAATAATAATAAAGCATATACTTTTGTAGCTAATCACATCTAGTAAAATAATAATGCATGCATATATTGAAAGATAGTATATGTATATGTAAGGTGTAAAAGAAGACTTGTGGGAAGCATAGTTGTTGGGTAAATTTAGAAGCATAATAGATTTAAGTGTTGGGTTGGGTTGGTTAAATTCTACACATGTTTACTACTATCATGTAAAATATATACTACCAAGACTTCAATATTAGTGATCCCACACCAAATCATATTTTAGAGCCTATAAATTTGAAGTACATTTAAAACAAACCTTTTCATTTGACTGATGGTGATAACATGCTTGTGTGACCACACTTTTTAGGCATCCCAAAACTTCGAACGTGCTAGAATGAACCAACCACATGAAGAAAATAAATAAAATCTAAAGCATTAGAATGATATAGCTTTTGACCAAATAATTAAACTTTTAATTTCACGTATGTAAGCGATACATACCTGTCCACCATTCTTACGATAGCAATGGAAGCCTCATCTTTGAGATAAATAGTAGATGCAATGCTCATAAAAGCTACCTAAAAATGTTGAAGGATCAATAAAGAGTAAGTGAGTAATCTAAATGCATGAACATGATGCGTTTTTGGTTAGAGGGAGGGGGTGGGGATGCGCTCTTTTGATCACAACAACGAAACTTTATAAATAATTATCTCAATAAAATAGGGGGTAAGAATTCTACCTATAATCAATATTAGAATGATCTCTGGTAGTTTCAAATTTAATAAAAGTCTAGATAATATTCATAAAGAATGATACAGATTAAAACCCTTCAAAAATACATATTGAAAATCATAGTGAATACCAATACCAAACCAGCCCTCAAAAAACACATAGCTACCATAAAATTTTTCAAAAATACGAATGCCCTAAAGTTAATACCATACAAGGAATAAGAAAATTAGTTATAACAAAAATGTTAATTCAAGAACTTGGGTTAAAATGAAGAATTAAGAAAAAATAAAAAGAAAAGAGAGGGAAAAAAAAAAAAAAAAAAAAAAACAGACTACTTACCTACGAAGATCAAACCAACCCAAACAAAATAAAAAAACAAGTAAAAAGTAACATAAATGGGAAAAATTATAATTGTAGCATTGAAAAGAAAGAAATATAAAATAACATAACCTTATTAAAAAGAAAAGGAATAATTTTTTACTGTATAGTTTGGTGACTTTGAACTTGAAAGTTGAAAGCTAGAAAGTGTTATGGAGAAGAAAACTGATAGGAGGAAGTCTAATATGTGTGGTGTGCAATGTTTTTTTTTTAGAAGAAGCGTGGGGTGCAATGTGAGCAAAGAGATAGTGTCTTGATTGAATGAGATAAAATAAATTAGAGAAAATAATTTATCTTAAAAACATGTGTTATAGATAATCAAAAGCAAAAAAATTATGATACTTCAAACGTTACTGATTTTAGGATAAGGAAAAAGGTGTGGAAAAAATTTTGATAATGACAATTAAATATTTTTATTTATCTATAAAAAAGTTCCAATTAAATTTATATTGATAATCCTAAAAAAAATATCTTACTAAGTAATATGATGAGTCCAAAATTATTTATTAAATTATGACTTTTTTTTTTCATAAGAAAAATAAAAGTTGATACAACGAAAACGTAAGTCACATGTTTTGTTAAAACATAGCTTTTAAGTCCAACTTTTATTATACAGTATATAATATATAATATGATATGATATGATTGCACTAAGTGCTTTTCCCACCTACTTTTTCGGAGTAAGAAGAGAAAATGCCCCCAGGTTCTAGCCCATGTTAGATTTATATATTATACCCTTTTGGTTAGTCCATAAGAATTCATACCTTAAATGTTCTTCAATATTAGAATTTGTACTTTAAATGTTCAATCATGAACATGACTTTTTAATGTATCTACAATATAAAAGAATCATCACTTAATCTTGCCAACGAAGAACCCTTGTTTCTTTAAGCCTTGTTTCATTGAATCTTCAGAATACTTGATTCATTCTTTGAAAACCTCTTCAAATCTAAATCATTTGCTCATTCTATTGCAATAAATATTGACTAAGATTGTTGAAGAACAATTAAGAAACAAGACAAATTTAAGAACAAACAGAAATTGTAATAGCTTCAAGGCACAATGAAATCGCTTCCTTCAACAATATTTGCCCCCCCCCCCCCCCCCCACACCCACACTTAAGTTGTTAAAGGGTTATTATAAACTTGTTTTCAAGATACAATCAATCCTGTTGGGTTCTGCAAATAACAATTTGAAGAAGACCCACATGAGTTTAAATGTCTTTAAGAGAAAATTATGAAGTTATATATAAAATGGGGTAATCACAAATAAAGTGTCACTCAGGGTCGTGGCATACACCTTGCCTTTCGATTTCAAATAATTCGGACATTCCCTCTTAAAGTGTCCATGCCCGTTGCATTCAAAACAAGTGACACCTTGTGTGGATTGTGATTCTTTTCCATCTTTCCTGTTGAAATCCCTCTTCTCCCTTCCAGAATTTTGAAATTTTCTCTTATCATCAAATTTTCCATTGTTTTTGAATTTCAAAAACTTCTTGAAATTTTTAACAAGATAGGCTACATCTTTGTCCACCATATCTTCTCCTGATGAGCCTTGATCTTCCACCTTCTCATTAGTGGTCTTTAGAGCAAGGGATTTGCTCTTCCGTTGATTTGGCAGCGACATCTCATAGGTCTGCAGAGAACCAACCAGCTCCTGTACTCTGATGTCGTCAAGATCCTTGCTCTCTTCAATGGCTGTCACCTTAGCACGGAAGCTTTCCGGCAATGATCGAAGGATCTTCCTTACAATCTTTGAGTCCTCCATCTTCTCCCCCAAGTTAAACTTACTGAAAACCACTTCATTTAACTTCCCATAGAAAGAGTCGAAAGACTCATCCTCACTCATCTTGAGCTCCTCAAACCGAGTGGTCAGCATTTGTAACTTGGTATCTTTTACTTTCTTCGTGCCTTCATAAGTTGTTTCCAGAATCTCCCATGCATCTTTGGCAATGGTAATGTGAGAAATCCTGTGAAATTCATCTGGAGACACACCACAGAAAATAGCATTTAATGCTTTACTGTTAGCATTAGATGCAGCAAGTGCTGCCTTATCCCATGTGGATTTGGCTGCCTCAGGTTTGGTCCAACCAATCTCAACAGCATCCCACACGGATTCATCAATAGAGCATAAAAAAGCTCTCATACGAACCTTCCAAAATGCATAATTACTTCCATCAAAATATGGAGGTGCATTAAGGGATTGAGACCTATCCATTTCAAAAAGGGAGTCAAGGATCACACAATGGTAATGAAACCAAATAGCTGTGAACCTGGCTCTGATACCAATTGAAAGTTCAAAAACGTGTACAAAAACACTTTTGAACGTTTAGACCCCCAAAAACCAACTTAACCAACACAAGCAATATGTTAAACAACTAGTGTGCGGAAACTTAACATATGCTGTAATATGGAATTGATTAAACAACTATCTAAGCCACAACAAAATAAACCACAGCAGATAATGTAAAGGCAGAGATAGAGAGGAAGGAAGATGCAAACACAGAGATAACACCAGATATGTTATCGAAGAGGAAACCGAAGACCTCGGCGAAAAACCTCTCCGCCGCCCTCCAAGCGGTAATCAATCCACTAGAAAATACAGTTGGGATACAAGGACAGCAAAAGACCCTCCAAGCCTAATATACCCAATGCACCTAAGCCCTCCAAGCTTCTTGCTCCAACGAGGTTGCGCCGAACCTTTTTCTTTTCTAGCTTTCCGGATTCCGCTACTACACCGTAGCATCAACCAATGAATATTGGCTCCTTCCTAACTGCTTCCCAGAACTCCAAACGACTGTCTCACAGAGATGATAATGGTGAGAACCAGGTTTGGTATAAAGCCTCTCAAGGATTTGACAATGGAGAGGAAGAGAGTGAGGGATTTTGATGAGACTCTAAGGTAGAGATTGTGGGTGAAACAATCTGGTTTTTCTTTAGGGTTTCTCTCTCAAAATTCTCTCTGGAAGCTCTCTTTCAATCGTGGGTTAAAAGGGTATTTATACTGGAGTGAAGAGGAATGCAAAACGTCAGGTTTTTCCAAAACAGGGGTGGCTCGCGGCTTGACCTCGCGGCTTGACTAAGTCGCGAGTTCCAGTCGCGAGTTAACCGTATGGCCAGTTGTCCTGTTTTGTCCTGTAGTGCTCCAGCTAGCATGACTGTTCATCTTCCAGCATGCTTGGCACGTGTGCATCTTCTGGCGGGTTGAAGCCGCGAGTCCACCCGCGAGTCCCAGCCGCGACACTCTGTTTTCTTGCACACTCTTGAGCAATCTTCACACTATCTCACTCACTACCCTTACAACAATCCCACCTAAATACAGGGTTACTAAATGCTGAATTACAAGCAAATTTGGCACGGAATAAAGCCAATTAGATGGTTGAATAAATTCAACCTTACATTTCCAACTAAAAATCATGTGATGTTTCCTAAAAACCCTTGGAGGGTATTTTACATAAAAACTCAAAAGGATTACAAAAGCCTTTTTCTAAAGAAATAAATCAATTTTCCAAATAAAAGGACAATTTACACAAAATAATTTCAAATGGTGCTTGGCCCAAGGCTTTAAATCAATTAAGCCAATGACAAAATAAGCCTACAAATCCCCCATCCTCTAAGCACCAATCATTTCATTAGTGTTTTATTTTGCAGTGCTAAGTAATAAACTTCTAATGGAGTGACTAACTGAGGTAGATTTCTTGCACTTAGAATAATTCATCTATGCATGCCTAATTGTATTTTCTCACATGCTAGTACATAGTATCTTGTGTGCTAGTAACTAGTATCTCACATGCACACACATTTTCACAAGCAATTTCACATGCTCACATGTACATACATCCTCACATGTTTCCTTGAATCCAAATGCCCAATAAATGAGTCACACTTCAAATCAATTAAGCCCATGGCCCATCAATAAGCCAATAAATCCCATCCCCTAAGCACTAATCTTTTCATTAGTGTTTATTCTGCAATACTAAAATTTTTAATGGAGTGAGTTAGGTTTCTTGCACAGAATAATTCATCTATGCATGCCTCATGTGCACATGCATCTCACATGCCATGCATCTCACATGCACAAACATTTTCATATGCTCAAATGTACGTGCATCCTCACATGTTTCCTTGAATCCAAATGCCAAATAAATGAGTCACACTTCAAATGATAGAAATTAGGATTAAATCAAAATAATTTACTATCTTAGAATAGACATTGTAGGGTGCCTAACAGTTTCTCTACACGTAATAGAACTTTCAAGTTCATGTCTTTTATTTAAGACATTTGCTTTACCCTTTAACTTAGGAACCTTTAGGAAAATCCTTAGTTAAATTTGTATAAAGGGATTAGACATATAGGTGACCAATGGCACCCAATGGTTAGTGGTGATTCTAAAAAGGAAAGATAAAGAATAGACTCACACCCACATCACCCTAGTGTAGGACACAAATCACAAACTTGGATTGCATGTTGCCAAGAAGCTCCTCACATACAGGAGGTTGATACTTGAGATATGCACATTGGGCATTTTTTCCAGTGTCAACAGTGAAAAAAATAAATGGGCGGGCCATACAGGGTTCACCCAATTAGTTAAAAACTCGATAAAGATTGTAGGTTTTGCAATTTGTTTTAGTTCAACCCATTTCAAACATAAACTTAGCTTAGATGAATGCACTTGAAACTAGATCAAGCTCTTTGGAATAAGATCTAGTTTTTCTGTGATTTAGTTTTTGTGCGCATGAGATTTTAGATTTTTATTTTCTTGAAGAAAATTTTTTTTTTTCATGTCCAATTGAATTATTGTGGTTAGTTTTGGATATAATTTGATAATATTTGTTCGAGAATGTCAAGAGCCTTATAATTCAATTGACAGCAACTCCTAGTGTTTTCAACAAAAGCATTTAGAACAACTTTTATTTGAGGAATGGGGATAATTACAATATAAGAAGGTCTCATATCTTAATAAGGTGAAAATTTTACAAGTGTTCGGCTGTTATTGCATACCTAGCTCCTCCTTTGGAATGAAGACATGATAGAATTGTACACTCCAATGTCATTATCTAAAACAATATGAAACATGGTTAAATTATTGTCGAAGAGCCTTGATTTCAAGAATATATTGCGTCCCTTGTTATGTTAACTTGTTGCACACCCGCGCGTTGCACGTGATAATTTTTTTAGAGTTATCTCATAAATAAAATAATATATATATATATATATATTATTGTTTTACTTTTGTCTATGTAACTTATGTAAAATTCTTATATGGTAAAATTATCCAAATTATGCTATGTATTAGAATAATATTATATTCTTTATAATGCAATAGGATAACATTTAACAATCAAAGAGAACAAAAAAGAAAAAAACTTAAAACACAAAACTAAATTGCATCAACTCAAAGTAGAGTTCTTAAAAATACAGAAAAATTAATAACCAAAAGCAGAGATGCAAGAAAAATAAAAAATCCACCAAAAAATTGAGAGAGAGAAATAACCTTTTTTGTGAGCGAAAATTATGCATAGAAATATAGAATAGAAAAGATAATGAAAATTTTATAATAAGAGGATAAGAATAAGAAGAAACAAAATAAATGAAGATAAAGGGAAAGATGAAAAGTGATATTAAGGTAGACGGTAGTGGGGAGATGAAAATGTGAAAGGAATGAGAAATGTTGAAGAAAGTGTAAATGTTAAAAAAAAAAATGAGTACAATTTTATAAGGAAATTTTTATTTATTTGTATTTAATTAAAACATTATATGTTTAATTTTTTAAAAATTAAAAAAATGAGAAAATATTAATAATTTAATGATATGGAGGATATGACTGAATTTAAATGGTCAAAGGTAGTAGTGCTATTGATATTAGCTTGAATATATATAAATATATATATATATATTTTTTTTGCAACTTGAAAAATGATAAACCCTATCCATAGAACTAAATTAAAGTTACTTTTTAATGTTGAGTTAACAAAATGAATTGGTGGTTACCAAAAAGCTAAGCATTTTTTTTTCTTAGAATAAACTTGAAAGCTGAACATGAATTGTCCGGTTTTATTGTTTGTCATTTGGGTGAAATTAAAGCCTCGCATAAATTAATGAAACCTCATTAGACCTATCAACCATTATAGCTCTAAAGAATACCAATAACAAAAACTTAGCATAAATCAGTACTTACCCTTTGCAAGTTAAAAGGCTACACATTCAATCTAATGTACATCATTACCCAACAATGTTTCAGCTCACCACACAGCAAAGTAATCATGTAAGTGAACTTTGAAATATTCATTTGGTGTAACGATCGATGGTATGTAGCTTTCAGGAAAAAAATATGTAATAGTGGTAAATTAAACAACAATACTATTCAACTAATCAGATTTATCACGATATAAGGAGAACGTGAATGCATTATGACCCCTTTGTTCCTTATGTTACAGTTTATTTTTAATTCAAATGATTTAGATGGCCTAATTAGTAGGGTATATGCTCCACAAATTTTCAAAAGATTAGAAACATTAGTTACATAGACAGACCAAACATTCGTTTCTCTCGCACTACTTTTAAGGAACAATGTATAACTTAGAGGAGTCGAACCCTATAAAGAAAATTATTGTAGAATTTATTTTACTTTTATTTTGTTTTTCATATTAATTGCTCAATAGAATCCATGGCCATACAAAATTTAAACGGCTGGAATTTAGAAGAAATAGATTTCTAAATATATAAATAGAATAGTTTTTGTTAGAAGTCAATCACTGCACATGAGGAGAGAGAGAAAAAATCAAATGAAAAGATAACGTATCAAGTCTAAAGGAATTTCATAGAACAAATGTCATGTTGTACAAAAATAACATATATAGAACAACTAAATAGGTGAATTCAAAGCAACCCAAACTAAGAATTTAAAGAAAAAAACATGTAATAAAATTAAAAATTAAAGAGAGAAAAAAAAAAACTTAAATCACAAAACTAAATTGCATCAGCTCAATATAAAGTTCTAAAGAACACAATAATTACCAACCTAAAGCAGAGATGTAAGAAAAAAAAAAAAAAAAAATTCACCAAAAAATTGTGAGAGAGAGAGAATTTTTTTTGTGAGGGAAAAGTATGAAAAGAATGGAAGAGAGAATGACAAATTTATAGTAAGAGTGTGTGAATAAGAAAGGACAAAAAAAAGGAAGATGATGGGAAAGATGAAGAGTGATATTAAGGTAGAGGGTAGTGGGGAGATGAAAAGGTAAGGGATAGAGAAAGGTTATAGAAAGTGTAAATATTAAAAAAAAAAAAAAAAGAGTAAATGTTAAAAAACATTATAGGAAGATTGGAAAGAAAAATGATAATGATGTAGACGCTGATGTGGCTCAACTAGAACATAGTAACAATAAATGTTATGTTTCAACTTTTAGAGATATATGTATATATATATATATATATATATATATAGATGATTGCAATTAGTTACGCTTAATAAGATGAAAACTTTACATGTGTTCGGCTGTTATCGCATGCCTAGCTCATCCTTTGGAATGAAGACATGATAGAATTGTACACTCCAATGTCATTATCTAAAACAAAATGAAACATGATTAAATTATTGTCGAAGAGCCTCGGTTTCAAGAATATATTGCCTCCCTTGTTATGTTAATGATTGCCAAATATGTGTATATACACACACACGGACAAGTGTGGGGCATGGGAAATGGGACTAGTAACATGCTTGCGAAAGTTATTGATAAGTATAATTTGATTTTTGAGGTCGGTTTTTAGACTCTAGAATTAACGTTTAGCTTAAAATTCACTTACTGGTCTTCTTTGCTCACTCCACCACATTTCGGGAAAAAAATGATAAGAGTGGAATTTCGAAAGCATAGGTGGCATGTTAAAAGGAGTATAGCAGTGTAGGCTTATCTTATCAGGTGTTGTCTTGCATGCAATATGTATATACACACACGGACAAGTGTGTTACGTTAATGATTGCCAAATATGTGTATATATATACACACACAGACAAGTGTGGGGCATGGGAAATGGGACTAGTAACATGCTTGCAAAAGTGATTGATAAGTATAATTTGATTTTTGAGATAAGTTTTTAGACTCTAGAATTAACGTTTAGCTTAAAAAATTCACTTACTGGTCTTCTTTGCACTCCATCACATTCTGGAAAAAAGATGATAGGTGGGATGTTAAAAGGAGTATAGCGGTGTGGGCTTATCTTATTGGGTGTCGTCTCGCATGCAATATGTATATACACACACAGACAAGTGTGTTATGTTAATGATTGCCAAATATGTATATATATACACACACACGGACAAGTGTGGGGCATGGGAAATGGGACTAGTAACATGCCTGCAAAAGTGATTGATAAGTATAATTTGAATTTTGAGGTCGGTTTTTAGACTCTAGAATTAACGTTTAGCTTAAAATTCACTTACTGGTCTTCTTTGTTCACTCCACCACATTCCAGAAAAAAGATGATAAGAGTGGAATTTTGAAAGCATAGGTGGGATGTTAAAAGAAGTATAGCGGTGTGGGCTTATCGTATCCAGTTTGCCAAACTTTCATAGGGATTAGAAACATACGTATATTATAGCGGTGTAATAATGACGGATATTTGCCAAACTTTCATAGGGATTAGAAACATACGTATATTATAGCGGTGCAATAATGCCAGATATTTGCCAAACTTTCATAGGGATTAGGAACATATGTATGCAATTTTATCCAACAAGACAAAAACACTGACCAAATCATTTGAGAACTTAGTATATATCACATTCATTTTGTAAGTATATCAGCTGTACATACGATTATATTTCTCCATTTTAAATGGAGATATCAAAAAAAAAAAAAAATGTAATCATATTACACTCATGCAAATGTGAACGTAGTACATACTAGCTAGAGTGTAAAAATTGAAAAAATTGTGTACATTGCGCATACAAATGTGATGTAGTATACCAGAGTGTAAGAAATAGTGTGAAGCAATATTTTTCCTTTTTAATTATATCATATCACCTAACGGGGACAAAAAACTTACATACAGATTTTTTTTTTTTGGTTCAATCTGGTATCTCGAGCTATTTATAGGTGAACAATTTTAGAGGATACTTACTAACTTGACAAAAAAGATATAGCTTCAATGGCTCTTGATACCATACCTTTATGGCTTCCTCTTCTCCTTGTTCTCGCTCTTTTGTTGCTCATGAAAAAAAAGATGGATGAGCGTTGTTCTAAGAACCTTCCACCAAGCCCTCCTAAGCTCCCCATTATAGGTAACTTGCACCAACTTGGTGTGTTGCCTCATCAATCTATGCGGCAACTCTCCAAGAAATATGGCTCTGTGATGCTCCTTCAACTCAGTGGCATAAGAACTGTCATAATATCTTCTGCTGAAGCAGCAAGAGAAGTCTTAAAAGTTAATGATCTTGCCTGTTGCAGTAGACCTCCCTTAGCTTGCTCTAAAGTTTTTTCCTACAATTATAGGGACATAACTTTTTCACCTTATGGTGATTACTGGAGAGAGATAAGGAAATTATGTGTTCTTGAGTTTTTTAGCGTGAAAAGTGTGCAATTCTATGAGTTCATTAGGGAAGAAGAAGTTGCTTTGCTTGTGGATTCTATATCTCACTATGCATCTTCTGCAACCCCTATTAATCTTTCTGAGAAGCTATTTGCCCTCACTGCAAGTATAACTTTTAGGATTGGTTTTGGTAAGAGTTTCCGCGGGAGTGGTTTAGACAATGACAAGTTTCAAGCAATGGTTGATGAGGCAGTGTCCGTGATAGGAAGCTACAATGCATCTGAATTCTTTCCCTTCGTGGGATGGATTATAGACACTTTCTCTGGTAGATTTAAAAGGCTTGAAAGGGTTTTTCATGAGTTGGATACTTTATTCCAACAGATCATTGATCTCCATCTTGATCCTGAAAGGACAAAACCAAAGCATGAAGACATTATCGATGTGCTGCTGAGAATTGAAAGGGAGCAAGTTGAGTCCGGCAATGCTGCTCGATTCACAAAACATAACATTAAGGCAGTGATCATGGTAAGCTGCCAATCTTTTATTATTCCCATTTTTTTTTTAAACTTTACTTACCTTATCAAATTAGCCCATGTTCATCTACTTACTTGTTACTATATTTATTTATCAGAATATATTTTTAGGTGGAGTTGACACTGGTGCAATTACCATGATATGGGCGATGGCAGAGCTTGCTAAGAACCCCAGATTGATGAAAAAAGCACAAGATGAAGTTAGAAATTTCATTGGAAATAAAGGAAAAGTCACTGAAAGCGACATTGACCACCTTCATTATCTAAAGATGATAGTTAAAGAAACTTTTAGATTGCATCCTCCAGCAACTCTACTTCTTCCAAGAGAAACCATGTCACACTTTAAGATCAATGGTTATGACATTTACCCAAAAATGTTAGTACAAGTTAATGTCTGGGCAATAGGACGAGATCCTAAATACTGGGAGAACCCAGAAGAATTCATCCCAGAAAGGTTCATGGATAACTCCATTGATTATAAAGGTCAAAATTTTGAGTTATTGACATTTGGATCTGGTCGAAGAGGTTGTCCTGGGATATATATGGCAACAACAATAGTTGAGCTTGCACTTGCAAATCTTTTATATTGTTTCAATTGGAAATTACCTGATGGGATTAAAGAGGAAGATATCAACATGGAAGAGAAAGCTGGTCTTAGCCTTACTACCAATAAGAAAACAGCTTTGAACCTTGTGCCAATCAAATTGTTTTAAAATATTAGTATCTGTCAGCACTCTTCCCCTGCCTTTCTTCTCTCCCCCATCTTACTCCATTTCAAATATAATCTTCATAGGAATAGTTGCTTTTATGTAATATATATATATATATATATATATAGGGTTGGACTTGTGTCCAGTGACCAATTTCATTGGATAGGCTAAGATGTGAACACATGTCCAATTTCGGATATGTATCCATATCCTAGCATGTCTAGTGGAACTAGTCACTAGACAAAAGCCTCTCCCATATATATATATATATATATATTGCTAAGCACTTTGAAATAAATGGTGGCCAATTAGCATGTATGTTTTCGGCTTTTGTGATCATGGATCATTTTCCTTTCTTATAAATAAAAGGCAGGAATTGAAAGATAATTTGTGTTTATCTTTATTACCTATGGTGGTGTTATGGAATACAAAACCACTAATTCTATTCCATTTTATGCTTCACTAATCATAATTTGTTATGATGTATTCATTTTATTTTACCTATAAAATAACTAAAATTTAAAATATAAAATAAAAATAAATAAAACACATGGCATATCACAATCAGTAGAGTATAAAGTATTTTTGAGACTGATGGTTTCTATTCAGTATTATGAAGGATAGGCATAATTATTTCATTGAATCAATTGTTTCGAACAACAGAGTAGAGGCTGGGCAGGCAAATTTTCTTTAGACTCCAAACTGTATGGAGAAAAAAAGGAAGAAAGCCTCACTTTGATGGTATTACAAATTATATTATATATTTAAATCAACTTTAATGTTCAAATGTTTGATCATGTATGGTGGCAATGAAAGGTGTGTAGAGGGAATCTTTCAACTCCAACATCAAAATCAATGACGTGTCCCACCAAATCATATTACAAAGATCTTTTTTTCTTATACACCTTTCTACCTCTTATTGAACTATGTGCTCTGTACGGGGTGTCATTTTTTTAACTTTTACATGTGAAGTATTCATTTTTTTTTAATGAGGTGTGTAATAATAAACTTATAAACTAGTAATTTAAAAATATAAAAAAATTAACATAATTGTTTTGGCATATGTACTAATTAACAATATCTATTAAGTTTTTATTTCCTATAAATGAATGCTAATGAAATAAAAACATGTGGTTGAACATCAAATAGGGATTTTTTTTTTTATTAATTAAAAGATTTTGAGTTTAAATCATGTCTATACCAAAAAAAGATTTAAATTTTATTATATCTATAAAAAAAATATAAGTGCTAAATTAATTAATATGTATTGATGAGATATGACACCATTTAAAATTTGGACCCTAATGTCACATATCATTTTGATTTAAGTCATTCCGTCTATATGTTGTGATGTCGTGTTTGCTAATTGCTACCTCAACTCAAAATGGCATATTATGAATCCAAAATTTGAAACAAAAATGTGTAATTTTAAGTGTGTAAATTGCATACTAGTCTACATGTCATTACCCTGCAACTTAAACACTTTAGCTTCAAGACTATATAATTATATTTTTAGACAAGTTTATATATAGACACATAATGATAATACAACATAAATTTGAATCGACTTTAATGTTCAAGTGTTTGTTCACAAACATATTATTAATTTTGGAAAATTATTGAATATTCTTGGAGTATCATAAATACGTACTCCCCCCACTCACATAAATTGTCGGTCCCACTATAAATTTAATTAGTAAGACTAATAGTTATGTGATAAGAGGAATACGCATTTATGGTAATCCAAGAGTACCCAATAATTACCCATTAATTTTAGGTCTAGTTCATTTAATTGTCGAGTTTAAACTTAGACTTGAATTTAATTTATTTTTTAAACAATCAAACAAACATAAACAAATCTTTTTTTTTTACTGGAGTTCAAGCTCCTCGTAAGCAACTCGATTCATTTACGGTCAATGCCCCCTTTTGATTGATTGCACCCGATTGGCCCACCAAAAGATCCTCTTATCATAACAAATTCACAATCTATCATGTACCTAACCAAATAGATTTCCAAAATCTTACAAGTAAATCTTACAAGTATCGTTTACCTTTGCAACTTGCAATATTGTACAGCACAATCAAACATTAAAATACGTACTAGTGTAGAAAGAGTGGTCGCACTCACTTCACTTGATGGGTGAATGAATCATGCATTGACTCATCAAGTGGGGACCACCATCCCATTCCAAAAACCAATGTTATTAAATCCATTTCGTTCCAGTCGAAAAATCTCATACTGGTATATAAACCGGAATGGTAATCCCGCTTGTTCCACCTCGGATTAAATTTTGGTCTGTTCCGGTGAGTTTCAATCAATTTTGGTCGAAGTACAAGATTCGGCCGGTACGAGTTATGGGTCCGAATAGAATAGAGAGAGAAAGAGGGAGGTTTTAAGGTATAAGGGTGATGTGAGAGAGTGCCTGTGTGTGAGACAGAGAGAAAACAAGTTAAATACATACTTATCTGCTTTCGGAATCAAGAACAAGGCAATGAGCTGAAGGAATTGTTCTTCTTCTTTAAGAGGATTTTGAACTTGAAGGAGTTAAGAGAGAGAAGCATAAGTGTGTAGAATGAGTTGTGGGGGTAGGTAGGGTAATAAATGGGGGAGATATTTAAACAAATTTATTACTTTTTTATTCTACCATATGATAGATCAAGAGATTTTATCTATTTGTTTAATTATTTTATTGGGATGTGTATTGCACTTTGCACACATGGTAGATAGCTAATGTTTCACACAAACACAATAAGAAAAATGATATGTCTACAAAATTTTTATAACAAATCTTAAGTGGCAGGTTGTTACTAGTTGTTATTGTTAGGGCAAAAAAGTAATCTTAGCGTTAGTTTCAAACTTGAACCAATAATAACTAATCACCTGTGATTTGTTGTAAAAATGTTGTAGACGTAACATCTCTCACTCAATAATTAATGTAGTGGGTAATTAAGGGGAAAAATAAATAATTAAATAAGAAAAAAAAAGAAAGAATAAAAATTTATGGGTTTAAGCAAGTTAATATTATTTGTTTAACTTTATTTTGATATTATAAAAAAAAAAAAAAAAAAAAAAAAAAAAAAAAACAACTAGACTCAGTTAAATAAGCATTTTTAATATTTATTTCATTAACTTGTATTATTATTTAACTAAAAAAAAGTAATACATTTTTTTTTATGTTAAGATTTAAGACTAAAATAGTTTGTATTGTTTGATATTTAGTTATTTACTTCCTTAAATTAATAATTTTATGTTGTATAAGAATATATATATATATATATATATATATATTAGGAACCCCAAAATACCTTGAAAGGATATGCCGAAATAAGCCAGTACTAAAATATTCCTTTCCGCTAGACAAACCGAAATAGGTTCCAAAACGGTATTCATAACATTGCCAAAAATTACGTTGTCAATCTCCGGGCATTTGACATATGGCAACTGTACCAACGCAAGCATAGTACTTGGTCCTTTTTTTTTTCTTTATTTATAAGAGATCAGTGTTGTGCAACTTGGATGGTTGGATCCCACTTCTTAACACATGACATGCCTCTTGTCGAGACCACGTGCTTTATAGTTGCTCGCTCGTAGTAGTAGTTAGTACTTGCCAACTAACACTAAATTCAACAGTGGCTGATGAAATAAAAACACCACCACTTGTTTGACAAAAGGTCTAAGACAACTTGTTGCAGAAATTTCAATGGACGTTAACCTCGGAAGGAGATTAAGGGCTCCTATAGCTATGGCACTAGGGAGTGTGGAAGCAGTGGCTTTCTTGGTTTTTCTGGTTGTTGGGTGATGATGCCGAAAAAGTCACCAGTGAGCCACACGGTCCTTATACACTCGAAACGACACCTGCACAACCAAAAGAGAAGACCTCGCAGAGAGCATCAGTGTGGTGCTGGCCAAATACCCTCCGAAGGTCAAGTTAGAACTTCTCGCAACTCTAAAGTGCAAGTGCAGAGTCAATTGTGCGTACCTTGGTTTGCCAGGGTATTGGTGCTTTTATAGTAGTAGGGGATTGACCTTTCTTCCTTGGTTTAGAAGTCTTTTCCTTGTAGGAGTCTCTTTGGGCATATTTGGCATAATCCTTTCCTTATAGAAATCCCTTTGAGTAACACCAAACGTGGAAGGCAAGACATTTCCTTATATATGCAATCGTGGGTAGCAAGCAAACCGCTATCAGGACCATCAGCTTATCCCACTCCCTTCAACTTTATAGGTGTCAGCTTATTGATGGCGTCAGCCTTTTGGTGCGACTTGTCGACTCCCTTCACTACCCCTATCAGATCTCCTCTTGTCGACAACTACAAATGGAAGCTGACAGTTTTACCTAGAACCGTTAGCTTATGCCTACTTATGCCTTAATATGAGTAAGCACTATTTTTATCCATATCAGCTGCCCCTTACTCCATATCCTCGTCGCTTTTAACTGATGGGTTATGGAGTTAAGTTTTTTTTTATTGGTTAATTGTCTTTTGGTTAGAGGGGCGAAAGTCATTTATAGGCCACTCCTCGAGCAGCCATCATTAAATGCTCGGACATGTGTCACATCCCGGTTGGCTCCGCTTCTAGACGAGGGCGTCTCTTCGTCTTCCGTGCATTTCCCCCTTATATATAACTCACCTCCTTCCTTCATTTCTCTTATTTCATCCTTGTTGATTTTTGGAGAGAGAGAGCCCGTCACTTTTACTTCGTTGATTTAATGACTCTGTTGCCTATGCTGTTACCGTCACTCTCGGAATCATCTCTCACTCAGAAGACATACTTGTAAATTCTCTTTCTTCCTTGTATTTTATTCCAACCGATTAACTTCCTAGTGAGGCTGTCATCTTAGGTTTTTAGAATTGATCCATCACTTGTAGGTAGTCAGATGTCGAGTGACGAGAAGAGTGAATAGTCATCAGTCCACGATGGAGCGGGCTACGACGAGGTCTTTGGTTCAAGTGATGAGTTCGAGGGCTTCTCACGTTCGTCAGAGAGGGAAACGTCAACCCAATCTCCTGACGATGATGTCAAGAGTTATACTGAGGAAAATGAGGAGGTAGTGGATGAAGGGGAGGATGAGGTAAAAGAGGGAGAAAGAGAGAGTGGAAGTGACGGGGATGAAGATGAAGGTGACGAGGAATCCTGTGAAGGGACCTCAAGGGGTCCTGGAGATAACCGTCCTTTCATTCTCCCTGAAGATTGGACTGTCAACAAATTTCTACCAATGATGAGTGATAGGGTTTTTAAGGAGTTGCGTTCTCGTTACCAGATCCTAGACCATATACCAATTCGTCTCCCTAGGGAAAACAAAAGGTGCTATTCGGGAGGACCTCAGACGTCGGCATGTATGATGCCATGTTTGCTGCGGGGCTTAGACTACCATTGACGGCTTTGCACCATCAGCTGGCTGATTTTTTGGGTCTATCCATCAGCTAGATTGCTCCAAATGCCTAAAGGATCTTTATAAGTGCTGAGATCTTATGGGGTCGTCTGAACGGAGGGAACCGTCAGCTTTCCCTGGACGAGTTCTTTTACTACTATAGACCTCAGCACATCGTGTCTTCTAAGGGGACCTATCATTTTACAGCCCGGGAGAAGGGTTTGAAACTAGTGTCTGATATGCCAGATTCTAACAAAAACTAGAAAAGTAGATATTTCTTTGTCAAGGGGACGGATTGGGTGTGTTGTCAGGAAGAATGGGAAACAATGCCTCGTGGTTATTTCGACAACACTTGGGCTTTCGTCAGGGATTCAGGTTAATTCCATTTGCTCTTCTTCCTTTGTTTTGTTCTAATGCTTCTAACACCGTCTATGTCCTTGTTTTCAGCTAGTACTCATCCTCACATAATTGACGAGCAGGAGGAATTCATTCATCGGGTTCTTGATATTCCATTTAAGCAACGAAAGTGTAAGGACTTAATCACCCTTGACACTCTTCATTTGTACTAGGGGGCCCGGAGCCGACGCTTAAAGCTCGTAGATTGGACAAATATTGCCGTCGTCGTAAGTAGATTTTCTATCATTCTCATCAGTTTTGTTCTTACTGTCTACTTTCATAATGCATGTCAGTTGTCTTTTGCAAAAATGGATGCAACTAAGAAAAAAGTGAGGGTAGCTGCTGCCCGTAAAAAAGAAGAAGACAGAAAGGCTAAGGGAAAAGAGGGGACATCCTCGCCAGTCCCCAAGGCCGTCTCTAAAGGTTCGGCCAAAAGGAAGACTGACGGGGAGAATGATTGTCCGCCTAAAAAGGTATCCGTCAACCCTGGGGATGCGCACTCCAAGGAGTCACCTCCCAAGCCAAGTCCTAGTACGGGTAAGGGGATGATGACTTCAACTGGTCCTGTTATTGAGGGACCTCGTTGCCTTCTCACTCACAAGGACTACGCTGTCAAGGAAGTGAAGACCCTTATAAAGCCGACGGATGTGGATCCTTATGCTGAGCTGGGCACAGAGGAGCTGGGGGAGTCAACTCTTTTTGACCTTACCCAAGTAAGCTCACTTCCCTGGTTGATTTTATCATGTCTTTTTCTGTTGTTTTTTTATTTATTTATTTTTTTTAACTAATGACTATACCTTTCTTTAGGCCTTGGTGCGTGTTTAGGCACTTCAAGACCGATGTGTCACCAAGGAGGGGGTCATCACCAAGGTCAGGAAGCACAATTCCAACTTATTGGACCAGCAGAAGCAGTATAAGAAGGTCGTCCGTACTCTGAACGCTGTGTTGGAGGCGACGATGGAGAAGTTGGAAGGGGCAGGTAGTCGGAACAAGGAGCTAGAGGAAAAGCTGATGACCTTACGCAAGCAGGTGGAAAAGGCTGGAGCTGACGCTGTTCAAGAATTCAAAGCGTCGCAATCATACATCGATTATTATGCTGACTATTATGGCATTGGGTTTGATGATTGCCTCAAGCAAGTCGCGACAGCCTTCCCAGAGTTAGACCTATCCGGGATCACTATGGAAGAGTCCGTGCCGACAACACCTGTTGGCAACACCGTCACTAATGAGGGTGACGACCCTAAAGATGATAGTGTTGTTTTGGCTCAACCTGCTGCAAATCCTCTTGTCCCTGCTTCCAACCCGTCAATTGAGCTTTTAGACATAGAAAATCCTCCTGCTCAGGATAAAGAAGACAACATTTCCACTGATGCCCCTGCCGCTTAGTCCTATCCTTATTCTATTTAATTTGTGGACAATGTATTTAAGTGCCCTTTTTGTTTTTTGGGCTTTTATTTGTAAATAATTTACTCTTGTTTGTGGTACTTTGTACCCATTACCTTTATCTGTTGATATGTTGTGTGTTGGATGCCCAAAATGAATTCATCGGTCTATAGTCCCTACTATCTTTGCAAACTCGTCCACTTCATGGATTAATGATGGACTTGTCCTTTTTAAGGGTATGATGAGCCCATCAATTTATAGGCTCGTCCATCTTATGGGCAATCAACTTATATTCTTTGTAATTTTGAGCTCGTCTATCTTATCTATTGAGTTTGATAAACTCGTCGATTTCATGAGCTCAGCTATGGACTTTGATTTATTTTGCTAACTTTATGATCTTGTCCACTCTTATGACGAACTCGCCATTTTTTGTAATTTCATCAACTTTATAGCTTTGTCTATTTGATGAACTCGTCGGCTTTGTAGTCTTGTCCATGTTTAGGATTTGATGAACTCGTCGTTTTTATAATCTCGTCCGTTTGAAGAGACCGTCAGCTTTATAGCCTCTCATTCATTTTATGGACCATATTTTTCATTCCTTTGGGACAAGTTTATGGAGTCGTCCACTTCTATGGATTTGTCCATATTTGGACTTGGTTCTCGCTCATTCGAGGGATTTAACAATGCTTCATCCTCTCGGGATGAGTCTGTCCACCTTATGGACTTAGAGTCGTCCACCTTTTGTGGACTTAAGGTCGTCCACTTTATGGACTTAAAAACTTGTCCATTTCATGGACTTCATGAATCTTTTTATTCTTTTTAAGGTGAAGCCGTCTACTTTGTGGGCTTGAGGTCGTCCACTTTAAAGACTTAAAGACTTGTCCATTTCATGGACTTTATGAACTTTTTCATCCTTTTTAGGGTGAAGCCGTCTACTTTTTGGACTTGAGGTCGTCCACTTTTATGAACTTAAACTTGTCCACTTGTTGGGAACTAAAAGTCGTCCACTTGTTGTGGACTACAAGTTGTCCACTTGTTGTGAACTAAAAACTTGTAGATAGAAACTCCAGCCATTTTTGAATAAACTCCTCTTATTGCCATGCATTCGTAGAGAAAGTAGTTCTTAAAAAGAAAAAGTCCTACCCTTCGGGCTTAAAAATGGTATTGTAGCAAAAATTAAAGTAAATGATAAAACTGAGGAGTATAACTAAATTTAACTACGGTGAATTGTAAATAAAAGTGGGCGTTGTTCTTCATGTCGTCATCTCTACTGGTAGTACTTCCGTAAGTGCTCAGTGTTCCATGGATGTGGCAGCTTCCATTCGTCTAACGTCTCCAGGTGATAAGTGCCTTTCCTCTGCCATGACGTGATTCGGTAAGGTCCTTCCCAATTAGGGCCGAGCTTCCCTTGGGTAGGGTCTCTAGCAGCGCCCATGACTTTCCTTAGAATGAGATCTCCAACCCAGAAGTTTCTATGTCAGACCCGAGAGTTGTAATGCTTAGCCATGCGGTCCTAGTATCGTGTGAGCCTTTGTTCTACCGTTGCCCTAATTTCATCTACTAGATCAAGTTGTAGTCGTATGGCCTCGTCGTTCTTACTTTCTTCATGGTTGTGTACCCTGTAGCTTGTGAGTCCGACTTCGACTGGGATGACTGCTTTACTCCCATATGTTAGCCGGAATGGTGTCTCTCCTGTGGGCGTTCTCATCGTTGTCCTGTATGCCTATAGTACGCTTGGAAACTCTTCAGGCCATATACCCTTTACCCCATCTAGCCGAGTCTTGATAATCTTAAGCAAGGATTGGTTCGTGACTTCTACCTGTCTGTTAGCTTGAGGGTGGGCGAGGGAGAAGTAGTGGTTTCTTATCCTTAACTGCGAACAAAAGTCTCGGAAGGAGTTGTCGTCAAATTGCTTCCCGTTATCTGAGATTAAGACTTTAGGGATCCCAAACCTGCATATGATGCATCTCCAAACGAAATTCCGTACGTTCTTCTCCGTAATGTTGGCCAAGGCTTCAACTTCCACCTATTTTGTAAAGTATTCAATGCCCACTACCAGGAACTTCAGCTGTTGAGTTGCTGTAGGGAATGGTCCCATGATGTCTAGTCCCCACTGAGCAAACGGCCATAGGGCCGTCATCGGGGTCAACTCTTCGGTTGGTTGTCTAATGATATTGCTGAACCTTTGACACTTGTTGCAGGTCTTGACATAAGCCTCAGTGTCCTTCTGCATAGTGGGCCAATAATACCCTGCTCGCACTAGCTTGTGCACTAATGATCTTGACCACAAATGGTTTCCGCAAACTCCCTTGTGTACCTCTCTCATGACGTAGTCCGCCTCTTCAACACCCAAGCGCCTCAAATATGGACGGGAGAAGCCTCTTTTGTACAAGACATCTTTTATCAAGATGAACCGCGCTGCCTAGACCTTCAGCTTTCTCGCGGCCTCCCTCCTGTCTGGCAAGACACCATTCTTCAGAAATGAAGCTATCGGTGTGGTCCAGTTACTTTCAGTACCTATCTCCTACAAGTCGTCTGAATCTATTAGTGAGGAAAGCTGAACAAAAGAGAGTACATTATCAAGGGTGATCATATTTTCTGCTGAAGCGGCTTTGGCAAGGCAGTCGGCTTGCTCATTCTCTCCTCTAGGAATTTGGATGATTTTGGCCTTTAAGTCGTCTACCCGTTTTCTTACTTGATCTAGATACCTCTTCATCCTTTCGCCCTTGCACTCATAATCCCTATTCACTTGGTTAGTAACGACCTGAGAGTCGCAGTAAATGATTACGCTCGTGGCTCCTGCTACTTTGGCAAGATCGAGTCCTACTACTAGTGCTTCGTATTCCACTTCATTGTTGGTGGTAGGGAAGTCGAGACGGACCATACATTCAACCGTGTCCCCTTCGGGTGACAATAGTACGACACTAGCCCCTCCCCCCGGCCTCTCTGTTGGATGATTTGTCCGTATGTATGCTCCTCAGAGGAGACTCTTCTGCCCCCTTGTCCTTATCGCAGGTAAATTCTGCTTTGAAGTCCGCGACGATCTATCCTTTGATGGCGGTTTCGTGGGCGATATTGGATGTCAAACTCGCTTAACTCTATGGCCTATAATCCCAATTGACCAGCGGCTTCAGGGTTGCTCATCGCCCGCCTCAAGGGCTTGTTGATCAGGACAATCACCGTGTGGGCTTGAAAGTACAGTTTGAGCTTGCGGGCTGCCGTAACCAATGCGAAGGCGAGTTTCTCCACAGGCGGTTATCTTTCTTCGACACTACAAAGCGCCCGGCTGGCATAATACACGGGCTTCTTCACTCTTTCCTCTTCTCTAACCAAGGCGGCGCTGACGGCAGTAGGGAAAATAGCCAGGTAGAGGAAAAGCTCTTCACTTGGCCGCAAGGGACTTCTCTAACCAAGGCGGCGCTGACGGCAGTAGGGGAAACAGCCAGGTAAAGGAAAAGCTCTTCACCTGGCCGCAAGGGACTTAGCAACGGCGGGGAAGATAGATAAGCTTTTAATTCCTCAAATGCTTGCTGACACTCGGCAGTCCACTCGAAAGATTTCTTCAGCGTGAGAAAGAAGGGTAAACACTTGTCCGTTGCCCTCGACACAAATCTATTCAGCGCTGCTATTTTACCGTTGAGGCTTTGTACTTCCTTCACATTTCTTGGGGGCGCCATCTCCATTATGGCCCGAATCTTGTCAGAGTTAGCCTTGATGCCCCTTTGAGACACCATGAATTCTAGGAATTTTCCTGCTGTCACTCCGAAGGCACACTTTCCTGGATTGAGCTTCATGTTGTAAGAGCGAAGGGTGTTGAATGTTTCCCTGAGGTCTTCCAAGTTATCTTCCTCCTTTCGGCTTTTTACTAACATGTCATCAACGTAGACTTGGACATTTCTCCCAATTTGCTGCGCGAACATCTTGTTCATAAGCCTTTGATACGTTGCACTCGCGTTTTTCAAGCCGAATGGCATCACTTTATAACAGAAGAGGCCTTGGCTAGTCACGAACGAAGTTTTCTCCTGATCATCTTCGTGCATTCAGATTTGGTTGTAACCCGAGAAAACATCCATAAAGCTTAACAGCTGATACTGAGCCGTAGAGTCTACTAGAACATCGACCCGCGGGAGGGGATAGCTGTCTTTGGGGCATGCTTTGTTTAGGTTGGTAAAGTCCACACACAGCCTCCACTTTCCGCTAGCTTTCTTAACCATCACTACGTTTTCCAGCCAGTCGGGGTAGTAAACCTCCCTAATGAAGCTCGCCTCCTGTAGTTTGCGGACCTCTTCCGCTATGGCCTGATCTCGCTCTGGGGCGAATAGTTACTTCTTCTGTAGGATGGGTGGAAAGGAGGGCGACACATTCAGCCTATGTACCATGATTGAAAAGTCTATCCATGGCATGTCTTCGTTGCTCCAGGCGAACACGTCAAATTATTTCTGAGAAAAGTTGTGAGCACTTGGCGAACCGCCGGATTAGTGAGGGTTCCAATTTTGGTCATTTGGTCAAGATTGGAGTCATCAAGAAGTATCTCTTCAAGTTTCTCTACGAGTTCCGTCACCATCCAGTGTAGCATTCTCGTGCGGCCACCTGATTTCCGCGTATCTCTCCCACTCCATAGTCGATGGGGAACTTAATCATTAGATGGTAGGTTGAGGTTACAGCCTTCCACAAATTGAGGGTGGGTTGTCCGAGGATAGCATTGTAGACAAACAAGCAATCGACCACTAGGAATGTTACATCATTGGTGATCTGCTGAGGGTAGTCGCCTACCATTACAGATAATGTGACCGCGCCCAGGGGGAACACCCTTGTTCCTCCAAAACCAACGAGCGGGGCATTCGTCGGAATCAATCGTTCTTTGTCAATCCTCATCTGTTGGAGCGCTGGGTAGTATAGAATATCTGCCGAGCTGCCATTGTCGACCAACACCCGGTGTATGTTGTAGTCTCCTACTCGTATGCTGACAACAAGCGCATCGTCGTGCAGGTGGTGAAGACGTCGTGCATCTTCTTCTGAGAACCCGATAATGGGGCCTTCTCTTTGTGCTATCATTAGTATGGAGCCTGTCAGCTGAACATTTTGGACCATCCTAAGGTAAGTTTTGCGGGCCTTTTTGGACGACCCAGTAGTCGTTGTTCCCCTACGATCATCCTTATGTCCCCTACGGCCCTACGGGAGGTCTAGGACATTCATTATCCCGTCAGGGTGCTACTCTTAAGAGGGTGGATCTGCTCTCTCCTTGCTAATGAACTTCTGCAATTTCCCTTATCTGATAAAGGCCTCAATCTGCTACTTTAAGTCGTGGCAATCGGCTGTGTCATGACCGTGGTCACAGTGGAAGAGGCAATATTTGTCTCTAGATCACTTGTTAGGGTCTCCCTTCACCTTTCCGAGGAATGTCAAAGCCCCTTCATCCTTGATTTGCATTAGAACTTGATCTATCGAGGTGGTCAATGGAGTGAAGCTTGTGAACCTTCCTCCTCAGGGCTTAGAGCGCCTTTCATCCCTTCGGTCTCCTATTCTTGCCTTTTTCCGCCCTTGGTCCTGCCGTGTGTCTTCTTGTCTTTCTCTCTTCCTGAGCTTTTCCTCCCGAGCCAACAGCGCGTCTTCAGCATTCATGTACTTGGTGGCCCTGTAAAGTACTTCCGACATGGTTTTTGGGTCGTTCTTGTACAAGGAGAACAAAAACTTACTCTTCCACAATCCATTCGTGAAGGCTACTACAAGTATTTTGTCATCGGCTTCATCGATTGAGAGTGCTTCCTTATTGAAGCGGGTTATATAGGATCTCAGCGTCTCGTCCTCTCTCTGCTTGATGCTCATCAATCATGCTGTGGACTTCTTATACCTATGTCCCCCGATGAAGTGTATAGTAAATTGAGTGCTTAACTCCTTGAAAGTGCTGATGGAGTTGGGCGTAAGTCGACTGAACCACACCCTTGCAGGGCCCTTCAGCATTGTAAGGAAGGCCCTACACATGATTTCATTTGATACTCCATGAAGGTACATCAAGGTCTTGAAGGTCTCTAGGTGATCTAAAAGGTTCTTGACTCCGTCGTAACTATCTATTTGCAGCATGCGAAACTTATGCGGTAGGGGGAAGGAATTGACAAAGGCGGTGAACGGTGAGTCAGTTCAGTTAACAAGATCGTCAAGATCGCTGGACACTCGTCCCTTAAGGGCGTTCATTATAACCTCCATCTGTTCCTTTATTGCCTGCATCTCCACGACAACATGTGGTGGAGCCATATCCGTGAGGGATGGGAGGCTCATATTTTGTTGCTCCGGTTTGCTTGAGTCGTTGCTACCTTCTGGTCCTTCTCAGTCTCGTCGCTCAGCGCTGGTACCTTCTTAGTCTTCTTCTTGGGTGTCGTGTCCCACATTCCTTTGGCGTAATTGCTCTTCCAAATCATGGTTCTGCTTAATGAGGCGTTCCACAACCGCGGTAAGGGTCTGCACTTGTCTCTCAAGGGCCGTCGCGCATGGTTTGTCTCCCTGAACGTTGTTGGTGGTCGCCATCAATCGAGTAAGTACCATGCAACTCTTTGTCCGGGAAACGTTTGCCATGACTTACAAATCTACTATGAAGTCAATTTCCCACAGACGGCACCAACTGATGATGCCGAAAAAAGTCACCAATGAGCCACACAATCCTTACACCAGTGAGCCACACGGTCCTTACACACTCGAAACGACTCCTACATAGCAAAAAGAGAAGACCTTGCAGAAAGCACCAGTGTAATGCCGGCCAAATACCCTCCGAAGGTCAAGTTAGAACTTCTCGCAACTCTAAAGTGCTAGAGAGGGGTCAATTATGCGTACCTTGGTTTACGAGAGTATTGGTGCTTTTATAGTAGTAGGGGATTGACCTTTCTTCCTTGGTTTAGAAGTTTTTTCCTTGTAGGAGTCTCTTTGGGCGTATTTGGCAGAATCCTTTCCTTATAGGAATCCTTTTGAGTAGCACCAAACGTGGAGGGCAAGACATTTCCTTATATATGCAATCGTGGGTAGCAAGCAAACCGCTATCAGGACCGTCAGCTTATCCCACTCCCTTCAGCTTTATAGGTGTCAGCTTATTGATGGCATCAGCCTTTTGGTGTGACCTGTCGACTCCCTTTACTGCCCCTATCAGATCTCCTCTTGTCAACAACTACAAATGGAAGCTGACGGTTTTACCTATAACCATCAGCTTATGCCTACTTATGCCTTAATATGAGTAAGCACTATTTTTATCCATATCATTGGGTTCTCAATTTTCATGGCAATGGGACGCTCTAAAACTCTTAATCAAATTGAACTGAATACTCATTCAGGTCATTGTAACTTTCCAGCAATATTCAACTTTAAGGTTTCGAACTTTGACACTGGAGGCCAATCAGCGGCGTATGATCAGCTTCCCTTTCCTAACGGTGACACCTTCTTTGGTAAACCTTCGGGGAGGTTCTGCGATGGACAACTTGTCATTGATTTTATAGGTGACTGTTCTCACTTTCCCATTTTTTTCTATTTCCTTTGAAATTACTAAGAAAATTTGGTAGTTTATGTGAGGAGGAATGTGTTGGACAAATACCCATTTGATAATTTTCTTGGGGAATTTGTTTGTGCAGAGAACATACTAAAAATTTTGATTTGGTTTGTAAATGATATGTCAAACATTGTATGTTCTCTGCATCTTCTCTTTCTTATGATGGATCCAATGGACATTTATTTTTACTAATTTGTTTGACGAGTTAAAAGCCTTGTTTTTCATGAGACTTATGCAGTACACTTTTTTTTTTTTTTTTTTTTGGTAATGTAACTTACATCCAATTGTCAACATTTTGTTTAATATAGATATGATAGATTTGAACTTATGATGTTTGTTTCATGATGATTTTTCTTTATCATCAAGTCAAAACACCTTTTGATTTTGGTAGAGGTGAGATTTGAATTTAGGTCCCTTATACAGCAATAAGGATTTTAGTAGTTGAATTAACTGAAATCCACGTATTTAATAGTTAACATGATATAACAGGTTAAGGTAGGATATTGTTGTAAAATGACCCTGTTTTCAATAGAATTAGGTAAGGTAGTTAGCATTGGATGTCAAGCTTCATGCAAACTTCTTAGGCCAATATAGTCCACAAAGCCAATTACTTGGTGTTTTTGGTGATAAAAGATTCCAACTTTTAAGAGTAAATCTGTGACTAGTCATGACAATAAATCCTCTCTCTCTCTCTCTCTCTCTCTCTCTCTCTCTCTCTCTCTCCTTCATTTTATCTATATGTACCCATTTTTGCAGCTGAGAAGCTGGGATTGCCATACTTGAGCGGGTATCTAGATTCTATTGGGACAAATTTTCGATATGGGGCAAATTTTGCTACAGCAGGGTCTACTATTCAGCCAGTTGATGCCAAAATATTTGAGATGGGTTTTAGCCCCTTCTCTCTTGACATACAGCTTTTTCAATTTGAACAATTCAAAGCACGCACCATTGAGCTATACAAGGAAGGTTAGATGTGTATTTGTTGTGGAGAAGTTGGAAAATTTGTTTGCTTTTGATTGATCGAAAGCATTAGTAGTTTCTCATTGTCAGGTAGAAGCTCATATATCGAAAGCAGTTTCCCCAGACCAGAGGACTTTTCCAAGGCACTATACACATTGGATATTGGACAGAATGATCTTCATGGTGGGTTTGTGTCGATGACAGAGAAACAAGTGCTGGCATCAATACCAAATATTATCAATCAATCTGCTGAGGCAGTCAAGGTAACAAAAATATATTCTGTATAGCTTCTTAACAACTTATATTTTAGTAAGGGATCAAGTAGTATCCTACAAAGAAGGCACTATTTATCTGCTTTTAAATCATCTTGGGAATGTTATGGCCAAATGCGCGTTGCAACCTGTATGGAGCATGCTATGAAGACTTAAGTTGACCGTATTGATTTTGAACTTCTTGCTCTAATCTACAGTCCTTCTCTGGGATTCAACGTATTCAATTTTGTAACCAAAATTACTTGTGCAGATTAAACCTTATAAATGTTGTTGTGATTTACTATTTCAGAAACTATACCAATTAGGAGCAAGATCATTTTGGATACATAATACAGGTCCTATTGGCTGCTTGCCTTTTGCTGTTATATATCATCCTCCAAAGCCAGAAAATATGGACCAAAGTGGTTGTGTGAAGTCCCACAATGAGGTCGCCAAGCAATTTAACAGGCAGCTTCAAGAGAGGGTGACCCAACTGGGAGCTCAACTTCCAGATGCAATACTTACTTATGTTGACATTTTCTCGGCTAAATACACTTTAATTTCTAAAGCAAAGAAGCTTGGTAAGCTTCACATATGATCATCATGAGTATCATTATGACTACATGAAAGACTGAAAGAATTTAGTCCTTGCTGATATGATTGATCACATTTGTGCACTTCACTTTCATTTTAATTCTGTATAAATTAAAGTTTCAGTTTTGGGCGTTGGGGATATGCAGGTTTTGCTAATCCACATGGATACTGTTGTGGGCATCTTGGAGATTACAACGTTGTCTGTGGAAGGAAGGCAAAGGTGAATGGGACTGAAATCATAGGGGCTTCATGCAGCAATCCTTCAGAGTACATTAGTTGGGATGGCGTACATTATTCTCATGCTGCAAATAAATGGATAGCCAACCAAATTCTTAACGGCAACCTTTCTAACCCTCCGATCCCGATTACTGGAGCTTGTCACAAGCTTGGTCATTCATGATCACAAGCCTCAAGCTGCAATGGATATCTTGCAATCGTGCAATGGAAAAGTTTAAGTTCTATCAGAGATGCGGTTATGTTTCTGTTAATTCATTTTCCCTCCCATGAAATAGAACTTTGAGTTTCATTTTGTACAGACATTTCACAAATTTGCACAGAAAAGTTACAAAAGAAGCAGATCAATGTTGTATGAGTGTTATTATATCACTTGAAGTTGGGACTAGCAAAAATTTTGTGTGGCTTCTCATGGAAACTGTAGACATGGAGTTTATTTTTGATAATGCATCCTATAAATGAGAATTTTAGAAGCATTAGGGTCAAAAATAATCTTTAATCAGTGACTCAGTGTTGAAATCTATGATAGAAAAAGAGCAAAAACAGTCCATCTGTTTGTGTCCATGTTGAGATCTCTACATATATTGTACAGCGAAAGTTACCCAATACAGCATTAAGGATGGCGATCTCCTATTGTCCAAGTTGGTCTTCAGACTGCTGATTTTTGCTCAGTGCAGCTATGATGTATTGTCAAGTTACTAATCACGACATATATTAACCAGAGTACACACTTATTAGTGAAGCAAAGTAGCATGGTAAGTTAAATTCTGCTCTTCATCCCTATGATTCAAAGTAATGGAGTGATAATTACAGTTTTGTGCTTCTATCTTTTGGCTTGTTGAAATCTCTCTTTTGTCGATGTTGAAAAATTGCAGGTTTTGTTAATCATCTTGGGTATGTTGTGGCCAGTACTATGAAGATCACCATGTCCATGATTGTCTTATGCATAATGAAGCTTTCCTCTTTCTTTTTTTTCTTTTTTTGATGGAAATTGCATGATGAGGTTGAAACTGAAAGGGACTGAGTTACCATGGAGATGACCGTATGAAATGGCGAGTTGGTAATGATAAAAAATAAAGTAGTGTGGGGCTCATAAAAATCAATAATAACTTATCAACTCAAATGTTGGGAAAATTAAAAACCATCTACACTTCTCTGTGTCTCTCTCCATAAACATCACAAATTGTTATTTATAATTTTGTTGTGTGTCTTAGAAACTATAAATGGTGATAAGTTTTAGCCCCTCATTAACGAAGCAAATTAATACCAAACAAAAGCATGTGTACCTGCCTTGTTAAGAATTTTGACAGCTGTCTTTTAGCTCAAAAAAATAATAATAATAATTTGACAGTAAACTCTTAAGTATAACTATTAAAATTTATTACCGCACACCCTTGGTGCGATAATCACTCTACAAGTATAAGTACTTGTGAGAAATGGGGGGTAAGGGCTGGGATTCAAGTCTCTAGGAGGGAGACTCACACACATATACACTTAGATTAAGTTAGAGAAGAAATTCTATCTTGTATATAAATAAAAATAAATAAATAAAAAACTACTAAAATTTGATGAGAATAAATTAGTAAAGAAAAAAAAAAGTGGTTCATCAAAAAAACTACTAAAAAAAGTGATTGACAAATTTTTTTTCATAGCCTTAACCAAACTGTCAAAGCAAAATCTGATAAGAGCAAACAGTTAAAAACAAAAGCTGATAAGAACAAAGAATTAAAAATAAAATTTGATGAGAATAAAATAGTTTTTTTTTTCTTTTTTTTGAGAAACCAGACAGAGAATCTGGGAATATATTAAAAAATAGAAACTAATAAACATCAAATTCGGCCAAAGGAGCAATGTATTAAGGCAGTTCATCCAACCGGACTTGACATCCTACAATGTCCTTAGCTTTTTTAGCTAAAGCATCAACCACAAAATTACCAGTACACCTGGCAATCAGGTAGGATATCCAATTGGTATGACAGCTTCTAAAAGCTAACTTTTATTTATATAAACTAGTTATAGGCCTGTGCGTTGCACGGTTTTATGAAAAAGCTTATAAAATAAATGTATAAATAATTATATATTTTAATAGATTCAATAAAGATAAAAGAAAAAGTTATCAAGTGTAAATAATTATCTCACTAAAATAAGGGGTAAGATTTCTTCCTAAAACTAAATTAAATTGATAATTCCAAATTGAATTTTAAATTGATAATTATTAAAAACAAAGTACTAAGCAATTGATAAATCTAAAATTAATATAATGTTGATAATATTATAAATTAAAATTAAAGTTGATAATTCAAGAATACACGTGTAGAACATCTTGATAATTTGATGTAACATAAAAATCAAATAAGAAAATTGTTAAAATTAATATATTAATTCTAACCATATTTAATCATTAATTCTAAAAATATAAAAGAAGGATCAAGGATTCAAATGCATTCCTACACATGCTATAAAATGGGAAAATCGAAGTTTAAACTCTCAGGAAAATAATGAAAAATAAAATCAGAAGTTTAAGTCACATCTTTCCATTCATAAAGATCGAAATAAACCTTATTTTCTTAGCCCGTGTATTGTCTATTTATACCTTGGAAATTATACTAACAATATCTGTGTTGCTACTCAAGTTGTTGCCAAAGCTATTTATCATTTGGCCAAACAATATTGTCATAAGGGGCATGCCTAATCCACTTGCAATGGCTCCAACGGTGCCAACAATCATCAATGCAACATCAGTGGAATCTGCAAATGAGAAAAGTTTGAGAAGTGGAACTGCTTGGGTTTTCTCCTCCCCATCAATGTTGGAGCTTTTCTCTGCTTCTGTGTTTTTTTTTTTTTTTTTTTTTTTTTTAAAGAGAGAGAGAAAGAGAACGTGGTTGATAGCTATAAGAAATTTTGATATATATATAAATGTCATCAACGTAGAAATTATCAAATTAATAGAGATATATACTCTTTTTTTGAATAGATAGAGATTATCAAATTATTGGAGATATATACTGTTTCTTGGGATAAATTTATATTAATCACCTCTTGAAGAATTTGGAGTGTGCTTATCCCTTAATAATCAAGTTTTGTAGCTTGATATTCTGATAAAATAATATTAAAATTTTGAAAATTTGGATGATATATTATCTAAATTAAATTTTTGTATGTTAAATATTATCCCCTAATTTAAGAAATATATCCTAACCAAAAAAAAGAAAATAATGTTAATTAGATGATAAATATTATCTAAATTAAATTTTTGTATGTTAAATATTATCCCTTAATTTAAGAAATATATCCTAACAAAAAAAAAAAATGTTAATCTAATTTTATTTAATGATAAGAATGAATTAGAGTCCTGGTAGTATATTATTCATTTTCAGTTCTTTAAAAATCTAAAAATTTAATAAAATTTCTATAATTTGGTGAAGCCACGTGGCACAACCACAGCGTCTAAGCCCAACTTTTATTATATACTAGTTATAGGCCCATGCGTTGCACAGTTTTATGAAAAAACTTATAAAATATATGTATAAATAATTATATATTTTAATATTTATTATAACAAAATAAGTACTAATTTGTTAGTGACTTGAAGTATTGTTAAAAATAATATTTTTTACATTTGGAAAATCTTTGAATACCTATTTGTACACTATGTTTTTAGAGTATCCTTGTTCTTCTTCATCATTGTTCTTTATTAAAATCTTCAGATATTATAATTGGCCACTTTTAAGAGGTAGAACTATTCAGAGAATAATAACCTTTAATTTGTTCTAAACATAAATTCATATAATACAAAATTTATTGGAGAAACAAAAAGTAAATGAATAGTTTGAATTGTAAGAAAGACACTACGTGTAAATGAAAAAAAAAAAAAAAAAAGCGCAGAGCTCTACATATAGATTATACACTTTTCTTAGGATGCTTGAAATCTTTTATGACAAACCTGGAAAACAAAATCAAGAAAAAAATTAAACCGAGTTAAAAATTAAAAAATTAAAAAATTGAACCATATAGATTGTAAAATTGCATATGAGTCTATGACCATTTAATACCAAGCTTTAAAATAAATTATTTTTCTATACAAAGCTATCATTTCCACTTTGATTTTACTACTTTAGTCAAATAAGTTCCATAATCGCAAGGAAAAAAAAAAACCTATTTTATAACGATGGCCCAAGAGCAAAAATAATCAATGCATAAAAACGATTGATATTGGAAGAATGACGACTATAATTCTTAAATATAAAAAAGTGATGACTTTTTAAAGATTCTGAAAATTCAAGAATTAAATTTCCAAAATTTTGCAATTTAAAACCAAAAAATAAAAATATTAATGAAGAATTTGTTGGGAATAGAAAATTATACTAATAATTAGCAAAAAAATATTAATTAATGTTGCAAACAGATACATAATTCTATGCACACTTTACATAAATAGATGCTGATATTCAAAATAAAAATAAAAAGTAAAAAGGGAACAACATGAATAAATCATACTTGACAAAATCTATTTCATTTTGTTTGATAAATTATATAAAATAAATCCCATTAACTTAGTTTTAGTGTATTTAAATGATCTAGAAAAATAATGAAGCGTATACTTTTGAGCCTAATCACATCTAGCAAAATAATAAAGCATTCAAAATATTGAAAGGCAATTTTAAGTTCATATATGCTTGCATGAGATACGTACCTGTCCATTGTAGCAACGGAAGCCTCATCTTGAGATGAAGAATCAATGTAATGCTAATAAAAGCTGCCTAAAAAGTTAAAGATTCAATAAAGATAAAAGAAAAAATTATCAAGTGTAAATAATTCTCTCACTAAAATAAGGGGTATGATTTCTTTCTAAAACTAAATTAAATTGATAATTCCAAATTGAATTTTAAATTGATAATTATTTTTAAAAAAGGGTACTAAACAATTGACAAATCCAAAATTAATATAATCTTGATAATATTATAAATTAAAATTAAAATTGATAATTCAAGAAAACATGTGTAAAACATCTTGATAATTTGATGTAATATAAAATTCAAATAAGAAAATTGTTAAAATTAATCTATTAGTTCTAACCATGTTTAATCATTATTTCTAAGACCCTAAGCATATAAATTAGATCAAAGTTAAGAAAATTAGTTTCAACAAAAGGCAACCAATACACAAAAGCTAATCAATTTAATAAAAACAAAATACCAAAATAAAGAAGGAGCCTTCAGAAACTTGACAATATTTTCAAATGTTTTGAATTCATTAATTAAAATCACATGAAGACAAAAAACCAATAGTAACACCAAAGAAAATAAACAAATAATAATAATAATAAAAGAAGAAAGAATACACACCTACATTGTCATGAGATTTAGGCATTTACATATTAAAGTAAGCTTCACTCCTAAAAGGATATATAAGGTTATATATATTGGAAGAGTTCCATTTGAAATATAATTCATTTAAATCTTATTGCAATTAAAAATATCTAATCAATGTGTTTGTTTTATCCCATAAAAATTGGAATTAAAGAAAGGTCATATAAATAGAATGGAAAAAAAAAAAAAAAAGGATTCAACATAATGTAAAATATAAAAAAATAAAAAATAAAAATAAAAAATAAAAAGAGAGAGAAAGATAACGTGGTTGATAGCTATAAGTAATTCTGATAGATTTGCTTTTTTGGGATAGATAGAGATTATCAAATTAACGAAAATATATACTATTTCTTGGGTTAGATTTATAGTAGAATTAAAATTTTGAAAGTTTAGTAAATTAAATTTTTGTATGTTAAATATTATCCCTTAATTTAAGAAATATATCCTAACAAATAAAAAAAATAATATTAATTAGATAATAAATATTATCTAAATTAAATTTTGTATGTTAAATATTATCCCTAAATTCAAGAAACATATCCTAACAAATAAAAAAATAATGTTAATCTAATTTTATTTAATGATAAGAATGGATTAGAGTCCAAGTAGTATACTATTCCTTTTTAGTTCTTTTAAAATCTAAAAATTTAATAAAATTGCTGCAATTTGGTGAAGCTCGTGCGTTGCATAGTTTTATGTTAAAACTTGTAGAATATATAAAATTATTATAACCAAATAAGTAATTATTATAACGAAAGGAATAAATTGCATTGGTATAACACCTATCAAATATAAAATGATAGCACTTTAATACAAAATTATCTTCTAAGATACCAATTGTGCTATAATATCATTTGTAGTCACAGGTATTAAACTATTCGCATATGAATATCTAATGAATCTACAATATAAGTGATTTGTAGTATTGTTAACAATAATATTAATGATTAAAATCTTTAGACAAAGTAACATAAAATTGGGGAATAAAACCTTTGTTTTATTTATTTTTTTTTTTTTTTAAATTGCAAAGTTCTACATCTAGATTACAAACCTTTCTTAGGATGCTTGAAATCTTTTTTGACAAAACTGAAAAAAAAAAAAAAAAAAAAAAAAAAAAAAAAAAAAAGAAGAAGAAGAAAATTACACAGTTAAAAAAATTAAGTACCATATAGATTGCAAAATTGTATGTAAATTTAATAGTCTATGATTGGAATTTACTACGACAACTTACATATATATTGGACAACAAATAATTAAATTGGATCAAACCATTAACATATGAATTAGATCAAACATAAGGAAATTGCCCCCTCAAAAAAAGAAAAACATAAGGACATTAGCTTAAACAAAAGGCAACAAATACATAAAACATATTTAATTGATTATAATAAAAAATTAGAGTAAAAAATACATACCTACATGATTGTAGGTAGAAAAATGGAAGTCTAAATAATAAAATTGTACAATAAGTTGGAGAATGAAAAACTATAGCAACTAACGGTGTATGTATATATATACATACTCCACCTAGAAAAGGAGTCCAAGTAAAAATCAAATGCTCTAAACTCCTTGAAGTTACCTAATCAAGAAGTTTAGGTTAATTACATGTTAGTTTTTTTTTTTTAAATACTTTATAAAAAACTGTACGCAATTCTTTGATATTATATGAAATCTTATGTGTATATAGAAGAAAACCATTGTGACTGTTATTTGATAAAGATTTGGCTTGGTTGAAGTTAAAGTGTGCGGTAATGAAAATAGGGTTGGTGAATATGGAGTTCCAAGATTTGGAAACACACCTAAATCGGAGCATAGATTTCACTAGTAGCCGAGTCAGGATGTCGTACACAACCTCGTTCGGGAGATGCTGGGACATCATAGGTGGTTCTGCTCTATTTGTATTACAAACTCAAAGAGATTGAAGGGTTTGAGTTTCAGAATTCTGATTTGAGAATATGTAGGGAATGCCAAATATATCTATCTTTACGTGAAGCTCTACAATTTTTTGCCTTCACGTTACTGACTCTGCATTTTGTTTTAGGAGAATGCGAAAGGGACTCTACAACTTGAGCTAGGATTGAGCAAGTTTATCAACATCCAAGTTCATTCTTTGAGCCAATTATTAACAATATATAACTTTTTATTTATTTTATTTATTTTAAGAGATAAACTACTTAATGATAAAAATTAATGAATTAGAATCTTGGTAGTATACTATTCTTTTTGAGTTCTTTAAAAATCTAAAAAATTATTAAAATTTCTGCAATTTGGTGAAGCCACGTGGCGTAACCATGACGTCTAAGCTCAACTCTTATTATATATAATATGATAATATGATATGATATGATTTATATAGACTTAGATAAGATATACATAGGAAAAAGATATACGTAGGAAAAAGATTAATTAATTGTCAGTAATTTTTACTAAAGTAGATATTCTTTTTGCTAAAGAAAGACCAAATTATAATAACAGGAACCATATTTTTTAAAATTGGATTGGAGGTTTAACTAGTTAAACTGGTAACTGGGTACTAATTCGGTCCAGAAAAAAACCCTCAAACCGATAAAAATAGAGAAAAAACTAGGAACGAGAACAAAAGCAAATTTTTTAGTGTATGATTTTTAAAACCATCATTGGAACAGGTCAATGGCATATTTTTAGATGGAGACAAATAGACATTATAGTCATACCATATTCTCTTGTCTCAATGCTTGATCTCTTGGAGTCAAAAAAAGAAGGAGAGAAGTTGATCTCTTTTTGTCTCTCATGGACATGGAGTCTCACACCTTATATGCTATCTTTGGCCTGATAATTTCATTGGCATTACTACCAAATCCTACCATCTCAACCAAATGCAGTTTTCCTGCTATATTCAACTTTGGTGCCTCAAATGTAGACACTGGTGGTTACTCAACATTATTCGGACAAGTTCCACCGTGCAATGGAGAAACATATTTTCACACCCCATCTGGACGGATTTGTGATGGGCACCTTGTAATTGATTTCATAGGTACTTCCATTTCTCTTTCTTAATGCTCTGATTTTTTTTTTTTTTTTTTCATTTCATTTTGTGGAAGCATGTATCCGTTAAAATTAGAACAAAATTTAACTAAAAAATTAGTTGTAGCCTAAGGCTACAACATTACTCAATAGAATAAACATTACTACATATTTTGAAAATCTAACCATTGAATTACATCTTCATTACGTTCTTAATATATATATATATATATATATCAAATTTTGTATTAATCAGATATTATTTGATCTATAAGCTTATATTTTATGTATAATTTTAAACTATAAAAACTTGTAATTTAAACAATGTATTAATGACATAGCTATTAAGCTTTAATTTTCTAGAAAATTTGCAAACATGGTGGATAAAAGAAGAAGATGTAATCTAATAGTGGATTTGCCAAAATTCACCTACAATAAAAAGATATTAACTAATGTTGTAGCCCTAAGTTACAACTAGACTACAACCAATTTTGTAGCTAAACTTTATCTTTAGTATTATATAGAAAATAGTCAAATACATTAGTGTTTGCATATCTATATGTGTAGAAAATACATGATATAAGATTATACTCTCATAATTTCTATCATTCAACTTCAAGAAATGAATTAAGAAACAAAAAGTTTTATTGTCTATACTACTATTTAAGGGGTCTCTCATATTTGGGATCCTCAATTTAGATGCCCAAAATGCCCTCAGATTCATCCATTTTTAAGGCTTAAATAATAAGGTTAGACATGTAAAATTAGTAATTTAAAAACTCCTAATTTTTAGCTAAATTAAAAATAAATAAATAAACAATTTTTTCTCCCATTTTTGAAAAAATATAAAAAAAAAATAAAGCTTTTTTTATTTTATTTTATTTTTATTTTTATTTTCACAAAAGTACCATTTTATTTTATCACTAAATTGTTTTTTTTTTTTTCCACCTCCATATTTCTCTCTCATATTAGTAGTCAAGTACTAATACAACTTCTTCTTAAAATAAAAAATAAAACAAAAGCCACAAGTAAAGCATGTAAATTCAAAAAATAAAAAATAAAAAGTCTCATCACATGCATGAAGCGCGTGTGATGAGGCTAATTTGTTATTAATCTTTGAACTTTACTCCTCCCAACCAAAAAAAAAAAAAAATATTGGTATTTCCATTTTCTTCTTTCTTTTTTGGTTAAGAAATTAAGATGGAAGTCAAAAGTATGCTTGATTTGGAGGACTACTAAGTGTAGCATGCTAGTTCTAATTGTACAAGAAAAACTCTTTGTTAATTTTCAGCGGAAAACTTTGGGTTACCGCATGTTAGTGCTTTTCTGGACTCTGTGGGTTCAAACTTTAGCCACGGAGCCAATTTTGCAACTGTTGCATCATCAATCGGACCTCAGGATGTACCAATTGCACTGGGTGGAAATTGTCCTATTTCATTAAACGTGCAGTCCAATTCTCAGATTTTCATAGAAGATCCCAAATATTGAGAAAACAAGGTGAGTCTCATGTTTTTTTTTTTTTTTTTATACAAGATAGAAATTCTACTCTAACTTAATCTAAGTGTATATATGCGTGAAACTCTCTCCTGAATACTTGAACCCCGGCCCTTACCCCCTACATCCTACACCCCACAAACACTTATGAAGTGATCACCACACCAAGAGTGCGCGGTGGTCATGTTTCTTTTCTTGAATGTATCATTTTTGTGCAAAAACTTTGATTATCATATTGGTGTTGAAAATGAAAGGTGAATGTTGTTTCAATAAAAATTCTAGCACAGGAGGGGTCTTTGAGAAATTGTTACCCAAGGAGGATTATTTTTCTCAAGCTCTGTACACATTTGACATTGGCCAAAATGATATTACTGCTGGTTACAAAAAAAACTTGACCAGTGAACAAATTAAGGCATATGTTCCTGATGTAATGGGGCAATTCTCAGATATCATTAAGGTACTACAAATTCACAACAATCACTTCAAAAATTTTTTTTTTTTTTTTATTCAAGTGTGAGAATGGCTTACAAGTTACATGCAGAAAAAATATGGTGAAGGTGGAAGAATATATTTTGGGTACACAACGCCGGCCCATTGGGCTGCCTTCCATATTTTTTGGACCGATTTCTTATTACAGCAGGCCAAATGGATAAATATGGCTGCTTCAACCCATTCAATGAGGCGGCCCAATATTTGAATCTCAAATTAAAAGAAGCCCTAGCCCAAAACTTTTCCTCACTCAAAAGAAAATGCATGCCCAAAGGCATATCTAAGTTAGGATTGAATCAGTTTGCAAACTTTGAAGTACAAAAGTACACACAAATGGCCAAGATCTATATTACAAAACATGATTTCTTAAATGTTGAAACATAAAACCATCTTATGGGAGCAGCTATTTCTTTTAGATTTTTAGTTTCTTTGCTTCTATATAACTTTCTAAAGCCTCACTTTTTCTAAGTACAACTATACTACAACCAATTTTTAGCTAACAAGCAAATAAAATTTCAAGGCCAAAATGGGCAAATGCCCTTTTTACGAAAACTAAGCAGCATTTTGCCCTCCTTCTCAAACTAATTAGGGAAATGCCCATCTTTTGTAACTCGACAATATCAGAGTCGAGTTTTGTGAAGAACTTGATCATACAATGATCGAGTTAGCTTCAGCATTGTGACACGATGGACAGCCAGCGTGGCATTTTCATTTTTCAATCCCTAAATAACTCGATTATTCTAAAATCGAGTTATGTAACCGACTATTTAGATATCAAGTTATGTTCTTGTTAAACCTATTTTCAGACTGTCTTGGTGTCACGCGTACGGGTTCATGTCTTTTAATATAACTCGATTACTTTAATGTCGAGTTATAAAGCATTCTCGAACTCTGTAAAATCAAGTAATTCTCATATAATAGCTCCACATTCCCTCCCATTCAGAGTGTTTTGCTTTCTATCTGAAATGAATTCAACTCTGCTCCACAGATCTACAGCTGCTTCCGAGCTCAAATGAAATTTGTATCACCTCAGGTAAAAAACTCACTAGAATTTTAGGGCAATGGTATTTTCATTTAATATTGTATTGAATTTTTATTTTTTTGGTTGAATGAGTCTGAAGTAAGTACATTGGTGTGATTTTGGTTGTTTGTTTTAGTAAATGTTGGTCAGAAGAGAATGAAATCTTTACTATAGCAACATTTTGACATCATTGGTCAGATATTAACAACAACATTTTGTATTGCACACAAAGTGTAAACATTAACAACAATGTCTAATGTTTATGGTCAAATGTTAGTGTTAGTATTTCATTTTTAACATGTAATAGTACACAAATTTATGAATGTCTTTGTCGTGTACCATCTTATGCAACATTTATTTACCAACAGTTGATGCACACTATTAACTTGATCATTTGATGTTATTGTATTCAGCGTCAATGTCTGGTTTTGGTAACCCACAACTCTATAGGCCTCACAATGTGTTTACTGCTATGGGTCATTGTTGGGTATTGGAAGATGAGTTCAACTATCCAATCAATCTGAATCTGCGAAATAGTGCTTACGTTCACAATATCATGAGACAGAGTGGACTTGGTTATTTCAGGAACAACAAATGCTTTATGATGAGTTGGTTGGTTTTAAGTTGCTAGTGCCTCGGTGACTCGCATGGCAGATGCCCAGAGACATGATCGATGAACTTCGTAAAGCATTGAACCGCATAAGAGAAGAAAATAACCGAATGAAGATACATCTTAATTGATATTGGACCCAAGTCGAGATTCGAGAGTCAGTGGAGGGAGGGTGGTACGAGCATGCACAGTTCATGCAATAACTTCTTGCTGATCCCATTTATCAGTCAAACATGGAGATGTCAGATGAAAAGCAATCGTGTCGTGGTGTAATTAGACTTTGTTGGAGAACTATTTTGCTTAACTATGTTTTAGATGTATGTGTGTCACTGTTGTTGCATTTGTACTATGTAAACCTTATAATTGATTGTGAGGAGCATGCACGTTATTTGTAATCTAGATTATTCTCACATAATGCATAAAAGTTAAATATTCTCAGACATGATGTTTTTCAATAAGCACCTACAACATAACATAGAAAACTTAAAATAACTTACATGATGCCACCAATATGCATGCATTGCATATTGAAGACTAATGCTACTAACATTATTAAATTAACCCTAGACATAATACACACACACCACATAGACATTCACTCAGATAGGTAATCCTCGTAGTTGAGGACATTGTTATAATTCGCCGGAGTGAGTTGCCTGTTGGCTGCAGCGGCTGCACCTACAGCATAACACAGAAAACTTAAATATTCTTACATGATGCCACCAATATGCATGCATTGCATATCGAACACTAATGCTACTAACATTAACTTAACCCGTAGACATAAGACACACACCACATAGGCATTCATTCTGATAGGTAGTCCTCGTAGTTGAGGACATTGTTACGTTTTGCTGGAGTGAGCTACCTATTTGTTGCGGTGGCCAGCTCCTCCGCCAGTTGTAACATGTGATACCTAGACCTACAGAGTATCATAAGATTGTTCTCTTTTTTCATTCTAGTCACTGCAAGCTCATATTGGTGCATGTTTCACCGTGGTAGTGTGAGCGAGCTATGGTCGACAAGAGGCGCTCCAAGTCACATGAGATCATCGTGTAAAACGTTGGACTCATTCACAGTCACTATTCATTCTCCAAATGTAAAGTTGTAATTTACAACTATGTGTTTTGTTGGCTTTTATTCTGTGCCAAATTCGATTGTAATTTTATTCAATCTTTTATACCCTGTATTTATTGTGGGTTTTAACTGTAAGGGTTATGTGATAGAGAGAGTGTAAAGACTCAAGCAATGGAAGACAGAAGAGTTTTCGCGCTCGCGACTAAGCATCCCGCGAAATGATGCATGTGCCCTACACATGACTAGAATGCGAAGAGTCAGAAAAAATGGAGACAGCTGTGTTTCTCGAGTAGCTCGCGGGTAAGGCCTTCCCACGAGACACTCGTGAAACAATCTGTTTTGCCAAACTGTGCTATCTGATATACACTTTCTGTACCCACACTATATATACCCACATTACCCACAAAAGTTAAGGAGTGCTTTAGAGAGAAAACCCTAGCCACAAACCTTGAGAGTTAGAGATTGTTATACCCACAATCCTTTACACAATTACTTGTGGATTTTCCTCAACTCCTACCTCTCTATTTCCATATCATTGAGAGGTTGATAGCCCAAACACGTACCACACCCTTTCAGAGTGTCAAGTGAGGTTTTGGTGCTGTTGGGAAGCATTGGAAGAAGCCAAGGTTGGCAGATGCAAAATGGTACTTGTTGCGGGATCCAAAGAGCTAGACAAGACACGGTTCCGAGAAGCTTTGTTGGAGTAGGAGCTTGGAAGGCTTAGGTACATCAGGTAGAATAGGATTGGAGGGTCTCTTGCTAACCCATGTATCTCAACTGATTGTCTAGTAGATCGATTACCGCTTGAAGGGTGGTAAAGAGGTTTTTCGTCGAGTTCTTCGGTTTCCTCTTCGATAACACATTGGCGTGTTATCTTGTGTTTGCATTCTTCTTCCCTAATTTTTTACCTTTCATTTTATTGCTATGTTATAATGTTTATAGGTTAGAGTAGCTTGTTTGTTTATCCGATCGCATTTACTCTATTCCGCACTTAGTATTAAGTTAGAGTAAAATCAATCGAGTCATAACTTTAATTTGGGGGTCTAAATAGCTCTTATGTTTTCACACATTTTCGAGCATTCAATTGGTACCAAAGTAGGTACACTCGTTGTGGTTTAGATACCTGAGTGTGATCCTTGACCCTTTGTGATGGACCGGTCACAATCTCTCAATGCCCCAAAATTCATTAATGGAAGCAACTATGCCTTTTGGAAGGTCCGAATGAGGGCTTTCTTGTGTGCTATAGATGAGTCTGTATGGGATTCCGTTGAGAACGGGTATGTTAAACCCACAACAGCCAAGTCCGAATGGGACAAGGCAGCTCTTGCATTAGCTAATGTGAATAGTAAGGTCATTAATGCTATATTCTGTGGTGTGTCCCCTAATGAGTTTCACAGGATATCGCACGTGGAGATAGCTAAGGAAGCTTGGACAATCCTTAAGACTACCTATGAGGGTACCAAGAAAGTTAAGGACATGAAGCTCCAAATGCTTACCACCAAATTTGAAGAGCTTAAGATGGGAGATGATGAGGCTTTCGATTCTTTCTATGGAAAGCTCAATGAAATTGTAATTGCTAAGCTCAATCTCGGATAGAAGATTGAAGATTCTAAGATGGTGAGAAAGATTTTGAGGTCTTTACCGGAAAGTTTCCAAGCAAAACTCACAGCTATAGAAGAGAGTAAAGATTTGGATGAGATCAAAATCCAAGAGCTAATTGGATCTCTCCAAACATATGAGCTAGGACTGCCTTCTCATAAATCGAGCAAATCTCTAACTTTTAAAACCATCACCGAGAGAATGGACGACTCCATCGAAGAGGATGATGTGGAGAAGGAAGTAGCATTCCTTGTAAAGAACTTTCGAAAATTTCTAAAGATGAACAACAGTGGAAAGCCTTTCAACAAAGGAAAGTTTTCATCTCCCAAGGGTGATAGGAAGGAATTTAAGAAGAAAGATGGTAAGGAGTCTCAATCTACTCAAGGAATCACTTGCTTCGAGTGCAATAGACATGGACATTTCAAGAAAGAATGTCCTAATTATTTAAGAATGAAGGGCAAGGCATATGCCATAACTCTTAATGATTCGGACTCTTCCAATTAAGATTCGAAAGAGAGCTGTGATGGAGAAGGGAATTACTCCGCTTTTATGACTATTGCTCATGTTGAGTCATCGAAGGACTTGAGTTTGCTCGTGAAAGAGCTTGGGAAGCATAGTGAGGTGGAGTCAATGGGAGTTGTAGAAGAATCAGATACTGAAGAAGATGAAAGTTCAACGGGCCTTCAAGAGAACTACAATTCCCTTCTTGAGAAGTGTGGAGAATATGCAATGGTGGCCAAGGCAGTCATTAAAAAGATGAAGAAGGCAAAGGAGGACTATAGGAGTCTTCTAGTGCATTATAAGGAGGCCAAGTGTGAAATAGAGACGCTGAATGGTGAGCTAACTGAAGCTTACACAAAGGTCAAATTCCTTGAGCCTGAAGTGATTCAAGCAAATGCCAAAGTAGAACGAGTCTCCTCTAAGAAGCTTGATGAAGTCCTTTCTCATCAAAAACCTTTCTCTGACAAAACCAGATTGGGATATACTAGAGAAAGTAGTTCAGATGTAAATGTATCCAAGGAAGTAAAGTTTGTGAAAGCCAAAGAACTGATTGTAGCTGCCACTATTGCTGAGAAAGTAAAGGAAGAGAAGAATAAGAATGTGGCTGACCAACGGGTGTTGATAAAACCTCGTAATCAATCGATGGTCAAATTTGAAGCTAAAGTGAAATCACTTCCAAAATCACAAAGAGGTCCAAGAATAAGACATTTTCGCTATCATTGTGGACTTGAAGGACACACCAGACCAAATTGTCATAAGCACGGGATCAAAGGTCAAGAGGGCCAAGAAATGACAAAAGGAATTGGGTTGTTGAACAATCAAGAAGCTAAGATGGTGATTCCAGAGAGATGGATGTGATGAAGATGATTGATGCATTCACCACCTGTTTGGAAAACTTCAATAGAAGGTTTGAAGGTCACAACACTCGTACCCAATCTTATAAGGATATCACCCCAAACGCACATGACATGTGGGTGAAGAAGGGTACTCATGCATGATCACCTCCTATATCCATGCATTAATACTTCCAATGTTTAGGATCATAGTTTCATGCATCATATCATGCACTGCTTCCGGTTTTTAGCATGTTTCTTTTACAAGTTTTGTTTTATACTTGTCTTTGTTAATCTTACTTTTCTTGTTCTGTTTTTGAGTGTGTTCAAAAATTCAAAAACCCATAAAAATTGAAAAATCTTCAAAAAGTTTGATCACTTGTGTTGTGTGTATCACATGTGAGTTTGGCCTAATACCTTCGTACTAATGGCGTAGTGCATTTACAAGCTTAGCTTGTTATGTATGCACATATATCTGTATGGGAAAAATCTTGAAAACTATGGGTGACTGTTGTAAATAGATCTTCAAGCTTGTCATGAATGATTGGTCAACTGTCTTGATGGTCTTGATACTTGCATAGACTTGTTCCTATATATCTTCCCACCTTTACTTTTATGTTTTTGTAAAAGAGCTCACCAAATGTAAATCTCAAAATGAAAAGAGATTATGAGCTGCAAAAGCCTGTCGCACATACTAGTATTTGACTAGGAAAAAGGGAAAGCGACTCTTGTATTGAAATATATGGTGCTCAAAAAGCCAAAGGCTACCTCTCAATGTTGAAAAATCAAAAATTTCAAGCATCAATCTCAAAAAAAGATGTATTATCCAAAAAGGATCAGATGTTATGATTTATGCAGAAGCCAAATGAAAAACTTCTGAGTTTTGTAATCATTCTCTTGTGGGAAGTCATATATGCTCACTTTTATAATTGAGATAGTCCTCTTGACTGAGTACCAGTTGTATATGACTTGATTGAATTAATCATTAAAACTTCACTCTGGCCTAAGAACTATTCCAAATTTGATACTCACCCACAGCACACAAGATTTTGATTCAATTAATGCTTATCTCATTTGTGTGATTGTACATGTTCAAATGTGATGTGTATGCTCGATTACTTATTGATCAAACCCAAAAATATTTTTGAATGTTTTATATGTTTTTTAAAGTGATTTTATACTTTCGTGCTTTTAGTTTTTGTTCAAAATGCTTTTTTGTGTTTTTCCTCAAAAACTAGTTCAAAGGCTATTTCGCGAGAAGCTCGCGACTCAGAGCTTCCCGCGAAATGTGCTTAAGGGAAATTACAGTCACATTTTCATACAGTGAGTCTCACTACTGCCTCGTGAGTATTTTGCGACTAAACTCTTCTCACAAAATGTTTTTTGGCAAAAACTGGAAAATTTTCATTTCATACCAAGGCTATCGTAGCTGTCTTATGACTATTTCGTGACTAAATGCTTCTCGCGAAAGCCTCAGTGTGTCTCGCGACTAATACCGCGACTGTCTAACCCAAGAAAAACACGTGTTTTTAGTTTTTATATAGCAAATGAGACAGTTTTTCAAACACTTTGTTTTCCCTCGCACTACCTCTCTCGAACCCCTCTCAACCCAAAATCAATTTTCTCTCAACCCCATCATTTTCAAGCAAAAATCTTTGCAAAATCACTTCAAGGTATGTTTTAATAAACATTGTTTCCATTTTTGTCTTAGATTACGCAGATTTTAGCTTAGGGTTTTGAAATTTGAGGATTTTCGAAGAAGGGGTTGGGGTTCTTATTTTTGTGCAAATTTTTTCAAAAATTTTCATTGGGTTGAGTCCCATTTGCTATGTTTTTATCTATGTTGGCCACATGAGGCATTCTAATCATGTTTTGAGGCAAATTCCATCATGTTCATGCATTGTTCATCGATGTAAGTGCACTAGTGCATGTTAGGTGTTTGTCAAAATGTCCAAGTGACATTTTTGAATTGTTTGGACTCAAATGAGTTTCAATGTTTGGGTCTACCCTTGATTGACCATGATAGACATGTTTTGATCATTGGGTGTGTGTTTTACACACTTTGCCCACTTTTGTGCCTCTATGCCATGCCATGCACACATTAGGCATCCTCTAGGCACACCCTATGCACCTCATACTGCACTCACTTGCATCAGCACATGCACAACACATGCACAACACATGCACAACACATGCACACACATGAACAATCTCTTATTTTCATGCATTGTGTTTATGTTTACATGTTTTAACACTTATAGCATGCTATTTAAGTTTGTTTGCTCTGTTTTGAGTTGGCTAAACTCTGTTTTAAGCTGCTTCACTTATGATTTAAACTAACTTGAATTAATCATGTTTTTGTGTTCTATTTTGTGCTTGTGCACATGCTTCTTTTCTGTTTTATATTCCCTTATGCAGATGTCTCCTACCAAACATTCAGCTTCCAAGAAACCAACCTCAAAACCTGCACGCATAGATTCTGACAACTTTAAGTCTGTGGAGGCAGACTTGAAGTATAATGACTGCTACAAAAGAGCAACCATTATCATGGAAAGGGTTGTTAAGTTGGAAACCCTTGAGGAGACCTTCATTCCTGAAGTGTTCAATGAAAGGACATGGACAAAACTGCTGAATCCAGTTGGAGTAGTGTATTCAGAGATTATCAGAGAGTTTTTCTTAAATGCTAGTATGGAAGGGGATCGTATTGACTGCTAGGTGAGACACAAAGAGTTTGTCATCACTAGGGAAAGCATTCAGGAGTTCTTGGAAATTCATCCTCCCTCACAGCCAATCACAGTCCAATATGAGGATCGCTTGGACTCTATTACGGAGATGGTGTTGACTCTTGATGGTACACTTAAGAAGAACTCCATGAACACAATTCCATTCAGTCCGAAGATGAGGACTCTTGCTTATGTGAAGATCCACAACTTGTATCAGGTCACCAACCTAACGACATTGTCAGCTCCAAGGATAATCTTCTTGTATGATCTCTTTACTCACAAGGATATTGATATATGTGGACACATTTTCCATCTGTTGAAGAAGAGCATTGCGAAACAGAAATCCAGGACTATCATGCCTTTCCCCACTCTCATTATGGGCCTAATTGCAAAGGCAAGGCTCAAACTTCCGAGTGGCCTCACAGTGGTTCAGAGGGACTATCCTATTGGTGCACACATAGTAACTAGGAGCACAACTCACATCAAAGGTTCCAAAACAGGTGTGCATACTATACCACGGGATCGTGTTGAGGAGGAGGGTGGTGACACAGAGGAGGAGATTGATAGATTTACCTCTGCACCAGAGACTTCAGCACAGCCATCCTCTTCAGCACCTACACGAGGACTCGACAGACTCGATCGCCTTCTAGCCAAAGTAGAGTAGATGTACACTATGCTAGACTTCCATGTGCAGCACACAGCAGACTAGTTTGCTTATGTCCATGGTCAGATCACTGCCTTATCCTCTCAAATCAATGATTTGTCCGTTGACCGAGGTTCAGATTCAGAGTCCGACCAGTTCTAGCCCTTTGGCCATTCTGGTCAAAAAGAGGGAGAAAATTTTAAGGGGGAGCATAGCTTAGACCTAGAAACATTGGTTCAGTACATTGGTTCATTACAGGCGGTTTAGCTTTATGTTTTGGTTTAAACTATTTCAGCATTTATAACTCTTGGATAGTTGTATTTACTGCTTTTGTTTAAAGCTTTAGTACATTGTTCTTAATTTCGGCTCATATTCAGTAGTTGTGTTTATCTCAATGCTTTATAGCATTTCTTTTGTACTTTTAAGATATTGTTAATATGTCTTAAGTACTTCACACTTGTACCCTAGTAGGATCTTGTATCCTAAATGCATATACTTCATGTATTTTGCATTGGTTGTGTGTTGGACATGCAATTGATCCTTGTGAATGATCTTCATTGCATTGCATGTCCGGATGAGCATTTACCTGTTAAATTTTCATTGTAGTCATTCTTTAATAACTGTTCTTATATGATCAAGATATGCTTACATGTTTATATTGTGTTTACAAACTTGATCGCATTTTACTTGCTCATATATGTACCATGTATTCAACTTGTCATAAGCTTAATTAGAGTTTTGTTTGTGTGCAAGTGCTTTAGGTTACAGGTATATATGTACAAGTACTTCACAGCTTCTAGATTAGATGTGAGTGAGTTGTGCCACTGTTCCCAAACTCATGTTTAAGTCTAGAGTATGTTTTTAGGGGTTTTGTCACGGAATAGCCAAAAGGGGAGATTGTAAAGTTGACTATGTGTTTTGTTGGCTTTTATTCCGTGCCAAATTTGATTGTAATTTTATTCAATCTTTCATACCCTGTATTTATTGTGGGTTTTAACTGTAAGGGTTGTGTGATAAAGAGAGAGAGAGTGTGAAGACTCAAGCAATTGAAGATAAAAGAGTTTTTGCGGGTAGCTCGTGACTAAGCATCCCGCGAAATGATGCATGTGCCCTGCACATGACTGGAATGCGAAGAGTAAGGACAGATGGAGATAGCTATGTTTCGCGAGTAGCTCTTGGTTAAGGCCTTCCCGCAAGACACTCGTGAAACGTTCTATTTTGCTAGACTATGCTATCTGATACACACTTTCTGTACCCACACTGTATATACCCACATTACCCACAAAAGTTGATGAGTGCTTTAGAGAGAAAACCCTAGCCACAAACCTTGAGAGTTAGAGATTGTTATACCCATGATCCTCTACACAATTGCTTGTGAATTTTCCTCAACTCCTACCTCTCCAATTCCATATCATTGAAAGGTTGATAGTCCAAACACTTACCACACCCTTTCAAAGTGTCAAATGAGGTTTTGGTGCTGCTGGGAAGCATTGGAAGAAGCCAAGGATGGCAGATGCAACACGGTGCTTGTTGCGGGATCCGGAGAGCTAGACAAGACTAGATTCTGAGAAGCTTTGTTGGAGTAGGAGCTTGGAGGGCTTAGGTACATCGGGTAGATTAGGCATGGAGGGTCTCTTGCTAACCCATGTATCCCAACTGATTGTCTAGTGAATCAATTACCGCTTGGAGGGCAACGAAGAGGTTTTTCGCTGAGTTCTTCAGTTTCCTCTTCAATAACACATCGACGTATTATCCTGTGTTGGCATTCTTCTTCCCTACTCTTTTACCTTTCACTTTACTGCTGTGTTATAATGTTTACAGGTTAGAGTAGCTTGTTTGCTTATCCGCTTGCATTTACTCTATTCCGTACTTAGTATTAAGTTAGAGTAAAATCAATCGAACCGTAACTTTAATTTGGGGGTCTAAATAGTTTTTGTGTTTTCGCATATTTTCGAGCATTCACCAAACAATACAAAAATTTGGATAATCTGTGGAAGATGCTCTAATGGATAGCTGGATTTTTAAGTTTTGAACCATGGTTGAGTTACCTTTTCGCCCCCTCTTAGAATATACTGTTTCTGGAACCTTTGATTCTATTTTCCCTTTTTTTTTTTTAATCTATAGTTTTATTATTATTATTATTATAAATTTTGAATTACATAGGTTTGATTTTAATAAATTCTTATCATTATTATTATTTTTTATTTGATTCTATTTTCCCCCTTTTTAAAATTATTTTTTAATCTATAGTTTTACTATTAGTATTATTATTATTTTTCATTTGGTTGCATGGAAAAGAAAGAAAGAAAAGAGAAAAAAGAAGGGAGATGAAGGGAAAAGAAGGGGAAAGAAATTACTTCAAAGAGAAAACTTTAAAAAAAAATTAATTAATTAATTTTAAAAACTTGAGAAATGTGACGTGCACAATATTTTATAACACTTTTGCAATAAATTCTACGTGCTAAGTTAATATTGATTGCTTCTCAAAAAAGAAGAAGAAGAAGTTAATATTGATTATTATTAGGCAAAAATATCATTTTAGTGGTGGGTTTAAATTAGAACCATAACACTTAGGATTTGTGGTAAAGTGTTGTGAATGTAACACTTTTAAAAAAAAAAATTATTTTATTTTTGTAAATTATAAATTAATAATTAATTACAAGGATATAAAAGTAAATTTAAAAAGTCAAAATCTCCACATTTCTTTTATCTCCTTTTATTTTTTAAACCAAACAAAGGAAAATGGAACATGTCTTCCATTCTCTCTCCTTCCATCCAACAAAACAAATAAGTGTGATAGATCTAATTTGAATGGATCAGTGGATTATTGAAATGTTGGAGACATATAATTTTTAATTATTAAAATTCATTCTTCAAATACTCAAGGGTAAAATAATAATTTCATGTAGGTGGAAAATTCTAGAATTGACAACCAAAAAAAAAAAAAAAAAAACCATATGAGGTCATTATTAAAATTAAGGGTAAAATAGTCTTGTTCTAGAGTTGAAGTAATACAAAATGATACTCTTCTATAAAAAAAAAAAAAACATTTTTTATTGCTCAAGAGTGTAGTTAGTAAAAATATGTTATGCTTTTGATATCTAATGGAATGGAGCTGATTGTATATCTAATGGAATTGCAATATAATGAGTTTTATAAGTGGGTTGTAGTTTTTTTTTACCAATAATAATAAAAAGGAAATTAAAAGTACCTTTTACCTTTGAGGGATTGTGAATTTCTTGATGATATTACAATATCTTGAAACAAATATTTGGGGGAAAAAGTTTATATATGAAGAACAACTATTAGTTGTTAGGACTATAAATGATATATTGGTATTAATGATGTTTAATACTTTATTATTGATCAATCATTTGCTTTATTTATATTTCTTAAAAATTATATTTCAATTTAATCAAATCGTACCACAATCTCATTATATACATATATTTAAAAGGCTTATAATTATTAACTTAACCAAAACTTTCCTTCTCAAAAAAAAAAAAAAAAAAAAAAAACCTTAACCAAAACTTAACGTGGTTTATCAAAATATTTGAATTTGGTAAGTGACCCAAAATAATAATAAAGCATATACTTTTGTAGCTAATCACATCTAGTAAAATAATAATGCATGCATATATTGAAAGATAGTTTATGTATATGTAAGGTGTAAAAGAAGACTTGTGGGAAGCATAGTTGTTGGGTAAATTTAGAAGCATAATAGATTTAAGTGTTGGGTTGGGTTGGTTAAATTCTAGACATGTTTACTACTATCATGTAAAATATATACAACCAAGACTTCAATATTAGTGATCCCACACCAAATCATATTTTAGAGCCTATAAATTTGAAGTACATTTAAAACAAACCTTTTCATTTGACTGATGGTGATAACATGCTTGTGTGACCACACTTTTTAGGCATCCCAAAACTTCAAACGTGCTAGAATGAACCAACCACAAGAAGAAAATAAATAAAATCTAAAGCATTAGAATGATATAGCTTTTGACCAAATAATTAAACTTTTAATTTCACGTATGTAAGCGATACATACCTGTCCACCATTCTTACGATAGCAATGGAAGCCTCATCTTTGAGATAAATAGTAGATGCAATGCTCATAAAAGCTACCTAAAAATGTTGAAGGATCAATAAAGAGTAAGTGAGTAATCTAAATGCATGAGCATGATGCGTTTTTGGTTAGAGGGAGGGGGTGGGGATGCGCTCTTTTGATCACAACAACGAAACTTTATAAATAATTATCTCAATAAAATAGGGGGTAAGAATTCTACCTATAATCAATATTAGAATGATATCTGGTAGTTTCAAATTTAATAAAAGTCTAGATAATATTCATAAAGAATGATACAGATTAAAACCCTTCAAAAATACATATTGAAAATCATAGTGAATACCAATACCAAACCAACCCTCAAAAAACACATAGCTACCATAAAATTTTTCAAAAATACGAATGCCCTAAAGTTAATACCATACAAAGAATAAGAAAATTAGTTATAACAAAAATGTTAATTCAAGAACTTGGGTTAAAATGAAGAATTAAGAAAAAATAAAAAGAAAAGAGAGGGGAAAAAAAAAAAAAAAAAAAAAAAAAAAAAAAAAAAACAGACTACTTACCTACGAAGATCAAACCAACCCAAACAAAATAAAAAAACAAATAAAAAGTAACATAAATGGGAAAAATTATATTGTAGCATTGAAAAGAAAGAAATATAAAATAACATAACCTTATTAAAAAGAAAAGGAATAATTTTTTACTGTATAGTTTGGTGACTTTGAACTTGAAAGTTGAAAGCTAGAAAGTGTTACGGAGAAGAAAACTGATAGGAGGAAGTCTAATATGTGTGGTGTGCAATGTTTTTTTTTAGAAGAAGTGTGGGGTGCAATGTGAGCAAAGAGATAGTGTCTTGATTGAATGAGATAAAATAAATTAGAGAAAATAATTTATCTTAAAAACATGTGTTATAGATAATCAAAAGCAAAAAAATTATGATACTTCAAACGTTATTGATTTTAGGATAAGGAAAAAGGTGTGGAAAAATTTTTGATAACAACAATTAAATATTTTTATTTATCTATAAAAAAGTTCCAATTAAATTTATATTGATAATCCTAAAAAAAATATCTTACTAAGTAATATGATGAGTCCAAAATTATTTATCAAATTATGACTTTTATTTTTTTCATAAGAAAAATAAAAGTTGATACAAAGAAAACGTAAGTCACATGTTTTGTTAAAACATAACTTTTAAGTCCAACTTTTATTATACAGTATATAATATATAATATGATATGATATGATTGCACTACATGCTTTTCCCACCTACTTTTTCGGAGTAAGAAGAGAAAATGCCCCCAGGTTCTAGCCCATGTTAGATTTATATATTATACCCTTTTGGTTAGTCCATAAGAATTCATACCTTAAATGTTCTTCAATATTAGAATTTGTACTTTAAATGTTCAATCATGAACATGACTTTTTAATGTATCTACAATATAAAAGAATCATCACTTAATCTTGCCAACGAAGAACCCTTGTTTCTTTAAGCCTTGTTTCATTGAATCTTCAGAATACTTGATTCATTCTTTGAAAACCTCTTCAAATCTAAATCATTTGCTCATTCTATTGCAATAAATATTGACTAAGATTGTTGGAGAACAATTAAGAAACAAGACAAATTTAAGAACAAACAGAAATTGTAATAGCTTCAAGGCACAATGAAATCGCTTCCTTCAACAATATTTGCCCCCCCCCCCCCCCCACACACCCACACTTAAGTTGTTAAAGGGTTATTATAAACTTGTTTTCAAGATACAATCAATCCTGTTGGGTTCTGCAAATAACAATTTGAAGAAGACCCACATGAGTTTAAATGTCTTTAAGAGAAAATTATGAAGTTATATATAAAATGGGGTAATCACAAATAAAGTGTTATAACTGTTAAAAAAAAATAGTTTGAAATAGTTTTCTAACATTCCCAAACATTTATATATCAAATGGACAATGTTTGGCTATAAAATCTGCAAAAAAAAAAAGAAAAAAAAAATTTTGTATAATCTTGCCTGGAACTTGGTTGATCCAATTCATAAACAATAACTCACAGAGAGGTTCACCTCTCTCTCGATTGAAATATCGGTCGATCCAACTCTCAGTTAACACTTGGGTTGACCCAATTGCCAGAATTACTTCACTGATCTTATTTTTTCCACTTGTTTACTATTGTCTCCTTCACTCTACCTCCACTAAAAAGATAAGAACACTTTTCCACTTCCAAAATGGGGATTAAACAACATTTCTCTAATACCCAAGTGAGTTCTAACTTGTATTACAACCTATTTGGATATACAATAAATATTCTCTAGTTTCTTTTTTATTTGCTTAACTTTTTAGTATGTGAAAAAAAATAAACGGGTCATATAGGGTTGATCCAACTAGGTAAAAACTCGATAAAGATCCTTAGGTTTTGCAATCTGTCTTAGTTCAACCGATTTCAAACACAAATCTATCTCAGATGAATGCACTTGAAATTGAGTTATTTAAGATTAGCAAGTTAGTCATGCATTTAAATTCCTATTCTATGGATTTGGGTCCTGACATGAAGTGTCTTTTGCAATAATTTTGTCAATAAATTCACATGTTGGTTGATTAGATTTGCATGATATTCTCTTTGGAATTCACATGTTTATTATGCTAATATGTTTATCTCATCATTGCCAATTGCAATTTGATATATTGTGTTCATGTCATTTCCCTCTTGGATGTGTGTGTATCTTCATCCCATCTCCATAGGTGGTATTGAAGGTTCTCCATCCCACAATAAAAGGCATCATGTTTGCATCACTTTTAAAGAAAAAGAAAACAATAATTTTCTAAAACCCTTAGAGGATATTTTCCAACTAAAAATCATGTGATGTTTCCTAAAAACCCTTGGAGGGTATTTTACAAAAAAAACTCAAAAGGATTTCAAAAGCCTTTTTCTAAAGAAATAAATCAATTTTCCAAATAAAAGGACAATTTATACAAAATAATTTCAAATGGTGCTTGGCCCAAGGCTTTAAATCAATTAAGCCAATGACAAAATAAGCCTACAAATCCCCCATCCCCTAAGCACCAATCATTTCATTAGTGTTTTATTTTGCAGTGCTAAGTAATAAACTTCTAATGGAGTGACTAACTGAGGTAGATTTCTTGCACTTAGAATAATTCATCTATGCATGCCTAATTGTATTTTCTCACATGCTAGTACATAGTATCTTGTGTGCTAGTAACTAGTATCTCACATGCACACACATTTTCACAGGCAATTTCACATGCTCACATGTACATACATCCTCACATGTTTCCTTGAATCCAAATGCCCAATAAATGAGTCACACTTCAAACCAATTAAGCCCATGGCCCATCAATAAGCCAATAAATCCCCATCCCCTAAGCACTAATCTTTTCATTAGTGTTTATTCCGCAATACTAAATTTTTAATGGAGTGAGTTAGGTTTCTTGCACAGAATAATTCATCTATGCATGCCTCATGTGCACATGCATCTCACATGCACAAACATTTTCATATGCTCAAATGTACGTGCATCCTCACATGTTTCCTTGAATCCAAATGCCAAATAAATGAGTCACACTTCAAATGATAGAAATTAGGATTAAATCAAAATAATTTACTATCTTAGAATAGACATTGTAGGGTGCCTAACAGCTTCTCTACACGTAATAGAACTTTCAAGTTCATGTCTTTTATTTAAGACATTTGCTTTACCCTTTAACTTAGGAACCTTTAGGAAAATCCTTAGTTAAATTTGTATAAAGGGATTAGACATATAGGTGACCAATGGCACCCAATGGTTAGTGGTGATTCTAAAAAGGAAAGATAAAGAATAGACTCACACCCACATCACCCTAGTGTAGGACACAAATCACACACTTGGATTGCATGTTGCCAAGAAGCTCCTCACATACAGGAGGTTGATACTTGAGATATGCACATTGGGCATTTTTTCCAGTATCAACAGTGAAAAAAATAAATGGGTGGGCCATACAGGGTTCACCCAATTAGTTAAAAACACGATAAAGATTGTAGGTTTTGCAATTTGTTTTAGTTCAACCCATTTCAAACATAGACTTAGCTTAGATGAATGCACTTGAAACTAGATCAAGCTCTTTGGAATAAGATCTAGTTTTTCTGTGATTTAGTTTTTGTGCGCATGAGATTTTAGATTTTTATTTTCTTGAAGAAATTTTTTTTTTTCATGTACAATTGAATTATTGTGGTTAGTTTTGGATATAATTTGATAATATTTGTTCGAGAATGTCAAGAGCCTTATAATTCAATTGACAGCAGCTCCTAGTGTTTTCAACAAAAGCATTTAGAACAACTTTTATTTGAGGAATGGGGATAATTACAATATAAGAAGGTCTTATATCTTAATAAGGTGAAAATTTTACAAGTGTTCGGCTGTTATCGCATACCTAGCTCCTCCTTTGGAATGAAGACATGATAGAATTGTACACTCCAATGTCATTATCTAAAACAATATGAAACATGGTTAAATTATTGTCGAAGAGCCTTGATTTCAAGAATATATTGCGTCCCTTGTTATGTTAACTTGTTGCACACCCGCGCGTTGCACGTGATAAATTTTTTAGAGTTATCTCATAAATAAAATAATATATATATATATATATATATCATTGTTTTACTTTTGTCTATGTAACTTATGTAAAATTCTTATATGGTAAAATTATCCAAATTATGCTATGTATTAGAATAATATTATATTCTTTATAATACAATAGGATAACATTTAACAATCAAAGAGAACAAAAAAGAAAAAAACTTAAAACACAAAAATAAATTGCATCAACTCAAAGTAGAGTTCTTAAAAATACAGAAAAATTAATAACCAAAAGAGATGCAAGAAAAATAAAAAATCCACCAAAAAATTGAGAGAGAGAAATAACCTTTTTTGTGAGCGAAAATTATGCATAGAAATATAGAATAGAAAAGATAATGAAAAATTTATAATAAGAGGATAAGAATAAGAAGAAACAAAATAAATGAAGATAAAGGGAAAGATGAAAAGTGATATTAAGGTAGACGGTAGTGGGGAGATGAAAATGTGAAAGGAATGAGAAATGTTGAAGAGAGTGTAAATGTTAAAAAAAAATGAGTACGATTTTATAAGGAAATTTTTATTTATTTGTATTTAATTAAAACATTATATGTTTAATTTTTTAAAAATTAAAAAAATGAGAAAATATTAATAATTTAATGATATGGAGGATATGACTGAATTTAAATGGTCAAAGGTAGTAGTGCTATTGATATTAGCTTGAATATATATAAATATATATATATATATATATTTTTTTTTTTTTGCAACTTGAAAAATGATAAACCCTATCCATAGAACTAAATTAAAGTTACTTTTTAATGTTGAGTTAACAAAATGAATTGGTGGTTACCAAAAAGCTAAGCATTTTTTTTTCTTAGAATAAACTTGAAAGCTGAACATGAATTGTCCTGTTTTATTGTTTGTCATTTGGGTGAAATTAAAGCCTCGCATAAATTAATGAAACCTCATTAGACCTATCAACCATTATAGCTCTAAAGAATACCAATAACAAAAACTTAGCATAAATCAGTACTTACCCTTTGCAAGTTAAGAGGCTACACATTCAATCTAATGTACATCATTACCCAACAATGTTTCAGCTCACCACACAGCAAAGTAATCATGTAAGTGAACTTTGAAATATTCATTTGGTGTAACGATCGATGGTATGTAGCTTTCAGGAAAAAAATATGTAATAGTGGTAAATTAAACAACAATACTATTCAACTACTCAGATTTATCACGATATAAGGAGAACGTGAATGCATTATGACCCCTTTGTTCCTTATGTTACAGTTTATTTTTAATTCAAATGATTTAGATGGCCTAATTAGTAGGGTATATGCTCCACAAATTTTCAAAAGATTAGAAACATTAGTTACATAGACAGGCCAAACATTCGTTTCTCTCGCACTACTTTTAAGGAACAATGTATAACTTAGAGGAGTCGATCCCTATAAAGAAAATTATTGTAGAATTTATTTTACTTTTATTTTGTTTTTCATATTAATTGCTCAATAGAATCCATGGCCCATACAAAATTTAAACGGCTGGAATTTAGAAGAAATAGATTTCTAAATATATAAATAGAATAGTTTTTGTTAGAAGTCAATCACTGCACATGAGGAGAGAGAAAAAAAATCAAATGAAAAGATAACGTATCAAGTCTAAAGGAATTTCATAGAACAAATGTCATGTTGTACAAAAATAACATATATAGAACAACTAAATAGGTGAATTCAAAGCAACCCAAACTAAGAATTTAAAGAAAAAAACATGTAATAAAATTAAAAATTAAAGAGAGAAAAAAACTTAAATCACAAAACTAAATCGCATCAGCTCAATATAAAGTTCTAAAGAGCACAACAATTACCAACCTAAAGCAGAGATGTAAGAAAAAAAAATTCACCAAAAAATTGAGAGAGAGAAAACTTTTTTTGTGAGGGAAAAGTATGTAAAGAATGGAAGAGAGAATGACAAATTTATAGTAAGAGTGTGTGAATAAGAAAGGACAAAAAAAAGGAAGATGAAGGGAAAGATGAAGAGTGATATTAAGGTAGAGGGTAGTGGGGAGATGAAAAGGTAAGGGATAGAGAAAGGTTATAGAAAGTGTAAATATTAAAAAAAAAAAAAAAAAAAAAGAGTAAATGTTAAAAAAAATTATAGGAAGATTGGAAAGAAAAATGATAATGATGTGGACGCTAATGTAGCTCAACTGGAACATAGTAACAATAAATGCTATGTTTCAACTTTTAGATATATATATATATATATATATATATAGATGATTGCAATTAGTTACGCTTAATAAGATGAAAACTTTACATGTGTTCGGCTGTTATCGCATGCCTAGCTCATCCTTTGGAATGAAGAGATGATAGAATTGTACACTCCAATGTCATTATCTAAAACAAAATGAAACATGCTTAAATTATTGTCGAAGAGCCTCGGTTTCAAGAATATATTGTCTCCCTTGTTATGTTAATGATTGCCAAATATGTATATATACACACACACGGACAAGTGTGGGGCATGGGAAATGGGACTAGTAACATGCTTGTGAAAGTTATTGATAAGTATAATTTGATTTTTGAGAACGGTTTTTAGACTCTAGAATTAACGTTTAGCTTAAAATTCACTTACTGGTCTTCTTTGCTCACTCCACCACATTTCGGAAAAAAAATGATAAGAGTGGAATTTCGAAAGCATAGGTGGCATGTTAAAAGGAGTATAGCGGTGTAGGCTTATCTTATCAGGTGTTGTCTTGCATGCAATATGTATATACACACACGGACAAGTGTGTTACATTAATGATTGCCAAATATGTGTATATATATACACACACGGACAAGTGTGGGGCATGGGAAATGGGACTAGTAACATGCTTGCAAAAGTGATTGATAAGTATAATTTGATTTTTGAGATAAGTTTTTAGACTCTAGAATTAACGTTTAGCTTAAAAAATTCACTTACTGGTCTTCTTTGCACTCCATCACGTTCTGGAAAAAAGATGATAGGTGGGATGTTAAAAGGAGTATAACGGTGTGGGCTTATCTTATTGGGTGTCGTCTCGCATGCAATATGTATATACACACACAGACAAGTGTGTTATGTTAATGATTGCCAAATATGTATATATATACACACACACGGACAAGTGTGGGGCATGGGAAATGGGACTAGTAACATGCCTGCAAAAGTGATTGATAAGTATAATTTGATTTTTGAGGTCGGTTTTTAGACTCTAGAATTAACGTTTAGCTTAAAATTCACTTGCTGGTCTTCTTTGCTCACTCCACCACATTCCAGAAAAAAGATGATAAGAGTGGAATTTTGAAAGCATAGGTGGGATGTTAAAAGAAGTATAGCGGTGTGGGCTTATCGTATCTAGTTTGCCAAACTTTCATAGGGATTAGAAACATATGTATATTATAGCGGTGCAATAATGACGGATATTTGCCAAACTTTCATAGGGATTAGAAACATACGTATATTATAGCGGTGCAATAATGCCAGATATTTGCCAAACTTTCATAGGGATTAGGAACATATGTATGCAATTTTATCCAACAAGACAAAAACACTGACCAAATCATTTGAGAACTTAGTATATATCACATTTGTTTTGTAAGTATATCAGCTGTACATACCATTATATTTCTCCATTTTAAATGGAGATATCAAAAAAAACAAATGTAATCATATTACACTCATGCAAATGTGAATGTAGTACATACTAGCTAGAGTGTAAAAATTGAAAAAATTGTGTACATTGCGCATGCAAATGTGATGTAGTATACCAGAGTGTAAGAAATAGTGTGAAGCAATAATTTTCCTTTTTAAGTATATCATATCACCTAACGGGGACAAAAAACTTACATACAGATTTTTTTTTTGGTTCAATCTGGTATCTCGGGCTATTTATAGGTGAACAATTTTAGAGGATACTTACTAACTTGACAAAAAAGATATAGCTTCAATGGCTCTTGATACCATACCTTTATGGCTTCCTCTTCTCCTTGTTCTCGCTCTTTTGTTGCTCATGAAAAAAAAGATGGATGAGCGTTGTTCTAAGAACCTTCCACCAAGCCCTCCTAAGCTCCCTATTATAGGTAACTTGCACCAACTTGGTGTGTTGCCTCATCAATCTATGTGGCAACTCTCCAAGAAATATGGCTCTGTGATGCTCCTTCAACTCAGTGGCATAAGAACTGTCATAATATCTTCTGCTGAAGCAGCAAGAGAAGTCTTAAAAGTTAATGATCTTGCCTGTTGCAATAGACCTCCCTCAGCTTGCGCTAAAGTTTTTTCCTACAATTATAGGGACATAACTTTTTCACCTTATGGTGATTACTGGAGAGAGATAAGGAAAATATGTGTTCTTGAGTTTTTTAGCGTGAAAAGTGTGCAATTCTATCAGTTCATTAGGGAAGAAGAAGTTGCTTTGCTTGTGGATTCTATATCTCACTATGCATCTTCTGCAACCCCTATTGATCTTTCTGAGAAGCTGTTTGCACTCACTGCAAGTATAACTTTTAGGATTGGTTTTGGTAAGAGTTTCCGCGGGAGTGGTTTAGACAATGAAAGGTTTCAAGCAATGGTTGATGAGGCAGTGTCCGTGATAGGAAGCTACAATGCATCTGAATTCTTTCCCTTCGTGGGATGGATTATAGACACTTTCTCTGGTAGATTTAAAAGGCTTGAAAGGGTTTTTCATGAGTTGGATACTTTATTCCAACAGATCATTGATCTCCATCTTGATCCTGAAAGGACAAAACCAAAGCATGAAGACATTATCGATGTGCTACTGAGAATTGAAAGGGAGCAAGTTGAGTCCGGCAATGCTGCTCGATTCACAAAACATAACATTAAGGCAGTGATCATGGTAAGCTGCCAATCTTTTATTAATCCCATTTTTTTTTTTAACTTTACTTACCTTATCAAATTAGCCCATGTTCATCTACTTACTTGTTACTATATTTATTTATCAGAATATATTTTTAGGTGGAGTTGACACTAGTGCAATTACCATGATATGGGCAATGGCAGAGCTTGCTAAGAACCCCAGATTGATGAAAAAAGCACAAGATGAAGTTAGAAATTTCATTGGAAATAAAGGGAAAGTCACTGAAAGCGACATTGACCACCTTCATTATCTAAAGATGATAGTTAAAGAAACTTTTAGATTGCATCCTCCAGCAACTCTACTTGTTCCAAGAGAAACCATGTCACACTTTAAGATCAATGGTTATGACATTTACCCAAAAATGTTAGTACAAGTTAATGTCTGGGCAATAGGACGAGATCCTAAATACTGGGAGAACCCAGAAGAATTCATCCCAGAAAGGTTCATGGATAACTCCATTGATTATAAAGGTCAAAATTTTGAGTTATTGACATTTGGATCTGGTCGAAGAGGTTGTCCTGGGATATATATGGCAACAACAATAGTTGAGCTTGCACTTGCAAATCTTTTATATTGTTTCAATTGGAAATTACCTGATGGGATTAAAGAGGAAGATATCAACATGGAAGAGAAAGCTGGTCTTAGCCTTACTACCAATAAGAAAACAGCTTTGAACCTTGTGCCAATCAAATTGTTTTAAAATATTAGTACCTGTCAGCACTCTTCCCCTGCCTTTCTTCTCTCTCCCGTCTTACTCCATTTCAAATATAATCTTCATAGGAATAGTTGCTTTTATGTTATATATATATATATATATATATATATATAGGGTTGGACTTGTGTCCAGTGACTAATTTCATTGGATAGGCTAAGATGTAAACACGTGTCCAATTTCGGATATGTATCCATATCCTAGCGTGTCTAGTGGAACTAGTCACTAGACAAAAGCCTCTCCCATATATATATATATTGCTAAGCACTTTGAAATAAATGGTGGCCAATTAGCATGTATGTTTTTGGCTTTTGTGATCATGGATCATTTTCCTTTCTTATAAATAAATGGCAGGAATTGAAAGATAATTTGTGTTTGTCTTTATTACCTATGGTGGTGTTATGGAATACAAAACCACTAATTCTATTCCATTTTATGCTTCACTAATCATAATTTGTTATGATGTATTCATTTTATTTTACCTATAAAATAACTAAAATTTAAAATATAAAATAAAAATAAATAAAACACATGGCATATCACAATCAGTAGAGTATAAAGTATTTTTGAGACTGATGGTTTCTATTCAGTATTATGAAGGATAGGCATAATTATTTCATTCAATCAATTGTTTTGAACAACAAAGTAGAGGCTGGGCAGGCAAATTTTCTTTAGACTCCAAACTGTATGGAGAAAAAAAGGAAGAAAGCCTCACTTTGATCGTATTACAAATTATATTATATATTTAAATCAACTTTAATGTTCAAATGTTTGATCATGTATGGTGGCAATGAAAGGTGTGTAGAGGGAATCTTTCAACTCCAACATCAAAATCAATGACGTGTCCCACCAAATCATATTACAAAGATCTTTTTTTCTTATACACCTCTCTACCTCTTATTGAACTATGTGTGTGCTCCGTACGGGGTGTCATTTTTTTAACTTTTACATGTGAAGTATTCATTTTTTTTTTTTAATGAGGTGTGTAATAATAAACTTATAAACTAGTAATTTAAAAATATAAAAAAATTAACATAATTGTTTTGGCATATGTACTGATTAACAATATCTATTAAGTTTTTATTTCTTATAAATGAATGCTAATGAAATAAAAACATGTGGTTGAACATCAAATAGGGATTTTTTTTTATTAATTAAAAGATTTTGAGTTTAAATCATGTCTATACCAAAAAGAGATTTAAATTTTATTATATCTATAAAAAAAATATAAGTGCTAAATTAATTAATATGTATTGATGAGATATGACACCATTTAAAATTTGGACCCTAATGTTACATATCATTTTGATTTAAGTCATTCCGTCTATATGTTGTGATGTCGTGTTCGCTAATTGCTACCTCAGCTCAAAATGGCATATTATGAATCCAAAATTTGAAACAAAAATGTGTAATTTTAAGTGTGTAAATTGCATACTAGTCTACATGTCATTACCTTGCAACTTAAACACTTTAGCTTCAAGACTATATAATTATATTTTTAGACAAGTTTATATATAGACACATAATGATAATACAACATAAATTTGAATCGACTTTAATGTTCAAGTGTTTGTTCACAAACATATTATTAGTTTTGGAAAATTATTGAATATTCTTGGAGTATCATAAATATGTACTCCCCCCACTCACATAAATTGTCGGTCCCACTATAAATTTAATTAGTAAGACTAATAGTTATGTGATAAGAGGAATACGCATTTATGGTAATCCAAGAGTACCCAATAATTACCCATTAATTTTAGGTCTAGTTCATTTAATTGTCGAGTTTAAACTTAGACTTGAATTTAATTTATTTTTTAAACAATCAAACAAACATAAACAAATCTTTTTTTTTTACTCGAGTTCAAGCTCCTCGTAAGCAACTCGATTCATTTACGGTCAATGCCCCCTCTTGATTGATTACACCCGAATGGCCCACCAAAAGATCCTCTTATCATAACAAATTCACAATCTATCATGTACCTAACCAAATAGATTTCCAAAATCTTACAAGGAAATCTTACAAGTATCGTTTACCTTTGCAACTTGCAATATTGTACAGCACAATCAAACATTAAAATATGTACTAGTGTAGAAAGAGTGGTCGCACTCACTTCACTTGAGGGGTGAATGAATCATGCATTGACTCATCAAGTGGGGACCACCATCCCATTCCAAAAACCAATGTTATTAAATCCATTTTGTTCCAGTCGAAAAATCTCATACTGGCATATAAACCGGAATGGGAATCCCGCTTGTTCCACCTCGGATTAAATTTTGGTCTGTTCCGATGAGTTTCAATCAATTTTGGTCGAAGTACAAGATTCGGCCGGTACGAGTTATGGGTCCGAATAGAATAGAGAGAGAAAGAGGGAGGTTTTGAGGTATAGGGGTGATGTGAGAGAGTGCCTGTGTGTGAGACAGAGAGAAAACAAGTTAAATACATACTTATCTGCTTTCAGAATCAAGAACAAGGCAATGAGCTGAAGGAATTGTTCTTCTTTAAGAGGATTTTGAACTTGAAGGAGTTAAGAGAGAGAAGCAGAAGTGTGTAGAATGAGTTTGGGGGTAGGTAGGGTAATAAATGGGGGAGATATTTAAACAAATTTATTACTTTTTTATTCTACCATCTGATAGATCAAGAGATTTTATCTATTTGTTTAATTATTTTATTGGGATGTGTATTGCACTTTGCACACATGGTAGATAGCTAATGTTTCACACAAACACAATAAGAAAAATGATATGTCTACAAAATTTTTACAACAAATTCTAAGTGGCAGGTTGTTACTAGTTGTTATTGTTAGGGCAAAAAAATAATCTTAGTGTTAGTTTCAAATTTGAACTAATAATAACTAACCACCTGTGATTTGTTGTAAAAATGTTGTAGACGTAGCATCTCTCACTCAATAATTAATGTAGTGGGTAATTAAGGGGAAAAATAAATAATTAAATAAGAAAAAAAGAAAGAAAGAATAAAAATTTATGGGTTTAAGCAAGTTAATATTATTTGTTTAACTTTATTTTGATATTAAAAAAAAAAAAAAAAAAAACTAGACTCAGTTAAATAAGCATTTTTAATATTTATTTCATTAACTTGTATTATTATTTAACTAAAAAAAAGTAATACATTTTTTTTATGTTAAGATTTAAGACTAAAATAGTTTGTATTGTTTGATATTTAGTTATTTACTTCCTTAAATTGATAATTTTATGTTGTATAAGAATATATATATATATATATATATATTTTAGGAACCCCGAAATACCTTGAAACGATATGCCGAAATAAGCCAGTACTAAAATATTCCTTTCCACTAGACAAACCGAAATAGGTTCCAAAACGGTATTCATAACATTGCCAAAAATTACGTTGTCAATCTCCGGGCATTTGACACATGGCAACTGTACCAACGCCAGCATAGTACTTGGTCCTTTTTTTTTTCTTTATTTATAAGAGATCAGTGTTGTGCAACTTGGATGGTTGGATCCCACTTCTTAACACATGATATGCCTCTTGTCGAGGGGACCACGTGCTTTATAGTTGCTCGCTCGTAGTAGTAGTTAGTACTTGCCAACTAACACTAAATTCAACAGTGGCTGATGAAACAAAAACACCACCACCTGTTTGACAAAAGGTCTAAGACAACTTGTTGCAGAAATTTCAATGGACGTTAACCTCGAAAGGAGATGGAGGGCTCCTATAGCTATGGCACTAGGGAGTGTGGAAGCAGTGGCTTTCTTGGTTTTTCTGGTTGTTGGGTGATGATGCCGAAAAAGTCACCAGTGAGCCACACGGTCCTTATACACTCGAAACGACACCTGCACAACAAAAAGAGAAGACCTCGCAGAGAGCATCAATGTGGTGCTGGCCAAATACCCTCCGAAAGTCAAGTTAGAACTTCTCGCAACTCTAAAGTGCAAGTGCGGAGTCAATTGTGCGTACCTTGGTTTGCGAGGGTATTGGTGCTTTTATAGTAGTAGGGGATTGACCTTTCTTCCTTGGTTTAGAAGTCTTTTCCTTGTAGGAGTCTCTTTGGGCATATTTGGCATGATCCTTTCCTTATAGGAATCCCTTTGAGTAGCACCAAACGTGGAAGGCAAGACATTTCCTTATATATGCAATCGTGGGTAGCAAGCAAACCGCTATCAGGACCATCAGCTTATCCCACTCCCTTCAGCTTTATAGGTGTTAGCTTATTGATGGCGTCAACCTTTTGGTGCGACTTGTCGACTCCCTTCACTACCCCTATCAAATCTCCTCTTGTCGACAACTACAAATGGAAGCTGACAGTTTTACCTATAACCGTTAGCTTATGCCTACTTATGCCTTAATATGAGTAAGCACTATTTTTATCCATATCAGCTGCCCCTTACTCCATATCCTCGTCGCTTTTAACTGATGGGTTATGGAGTTAAGTTTTTTTTTTATTGGTTAATTGTCTTTTGGTTAGGGGGGTGAAAGTCATTTATAGGCCACTCCTCGAGCAGCCATCATTAAATGCTCAGACACGTGTCACATCCCGATTGGCTCCGCTTCTAGACGAGGGCGTCGCTTCATCTTTCGTGCATTTCCCCCTTATATATAACTCACCTCCTTCCTTCATTTCTCTTATTTCATCCTTGTTGATTTTTGGAGAGAGAGAGCCCGTCACTTTTACTTCGTTGATTTAATGACTCTGTTGCCTATGCTGTTACCGTCACTCTCGGAATCATCTCTCACTCAGAAGACATACTTGTAAATTCTCTTTCTTCCTTGTATTTTATTCCAACCGATTAACTTCCTAGTGAGGCTGTCATCTTAGGTTTTTAGAATTGATCTGTCACTTGTAGGTAGTCAGATGTCGAGTGACGAGAAGAGTGAATAGTTGTCAGTCCACGATGGAGCGGGCTACGATGAGGTCTTTGGTTTAGGTGATGAGTTCGAGGGCTTCTCACGTTCGTCAGAGAGGGAAACGTCAGCCCAATCTCCTGACGATGATGTCCAGAGTTATACTGAGGAAAATGAGGAGGTAGTGGATGAAGGGGAGGATGAGGTAGAAAAGGGAGAAAGAGAGAGTGGAAGTGACGGGGATGAAGATGAAGGTGACGAGGAATCCTGTGAAGGGACCTCAAGGGGTCCTGGAGATAACTGTCCCTTCATTCTCCCTGAAGATTGGACTGTCAACAAATTTCTACCAATGATGAGTGATAGGGTTTTTAAGGAGTTGCGTTCTCGTTACCAGATCCCAGACCATATCCCAATTCGTCTCCCTAGGGAAAACAAAAGGTGCTATTCGGGAGTACCTTAGACATCAGCATGTATGATGCCATGTTTGCTGCGGGGCTTAGACTACCATTGACGGCTTTGCACCATCAGCTGGCTGATTTTTTGGGTCTATCCGTTAGCTAGATTGCTCCAAATGCCTAGAGGATCTTTATAAGTGCTGAGATCTTATGGGGTCGTCTGAACGGAGGGAACCGTCAACTTTCCTTGGACGAGTTCTTTTACTACTACAGACCTCAGAACATCGTGTCTTCTAAGGGGACCTATCATTTTACAGCTTGGGAGAAGGGTTTGAAACTAGTGTCTAATATGCCAGACTCTAACAGAAACTAGAAAAGTAGATATTTCTTTGTCAAGGGGACGGATTGGGTGTGTTGTCAGGAAGAATGGGAAACAATGCCCCGTGGTTATTTCGACAACACTTGGGCTTTCGTCAGGGATTCAGGTTAATTTCGTCTGCTCTTCTTCCTTTGTTTTGTTCTAATGCTTCTAACACCGTCTATGTCCTTGTTTTCAGCTAGTACTCATCCTTACATAATTGACGAGCAGGAGGAATTCATTCATCAGGTTCTTGATATTCCATTTAAGCAACGAAAGTGTAGGGACTTAATCACCCTTGACACCCTTCATTTGTACTACGGGAGCCCGGAGCCGACGCTTAAAGCTCGCAGATTGGACAAATACTGCAGTCGTCGTAAGTAGATTTTCTATCATTCTCGTCAGTTTTGTTCTTACCGTCTACTTTCATAATGCATGTCAGTTGTCTTTTGCAAAAATGGATGCAGCTAAGCAAAAAGTGAGGGCAGCTGCTGCCCATAAAAAAGAAGAAGACAAAAAGGCTAAGGGAAAAGAGTGATATCCTCGTCAGTCCCCAAGGCCGTCTCTAAAGGTTTGGCCAAAAGGAAGACTGACGGGTAGAATGATTGTCCGCCTAAAAAGGTAGCCGTCACTCCTGGGGATGCGCACTCCAAGAAGTCACCTCCCAAGCCAGGTCCTAGTGCGGGTAAGGGGATGATGACTTCAACTGGTCCTGTTATTGAGGGACCTCGTTGCCTTCTCACTCACAAGGACTACGCTGTCAAGGAAGTGAAGACCCTTATAAAGCCGACGGATGTGGATCCTTATGCTGAGCTGGGCACAGAGGAGTTAGGGGAGTCAACTCTTTTTTACCTTACCCAAGTAAGCTCACTTCCCTGGTTGATTTTATCATGTCTTTTTCAGTTTTTTTTTTTTTTTTTAACTAATGACTATACCTTTCTTCAGGCCTTGGTGCGTGTTTAGGCACTTCAAGACCGATGTGTCACCAAGGAGGGGGTCATCACCAAGGTCAGGAAGCACAATTCCAACTTATTGGACCAGCAGAAGCAGTATAAGGAGGCCGTCCGTACTCTGAACGCTGTGTTGGAGGCGACGAGGGAGAAGTTGGAAGGGGCAGGTAGTCGAAACAAGGAGCTAGAGGAAAAGCTGATAACCTTACGCAAGCAGGTGGAAAAGGTTGGAGCTGACGCCGTTCAAGAATTCAAAGCATCGCAATCATACATCGATTCTTATGCTGACTATTATGGCATTGGGTTTGATGATTGCCTCAAGCAAGTCACGTCAACCTTCCCAGAGTTGGACCTATCCGGGATCGCTATGGAAGAGTTCGTGCCGACAACACCTGCTGGCGACATCGTCGCTAATGAGGGTGACGACCCTAAAGATGATAGTGTCGTTTTGGCTCAACCTGCTGCAAATCCTCTTGTCCCTGCTTCCAACCCGTCAATTGAGCTTTTAGACGTAGAAAATCCTCCTGCTCAGGATAAAGAAGACAGCATTTCCACTGATGCCCCTGCCACTTAGTCCTATCCTTATTCTATTTAATTTGTGGACAATGTATTTAAGTGCCCTTTTTGTTTTTTGGGCTTTTATTTGTAAATAATTTACTCTTGTTTGTGGTACTTTGTACCCGTTGCCTTTATCTGTTGATATGTTGTGTGTTGGATGCCCAAAATGAATTCGTCGGTCTATAGTCCCTACTATCTTTGCAAACTCGTCCACTTCATGGATTAATGATGGACTTGTCCTTTTTAAGGGTATGATGAGCCCATCAATTTATAGGCTCGTCCATCTTATGGGCAATCAACTTATATTCTTTGTAATTTTGAGCTCGTTTATCTTATCTATTGAGTTTGATAAACTCGTCGATTTCATGAGCTCAGCTATGGACTTTGATTTATTTTGCTAACTTTATGATCTTGTCCACTCTTATGACAAACTCGCCATTTTTTTGTAATTTCATCAACTTTATAGCTTTGTCTATTTGATGAACTCGTCGGCTTTGTAGTCTTGTCCATGTTTAGGATTTGACGAACTCGTCGTTTTTATAATATCGTCCGTTTGAAGAGACCGTCAGCTTTATAGCCTCTCATTCATTTTATGGACCATATTTTTCATTCCTTTGGGACAAGTTTATGGAGTCGTCCACTTCTATGGATTTGTCCATATTTGGACTTGGTTCTCGCTCATTCGAGGGATTTTAACAATGCTTCATCCTCTCAGGATGAGTCTGTCCACCTTATGGACTTAGAGTCGTCCACCTTTTGTGGACTTAAGGTCGTTCACTTTATGGACTTAAAAACTTGTCCATTTCATGGACTTCATGAATCTTTTTATTCTTTTTAAGGTGAAGCCGTCTACTTTATGGGCTTGAGGTCGTCCACTTTAAAGACTTAAAAACTTGTCCATTTCATGGACTTTATGAACTTTTTTCATCCTTTTTAGGGTGAAGCCGTCTACTTTGTGGGCTTGAGGTCGTCCACTTTAAAGACTTAAAGACTTGTCCATTTCATGGACTTTATGAACTTTTTCAGCCTTTTTAGGGTGAAGCCGTCTACTTTTTGGACTTGAGGTCGTCCACTTTTATGAACTTAAACTTGTCCACTTGTTGGGAACTAAAAGTCGTCCACTTGTTGTGGACTACAAGTCGTCCACTTGTTGTGAACTAAAAACTTGTTGATAGAAACTCTAGCCATTTTTTAATAAACTCCTCTTATTGCCATGCATTCGTAGAGAAAGTAGTTCTTAAAAAGAAAAAGTCCTACCCTTCGGGCTTAAAAATGGTATTGTAGCAAAAATTAAAGTAAATGATAAAACTGAGGAGTATAACTAAATTTAACTACGGTGAATTGTAAATAAAAGTGGGCGTTGTTTTTCATGTCGTCATCTCTACTGGTAGTACTTCCGTAAGTGCTCGGTGTTCCATGGATGTGGCAAATTCCATTCGTCTAACGTCTCCAGGTGATAAGTGTCTTTCCTCTGCCATGACGTGATTCGGTAAGATCCTTCCCAATTAGGGCCGAGCTTCCCTTGGGTAGGGTCTCTAGCAGCGCCCATGACTTTCCTTAGAATGAGATCTCCAACCCAGAAGTTTCTGTGTCAGACCCGAGAGTTGTAATGCTTAGCCATGCGGTCCTAGTATCGTGTGAGCCTTTGTTCTACCGTTACCCTAATTTCATCTACTAGATCAAGCTGTAGTCGTATGGCCTCGTCGTTCTTACTTTCTTCATGGTTGTGTACCCTGTAGCTTGTGAGTCCGACTTCGACCGGGATGACTGCTTTGCTCCTATATGTTAGCCGGAATGGTGTCTCTCCTGTGGGCGTTCTCGTCGTTGTCCTGTATGCCTATAGTACGCTTGGAAACTCTTCAGGCCATATACCCTTTGCCCCCTCTAGCCGAGTCTTGATAATCTTGAGCAAGGATTGGTTCGTGACTTCTACTTGTCTGTTAGCTTGAGAGTGGGCGAGGGAGAAGTAGTGGTTTCTTATCCCTAACTGCGAACAAAAGTCCCAGAAGGAGTCGTCGTCGAATTGCTTCCCGTTATCTGAGATTAAGACTCTAGGGATCCCAAACCTGCATACGATGCATCTCCAAACGAAATTTCGTACGTTCTTCTCCGTAATGTTGGCCAAGGCTTCAACTTCCACCTATTTTGTAAAGTATTCAATGCCCACTACCAGGAACTTCAGCTGTTGCGTTGCTGTAGGGAATGGTCCCATGATGTCTAGTCCCCACTGAGCAAACGGCCATGGGGCCGTCATCGGGGTCAACTCTTCGGTTGGTTGTCTAATGATATTGCTGAACATTTGGCATTTGTTGCAGGTCTTGACATAAGCCTCGGTGTCCTTCTGCATAGTGGGCTAATAATACCCTGCTCGCACTAGCTTGTGCACTAATGATATTGACCACAAATGGTTTCCATAAACTCCCTTGTGTACCTCCCTCATGATGTAGTCCGCCTCTTCAGCACCCAAGCGCCTCAGATATGGACAGGAGAAGCCTCTTTTGTACAAGACATCTTTTATCAAGATGAACCGCACTGCCTAGACCGTTAGCTTTCTCGCGGCCTCCCTCCCGTCTGGCAAGACACCATTCTTCAGATATGAAGCTATCAGTGTGGTCCAGTTACTTTCAGTACCTATCTCGTGCAAGTCGTCAAAATCTATTAGTGAGGAAAGCTGAACAAAAGAGAGTACATTATCAAGGGTGATCATATTTTCTGCTGAAGCGACTTTGGCAAGGCAGTCGGCTTGCTCATTCTCTCCTCTAGGAATTTGGATGATTTTGGCCTTTAAGTCGTCTACCCTTTTTCTTACTTGATCCAAATACCTCTTCATCCTTTCGCCCTTGCACTCATAATCCCTATTCACTTGGTTAGTAACGACCTGAGAGTCGCAGTAAATGATTATGCTCGTGGCTTCTGCTGCTTTGGCAAGATCGAGTCCTACTACTAGTGCTTCGTATTCTGCTTCATTGTTGGTGGTAAGGAAGTCGAGACGGACCATACATTCAACCGTGTCCCCTTCGAGTGACAATAGTACAACACTAGCCCCCCCGGCCTCTCTGTTGGATGATTTGTTCGTATGTATGCTCCACAGAGGAGACTCTTCTGCCCCCTTGTCCTTATCGCTGGTAAATTTTGTTATGAAGTCCGCGACGATTTGTCCTTTGATGGCGGTTTCGTGGGCGATATTGGATGTCAAACTCACTTAACTCTATGGCCCATAATCCCAATTGACCAGCGGCTTCAGGGTTGCTCATTGCCCGCCTCAAGGGCTTGTCGATCAGGACAATCACCGTGTGGGCTTAAAAGTACGGTTTGAGCTTGCGGGCTGCCGTAACCAATGCGAAGGCAAGTTTCTCCACGGGCGGTTATCTTTCTTCGGCACCGCAAAGTGCTCGGCTGGCATAATACACGGGCTTCTGCACTTTTTCCTCTTCTCTAACCAAGGCGGCGCTGACGGCAGTAGGGGAAATGGCCAGGTAGAGGAAAAGCTCTTCACCTGGCCGCGAGGAACTTAGCAACGGCGGGGAAGATAGATAAGCTTTTAATTCCTCAAATGCTTGCTGACACTCAGTAGTCCACTCAAAAGATTTCTTCAACGTGCGAAAGAAGGGTAAACACTTGTCCGTTGCCCTCGATACGAATCTATTTAGCGCTGCTATTTTGCCGTTGAGGCTTTGTACTTCCTTCACATTTCTTGGGGGCACCATCTCCATTATGGCCTGAATCTTGTCTGAGTTGGCCTTAATGCCCCTTTGAGACACCATGAATTCTAGGAATTTTCCTGCTGTCACTCTGAAGGCGTACTTTCCTGGATTGAGCTTCATGTTGTAAGAGCGAAGGGTGTTGAATGTTTCCCTGAGGTCTTCCAAGTTATCTTCCTACTTTCGGCTTTTTACTAGCATGTCATCAACGTAGACTTGGACATTTCTCCCAATTTGTTGCGCGAACATCTTGTTCATAAGCCTCCGATACGTTGCGCTCGCGTTTTTCAGGCCGAATGGCATCACTTTATAACAGAAGAGGCCTTGGCTAGTCACGAACGAAGTTTTCTCCTGATCATCTTCGTGCATTCAGATTTGGTTGTAACCCAAGAAAACGTCCATAAAGCTTAACAGCTGATGCTGAGCCGTAGAGTCTACTAGAACATCAACCTGCGAGAGGGGATAGTTGTCTTTGGGGCATGCTTTGTTTAGGTTGGTGAAGTCCACACACAGCCTCCACTTTCCGCTAGCTTTCTTAACCATCACTACGTTTTCCAACCAGTCGGGGTAGTAAACCTCCCTAATGAAGCTCGCCTCCTGTAGTTTGCGAACCTCTTCCGCTATGGCCTGATCTCGCTCCGGGGCGAATAGTTGCTTCTTCTGTAGGATGGGTGGAAAGGAGGGCAACACATTCAGCCTATGTACCATGACTGAAAAGTCTATCCCTGGAATGTCTTCGTTGCTCCAGGCGAACACGTCAAATTATTTCTGAGAAAAGTTATGAGCACTTGGCGGACCACGGGATTAGCGAGGGTTCCAATTTTGGTCATTTGGTCAAGATTGGAGTCGTCAAGAAGTATCTCTTCAAGTTTCTCTACGAGTTCCGTCACCATCCAGTGTAGCATTCGCGTGCGGCCACCTGATTTCCGCGTATCTCTCCCATTCCATAGTCGATGGGGAACTTAATCATTAGATGGTAGGTTGAGGTTACAGCCTTCCACGAATTGAGGGTGGGTTGTCCGAGGATAGCATTGTAGACGAACAAGCAGTCGACCACTAGGAATGTTACATCATTGGTGATCTGCTGAGGGTAGTCGCCTACCATTACAGATAATGTGACCGCGCCCAGGGGGAACACCCTTGTTCCTCCAAAACCAATGAGCGGGGCATTCGTCGAAATCAATCGTTCCTTATCAATCCTCATCTGCTGGAGCACTGGGTAGTATAGGATATCTGCCGAGTTGCCATTGTTGACCAACACCCGATGTATGTTGTAGTCTCCTACTCGTATGCTGACAACAAGCGCATCGTCGTGCAGGTGGTGAAGACGTCGTGCATCTTCTTCTAAGAACCCGATAATGGGGCCTTCTCTCTATGCTATCTTTGGTACGGAGCCTGTCAGCTGAACATTTTAGACCATCCTAAGGTAAGTTTTGTGGGCCTTTTTGGATGACCCAGTAGTCGTTGTTCCCCTATGATCATCCTTATATCCCCTACGGGAGGTCTAGGATATTCATTATCCCGTCAGGGTGCTGCTTTTAAGAGGGTGGATCTACTCTCTCCTTGCTAATGAACTTCTGCAATTTTCCTTATCTGATAAAGGCCTCAATCTGCTGCTTTAAGTCATGGCAATCGGCTGTGTCATGACCGTGGTCACGGTGGAAGCGGCAATATTTGTCTCTAGATCGCTTGTTAGGGTCTCCTTTCACCTTTCCGGGGAATGTCAAAGCCCCTTCATCCTTGATTTGCATTAGAACTTGATCTATCGAGGTGGTCAATTGAGTGAATCTTGTGAACCTTCCTCCAAGGGGCTTAGAGCGCCTTTCATCCCTTTGGTCTCCTGTTCTTACCTTTTTCCGCCCTTGGTCCTGCCGTGTGTCTTCTTGCCTTTCTCTCTTCCTGAGCTTTGCCTCCTGAGCCAGCAGCGCGTCTTCAGCATTCATGTACTTGGTGGCCCTGTAGAGTACTTCTGACATGATCTTTGGGTCGTTCTTGTACAAGGAGAACAAAAACTTACTCTTCCACAATCCATTTGTGAAGGCTACTACAAGTATTTTGTCATCGGTTTCATCGATTGAGAGTGCTTCCTTATTGAAGCGGGTTATATAGGATCTCAGCGTCTCGTCCTCTCTCTGCTTGATGCTCATCAAGCATGCCGTGGACTTCTTATACCTATGTCCCCCGATGAAGTGCATAGTAAATTGAGTGCTTAACTCCTTGAAAGTGCTGATGGAGTTGGGCGTAAGTCGACTGAACCACACCCTTACAGGGCCCTTCAGCGTTGTAGGGAAGGCCCTACACATGATTTCATTTGCTACTCCTTGAAGGTACATCAAGGTCTTGAAGGTCTCTAGGTGATCTAAAAGGTTCTTGACTCCGTCGTAACTATCTATTTGCAACATGCGAAACTTATGTGGTAGGGGGAAGGAATTGATGAAGGCGGTGAACGGTGAGTCAGTTCGGTTAACAAGATCGTTAAGATCGCTGGACACTCGTCCCTTGTGGGCGTTCATCATAACCTCCATCTATTCCTTTATTGCCTACATCTCCACGACAATATGTGGTGGAGCCATATCCGTGAGGGATGGGAGGCTCATATTTTGTTGCTCCGGTTTGCTTGAGTCGTTGCTACCTTCCGGTCCTTCTCAGTCTCGTCGCTTGACGCTGGTACCTTCTTAGTCTTCTTCCTGGGTGTCGTGTCCCGCATTCCTTTGGCGTAACTGCTCTTCCAAATCGTGGTTCTGCTTAGTGAGGCGTTCCACGACCGCGGTAAGGGTCTGCACTTGTCTCTCAAGGGCCATCGCGCGTGGTTCGTCTCCCTGAACATTGTTAGTGGTCATCATCGATCGAGTAAGTACCATGCAACTCTTTGTCCGGGAAACGTTTGCCATGACTTACAAATCTACTATGAAGTCGATTTCCCACAGATGACGCCAACTGATGATGCCGAAAAAGTCACCAATGAGCCACACAATCCTTACACCAGTGAGCCACACGGTCCTTACACACTCGAAACGACTCCTACATAGCAAAAAGAGAAGACCTCGCAGAAAGCACCAGTGTAATGCCGGCCAAATACCCACCGAAGGTCAAGTTAGAACTTCTCGCAACTCTAAAGTGCTAGAGAGGGGTCAATTATGCGTACCTTGGTTTACGAGAGTATTGGTGCTTTTATAGTAGTAGGGGATTGACCTCTCTTCCTTGGTTTAGAAGTTTTTTCCTTGTAGGAGTCTCTTTGGGCGTATTTGGCAGAATCCTTTCCTTATAGGAATCCTTTTGAGTAGCACCAAACGTGGAGGGCAAGACATTTCCTTATATATGCAATCGTGGGTAGCAAGCAAACCACTATCAGGACCGTCAGCTTATCCCACTCCCTTCAGCTTTATAGGTGTCAGCTTATTGATGGCGTCAGCCTTTTGGTGTGACCTGTCGACTCCCTTCACTACCCCTATCATATCTCCTCTTGTCAACAACTACAAATGGAAGCTGACGGTTTTACCTATAACCATCAGCTTATGCTTACTTATGCCTTAATATGAGTAAGCGCTATTTTTATCCATATCATTGGGTTCTCAACTTTCATGGCAATGAGACACTCTAAAACTCTTAATCAAATTGAACTGAATACTCATTCAGGTCATTGTAACTTTCCAGCAATATTCAACTTTAAGGTTTCGAACTTTGACACTGGAGGCAAATCAGCGGCGTATGATCAGCTTCCTTCTCCTAACGGTGACACCTTCTTTGGTAAACCTTCGGGGAGGTTCTGCGATGGACAACTTGTCATTGATTTTATAGGTGACTGTTCTCACTTTCCCATTTTTTTCTATTTCCTTTGAAATCACTAAGAAAATTTGGTAGTTTATGTGAGGAGGAATGTGTTGGACAAATACCCATTTGATAATTTTCTTGGGGAATTTGTTTGTGCAGAGAACATACTAAAAATTTTGATTTGGTTTGTAAATGATATGTCAAACATTGTATGTTCTCTGCATCTTCTCCTTCTTATGATGGATCCAATGGACATTTATTTTTACTAATTTGTTTGACGGGTTAAAAGCCTTGTTTTTCATGAGACTTATGCGGTACACTTTTTTTTTTTTTTTTTTTGGTAATGTAACTTACATCCAATTGTCAACATTTTGTTTAATATAGATATGATAGATTTGAACTTATGATGTTTGTTTCATGATGATTTTTCTTTATCATCAAGTCAAAACACCTTTTGATTTTGGTAGAGGTGAGATTTGAATTTAGGTCCCTTATTCAGCAACAAGGATTTTAGTAGTTGAATTAACTGAAACCCACGTATTTAATAGTTAACATGATATAACAGGTTAAGGTAGGATATTGTCGTAAAATGACCCTGTTTTCAATAGAATTAGGTAAGGTAGTTAGCATTGGATGTCAAGCTTCATGCAAAATTCTTAGGCCAATATAAGCCGCAAAGCCAATTACTTGGTGTTTTTGGTGATAAAAGATTCCAACTTTTAAGAGTAAATCTGTGACTAGTCATGACAATAAATCCTATGGATCCCTCTCTGTTTCTCTCTCTCTCTCTCTCTCTCTCTCTCTCTCTCATTTTATCTATATGTACCCATTTTTGCAGCTGAGAAGCTGGGATTGCCATACTTGAGCGGGTATCTAGATTCTATTGGGACAAATTTTCGATATGGGGCAAATTTTGCTACAGCAGGGTCTACTATTCAGCCAGTTGATGCCAAAATATTTGAGATGGGTTTTAGCCCCTTCTCTCTTGACATACAGCTTTTTCAATTTGAACAATTCAAAGCACGCACCATTGAGCTATACAAAGAAGGTTAGATGTGTATTTGTTGTGGAGAAGTTGGAAAATTTGTTTGCTTTTGATTGATCGAAAGCATTAGTAGTTTCTCATTGTCAGGTAGAAGCTCATATATCGAAAGCAGTTTCCCCAGACCAGAGGACTTTTCCAAGGCACTATACACATTGGGTATTGGACAGAATGATCTTCATGGTGGGTTTGTGTCGATGACAGAGAAACAAGTGCTAGCATCAATACCAAATATTATCAATCAATCTGCCGAGGCAGTCAAGGTAACAAAAATATATGTTCTGTATAGCTTCTTAACAACTTATATTTTAGTAAGGGATCAAGTAGTATCCTACAAAGTAGGCACTATTTATCTGCTTTTAAATCATCTTGGGTATGTTATGGCCAGATGCACGTTGCAACCTGTATGGAGCATGCTATGAAGACTTAAGTTGACCGTATTGATTTTGAACTTCTTGCTCTAATCTACAGTCCTTCTCTGGGATTCAACGTATTCAATTTTGTAACCAAAATTACTTGTGCAGATTAAACCTTATAAATGTTGTTGTGATTTACTATTTCAGAAACTATACCAATTAGGAGCAAGATCATTTTGGATACATAATACTTACTTATATATTATCTGCTTGCCTTTTGCTGTTATATATTATCCTCCAAAGCCAGAAAATATGGACCAAAGTGGTTGTGTGAAGTCCCACAATGAGGTCGCCAAGCAATTTAACAGGCAGCTTCAAGAGAGGGTGACCCAACTGGGAGCGCAACTTCCAGATGCAATACTTACTTATGTTGGCATTTTCTCGGCTAAATACACTTTAATTTCTAAAGCAAAGAAGCTTGGTAAGCTTCACATATGATCATCATGAGTATCATTATGACTACATGAAAGACTGAAAGAATTTAGTCCTTGCTGATATGATTGATCACATTTGTGCACTTCACTTTCATTTTAATTCTGTATAAATTAAAGTTTCAGTTTTGGGCGTTGGGATATGCAGGTTTTGCTAATCCACATGGATACTGTTGTGGGCATCTTGGAGATTACAACGTTGACTGTGGAAGGAAGGCAATGGTGAATGGGACTGAAATCATAGGGGCTTCATGCAGCAATCCTTCAGAGTACATTAGTTGGGATGGCGTACATTATTCTCATGCTGCAAATAAATGGATAGCCAACCAAATTCTTAACGGCAACCTTTCCAACCCTCCGATCCCGATTACTGGAGCTTGTCACAAGCTTGGTCATTCATGATCACAAGCCTTAAGCTCCAATGGATATCTTGCAACCATGCAATGGAAAAGTTTAAGTTCTATCAGAGATGCGGTTATGTTTCTGTTAATAATTCATTTTCCTTCCCATGAAATAGAACTTCGAATTTCAATTTGTACAGACATTTCACAAATTTGCACAGAAAAGTTACAAAAGAAGCAGATCAATGTTGTATGAGTGTTATTATCACTTGAAGTTGGGACTAGCAAAAATTTTGTGTGGCTTCTCATGGAAACTGTAGACATGGAGTTTATTTTTGATAATGCATCCTATAAATGGGACTTTTAGAAGCATTAGGGTCAAAAATAATCTTTAATCAGTGACTCAGTCTTGGAATCTATGATAGAAAAAGAGCAAAAACAGTCCATCTGTTTGTGTCCATGTTGAGATCTCTACATATATTGTACAGGGAAAGCTGCCCAATACAGCATTAAGGACGGCGATCTCCTATTGTCCAACTCAAATTGTCCAAGTTGGTCTTCAGACTGCTGATTTTTGCTTAGTGCAACTATGAAGTATTGTCAGGTTACAAAACACTGACATAATTAACCAGAGTACACACTTATTAGTGAAGCAAAGTAGTATGGTAAGTTAAATTCTGCTCTTCATCCCTATGATTCAAAGTAATGGAGTGATAATTTCAGTTTTGTGCTTCTATCTTTTGGCTTGTTCAAATCTCTCTTTTGTTGGTGTTGAAAAATTGCAGGTTTTGTTAATCATCTTGGGTATGTTGTGGCTAGTACTATGAAGATCACCATGTCCATGATTGTCTTATGCATAATGAAGCTTTCCTTTTTTTCTTTTTTCTTTTTTGATGGAAATTGCTTGATGAGGTTGAATATGAAAGGGACTGACTTACCATGGAGACGACCGTATGAAATGGCGAGTTGGTAATGATAAAAAATAAAATAGTGTGGGGCTCATGAAAATCAATAATAACTTATCAACTTAACTGTTGGGAAAATTAAAAACCATCTACACTTCTCTGTGTCTCTCTTCACGAACATCACAAATTGTTACCTATAATTTTGTTTTGTGTATTACAAACTATAAATGGTGATAACTTTTAGCCCCTCATCAACGTAGCAAATTAATACCAAACAAAAGCACGTGTACCTGCCTTGTTAAGAATTCTTACAGCTATCTTTTAGCTTAAAATAATAATAATAATAATAACTAGTCGCTAATCCGTACAATGCACGGGAAAATTAATAACTAAGTTCTAAAATAGTGTTATTTATTTATTTTTAATAATGTTAAATAATACATGAGTATTTATAAAAGTTCAAATCTCTTAAAACACTATACCAATATGAGAAATTCGATTGCTTTGTTCTACCCAAGTACAAAGTTAAAAACAACAACTAACTTTGTATAACTTATTTGTACCTTTAGTTAACAACCTCAAACTACTGGTAGGCATCCTACATCTATTATCAATTGCATCCTTTCTTTCATGGACTTTAAGGTCTCTATCATTTTTTTTAACATAATCCCTTCTATTATTCAGTCTGTTTGCAAAATCCTGGTAATCCTGGTTGTTTATTCCTTGTTCTTGTCATCATCAATGTTGCCTAAAAAATCACATTTAGGAGTATCATTTGTAAAGTCATATATGGTGCAATTAGTAAACAGTAGAAAGGGAGCACAACATGCAAACACAAGAATGCTTAACATATCTTTATATAAAATACATCCATTTAAATAAATAAATAAATAACATATTAAAAGAAAATCATTAATGACCTTGAACTTGGTGAACTAAGGTTATAATGTTATTACATATAATATTATTCATTAGCCCTGTCTCAGTCTTGTGTGCACTGCAAGCATCTAATTGTTCATTAGTAGAAACTCCATCTCATGTAGACCAGGCATTATAAAAGTATACATCCTCAATCTCGTGCCCTTTGAAAGGTAAAAGAAATACAAAAGAAACTCACCAATGCAACCCTTTTCACCTTAACTATCAAAAGAATAAAAGTTAGACAACCTTAAGCTAAACTCTCTCAATCAAAAAAGGGGAAACATCGATGTGATATTCCTTTTTGTTAAAAGGAGAATAAACAGAATAAATATTCCAAAGTAAAAATTAACCTGAAAGATTCCATGCCACTGATGAGTAGTATAATTAGTCCAGTTCATCACCAGTCAAAATGAAAAGCCATCTTTCTCCTTAAAATTCATAAGCTACAATAAAGGAGTTGTTATACATCCTCTAAATCCTGTATATTATAATCTATTGTAAATTGGAAAGAAATATATTCACCTAGAGATTCAAGATATGATGAGAGGGAAAACTATTATCAAATTTGATGGAAATGAAAAAGAATATCATAACATTCTTAAGTAAAACTAAGACATACAGTTTTTTGGATAGAAATTTCATGGTGTGAAATTTCATCAATAAATTCAGAACTATTGATTCAGAACCTAACGATAATCATTCATGTTGACTTCTAAAAGTTCTACAAAATGACAATGTTACAATAGCAAAAAAAGAAGCAATGTCAATAAAAAAATGTTCAAGCTTAAACGAATTACCATTTGAAACAAAAATAAGATCATCACTATACTTATGCTCCTATAACTGAAAATCTTCAAAACAAAGTAAGCCTAGAGTCATATTTATTTCAATTTTTTTTGCATCAGTGTCAAATTGCTAACCTTGCTATAAAAGATAGATGAAGAAAAAATAAAATTGAAGTCATATGGACTTACCCCTCCATGTGCAAGAGCAATGGCCATGATAGTTGCCGTTGACCACATATATGAGACAAATAACTTTTCATTAAGCAATACCCATCAAGGTTTGCAGCAAATTGAAGAAATTTCGTTCAACATGAAGCAAGAACCATCCAAAATTACAATGAAAGAAGTCCTCAACTCAGAGATAAATAGCAGTACAGAAACCCCACTTACTTTGCCTTAAAATAATCTTTCATTAAGAATAGTAACACCAAAGGCCAACTGAACATAAAATATACCAAACAAATGAGGGTTCCTTGTTCATGAAAATTGTTCCTTAAGGCTTCCAATTCAAACAAACATTTGGCACTAAAGAACAATACTTTTTACCAGCCAAATTACTTTTGACTACCTAATTGAAATATATGAATAAAATACACAAAAGAGAAAATAAATGAAACACATTTATTTTGCTTTCTAATGATTTACAATCAGAAAATAAAATTGTTGGAAGCAAGCCACAATACATGTAAATAGGGAAAATATAAAGAACATATGAAAAACTATACTTAACGTAGAATTGCACATTTCCATCATAATGCAAATCACCTTATTGAATTGTTTATCAAATCCATTATTTCACTATGTTTGAAGTAAAGACATATATAGTCTCTAAAACATAAAATAGCTCAAATTATGAAAAATCCATTATTTTTTCTCTATTTTTTTTTTTCTTTTTTGGTTCTAAATTGATGAATCAGAGAGAATATGGTATTATTTGAGTCCAATAATAGAAAGACCTATCTAAGTCCAACAATAGAAAGATACTTTGGTTTGCAAAGCTTGAATTTAGGACCTACCCCAATCCAACCCCACCGTTTTGTCACTGGAATGAACCAAGAAGCAAAGGCTATAAAGATATTAACTTACCTCTAGGCACAGAGGGCATTTTCCTTTAGGCTCTACTGACTTTAGCTTATCAACAATTGACACTGATGCAGATGAGCAAGCACACATGTAGCAGAATATATGGCCACAAGTGAGGGAATATGGATCAAAGACTGTGTCCTGTTAGGGGAAAAAAATCAAATAAAACCAATTAATGAAGGGCCTCACTGAATAATGACAGAGCACTGTCCCTCCATAAAACTAATAATCATGGATGTTTTACACTGACCAAATATGATTCTTTAAAACTATAGGATAGGAGAGAACTGAATCCAAACACAGTGTGTTGGAGCCTGAATATCTAAAACCCAACCATATTATTGCATTGAGGCCAGAAGGGAAATTTATAATAAAGCACAAGAGTTAATATTAGGAAGCAGATAGGGCCTAAGCTATTTCATGATCAAATTTGTGTTTTAAAAAGGGATCTTAATAAGGCTTTCAGTATTGGTAGTGAATGTTTTGTATTAGAATCAAATAAATCTTATCATAAAACATAAAACTAAAATTGACCCTAGTATGTTATCAATCCAATGAATCAAACCCATATAAGCCATTCAAGCCATTCAGACAGTCAAATCCAACACAGTGGTTACTTTCATACTTTAAAAATAATCACTTTTCCACTAAGTAACTCCTGAACATATAACTGAAATTAATAAAACCCACTATGGGCCCCAAACCCATCAATCTAAGCTAATCATTCAAAATAAACACTCCCAAACAAAACCCTAAATCATATTTAACAACCCAAATTATAGAACAAAATAATTTAAAAAAAAAAAAAAAAAAAAAAAAAAAAAAAACTTACCGGTAATGTTTGCGGAGAGAATCTGGTCTAATGGTAAAGTCTCAAAATCAAAAACTTTCTGCCATTAAAGGAGTGGGAGGCTAGCACCCGTGGACTATAGTTTAGGGGTTTGAGAATTGAGAGAGGCAGAGAGAATGGAAGAGGCAAAGAACCAAAAACGAAACCCTAAATTATAGAACAAAATAAAAAACTTACCGGTAATGTTTGCGGAGAGAATCTGGTCTGATGGTAAAGTCTCAAGATGTCGTCAGTGCTCAAAGGTGGAGATCAGTGATGCCTTCTTTCTATTTCGGACCTGACAGTGTGGGGATGGCTTCTTGGCAAGATTGATTTTCAGTGTTGGGTTTTGGGGAAGAAGAGGGTAGAGAAATAGAGAAGAGAGAGGAACGGCAGGGGTCTGCGTTTTGAGGAAGAAGGCTGGTTTTGTATTTATCGGGTTTTGGAAAAGAATTTTTTTGCGTTTATTTTTTTTTGGTTCCAGAAATTTTTTTTGGTTTTTTTTTTTTATATAGTGCTGACGTGGAAAGTTGTGAAAGTTTCAAAAGTTTCGGTTTTATATATATATATATATATATAGATAATAATAATAATGACAGTAAACTCTTAAGAATAAGAATAACCATGGTTTTAAAAACCGGTACAGTGAAAGAACCGAAAAAGAGACTGATTATCGGTTTTTTGGTTCGACCGGGGTCCGACCAGTGGTCCAACCGATGACGTCATAAATAATTTAATTAATAATTTTTTAAATTATATAAATAAATAATGATGAATATATTCTATTTTTATAATGTTAATAATTTTTCACAACTTATATAATAAATATCATTTAAATATTAAAGGTAACTTACTATAGTTGTTCACAAATATGGTTAAAACTTTAAAAGAGGCACATACAGGCTAACACAGATTGTCAGATACGGCTACAAGACTTTCTAGGCTTCACCAAAAATGAAAAAGGGATAATGAATAAATAAATAAATAAAACCCACCCCAGCCATTACTAACCATTAACACCCACCCACTTTTTGACTTTTATGACATGCATTTACTTCTCGCAAGTCCCAAGACTCACAGCCTTTCCAGCCTTTCCACTTTTCTAATACAAATCCATCTGAAATGCCCATAAGGCCATAAGTCCTCTCCTTCGTCTCTCTCTCTAATCTATCTCTCCTTCTCACCTTTTCTGCCAAGCCCGTCCATCACTCCATCTCTCTGCAACATATCTTTTTTTCCTTTTTTTTTTTTTTTTTGGTAATCACTCTCTGCAACATATCAATTAGCAATAGTTCAAACTTCAAACCAAAATACCTTCCTCCACCCTTCTCATGTTGCCTCTCTTAGACTCTTACCTCCTCCCCAAATTTTATTTTACCCACAGATTTGAAAGTTTCATTCACCAACTCTTATTTATAATAGATCTAAGATTCTCAAAATAAGGAAGAAAAATCGTTCATTCCCATCATTCACAGCAACAAAGTAACTGCTGCATCAATGAGAGAGGCCGAATGGGGAAGAAATCAAGAGAAACAAAGTCATTTTCTTTGTATTTTGCAAAACCGGTTCAACCATACCGGTTTCCGGTTTTACGGTTGAACCGGCCAGTTTTCACTATTTATCGATTTTTTAACTATTTTCGATTTTCTGTCATAACCGGACCGGATTGAAGGCCGATTCTCGGTCAGACCGGTCGGTCCGGTCCGGTTTTTAAAACTATGAGAATAACTACTAAAATTTGATGAGAATAAATTAGTAAAGAAAAAAAAAAGTGGTTCATCAAAAAAACTACTAAAAAGAGTGGTTGACAAATTTTTTTTCATAGCCTTAACCAAACTGTCAAAGCAAAATCTGATAAGAACAAACAGTTAAAAACAAAAGATGATAAGAACAAAGAATTAAAAATAAAATTTGATGAGAATAAATTTTTTTTTTTTTATATTTTTTTTTTTTTTGAGAAACCGGACAGAGAGTCTGGGAATATATTAAAAAATAGAAACTAATGAACATCAAATTCAGCCGGAGGAGCAATGTATTTAGGGAGCTCATCCAACCAGACCTGACATCCTACAATAATGTCCTTAGCTTTTTTAGCTAAAGCATCAGCCACAAAATTACCACTAGTTCACCTGGCAATCAGGTAGGATATCCAATTGGTATAACAGCTTCTAAAAGCTAACTTTTATTTATATAAAATTATATAGACTTAGATAAGATATACAAAGGAAAAAGGTATACATAGGAACAGATTAATTAATTGTCAGTAATTTTTACAAAAGTACATATTCTTTTCGCTAAATAAAGACCAAATTATAATAATAGGAACCATATTTTTAAAAATTAGATTGACTAGTAGGTTCAACTAGGTTAAACTTGGAATCGGGTACTAATTTAGTATAGTAAAAACCCTCAAACCAATAAAAATAGAGAAAAACTAAGAACCGAGAACAAAAGCAAATTTTTTAGTGTACGATTTTTAAAACCATCATTGGAACAGGTCAATGGCATGTTTTTTTAGATGGAGACAAACAGACATTAGTCATACCATATTTTCTTTGTCTCTATGCTTGATCTCTTTGAGTAAAAAAAAAAATTGATCTCTTTGTGTCTCTCATGGACATGGAGTCTCATACCTTATATGCTATCTTTGGCCTGATAATTTCATTGGCATTACTACCAAATCCTACCATCTCAACCAAAATTTTCCTGCTATATTCAACTTTTGTGCCTCAAATGCAGACACCGGTGGGTACTCAGCATTATTCGGACAAGTTCCACCGCCTAATGGAGAAACATATTTTCACACCCCATCCGGACGGATTTGTGATGGGCACCTTGTAATTGATTTCATAGGTACTTCCATTTCTCTTTCTTAATGTTCCGATTTTTTTTTTTTAATAATTTTGTGGAAGCACGTATCCATTAATATTAGGATAAAGTTTAACTACAAAATTGGTTGTAGCTTAAGGCTACATATTTTGAAAATATAACTGTTGAATTGCATGTTCTTTACGTTACGTACTTAATACATATGTCAAATTTTGTGTTAATCGAATATTATTTGATTTATAAGCTTATATTTTATGTATAATTTTAAACTATAAAAACTTGCAATTTAAACAATTTATTAATAACATAGCTATTGAACTTTAATTTTCTAGAAATTTTGCAAACATGGTGGATATAAGAAGAAGATGTAATACAATAATGGATTTGTCAAAATTCACCTACAATAAAAAAAAAATATTGACGAAGGTTGTAACTCTAGGCTACAACCAATTTTGTAACTAAACTTTTTCTTTAATATTATATAGAAAATAGTATTTTCTCAAAAAAATATATATATATAGAAAATAGTCAAATACATTAGTGTTTGCATATCTATATGGGTAGAAAATACATGATATAAGATTGTAATCTCATAATTTCTATCATTCAACTTCAAGAAATGAATTAAGAAACTATTTAAGGGGCTTCCCCTATTTGGAATCCTCAATTTAAATACTCAAAATACCATTAGATTCATCCGTTTCTAAGGCTTAAATCATAGGGTTAGATATGTAAAATTAGTAATTTAAAAACTCCTAATTTTTAGCTAAATTATAAATAAATAAATAAACAGTTTTTCTCCCATTTTTATATTTCTCTCTTATGTTAGTTGTTAAATATTAATACAACTTCTTCTTTTTGAAAAAAAAAAAAAAAAATTCCACAAAAGTACCATTTTTTTATTATCCCTAAAGTGCTTTTTTTTTTTTTTTTTCCACCTCCATATTTGTCTCTCATATTAGTAATCAAGTACTAATACAACTTATTCTTTAAAAAAAATAAAAATGGCTAGTTTGTTATTAATCTTTGAACTTTACTCCTCCCAACCAAAAAAAAACCTATTGGTATTTCCATTTTCTTCTTTCTTTTTTGGTTAGGAAATTAAGATGGAAGTCAAAATTATGCTTGATTTGGAGGACTACTAAGTGTAGCATGCATGCTAGTTCTTTTTTTTTTTTTGAGAAACCAGACTGGAAACCACCAACCTGGGCTAGATTGAAAATAAAAACTCAAGAAATGTCAGCAAGAACCAAAGGAACAAACTCCTCTGGGATGTCCTCTAACCAAACTTGAAATTCTAAACCTGTTTTGGCCTTTTTCGCCATTGCATCAGCAACTCTATTGCAATTGCAATTAACATACACAAACTCTAAAAAACTTAACTGGGCTGCCTCATGAAGGATGTCACCAATAATATGACCATAAATGGATCGTTCAGCTCTACCATCTGCAAGGGCGTTGATAACAATTTGCGAATCACCCTCAAAAAGCACCTCATGAAGACACAGTTCCTTTGCAAACAGAACAGCTCGGCGACATGCGAGTGCTTCGACTTCAGCTACCGTTGGAGGGAGGGGAATACACAAAGATAGGGAGTCAATGATTTCACTTTTGTGATCACGGATCACCACTCCGATACCTGCCTCGTTGCTACTTTGGAAGATCGCACCGTCAAAGTTGGCTTTGAATCTGGCATATTGAGGTGGACACCAATGGTAGACGGTGGCAGCTTGTCTTGACACTTGCACGGGCTCCTGCGCTTTAAGGAAATCTTGAAGAAAATTGCCAGCCACTCTTGTGATGTACTCCAGAGTCTATGCAGGGCGATTGAGACGAACTAAATTACGCCTATTCCATAGCATCCACACCATGATGATGAAGTACTCAGCCCTGTGCTCATCAACAACCTGCAGGAACCTTGAAATAAAGTTAGTGAAGTCCCCAAGAGGGGGATGAGCTAGGTCTCGAACCCAATTGAGGTTCCTCCATACACCTTCAAACTCCACACAGCCCCACACCACATGCAAGATATCTTCAGGTTGGGCTTTACGTTGGCTGCATAAGTCAGAGGGAACTATACGTCATCGGAACAGATTATCCATGGTTGGCAAAGAGTTGTTGCAGGCCTGCCATGCGAAATGCTTCACCTTGTGAGGGACACGTAGCATCCAAATTCCTCTCCAAAAGGATCTCTGGGGGATTGGATTAGAGCTACTTGGGTTGGTGGCTGAAGCATTGGAAGCCAACGACCTTTAAGCACTTCGGGAAGAGAAATTCCCCAAAGGAGTTTTAGACCACACCAACCGGTCAGTGGGCACTCTCAAGCTCAATGGAATGCTTATAATTGCATCCGCCTCTTGAGGCAAAAACAATTGTTTGATATCCTCCTTTTTCCATGTTCCTAAGTTATGGTCAATAAGTGAGCTAACCTTTGCTTCAGGTGGAATAGAAGGCAGAGGGGAGCTAACCTTTCTATAGCAAGGATCCGGTAGCCACTTGTCTTCTTTGATACTCACATTGGCTCCATCGCCAATGTGCCAAATCAGCCCTTGTTTCACCACCTCCCTTGTACCCAGAATACTTTTCCATGCATAGGAACCACCCTTCACTTCTTTGGCTTCAAGAATAGAATAATCTGGAAATCTAGCTTTGAAAACCTTATAGCAGAGAGAATCTTGATTGTTCAACAAGCACCAAACTTGCTTGGCTAAGAGAGCCTCATTAAATTTTTCAATCTCCTTGAAACCCATGCCCCCTACTTCTTTTGCCTCACAAAGCTTTTCCCACTTCACCCAATGGACCTTTCTCGAATCCCCACTATAACTCCACCAAAACTTTTGTATCATAGCCTCAATATCCTTGATCAAACCTTTAGGAAGTTTGAAGCAACTCATAGAATAGGTGGGAATAGCTTGAATCACTGAATTAATAAGGACTTCCCTATCAACTTGTGATAAAAGCTTCTCCTTCCAACCCTGTAATTTTTTCCACACTCGCTCCTTGATATAGATGAAACTTTGTTTTTTTGCCCTACCTACAAAAGCGAACATGCCCAAATATTTCTCATATTGCCTAATTGTAGGTACAACCAAGACCTGTTGGATACGGGTTTGAAGCTCAACCTCAGTGTTGGAGCTAAAGAAGATGCAAGTCTTATCCCTGTTAATTTTTTGGCCAGAACCTTTCTCGTAGATTGATAGCACATCTAGGGATTATCTAGCACTCTGCTTCTATAGCCCGACAGAACAATACATTGTCATCAGCAAAGAACAGGTGGGAGACCCGAGGCCCATTTCTACAAATTGATACTCCCCTAAGGTGACCTTCAGATTCAGCTTTGTGCAATAACCCTTGAAGCCCCATGGCACATATAAGGAACAGATATGGCGAGAGAGGGTCTCCCTAACGTAAGACCGATGTAACACAAGACATGATCATTTTCACAAATCTCTCCAAGAAACCCAGATGTAACATTGCTTTTTCCAAAAAAGATCATTCTACTATGTCATAAGCTTTGCTCATGTCAAGTTTCAGAGCTATAAACCCCAGTTTGCCTTGAGTTTTCCATTTAAGGTAATGCAATGTTTCAAAGGCCACCAATATGTTGTCAGTAATAAGGCGACCCAACAAAAAGGCACTCTGTGTGTTGAAAACCACAAAAGGTAACATCATCTTTAACTCGTTAACCAACACTTTAGCAATAAGTTTGTAAATCACATTGCAAAGGCTGATAGGCCTACAATCAGAGACCTTTTTTAGTTCTAGAATTTTTGGGATAAGTGCAATGAAGGTGGTGTTAATGGATTCGGGGACAACACCTATATTTAAAGCTCATAGAATAGCCATAATAACATCATTACCAACAATATGCCAAAAGGATTTATAAAAAATGGGAGACATACCATCCAGATCAGGTGCTGTGAGGGGAGCCATTTGGTGAAGCGCTCTTTGAACTTCCTCTGCCAAAAAGGGTCAATTTAATTCAGAATTCTTATCCTTAGTCACTGTGGGAAGCATACCCTGAAGAACCTCATCAAAACCCGATGGGTTTGAAGTAGTGAAGATATTGGCAAAATACTCCACAACCATTTCCCCCATTCTTCCTTCCTCTTCAATCCAGTCCCCAACCTCATCCTCAAAACCCAAAATGTAACTGTGTTTATTCCTCTGATTTGCTCGGCAATTGAAGTACCTAGTATTTTGGTCACCCTCCTTTAACCATTCAACATGAGATCGTTGTTTCCATATAGTTTCTTCCTTGGACATAAGAGCTTGAATATTTGCCCGAAGCTGATGAACGTGAGCTGGATCTGACCTATAAAAACCCCTCTCTTTGGCCCCTTTTAATTCTTTTAATTTCTTTGCAAGGGACAACCAGACATGACCGAAGGTATCTCAGTTCCAAATTATGAGATTATCTTGATAGTTAATTATTTGTTTGGTGACCATGCAAACCGGAGATGGATCACTCACCTCTTGCCACAAAGTTTTGACCACTTCTTCACATGAATTATCCTTGAGCCACATAGCCTCAAAATGAAAAGGCCTTCCCTTGCAATAAAACCTTTTTTGCTCGGAATTAAAGATAAGCAAAATAGGTTTATGGTTGGAATGGAAGGCATCCAAATGATGAATACGACATGTGGTGAATCGAAGCATCCACTCCACCGTAGCTAACCCTCAGTCTAGCCTAACCCACACATTTTGATCACCTGGTCTCCTGTTGCACCAAGTGAATGGAAAGCCATTAAAGCCGAGATCTTTAAACCCACAAAAATCTATTACATCTGCCTCTCTGGCCGATCCATCCATCCTTGTTTCTCCTCCGCTCTAATGGTTTCATTAAAATCCCCCAAACAAACCCAAGGGATGGAAAACTGGGAGCTAAGGTCCCTAAGTAATGACCAGGAATTTTCCCGGTTGGCAGTATCAGGGTCTCCATAGAAACCTGTGAAACTCCAGGCATCATTCATTCCATGATCAATTACTGTATCAATATATCTCTCTGAAAAATTCATCACAGTAACTTGAATACCTTATTTCCACAACAAGGCTAAACCACCCCCCTAGAGATCCGGGGAACAACAAAAGAATTAGAATACTGCAATCTCTGACAAATTCTTTCAATGACCTCTTTATCAACCTTTGTCTCCATCAAGAAAATCATTTTGGGATCTTTTTTGTTGACTAAATCAACAAGTTCGCCTTCTGTCTGTGGGTTCCCAAGCCCATGACAGTTCCAACTCAGGCAACTCATTGTAACAGGTGGTGCTGGCGACCAGCATCCACCTGAGCATTTTCATTGTAAAATCCTCCAACTACACTTACTCTCTTTTTCTTTTGAACAAGTTGCTTCGAGAGCTCCAACTCCGATCTCCTACTACCTTGCACTTCCATATTAGTACTAACATTATTTTCATCAACCTCTTGCTCCAATTTTGACCATTTTTTCTTTGGGCCATTTCGAGGTTGTTTAGTAGCCTGGTTAGTTATATCTGATAATGGTAGAGTTTTTGTATTGGAAGGTAAAGGACTAGGCAACCCCACGTTGTTTATTGCATTATCAACACTACACTCTACGTTCTGCATGGGCATGCTAGCATGGGCATGACCTCCCAAGTCTGCCAAACCATTAATTAGTTCCACCGAGTACGCAAGAGGTTCATTGATAAATGCATTGCTTGTATTAACATTGTTAGATAAAAGCTCACCTTTTGGTTCAAACTCCATAATAGTCACATCAGACTCCAATGTATTGAGAATATTAGATAAAAGCTCACCTTCTGGCCCAAGCTGAACCCCTTGAGTAGTCACTTTCTCTGGCTATCCATTCTTACCAAAAGCCAAACTTTTTGTTGCGTGTTCAGAGCTGGTCTCATCCCCCAACATACGGTCCTTCTCATTACCCGGATTTAAGCATTCACTCCTATCAAATAGCTTTAATCCCTTGTCAATTTCCTTAATGCGCTCCTCAAACCCATCCCCCAAATCTCAGCTTTTTCCTACTGTCTCCAACGTAAACGTAGCCTCGATACCAGCCCCTACGTCACTGTCACACTGCTCTTCCTGAACAACCACTCTTTCCTCGTTCCGAGTTTGTACCACCACCGACGCCTGTTGTGATCCCAGAACCACCACCGGCCTTGGAATTGGCTCTTCTCTACTCATCCGTTGCTTTTCCTTTTTCCTCGCCTTATAAAAACCAGGCACTTTGATCACCGGACTTCTTCCCTTAACAAATGGAGAAGCACAGATCCAGAACCCATACGCTTGCTCTTATTTCTTCAACTAACCTTCACTATCTATCCATAACTCACAATCTTTATCCACATGGCTCAAGCTCCCACACCAATAACAAAGGTTGGGTAATCTTTCATACTTGAAAGAAACCCAACCTTGCTCCCCCTGAGGAGAAGAGAAGCGCCTCCCTCTGCAGAGAGGTTTATTGATGTCTATAATGACTCTCACTCTCATAAAACTTCCACCATCCATTTCATTAATGTCTTCTTCCCTGCACACCGAACCTGTAACCTCACATAACTCTTCAGCAACCTTGTGGTTCAGAAATCTCACCGGGATATCGTGTACTTGAATCCACACCGGTATCGTGTCGAACTTTAAAGTCCTAATGGGAACTTCCCTGTCATACCACTGCAGCACCACAAGATATTTGTCGAAACTCCAAGGCTCGTTGCTAAGGATTTTGTCCACTTCCTCTCTATTATCGAACACAAACAGCAGAATGTGGTCCCCTGCTCTTCTCACCGCAAAACCCTTCTTTGATTGCCACAGAGGATTGAATGTTTTGATGACTGCCTCAACACTTAATGCCCTTTTTGTTAGGAATTTTGCAGCCATAATAAATTCATTAGATGACTTATCCTCAGATAGTTCTAGGTTTACATCCTCTCTTTCATTTAATGAGAGGTTTTGTCAATGTTCAGCCAGGTTGTCCATCTCTATTTTCTCACTAACACTCGTGTATCCCTAGTAGACTACAGCGAAGAAGAGAAGAAAAGACTCAAGAGACCTACAGGTGACAATAGTTACCTGAGGTACAACGAAATCCTCACTCAAGGAACGGCTATTCTACTGTGTAAAGTAAGCTTCTCTGGAACCCCAGGGAGAGCTAACCTAACCAAGAGAAACTAACCTGAAAAATTGAGGTTCGTAGCTAGTTCTAATTGTACAAGAAAAACTCTTTGTTGATATTCAGCGGAAAACTTTGGGTTACCATATCTTAGTGCTTTTCCAAACTCTATGGGTTCAAACTTTAGCCACAGAGCCAATTTTGCAAATGTTGCATCATCAATTGGACCTCTGGATATACCAATTACATTGGGTGGAAATAGTCCCATTTCATTAGACATGCAGGTTGCCCAATTCTCAGATTTTCATAAAAGATCCCAAATATTGAGAAAACAAGGTGACTCCCATGTTTCTTTTCTTTTTTGATACAATATAAAAATTCTACTCTAATTTAATCTAAGTGTATATATGAGTGAAGCTCTCTTCTAAATACTTGATCCCTGGCCTTTGTTCCCTACACCCCACAAACATTTATACTTATAAAGTAATTGCCACACCAAAAGTGTGCGGTGGTTATGTTTCTTTTCTTGGATGTATCATTTTTGTGCAAAAACTTTGATTATCATATTGGTGTTGAAAATGAAATGTGAATGTTGTTTCAATAAAATTCTGGCACAAAAGGGAGGGGTCTTTGAGAAATGGTTACCCAAGGAGGATTATTTTTCTCAAGCTCTGTACACATTTGACATTGGCCAAAATGATCTTACTGCTAGTTACAAAAAAAAAAAAAAAAAAAAAAAAAAAAAAAAAAAAAAAAAAAAAAACCAAAACAAAACAAAACAAACTTGACCACTGAACAAATTAAGGCATATGTTCCTGATGTAATGGGCCAATTCTCAGATATCATTAAGGTATTACAAATTCACAACAATCACTTCAAAATTTTTTTTTTTTTTTAATATTCTTCAAGTGTGAGAATGACTTGCAAGTTACATGCAGAAAATATATGGTGAACGTGGAAGAATATTTTGGGTACACAACGCCGGCTCATTGGGCTGCCTTCCATATTTTTTGGACCGATTTCTTATTACAGCGGGCCAAATGGATAAATATGGCTGCGCCAGCCCATTCAATGAGGCGGCCCAATATTTGAATCTCAAATTAAAAGAAGCCGTAGCCCAACTCAGGAAGGATCTGAATCACCTATGTTGAATCGTTGATATCTACTCAATGAAGTACACCCTCATTACCCAAGCCAAAAAATATGGTACATCCTTTTTACACTAGTGGATTTGATTTGATTTGATAAATAACTTTCTGGGCTAATGGAAATTCGTAAAATCACTTATGTTTATCATTTAAATAAATCATACAATTCATCAAGATTTTTTTCCAAGTCATATAATTCATTAAATAGGTAATGTGATTAAAAATATACGTAGATAATTTTATCAAGAAAAATGTTAAAATCATAAACTATTTTTACAAGATTTTATTTTATAAAAAATTGATGTATTAAGTAGTTATTGATGAGTAAAAAAATGATATTAGTTATAGGTCTAGATTAGAACCAATAAGATATTTTTATTTTTATGGAAGAATTAGTAAAAAATTGTCATATAAATAGTTTAAAAAATATATTATGAAATAGTTTACGGTAGTAACATTACATCTTTTTTTATTAATCGTAATGTAATGAGTTTAAGGAATTTTTCCTCTAAACCTTGAAAATCTATATTTTGGAGAGAAATTTTTTCATATGAATTTTTTTTCTTCTTGTTGAATTTGAAGGATTCGAGAAGCCTTTTATTGTATGTTGTGGCCATGGTGGGAGATATAATTACAACCTGAAGAACTACTGTGCGTCGAAGAAGACAGTAGGTGGCAAAGATATTGTGATTTCAAATAAATGCAAAGACCTATCGGTTCGGGTTAATTGGGATGGGACTCATTTCACGGAGGCCGCAACAAATGGGTATTCAACCAAATAGCTAGTGGCTCATTTACGGACCCGCCTATTTCATTGGATATGGCTTGTCAGAGAATGGACCACTAATAAACATTCTCTAGTTCTCTTTTTCTTAAATTAAAAATTAAAAATTAAAAATAAAAAAAAAACCTCTCCTTTTTTTTTTTTTTTTTTTTGTTGGTGGGATCAAAGAAACCTCTTTCTTAACCATTTTATTTTGTCCTAGTCTCTAAGCATGCGTGTGATTTTTTTAGAATCAAAGAAACCTCTTTCTTAGCCATTTTATTTTGTACTAACCTTTGAGCACGCACGTAACAATTTTATTTTATACTAGCTTTTGAGCACGCACGTGAACCTCTTAAATTTTTTTTGTAAAGATTAATTTTTATTCATCATAATTTGAAGTTTCTGCATTTTTTACTCACAAAAATTTCTAGGGAAGTCAGAGAGTCCTAAAAAAAAATTTGAGTAGCACGTGCTTAGAGGCTTTTCTATTTTTTGGATAGCATGTGCTCAGAAGCTTTTCATTTTTTTATAATAAAAGTTAATAATTTACATCTATTATAATTTGGGAACAAAATTTTTAGATGCTAAAGGTTGTCACGTTGTCAACTTTTTTTTTTTTTTGGTTAATTTTTTTAAAAAAATGGTAGTTATGAGGTTATATTTAATGGTAACCACTTAGTACACAACCAAAACTAAAGTTTAAAATGCTAAAAACTTACATTGTCAACTTTTTTATTTATTTAATTTTTTTATATATTTAATTTTTTTATATAAAATGGTAGATATGTAGTTATATTTAATTCTAAAAGATAGGCAGATAGCATACATCCATAACTAAAGTTTAGGATGCTTTAAAAAGCCCCCCCCCCCCCACCCCCCTCCCCAAAAAAAAAAAAAAAAAAAAAATACTAAGAAAAGCTCTCAACATTAGCATCTACTATTAAATCACCAATTTAAAAAATGTATTTTCTTTTTAAAAAAATTGTTGTGAAAGGCACAACAAAGGACAATATTAAATTTCATATAAAAGAGATGAGATTGAGAAAAATGAAGCCAAAATTTAACAATTTCAATTAATTGAAAATGTAGTGTTACACTGATAAATATAGGCATTGGTAGGATATTTACAAAAAAAAAAAAAAAAAAATGGTCTTTAACAACCACTTGATAGATTGACTACCACTTTATGTGAGCCTTGAATCGTACAATAATTTTGGTAAAGACTTTAACCCGAATTCATCTAATGTGCCTACTATGCAATCTAACAAAATTGTTAATATGTCACCCTTAAAAAAAGACAAAAAAAATAGTAGTAAGGCTTAAATATAAGAAAAACAACAAACTTCAAAAAGAAAAAGAATAGAAGGAAGAGAGAGCACCACTTAGAATACATTCAAAGATTGTAAAATTCATAAACACAATTCTTATCACAAAGAATACTGAAACCAAAACATACATAAAATGAGGATGAATTAACGGTTTATTCATGGAAATTTTAGACTATGTAATACTTGGAGTAAAAAAAATAATTACTTATTTAGATTATTTCACAATTTATTAGTAATCAAACCGATCATAATGAATTGTATTTCTATCTCTCTGTCAGTGTATACTGTCTACCAATACATGCCCTTTAACTTGCTTTCACAATTCATTATTTAAAATATTCACTACTTTAATTAATTACTCATCAAACAAACCAGAACTTTTTTTTTATTTATTTAAGATTAGATAAGATAATGATATGAAAAGGATAATGATAACAAAATAAGGAAACCAATTATAAACAAAATACAGCAATGCAAATATAGAAACGCAACTCATAAAAATAAAAGCAACCGTCCGTAGGTTCCCTCTTTGCAGCAAAGAAAAACAAACGTAATACTAAGCTTTTAGAAACAATGAAGAAAAGATAATGAAGAAAAGGCAAAGTAGTAACGTACCAAATTCAACATAAACCAACTGCGGAAATCTCATCAATAGACAGGTTGTCATGGCTGTGATTAAAAAGTATTAGAATGCTTTCGATTTATTTATTTTTAAATATAAAATAAAATAAAATAAAACAAAATAGAAAGAGCAATATATATTGACATACACATACCATTAAGCAAGAGCAAATATAAAAGATGATTGTAAGGACTCAATTTGTAACGATCCCAAATTCGTATTGGGTTCGAACGTTTAAAGGCCCAAACAATAAAATTTGTAGAGAGTGGGACAAAAGGCTAGGCCTTGGTTATTGGACAGTAGTCAGTCATGGTGTTCATGATAATCGCACAGGGATGAACCGTGCTTGCCGAAGAAGACTTTCTCCTCGGCACAGCCTGGGAGGCTTGAGTTCTTGGCCCTGGTTCCAGTCCCCCCCCCCCCCTCTTTCTGGATTACTTCCTTCTCCTTTTATACTAGCCTTTACCCTCCCTCCAACGTCCACGTGTAGGTTCAGCTTTCTAGGGTTAATATTTGTCCTATCAGCCCATACCCAAAGTGGTTGGGGGTAGTTGTAAAAGCTGAAAAGTATTGCTCTATCAGGCGCAGAGTACTTAATTGCAGTAATGGCAGCCTTTCCCTTGTCTTTTATCGCCACACTGTTCAGGGGTCCTTTCCCCATCAATGCGGAGGTGTTTAGCTTTTCCTTGAACCGCTCATATACCGTACTCTCCCTTTCTTCTAGGAGCGCTTTGGGAGGCCGAGGATAGAATCGTCATCGGCTATATCTCTAGGCCATTTGGACTTCCGTTGCATGTCCTCGGCAACGCATTTCCTCGGCGTGGACCTTAGGCCTTAATGTAAAGTGAGTCGGAATCACAAATTCTCTGGCCCCACAATAGCCTCTCAAAATCGCACAGGGATGAACCGTGCTTGCCGAAGAAGACTTTCTCCTCGGCACAGCCTGGGAGGCTTGAGTTCTTGGCCCTGGTTCCAGTCCCCCCCCCCCCCTCTTTCTGGATTACTTCCTTCTCCTTTTATACTAGCCTTTACCCTCCCTCCAACGTCCACGTGTAGGTTCAGCTTTCTAGGGTTAATATTTGTCCTATCAGCCCATACCCAAAGTGGTTGGGGGTAGTTGTAAAAGCTGAAAAGTATTGCTCTATCAGGCGCAGAGTACTTAATTGCAGTAATGGCAGCCTTTCCCTTGTCTTTTATCGCCACACTGTTCAGGGGTCCTTTCCCCATCAATGCGGAGGTGTTTAGCTTTTCCTTGAACCGCTCATATACCGTACTCTCCCTTTCTTCTAGGAGCGCTTTGGGAGGCCGAGGATAGAATCGTCATCGGCTATATCTCTAGGCCATTTGGACTTCCGTTGCATGTCCTCGGCAACGCATTTCCTCGGCGTGGACCTTAGGCCTTAATGTAAAGTGAGTCGGAATCACAAATTCTCTGGCCCCACAATAGCCTCTCAAAATCCTGTTGTCCAGCTCTTCAGACGGAAATGAGGGTTTTGATGACGTCGGGCCTATGTCATGGTTTGCCAAGACTTGTCCTTCATCAATGCTGGAGCCTTGTCATTTGCTGGGACACGCCCCTAGTTGTGAGACATTCTTTTGGTTTACCCACGCCGTGCTCCTACCGTTTCGGTACACGAGGCGCCTTTAATAGGGTCCCTTTACGAGGCGACGCAATTCCAACGGCTGAAGACTGCTTTGGGAATTGAGTGGGACTTATCTCGTTTGTAGTTTTTCTTGGAGATTTGTTCAGATTAAATGCCGCCAGGCTTACCCTCCATATAAGAAGCACGGTGGGAGGTCATTTCCTTTATGTACAGACCTTTTAAGCTTTTCAAATCCCTAACCCTCCAGTTGTGCTCAAAGTCCCCACTACCAGTGTGACTAAGACCTAGGGAGTGATATGGTCAAGTCCAGAATGAGGGCAAAGGGACCACACCCTCTCCAGAAGTATTGGGTTTCTCCGAGACTCAAGATGGCCCGGTCAGGGCAAAGGAGACAAAGACTCAAGACGCTTCTTCCCCTTGATAAGGCAAGAAAGGAGCCTTTTCTTCCTTCAGCCAAAATCCGAAGCAGGTGAAGGTCGCATCAGATTTTTGGTGCGACAGCACTAAGGTTTCTCATTGTCGGTACCATCCGCTCTCTCTCGATTGCTGCTAATATGATACTTGCTCATTGCAGTCAGAGCTAGTACGAGGATTAGGCATCCCCGCTTCTTCCTCTCTTCCATCACTGGTGCCACCTAGGTGCCTCCACTTCTTCTTCTCTTCCATCACTGGTGCCACCCAGATGCCTCTGCTTCTTCTTTTCTTCCATCACTGGTGCCATCCTGACGTGCTTAGTCGCTGCTAGAGCAAAATTGAAGGATTTATCGTTCCCCTGTATCTTTTTCTTTTTGTTTTTCTTTTTGCTTCTGTAGTTAGCTTCTGGTATAGGCTTGTTTAAGCCCCTTATTGTACGCTGTACTACTTCTTTGTCTAATAAAAGATGACTTTATCCCATTCTGCGTGTTCTTTCTTTTCTACAATAATTATTTTGTGAATGGATGTGCTGGTGTCCTTTTCTTTTGAACAATACTTAGGGCCAAAACCCTTGCTAACAAAGAGCTATCACTTTGAACTTATTAAAACTGACAGGCACGATAATGCCAACTTGAAGTAGGTTAACCATATGAGACTAACCGAGATAACAGCTGAATGCTCTATATTGCATACGGGGTGATCACTCGAGGATGGGTAACCTAAAATGAACTATCTGAGAGGGTCGCCGGGCACTAGGGTGCTTTGCCACGTTCCTGACAACATTCATAGCCTTAACATGTTTTTGGCATCCGGTCCGAGGACCGAGGTATGACTGTATCGGGTCTAAACACTCAGTTGTGTTAGTTTCCTTAGAGCTGGGGATCCGAGGACCACATGGGATTTCCATTCTGTTTAGGACTTAAGCCATTTTCTAGTGACTAGTTTCCCCATAAGTTTGAGTCCGAGGACCATGCAAGACCCTAGTTCTGTCGAAAACTTATATTTTCTTAAAATAGTTAGTTTCCCCATAGGTTTGAGTCCGAGGACCATGCAAGACCTTGCTTCTGTTCAAAACTTATATTTTCTTAAAGTAGTTGGTTTCCCCATAAGTTTGAGTCCGAGGACCATGCAAGACCTTGGTTCTGTCCAAAACTAATATTTTTTCTTAAAGTAGTTGGTTTCCCCATAGGTTTGAGTCCGAGGACCATGCAAGACCTTGGTTCTGTCCAAAACTTATATTTTCTTGATGACTCGAGGGTTAGCCCCTTGACAAAGGTGTGAGGTATTGACTTGATGTTGGAAGCCCCTAGAACTACTCGTGCCACTGGCACTTCGAAGGGTAGCCCTGAGTGGGAGCTGAGTTAGGGCAACAACCGCGTGCTGCTAGAAATGATGAAGAGACTTTCGCATAGCTTGCCCCACCGCCAAAACTATTTCTTTTGAGGGACCCTTGTCAACAAGGGCTTGATCCCACCATGACTAACTGCCGCCTATGCCAACTCACAAGCCTTCCCCACAGACGGCGCCAATTGTAAGGACTCAATTTGTAACGATCCCAAATTCGTATTGGGTTCGAATGTTTAAAGGCCCAAACAATAAAATTTGTAGAGAGTGGGATAAAAGGCTATGCCTTGGTTATTGGACAGTAGTCAGTCATGGTGTTCATGATAATCGCACAGGGATGAACCATGCTTGCCCAAGAAGACTTTCTCCTCGGCACGGCTTGAGAGGCTCGGGTTCTTGGCCCTGGTTCCAGCCCCCCCCCCCCCTCTTTCTGGATTGCTTCCTTCTCCTTTTATACTAGCCTTTACCCTCCCTCCAACGTCCACGTGTAGGTTCAGATTTCTAGGGCTGATACTTGTTCTATCAGCCCATACTCAAAATGGTTGGGGGTGGTTGTAAAAGCTGAAAAGCATTACTCTGTCAGGCGTAGAGTACTTAATTGCAGTAATAGCAGCCTTTCCCTTGTCTTTTGTCGCCACACTGTTCAGGGGTCCTTTCCCCATCAATGCGGAGGTGTTTAGCTTTTCCTTGAACCGCTCTTATACCGTACTCGCCCTTTCTTCTAAGAGCACTTTGGGAGGCCGAGGACAGAATCGTCCTCGGCTATATCTCTAGGCCATTTGGACTTCCGTTGCATGTCCTTGGCAACGCTTCTCCTCGGCGTGGGCCTTGGGCCTTAATGTAAAGTGGGTCGGGATCACAAATTCTCTGGCCCCACAATGATGATAATGGTGGAAAGAAGATTAACACATAATTGAGAGAATTGGGAGAATTGAGGAAGAAACAAACTGAGTTTGAAAACCAATGAGTGTGGTCCTATTTTGTAAATAGTGTTTTACGTGGTTGTTAAAGAAGTATTTTTACCAAGCTTTACTCCTACTTAACCCTAGGGTGTAGGGGTATTATGAACCCAATTTAAAAAAAAAAAAAAAAAGCTATTAGAAAGAATCTTTAAAAAAAAAAAAAAAAAAAAAAAAAAAACAGTTTTATCCATTCACATTAGAAAAAGAAAAAAAGAAAAAAGAAAGAAAAAGACGTGAGGGAGAAATTTAGGAGAAAAAAAAAAGCAGTTTTATCCGTTCAAGTTAAAAAATAAAAAAACTTGAGGGAGAAATTTAGGAGCAGCTTTCTCCCTTCGCGTTAGAAAAAAAGAAGAAGCAAAGAGACGTGAGGGAGTAACGTGCAAAGTGCAAACTGTTTTTTATTTATTTATATAAATTTAGCTAAAATTTAGGAGTTTTTAAATTAACATTTTTACATATATATATATAACCATATTATTTAGACTTTAAAAATTGGTAAATTTGAAAGTATTTTGAGCATCAAAATTGAGGATACCAAACAAGGGAAGCCCTTTAAATAGTAGTATAGATAATAAATAAAAAATAAAAACACTAACGTGAGAAAGAATTGTTGAGGTGGGAGAAATGTGGTTAGAAAAAACTAAAATTTTAAATTTAGCTAAAATTCAGGAGTTTTAAAAATAGTAATTTTACATATCTAACCGTATTATTTAAGTTTTACAAACTAATAAATTTGAGAGTATTTTGGGCATCAAAATTGAGGATCCCAAATAGGGGAAACCCCTTAAATAGTAGTATAGAAGTATGGAAAATAAAAAAAGAAAAAGAAAAAAGAGACATGAGGGAGTAATGTGCAAAGTGACATTGTTATTTAAGTTTTACAAACTGGTAAACTTGAGGGTATTTTAAGTATCAAAATTGAGAATGCCAAAGAGGGAAAACCCTTAAATAGTAGTTAGATATAACGTTGACAAGACAGGAAAGGAGGGGACATCCTTTTGATATGGGTTTGTGTATATAGGGCTGTAAATAAACCATACTATTTATAAATAGTCCAAGCTTGACTTGAGAAAAGATTTGTTTATATTCATTTGTTTAGAAAATAAATCAAGTTCAAACCTTAAATTTAAGCTCAATTATTAAACGAACTAAGCTGAAATATAATAATGTATTCATGAACAAACTCGTGAATATGATAGCTTGATTAAACTATATGTAATATTATATTTTTATACTTATACTTGTCTAAAAATATATTTATATAGACTTGAAATTGGATTGTAATAAAAAACAAAAATGGATTGTAAAAGTTTGTCAATTAGTTCATATGAAATTAATTTATTATTTGTAGATTATTGATGATATCAATAGTGATCTATTTGTAGTAAAATTTTATAGAATTGTGTTAAGGTAAAACATTTTAAACATGCTTTCACAATATATAGGAAACAAATTAAGCTAATCAAGTAGCTCATCAACAAGCTCGAGCTTGCTTGACAAGAAAATGAGCCAAGCCTGAACATAAAATATTGTTTGGTGATGAGCTTGAACTCAACTTATGTTTAAAAAGAATAAAATAAATGAACAAGTTTGAATTTTTAATACTCGGTTCGGCTCGTTTAGAACCCTAATCATGGTGTAAGATTGAATTATTGTGACCATTTTTGGCGAAGACTAGCATTCAGGCATTCATCCCTGTCTTCCTTTCTCTTTCTCTTTTTTGGCTAAATAAACTTAAAAAATAATAATCCATTTGGCTATGTAAACTCAGGTTACTTGCATGTGAGAGGCATACCGTAATCTGTAGTCTTTTTCACCAAATATCTTTTAGCTTTTTGGTGTTTGGTGTTTGTTCCTCTTCAATTTTTTTTTCGGTAACCTAACAATGAGTTCACAATTTTGAACGCTGGATGGTCAAAAATTTCTCAACTTCACCATAGCGTATAAGATGGAAGCATATCACTTTATATTTCAGCTCAATATATTTCGGGCCTAAAGCGAAAGCTATATATGAACATTTTTTATATTTAAATATTAACTAAATATATTTTTTTAATTTTTAATAATATTATTATTAATTAAACATTTATTTTTCTGCATCGTTTGAGATGTAAAATTAATAATTAAGTTTATGTCATAAATGAAAAGAGATCTTTTGCATTTTACTGTAATCTCATCCGGCCTAGAAGCAAGTCTGACTTTGCTATAAAGATTAGTACATAGGTACCACAACATGTAAAAGATATAGAAACTTATAAAATAGCCGACTAAATAAAAAATTTATTTTGCTTTCATACATTACATGTAGGGGAAGCCAAAACTAACTAATAAAGAATTTTTTTTTTTTTTTTTCCTGGTACACGTAACATGTAAAAAGAGTTAAAAGCTAGATAGATTAGGATAAATATTGAGTGGATAATAATAAGTCAGTCAGTTTCAAGGAAGTGTGATTTTTGTTGTGTTCCTAACATTATTATTTTTTAAAAAAATATTAATTTTTATTGTTTAAACTTTAAAATTCTGTGACAGATCTATTATTTTTTGTGTCCCCAGCATTTTATTTTCAAAAAAAAAAATAATAATAATTTTTATTGTTTAAAATTTTGTGACAGATTTATTATTTTTTTGCCAAGTGAAAAGCCTTTAATTGAGGGCCTTCTTTCATTTGCTATAATAATTAATTAGTACACAAGCACCACAACGTGTAAAAGATATAGAAACTTATAAAATTAGCTGACTAAATAAATAAAAAATTATTTTTCTTTTGTACAATACATGTTGGGGATGCCAAAACTAACTAATAAAGAACTCTTTTCCGTACACATAACATGTAATAAAAATAGTTAAAAGCCAGATATATTAGGACAAGCATTGAGTGGATAACAATAAGTCAGTCAGTTTCAAGGAAGGGTGATTTTTGTTGTTTTTTAAAATAAAAAAAAAATACTAATTTTTATTGTTTAAAATTTTTGTGACATATCTATTATTTGTGCTAAGTGAAAGCCCTTCATAGTAGGGGCCTTCTTCCATTTGAGAGCCTTAGGTGATTGCCTTAGTGGTTTATATGGTTGAGCTGCCCCCTGACATTTTTTTTAAAAAAATTTATTTATTTTTATATAATATGGAATTGAAAAATTCTACTATAACCTAATCTAAGTGTATATAAGTGTTGTTGAGGGAAATGTCACAAGCTCACTTCGAAGTTGGGCTGAGAAAATGAGGAAGCCTATCCGATGCTCGGTCAGAGGATGAGCAAATTATGAAAAGGCCTAACACTCAAGTCCATGACTCGGTCGAGGACACGATGATGATTGAAGATGAGCGTACGTCCAAACATCTAACTGACGTCATGCACAAGTTACAAAGCAATCTTCTCAATGTCAAAAGGCTGGGTTCTACTCCGATAACCGATTTGATAGGCAAGAACAATGCTATAAACTCAAATGGGCACTTTAGACCCCTAATTTGGTGGGTCCCACACACGTGTGAGAGATTCTGCCATCAAGGAGACTCCACCAACAAGAGAGTATGAAAGGGGAAGGAGGCTATGGTGGAAGAAGTTGGAAAAATTGGGGTGAGAAAAATATGAGAGAAATGTGAGGTCTCAATTCTAGGGAATTGAGATTCTACTCGGGACTCACAAAGGGAAATTCGACAAGGGGATGGTGTCCTCGGTCGGAATTACAGGACACAGTTAAAGATTAATTGGAAGGCCCAGCCAATCATAGTACCAAACCACTCTTGGGATCTCCCATTGTGGGCCTAGAACACCATTAGATAAAAAAATAAGTTGAGGGGTTAAGCCCAACCACTAGCGAAAGTTTTTGGGCTCTGATCCCCACAAGTGTGAAACTTTTTCTTAGAGACTTGAACCTCGATCTTTGCCCTCCACATCCCACAAGAACTTTATACTCATATAGTTGTGAGGAATTTGGGGAAATCATACTTCACCCCCCCCCCCCAAAACTATACGTTTATACCTTAATTATACTTTACACTTTAAAATTTCAAAATGCACAGTTACTACCTAAATTATAACGCGTGTTTCATTTTCCTGATGTTTTTAATACTATTTCAGACTTTGTTTCAATTTGTCCACTGGATTGAATATTTCGATACTCGCATACCATTTTTGAGGTTATCAAATATTTTACAAATGATATAAAATTATAAATTTAGTATAATTTTAAGAAAATAAATCTATATAAAATGTGTATATTGTTATTGTAGGGACTCAATTTGTAACGATCCCCAAGTAGTATTGGGTTCGAATGTTAAAGGCCCAAACAATAAAATTTGTAGAGAGTGGGCTAAAAGGCTAGGCCTTGGTGAACGGACAGTCGTTAGTCATGGTGTTCAAGATAATCGTACAGAGGTGAACTGTGCTTGCCCAAGAAGACTTTCTCCTTGGCACGGCCTGGGTGGCTCTAGTTCTTGGCCCTGGTCCCAGCCTCTTTTCTGGACTGCTTCCTTCTCCTTTTATACTAGCTTTTCCCCTCCCTCCAACGTTCACGTGTAGGTTCAGTTTTCTAGGACTAATACTTGTCCTATTAGCCCATACCAAAAGTGGTTGGGGGTGGTTGTAAAAGGTGAAAAGTATGGCTCTGTCAGGCTCAGAGTACTTAATTGCAGTAATGACAGCCTTTCCATTGTCCTTTATCGCCACACTGTTCAGGGGTCCTTTCCCCATCAATGCGACCAGGACGTTTGTTGGCACATTCAATGCGAAGGTGTTAGCTTTTCCTTGAACCGCTCCTATACTGTACTCGTCTTTTCTTCTAGGAGCGCTTTGGGGACTGCCTTTGATGGCGTGCCGTTCCTTCCTTCTAGGTTTTGGGATGCCGAGGACAGAATCGTCCTCGGCTATATCTCTAGGCCATTTGGACTTCTGTTGCATGTCCTCAGCAACGCCTCTCCTCGGTGCGGGCCTTGGGCCCTAATGTAAAGTGAGCCAGGATCACAAATTCTTTGGCCCCACAGTTATTAACTAAAATTTATTAATGATTTTTTTTTTTGTTGGTAATAAATCTAACATCAGGGAGTCTTTTGGCTGAATATTGCAAAAAATCATGTTTATTTGTGATATAAGTACTGTTTAAAGTTATTTGAGAAATTGAGGAAAGAGAGTGAATTTCGGCAACAATGTTGCCGAAATTCTAACAAAAGTACAAGAGAGAAAAGATAAGTGATGTGATAGGAGGAGGGAGAAAAAATTTAAATTTCGGTAATCTCATTACCAAAATTCTTGCTGCCCGACGCTTTGCCTGCTAGGTGAAGTGCCCAAAGTGCTAGGCGGAGTGCTCAAAAGGGAAACCAATTGTGGCAACCAAGTTGCTAAAATTGCAGCGGAGTGAGGAGAGAGAAAATAAGAATTGCAGTAACCAAGTTGCCGAAAATGGGAGGAAAAAAATGAGAATTGTGACAACCAAGTTGCCGAAAACTTGGGGAGAAATTTAATAGTAATTTAGGCAATGAAGTTGCCGAAAATGAGGGGAAAATAATTGTGGCGATTGATTTGTGGCAACGGAATTGCAAAAATTGGAGGAAAAAAAATAGTAGCAGTTGATTTGTGGCAATGTTGTTGCCGAAATGGAAGGGGAAAAAAAAATAATTGTGGCAATGGAGTTGCCGAAAATTAGAGAGAGAGAGAATTGTCTAGATAAAAAAAAATATTTTGGATTCTTATTCTAAAAAGTACACATATTTTTATTCTTTCCGTGTGTCAATAGTTTTTTTTACTGAAGTAGTTTGGTTTGTGTGTATGTGATGTTCTTTCATTTTGTATAGTAAAAGTATTCTTTGCATGATTTGCACTATGAAACAAATAATGAATCTAGATTCAAAGTACATTGATTCTTAATCTCAAAAAAAAAAAAAAAGTACATATATTCTTACAATACGAAATGAAAGAAAAAAAATAATTGATGTGCACACTATAAACAAAAAAAAAACAAAGAAATTAATATTTTTGTAGAGATTCTTTGCAGTGAATATATGTTTATAGTTAAGTAATTTGTTTGTATCAAAGTGTCCCATCTTGGTTTGTGTTGTGTTGTATTTGGTCAATTGGCGTATCTAGTTATACAGTTTAAAATCTAAGAATTTAACTTATATGAAACTTGTATCCTATTAAAATAACATTAATGTTACTGAAGTTTCCATGGTTCTTATTTTCTACTCTTTTCCCCCTAAAAATTCCATCAACCTTCTTCTCCACTCTTATTCCCCTCATAATTTTACCAACCATTTTCAATTCATGCATGTCATACATTCTACAAACAACTATAAGGAACAACACTTGCAAATATCTATTCGTTCTTTATCTCTTACAAGGTGAGTTACATCTCTTAAGTAGTTACTCTTCTTTTTTATAATATTCATGTTAATATGTTTTAGGGGCATAGCTAATCATGAAAATCTTGTTTTTGTTAAATTATTTGTTCATGCAAATCTTGTTTTTGTATTATGTGTTTTGCAACATGAACTGATTTGTATGATATGTTTTAAATTATTTGTCCATGAATTTTTGCGTAAAATTTCATATAGCAAAAATATATTTCAAAATTGACATAAATTTTCCTTAAAGAAATACTTACTTTGTTAGCCTATAATATACATGTATGCTATAAGAAAACCAAAAAAAAAAGGTTAGTATATGCTCATAAACCTTAAAATCTAAGTTTTAGGTATAATAATAATTGTACGATATTAGAAATATTTATCTATTATCGTATGGATGCATGAGAACATTATATAATCTGTCTTGTTTTAGAATAAGGAAAATGAAGAGCTACATAAAATAATTAACATAACCATGACAGATCCTTCTAAATTTTAATGTTATGCTAAATTACTTAAGAAAAGGGAAACAAAAAATAATTTTAACTACTATGATGGATAGTAATAAATTATCAGTGAACCAATCCTCTTTAATAGAATTCTCTCAGCTCTAACTATTTAAACATTGAATATTTTTAATGGATTACCTTCTTGTATTGCATTTTAATGGTTGTGCAGTGTTAGTATATTAATACTATTGTTATGTTTTAGTGTAGATGGCAGAAAAGTTGTTCACTTTTCTCATCCATTCCAGTGGAATAATTGAATATGGCGAAAATGAGGTTTATTACGAAGGGCCACCTCCTTCTATGCTTCCATTAAGTCGGGGTGTCATATTTGAAGATCTATGTGATGGAGTAGTATCCACGCTTCATATAAACAGAGAAGATTCAAAACTTACTATTTGGTATAGATTTCATTTTCAATGTCATCCACATCCTGTGATTTACTAGCAAGTTTTGGTAGAAGATGATAATGGTGTCAATGCAACAATCGATATATTAGGCTACCAATATGGATTTGTAGGTGCAGAGTTGTACGTGGGTGTAGAGGCCATAAGAAGCCATCAAGATGTTTTTTCCATTCAATATGCTAACAAAGGACCGAGTGCATCATTTAGTTATTCACATGGCAGGCACTTTCATGATCCATATGCCACTCATACTGGTCATTATGCTGAAGATGCAGCTCATTCCCTAATCAACATTGGTGGTGCTAACTATCATGCTTCATATATTCTTCTTGCAATTGAGAACCAACATGTTCCTTATCGGCCAATGAACACCAGTGATGCTGACTATAATAATCCAATTGAGCATGTCACACCAGAGATTACTTGTTTTGAGTTTGCAGCTTAGTATGACCAAACCGCCACTCAGAGAGCTACTAATGATCTCAATAATACACACAACATATCTGCTACCACTCAAAATGTGGTCCATACATTATCAGAAAGGATGCGGGCCATGGATAGTAATGATCAACTTGATAATGACGAGGTCCTTGATGATGTTGGAGATGAATAAGAGCTTCTTAATGAACCGAATCATGAAAGCAGTCTAGCAATGGCATTCCATCAACCATCATCACTAAGCTTTTCACAGAACATGTGGAATAATATGATTGATCCAACCCCACCATTTGAAAAGCCCATCCAGAGTACTTGGGACCTTACCCAAGAGTTTTATGTGAGCTTGCTTTTTGCTAATAAGGATGAACTACAAGCTGCTATTAAAAAATATCACATCAGGAGAACTAAACATTTAGTGTAAAAGAGTCAGATCCAGCATGTTGGTCTGTAAGGTGCAAACATTGTTATTAGCGTCTTCGAGCATGCTTCCAGGCTACACATGGGTTCTTCAAGGTTAGGAAATACAATAGTCCACACACATGTAGAGAGTCCACACTCACACAAGATCACGAGCAATTAGACACCCATATTATTGAGAAAGAGTTGAGGGATGTTGTCAAAAATGATCAAACTATAAAGATTTCTTCGCTTCAATAGACTCTTTACAATAAATACCAATACCGACCTTATTTGAAGGTGTGGGAGGCGAAACAAAAGGCAATTGGTATAGCGTTTGGTGATTGGTGATCGAACTATAGTCCGTATAGCTAACATTATACCAGGGTGACGATCAGATATGACACATAACCCATCCCGATTAGTGACATTAATCTGAATAAAATACTAAAACCAATACCAACTATCATCAATTTCCTCCCCCACAATGGCAAAGGCAAGTGGAAAAAGTCTATTGTCACCATCCCACATTGATGCAATTAGTAACTTACCTCTGTACTTACCATATAGGAAAGTTCCATCTATACTAATCACTGGCCTACAATGTTGGAAACCTTCAATTGATGGACCAAAAGCCCAAAACACTCTCTCAAATATCGCACAGCTTGGCATAGTAGCAGGTATTGTTCTCCAAATAACCCTGCTGCCTGGTTTGAATCAGTCAAAGTTTTTAACCATTTTGGCAATAATTGGTAAGATTTGTCCCAATCACCAAACGCTCTACCAATTGCCTTTTGTTTCGCCTTCCACACCTTAAAATAAGAAGGTTGGTATTGGTACTTATTGTAAAGAGTCTGTTGAAGCGAAGAAATCTTTATGGTTGGATCATTTTTGACAACATCCCTCAACTCTTTCTCAATAATATGGGTGTCTAATTGCTCATGATCTTGTGTGAGCGTGGACTCTCTACATGCGTGTGGACTATTGTATTTCCTAACGTCAAAGAACCTATGTGTAACTCGGAAGCATGCTCGAAGACGCCAAGAACAATGTTTGCACCTTATAGACCAACATGCTGGATCTGACTCTTTTACGCTAAATGTTTGGTTCCTCCTGATGTGATATTGTTTAACAGCATCTTGTAGTTCATCTTTATCAGCAAAAAGCAAGCTCACATAAAACTCTTAGGTAGGGTCCCAAGTACTCTGAATGGGCTTTTCAAATGGTGGGGTTGGATCAATCATATTATTCCACATGTTTTGTGAAAAGTTTAGTGATGAAGGTTGAAGAAATGTCATTGCTGGACTGCTTTCATGATTAGATTCATTGAGAAGCTCCTATTCATCTCCAACATCATCAAGGACCTCATCATTATCAAGTTGGTCATCAGTATCCATGGCCCGCATCCTTTCTGATAATGTATGGACCGCATTTTGAGTAGTAGCAGCTATATGGTGTGTGTCATTGGGATCATTAGTAGCTCTCTAAGTGGCGGTTTGGTCATACTAAGCTGCAAACTCAAAACAAGTAGTCTCTAGTGTGACATGTTCAATTGGATTATCATAGTCAGCATCACCGGTGTTCATTGGTCGATAAGAAACATGTTGGTTCTCAGTTGCAACAAGGGTATATGGAGCATGATAGTTAGCACCACCATTGTTAATTGGGGAACGAGTCGCATCTTCAAAATAATGACTAGTATGAGTGGCATACGGATCATGAAAATACCTGCCATTTGAATAACTAAACGATGCACTCAGTCATTCGTTGGCATATCGAATGGGAAAAACATCTCGGTGGCTTCTTATGGCCTCTACACTCACGTACAACTCTGCACCTATAGATCCATATTGGTAGCCTAACATATCGAATATTGTATTGACACCATTATCATCTTCTACCAAAACTTGCTAGTAAATCACAAGATGTGGATGAAATTAAAAAGGAAATTTATACCAAATAGTAAGTTTTGAATCTTTTCTGTTTATAAAGCGTGGATGCTACTCCATCACATAGATTTTCAAATGTAACACCCCGGCTTAATGGAAGCATAGAAGGAGGTGGCCCTTCGTAATAAACCCCATTTTCGCTATGTTTAATTATTCCACCGGAATGGATGAGAAAAATAAACAACTTTTCTGCCATCTACACTAAAACATAACAATAGTATTATATATTAATACTACACAACCATTAAAATGCAATACAAAAAGTTAATTCATTAAAAATATTCAATGTTTAAATAGCTAAAGCTGAGAGAATTTCATTAAAGAGGATTGGTTCATTGATAATTTATTACTTTCTATCATAGTAGTTAAAATTATTTTTTGTTTCCTGTAGGTGCACAATTTGGAGCCCAAACCCCTATTTTGTAAGTCTTGGTCCAAAGAGTCCAACACAATGAATTTTTTTAGAGTATGGATCAAAGAACTAGATTTTAGTAAGTTAAACGGGGTATTACATGGAATAAAGTAATACATGACAAGAACAAAAGCCATTATATTGAAAGATCACACGATCTGATAAAGCTAAACACTTAGTTTGTATATACGAATCAATGCAGTGGGGTTCCTTTGCATGTTATAGTTCTCTCTCCTCCTTTTTCTGTCCCTCTCCTATGGGGGCTTTTACACATTATATAGGCATTTTCCTATCATCTGGGCTTTACACTTGTCGATCATCCAAACCTCCACTTAAGCATTTGTCCCATCAGACACCTCTTTCAGTTCTTTGTGAGTTGCGGTAACCAAGATAGCACTGTTCAGGGGCCTTCTCCACATTAATGCGGCCAGGAAAATAGCTGTAGTGCATTCAATGTGGCGGTGGCAGCTTTTGCTTAGATATTTTGTGTTTCCTTCCTTTTCACGTATTTAGGGGGATGGGCTTTAGTGCCTAGGATGTCCTTTCGCTCCGGATTTTTAGTGTCTGAGGAGAAATTCCTCCTCAAAACTGTTTTCTTTGTTTCCAGTGATGTTTAACGTAGGCTGCTTAAGCCACGCTAACTCCTCGGATGGGCTGGTGTCCTCGGACAGGTCCAAGGCCTAACCTGTTATTTTGGGCCATAGTCCCTACAATAGCCCCTCAAAACTCCAGTTTTTATCTCCCACTGAGGAGAAAAGCGGGGTTTTGACTTTTCAAGGGATAAGATCAATTAGTTTCTAGTTCGCACGTGCGGGGGCAGTTGCTTCTGACGCGTTATGATTTACGAGGCGCGGCTTATTACTCCAGGCGGCTTTATGTCTCCCTGATCTAATGGTGAGGCGCAGATCTAATGGCTGACATTCTTCCTAGAATTCTGAGCGGGAATGGCCTTCCCTTCTCTCTCTTACTATATAAGGTCTTGAAGAAGCTCTTTTTGCTTTTCTTTTATACCAATGCTCTAGTTTGCCAGAGAATTCCAGCGCCCAGTCCTTCATTAACGTTCCAGGCTTTCAAATTTCTGAGATTACTTCAGTGAGAAATTTTTCCTTGAGGAAATCTCTAAAAGTTTCAGAGATTGTCGTAAGGATACTCGTAAGTTCTACTTCCTCTTTGTAGCCTCAATTTTCACCTCGGCCCTTGATTTTCACCTCGACCTTCCTTCTCAGCCCATCGGTTTGACTAAATGGGTAGATTCAAGTATCTAGTAGATACTCTGGCCACCATGGAGGCCTTTAGGGCAAAATATCGCATCCCACAGGGGGTGGTTTTGCAGTATTGTCCTCCGGAGGGAGTGCTAACTAATAGGGAAGTGGGTCAAGTCATCATTCCCATGATCGCTTTTATAGAAGGAGGAATGGCACTTCCCATGCGTAGGATTACCCGGGACTATTTGTTTAACCATAAGTTGACACCGCATCAATGCGCTCCCAACATGTTTAGGGTCTTAGGCAGCATAGATGTCCTGAACGAGCGGATGGGTCTAGGCCTTACATGGCATGACGTAGTTCACATGTACGAATGCCACCACCTTGACAAGGCGGGATACTATCTTAAATCTCGGTCCGAGATCGTTAGGCTAATCTCCTGTCTTCCTAAATCCAATAAAGGTATGAAAGATGACTTCCTTATTGCCTCAGGAGAGTGGAGTGACGGTTTTTATTGTCCAACTCGAGCAGGAGATCCAGGTGCGGTGCCTTTAGGATCAATCCTCTGGGAAGGGGGGTTCAACCCTTTAGTTTTATTTCTTTTGGTCGAAGATTTAAAATTTTTGTAACCTAACTAAAATTTTCTTCTCGGCTATTTTGCAAATAGATCTCACGTCGCTCCTTGGCTCAGCCACATGAACGTTCAGGCCTTAAACTACCTTTTGAGGTCAGAGATCTACGTTAACGAGGACGGACAATTACGAGCGGCTTATCTGGTTTTGGGTTATGAACCCTTGTCCCGCACTTTCCAAGACATCGGCCAATCCATAAAAGCCGGTAGTCCAAGGTTGGCTAGGATCGATGTGTCAAAGCCAAGGTTTTTAGCTCGAGACGATCTCAGGCCAGTTGTTTTGCCTGCTGTTCAGAATCCTCAGCCAGTTGTACAACCACTTCCACAAGGCAGTCCCGAAGCTGCAGCGCCTGTTAAAGAAGAGGCTGAATCATCTCATCTTTCTCTTGAGGAGGAGATAGACGAGTTTTATTTTGAGGAAGATATCCCAAAAGCTCCTTTAATTGAGCTTTCAGACCCTGAGAGAGAACTGGATAGGAATTCCGTAGTTGGCGTTCCTTTGGTTATTGCCTGCTCGGACGATTCTTCAGACGAGGTGGTGGACAACATGGCCTCTAACAAAGGGAAGAGTTTGCGAGAGTTGATGGCTTCCCGAGACAAAGGGCAATCATCAAAGGTGCCCTCCAAGTCCCAGGCCCCTATCCTTCCTCCCGTTGCTCCACAACCCCCTACCGATCTCGGCTTAAAAGTTAATCCCGACTTAAAGAAGAAAAGGCTGGTTGAATCCCTTGAGGAAGGTGAGGTGGGTCCTCGCCAGGGAGGTAAATAGCAAAAAATGACTCGGGAGCACAGGGACAGAGGGCTCCATCTATAGAGAGCCGAGAAGAGACGAAGCGGGCTGAAGTGCGCGCTACTCCACGTATTTGGAGCCCGAAACTTGAAGTGGTTGGTGCCACCATTCCCTATACTGCTTCGGTTCGAAAGTATAACAGGGGCCGAGCATGGTATATAGCTGAAGCCCTAGAGTAGCCCGTACTCCTTCCCAGGGATATGGAGGCTTACAAGCGATTTTCACAGCCTGAGCTCTTCCTATCCCTGAAGAGAGATCTTGTAATGGTAAGGCAATTCATCTTCTCCTCAATAAGATCATTAGATCCTATCATGTTTTAACACATCATTTTGTCATTTCTTGGACAGATTACTCAGCAAGTGTTTGTAGCCGAGGAGTATTGCCGCAACAATCGCAAGTTAGCTGACGTCGAGGCTCTCTCTCGTGCCGAGGTTGAGAAGGCTTTAAGAACCCTTAAGCAGGAGCATTACGAGCAATCTGAGAAGCTGAAAGAGGCTGAGAAAGGCCGCAAGAGCATTGAGGCTGGCTTGAAGAACGCTGAAAGTCAAGCCGAAGACCAGCGCCAAAAACTGTACGTGGCTGAGACCAACCTCGCCATTGAAAAGCAAACCGTGTTGGATTTCAAGGCCGCGTTGCAGAAAGCCAAGGAGGAGGCCCGACTTGCCAAGGAAGAGGCTTAGCTAGTCAGGGAAGCAGCTGAGGCTGAAAAGAGGGCTTCTTATCAGCTTGGGGCGGAAGAGACTGAAGCTAGGCTTTCCGAGGAGCTACCAGAGGTATGCAGGGATTACTGCAGTATTTCATGGGCTCATGCTCTTAATGCTGCAGGGATCCCTGCAAACTCGGCCTTGAGATTACCTGAGAAGGTCTTTTTCCCTCCAGAGATCTGGGAGATCCCTGCCGATGCCACTGAAGCTTCCGAGCAAGCTACGGTTGTTCCTGATGCCATCCCCCTAGCTGAAATTGTTGGGGGTTCTGGTCAGGTAGCCATCCAAGGCGAGGATGTGGAAGAAGAGAAAGGCAAAGGCAAGGGTAAGGGAAAGAAAACCTCTCTAAAGGCTAAGGATCTTGCTAAGGAAGCAGTCACCGAGGATCACGAGGCAAATCTCCAAGTTAAGGACATTCCACCTCCTCAGCCAAAGCAAAAAGAGGATCCTCCTGATAAGGCTTAGCTCCTAGGGTTTCTATTATTATTACTGTATTATTATTTTTTTATTTCGGACAGAAGTTGTACTGCATTTTGTTCTTTTGCAGAGACTTCCTGTTGTATTATTTTTGGCTTATTAATATAGAATGCTCTTTTTTTTTTTTTTTCTTTTTTATCTTTATGATTGATGTTGATGGAATTCCGTTATGTTGTTCCGAGTTAATGCTACTGTTTCTTTAGTTGATGTTTGCAACAACCCTACCAATATAAATAAATGAGAAGGGGCAGGACTGTGCAATGAACTTAGAACAATAAATGCTATTATACAAGACTATGAACATACCTTAGAATTACCCAGAAGTCCTGAGTTATTAATTTCCCCTAATCTGTGGTTCGAGGAGCCATACAGGACTTAGGTTCTGTTTAAAACTTGGATAGATGTCGTAAGTTGTTAATTTCTCCTAAGTCTGTGGTCCGAGGAGCCATGCAGGACTTAGGTTTTGTTTAAAACTTGGATAGATGCCGTAAGTTGTTAATTTCCCCTAAGTCTGTGGTCCGAGGAGCCATGCAGGACTTAGGGTCTGTTTAAAACTTGGATAGATGCCATAAATTGTTAATTTCCCCTAAGTTTGTGGTCCGAGGAGCCATGCAAGATTTAGGTTCTGTTTAAAACTTGGATAGATGTCATAAGTTGTTAATTTCCCCTAAGTCCGTGGTCCGAGGAGCCATGCAGGACTTAGGTTCTGTTTAAAACTTAGATAGATGCCATAAGTTGTTAATTTCCCCTAATTCTGTGGTTCGAAGAGCCATGCAGGACTTAGGTTCTATTTAAAACTTGTATAGATGGAAGTGAGTCGACAAATGCGCGATAATCAAAGGTTGCAACATAGGCATAGCTGTTTTCATTAATAATAATATCTTTTCAAATTGTTTACATTCCATGGGCGAGGTACAGTTTTCTCGTCTAAATCTTCTAGATAATAAGCACCTATTCCTGCCACTGAGGTGATGCGATATGGTCCTTCCCAGCTGGGTCCCAACTTACCCTAGGAAGGGTTCTTGGCGCTGCCAAAAATTCTTCTCATCACGAGGTCGCCTGGCCCTAGTGGCCTTAGTTTTACATTAGTATCATACCCTTGCTTCAGCTTTTGGTGGTAATAGGCCAATTGTATCATTGCCCTTTCTCTTTTCTCCTCGGCTAAATCTAGGCTCCTCCTTAGCAATTCGTCATTATTCCTTGGGGTAAAAGTGATGGATCTCAACGTTAGGATGCTAGTTTCCAGGGGAAGCACAGCTTCGGCCCCATAAGTCATTGAAAAAGAGGTTTCTCCCATTGACCGTTGCGGCGTGGTTCGGTAGGTCCATAAGACGTGTGGTAGTTCTTCCACCCACCTTCCTTTTACATCATCCAGTCTCTTCTTCAACCCATTCACTATGACCTTATTCATAGCTTCGGCTTGCCCGTTTCCTTGGGGATAAGCTGGAGTGGAATACCGGTTGGTGATTCCAAAGTCGCTGCAATATTTCCTAAAGATTTTACTATCAAATTAAAGGTCGTTGTCAGAGATGAGGGTGCGAGGAGTTCTGAAACGCGTAATGATGTTTTTCCAAATGAACTTCTTTGCATCCAAATCCCTGATATTGGCTAATGGCTCGGCCTCTACCCATTTGGTGAAATAATCTGTGCCGACTATTAAGTATCGCTTGTTCCCTACTGCTTTCGAGAAAGGGCCGACAATATCCAGACCCCACTGAGCGAACGGCCAAGGACTAGAAAGGGGATTAAGGACTCCCCCTAGCTGGTGGATATTTGGGGCAAATCTCTGGCATTGATCACACTTCTTTGCATATTCTTGGGCCTCTCTCTACATGTTCGGCCACCAGTATCCCTAGGTGAGCGCTTTGTGTGCTAGCGATCTTCTTCCCGTGTGGCTCCCACAAATTCCCTCATGCAGTTCTTCAAGCAACGATTCTGATGCCTCTGGGTGTACGCATAGTAAGTATGGCCCAGAGTAGGAGCGCTTGTATAGCTTGTGATCTTCTAACAACCAGAACCGAGGAGCATTCCTCCGTATCTTCTTAGCCTCTAATTTCTCTTCGGGTAATATATCATCTTTGAGGAAGTTCACTATGGGATCCATCTAGCTTGGATTCCTTCTGATTTGATGGATTCGAACTATATCCTATGTGGTTGTACCTGTCTTGCATAAATCCTCAACAAGGATCATCCAGGGTAGATCTTGTGCATAAGACGTGGCAAGAGTGGCCAACAAATTCGCATGTGTGTTCCCACTCCTAGAGACATCCGTCAAATTGAAAAATTCAAAGTCTGATTGCAGGCGTTTAACTTGACCGAGATATGCCTGCATTCTTGCATCTCTAGCCTCCAACTCGCCCCTCACCTGGCCTACTACCAGTCTAGAGTCCGAGAACGCTTCTATCGCCTTTCCACCTATTTTTTGCACCGTGACCATTCCTTGTAGCAAAGCCTCATACTCGGCCTCATTGTTTGTAGCCGAGAACCCAAGTTTTAATGATTTTTCAATGGTAATATTCTCGAGCGATATTAGAACTAGCCTTACCCCGGATCCTTTTTGGTTTGCCGTGACATCCACATAGACCTTCCATCACGAGGCTCCTTGTGCAGAGATTGTTCCAACCGATTTTCCATCCATGTTCTCCTCCTCGGTTACTGTTTCTACAGCGGGTTCAGCAAATTCAGCGACTAGGTCTGCGAGGACTTGGCCCTTGATGGAGGTTCTAGGCATATATTTAATATCAAAAGCCCCTAGAAGTGTACTCCACATGGCGATTCTTCCTGTAAAATCGACGCTACGGAGCACCGATCGGAGAGGGAGCTGAGTCAGGACAATGACCGTGTGTGCCTGAAAGTAGTGGGGTAGATTTCGCGTGGCATGCACTACTGCAAGAATTGCCTTTTCCAGTGGTAAATAGCACACTTCAGCGTTATGTAACGATTTACTTATGTAATATACCGGTCGCTGTATCCCATTATCAATTCGTATTAGTACCAAGCTTACAGCGTGAGAGGCCACTGCTATGTATGCGAACAGAACCTCGTCGACCTCAAGGCTAGACATGATGGGTGGCCATGACAGGTATTCTTTAAGTTGCTAGAAGGCTAGAACACAGTCCTCGGACCATTCAAATCCTTTCCACTTATTCATCAAGAGATAGAAAGGTCGGTATCGGTCCGTAGATCGGGAGATGAATCGATTCAATGCTACGATCATTCCAATGAGTCTCTGTACTTCTCTTGGATTTCGAGGAGCTTGTAGGCTATTAATCGCTTTGATTTGGTCCAGGCTTACCTCTATTCCTCTGTGAGTTACCATATAGCCCAGAAATTTCCCAGACCTAACTCCAAATGAACACTTAAAAGCATTAAGGCGCAGTTTGTGCTCCCTTAAGATACCAAAAATGACTTCAAGGTCTTTCACGAGCTCGGACACCACTTTACTTTTTACTACCATATCGTCTATGTAGACTTCAATAACCTTGCCTAGTTGTGGTTCGAACATTCTGGTCATCATCCTTTGGTAGGTTGACCTTGCATTCTATAAACCGAAAGGCATCACCTTATAGTGGTAATTTCCGACGGGTGTCATGAACGCCGTTTTCTCCTAATCTTCTAGAACTAGTGGTATCTGATGATAACCCTAGAAGGCATCCAGGAAGCTCATTCGGGGGTGGCCTACAGTCGCATATACCAATCGGTCTATTCGAGGTAACAAGAATGGGTCCTTCGGGCACGCCTTGTTTAAGTCTGTGAAGTCTACGCAGACTCGCCATTTCCCTATCTTCTTTTTTACCACCACCGTATTTGCCAACCATTCGGGGTAAAAGACCTCTTTGATAGCCCCTGCTTTTTTCAGCTTCATCACTTCATCCCTAACAGCGTCGGCATGTTCTTTCGACGGGTGCCGGGGTGGCTGCTTCTTTGGAATAGAGGATGGGTTAACATTCAAGTAGTGACAAATGAGACTAAGGTCAACCCCTGGGGCATCGTAGGCATCCCATGCAAACACATCCACGTTCCTCTTCAGAAACCCTACCAGTTCCTCTTTTTCTTGAAGAGGTAATTCCGAGCCAACTTGGAAGAATCTTTCTGGATTATTGTCAATGGCAACCCTTTCTAAACTTTCACATTTTATCTCCTCGGCTAGTTCGCGGACTTGTGATGCCGAGGTGGTTGATTGCTATAAGCTTTTCACAGGAGCTGAGGACTTGGCATTGGACCGACGTGAGATGGCAACCACCATGCATTGCCTAGCCATGGCCTGATCTCCACGAATTTCTTCCACTTGGCCCCCTGACGGGTATTTTACCTTCTGGTGAAGCGTAGAAGACACGGCTCCCAGAGCATGTAGCCAAGGTCTAGCTACTATGGCCGTGTAGGGTGAATAGGCATCGACAACAATAAAATCCACCTCCATCACCTCTGATCCAGTCTGTATAGGTAATCTGATCTGCCCTTTTAGTGCAACAGTCTTGCCTTCGAAACTTATAAGAGGAGAGTCATAAGCCGTCAAGTCCTCAGGCCTTAAGTTCAGCCCCTTGTACAGATCAGGGTACATTACTTCCACTGCACTACCTGGATCTACTAGTACCCTCTTCACGTCGAAACCTCCAATCCTCAATGTAACCACTAAAGCATCGTCGTGAGGTTGGATAGTTCCTCCCTTATCCTCGTCCGAGAACCCCAATATTAATGAGTTTCCCTTTTTAGATCTTTTGGACTCCTTCTCACCATCCTCGGTAGGGAGCCGAGCCACCAACAGCACCCTAGAAGGAAAAGAGCCGGTTCTTCTTAAGGCAGCGAGGATGACGTGTATCGTCCCTATGGGAGGTCTCAAAGATACATCTTTCCAAGGCTCTTGTACTGCTTGGCCCAGATGACCGCTAGAGGGGTGTAAAAGGTAACGTAACTTTCCTTCTCGAACCAACTGATCCAGGTGATTCCATAGATTCCTGCAATCCTCAGTAGTATGCCTGTGGTCTTGATGATAATGACAATATAGGTTCTGGTTGCGCTTCAAGGGGTCTCCGGCCATTTTACTCGGCCATTCGAAAAAAGGCTCATTCTTGACCCTCTCGAGAACTTGTTGCACCGGCTCTCTGAATATGGCATTAACCGTTTGCATGTTGGTCTGTCCATCCTGTCTCAAAAAATCCCTCCTCAACTGGTTACTGTTATATCGTTCTAACCTGTAATCATTTCCTTTGAGGGGGATGATATTTTCCTTTCCCTTCCCTTGTAGTTGGTCCTCTTCCACCCTTTTATATTTATCAATCCCGTCCATCAGTTGGCGAACGCTGTTGACGGGTTTACTAGTTAGAGATTTCCTTAAGCCGTGCTCGGTGGGGAGACTACTTTTGAACGTGCTGATGGTGACGTCATCGTGGCTTTCGTCCATCTCGTTATACATCTCCCAATATCTGTCAGAATACGCCTTTAAAGTTTCCCCCTTATGCATAGACAGAGATAATAACGAACTTAGGGGTCGTGGGACTCTGCTGTTTGTAATAAAGCGAGAGCAAAAAGCCTGAGTGAGCTGCCTATAGGAATCTATGGAGTTCTTCTTCAAGCTATTGATCCATCTCATCGCTATTGGTCCCAGGCTGGATGGAAAAACTCTGCACATCAGAGCCTCATTTTGGGAATGGATAGCCATTCTCTGGTTGAACTGGCTCATGTGCTCCACAGAGTCTGCTCGGCCATTATAGATGGCGAACGTAGGTTGATTGAAACGTCGAGGCAATTTAGCCCCCTCTATCCTATGCGCGAAGGATGATTTGGATATCTAATCCAGTACCTTGATCATGGCATCATTACCCAAACCCTTACCAGATGGGCTCTTACATCTCCGTTCAGGGCGTGACTCCTTCTCGTAAGAAAAGGTTTCACTTGGGGGAGTTCTTGACCTCCGCCTGTAGCTGACATCCTCCTTCTCGTTAGAGGATGTATCTGAGCTAGAACGGGATTGCCTTCGCTGTGCACGGCGTAACTTCCTTTTCAGGTCGTCTATCTCTCACTACATGGCCTGATAGTTGTTTCGCCTTTGGGATATGCGACTACCTACTTGAGAGTGACTCTGGCTCGTCTGAGTAGTATGTATGCTTCCCTCTTGGTTTCTTCCATTGCCAAGGTTTAGCCCTAGGTCGGGAGCAATAAGTTTTATCTGCTGAGGGTCAGGTTGGAGTGGATTCTCTTGGTGCGGACCTGATCTTGCCATGCTTAACCGTCATACTTACTAACACTCAAGTTCTTCCCACAGACGGCGCCAATTGTAGGTGCACAATTTGGAGCCCAAACCCCTATTTTGTAAGTCTTGGTCCAAAGAGCCCAACATAATGAATTTTTTGTAGAGTATGGATCAAAAAACTAGGTTTTAGTAAGTTAAACGGGGTATTGCATGGAATAACGTAATACATGAACAAGAACAAAAGCCATTATATTGAAAGATCACACGATCTGATAGAGCTAAACACTTAGTTTGTATATACGAATCAATGCAGTGGGGTTCCTTTGCATGCTACAGTTCTCTCTCCTCCTTTTTTCGTCCCTCTCTTATGGGGGCTTTTTCACATTATATAGGCATTTTCCTATCATCTAGGCTTTACACTTGTCGATCATCCAAACCTCCACTTGAGCATTTGTCCCATCAGACACCTCTTTCAGTTCTTTGTGAATTGCGGTAGCTAAGGTAGTACTGTTCAGGGGTCTTCTCCACATTAATGCGGCCAGGAAAGTAGTTGTAGTGCATTCAATGTGGCAGTGGCAGCTTTTGCTTAGATATTTTGTGTTTCCTTCTTTTTCACGTATTTAGGGGGATGGGCTTTAGTGCCTGGGATGTCCTTTCGCTCCGGATTTTCAGTGTCCGAGGAGAAATTCCTCCTCGAACCTGTTTTCTTTGTTTCCAGTGATGTTTAATGTGGGCTGTTTAAGCCACGCTAACTCCTCGGATGGGCTGATGTCCTCGAACGGGTCCAAGGCCCAACCTGTTATTTTAGGCCATAGTCCCCACATTTCCCTTTTCTTAAGTAACTTAGCATAACATTAAAATTTAGAAGGATCTGTTATGGTTAAATTAATTATTTTATGTAGCTCTTCATTTTGCTTATTCTAAAATAAGAAAAATTATATAATGTTCTCATGCATCCTTACAATAATAGATAAATATTTCTAATATCGTACAATTTTCTTTATTATTATTATACCTAAAACTTAGATTTTAAGGTTTATGAGCATATACTAACCTTTTTTTTTGGGTGGGGGGGGGGTGTTCTTATAGCATACATGTATATTATAGGCTAGCAAAGTAAGTATTTCTTTAAGGAAAATTTATGTCAATTTTGAAATATATTTTTGCTATATGAAATTTTAGGCAAGAATTCATGGACAAATAATTTAAAACATATCATACAAATCAGTTCATGTTGTAAAACACATAATACAAAAACAAGATTTGCATGAACAAATAATTTAACAAAAACAAGATTTTCATGCTTAGCCATACCCCTAAAACATATCAACATGAATATTATAAAAAGAAAAGTAACTACTTAAGAGATGTAACTCACCTTGTAAGAGATAAAGAACAGATAGATATTTGCAAGTGTTGTTCCTTATAGTTGTTTGTAGAATGTATGGCACGCATGAATTGAAAATGGTTGGTAGAATTATGAGGGGAAAAAAAGTAGAAAATACGAACTGTGGAAACTTCAGTAATATTAGTGCTGTTTAAATAGGATGCAAGTTTCATATAATTTAAATTCTTAGATTTTAAACTGTATAGCTAGATATACCAATTGACCAAATACAACACAACACAGACCAAGATAGAACACTTTGATAAAAACAAATTACTTAACTATAAACATATATTCATTGAAAAGAATCTTTGCAAAAATCTTAGTTTCTTAGTTTTTTTTTTTTTTTTTTTTTTTTTACAGGGTGCAATTCAATCATTTTTTTTTCTTTCATTTCGTATTGTAAGATTCTATGTTTTTTTTTTTTTTTTTTTAGAATAATAATCAATTTACTTTGAATCTAGATTCATTATTTGTTTCATAGGGCAAATCATGCAAAGAATACTTTTACTATACGAAATGAAAGAATATCACGTACACACAAACCAAACTACTTCGGTTAAAAAAACTACTGACACACAAAAAGAATAAGAATATGTGTACTTTTTAGAATAAAAATCCAAAATATTTTTTTTTATCCAGACAATTCTCCCTCTTTCTCTCTCCAATTTTCGGCAACTCCATTGCCACAATTCTTTTTTTTTATTTTATTATTATTTTTGTTTACAGTGTGTACATCAATCATTTTTTTTTTCTTTCATTTCGTATTGTAAGAATCTATGTACTTTTTTTTTTTTAGAATAATAATTAATGTACTTTGAATCTAGATTCATTATTTGTTTCATAGGGCAAATCATGCAAAGAATACTTTTATTATACGAAATGAATGAATATCACATACACACAAACCAAACTACTTCGGTAAAAAAAAAACTACTGACACACGGAAAGAATAAGAATATATGTACTTTTTAGAATAAAAATTTAAAAAAAATAAATATATATATATATATATTTTTTTTTTTATCCAGACAATTCTCTTTCTCTCTCCAATTTTTGGCACCTCCACTGCCACAATTCTTTTTTTTTTTTTTTTTTTCCTTCCATTCCGGCAACAACATTGCCATAAATCAATTGCCACTTTTTTTTCCCTTCCATTTCGACAATTCCATTGCCACAAATCAATTGCCACATTTTTTTTTCCTTCCATTTTGGTAACAACATTGCCACAAATCAATTGCTATTATTTTTTTTCCTCCCATTTCGGCAATTCCATTGCCACAAATTTTTTTCCCCTTCAATTTTTGGCCTAAATCATCTTTGTTTCCCCCTCATTTTCAACAACTTCATTGCCTAAATTACTATTAAATTTCTCCCCAAGTTTTCAGCAACTTGGTTGCCACAATTCTTATTTTCTCTCTCCTCACTCCCCTGCAATTTCAGCAACTTGGTTGCCACAATTGGTTTCCCTTTCGAGCACTCTGCCTAGCACTTCAAGCACTTCAGCAAGAATTTCGATAATGAGATTACCAAAATTCAAAATTTTTTTTCTCTCCTCCTATCACATCATTTATCTTTTCTCTCTTATACTTTTGTTAGAATTTCAGCAACACTTATCAAAATTTACACTCTTTCCTCAATTTTTTAAATAACTTTAAATAATACCCATATTACAAATAAACATGATTTTAGGCAACAATTGGCCAAAAAATCTCTAACATCGGGGTCCTTTTATAAAGAAGGAACCTTCTTGAAATATACTTTTCCCATTTTCCCTAGTAAATTGTTTTTTACTTTTGTCATCTTTCTCACTAGCCCACCTCTCATTATTCTTTCTTTCTCGCTGTGAGTGCTCTCTTCTATCTCACCTTCTTCTTCTTCTTCTTTTTTGATTTTTTCCTCTCTCACACGGCCTGCCTTTTCTTCATCTGGTCAGTTCTTCATTTATTTTTTCGGTGTGTGCTCACTTCATCTTGTTCAGTTGTTCTTCATTTAGTTCTCCTCTTCTTCTTCTTTATTTTATTTATTTATTTATTTCACTTGCTCTGTTGAATCTGTTCATAACCTCTCTGTACATAGTACATACCGGCCAGATCTTGGCCAGTATTTACTGAAATGTCCGAAACGGTCCAGAATGGGCCGAAATTTTATCCGAGGTGGAATTATCGTTCCAGTTTGGAAACGCTTGGATGACACCGTGTGAAAAAAAAATCCAATTGTTCATATTTTCAATCCTTTAAAAATAATAGAAAATTTACACTTTACTATCTAAATTATACTCCGAATGCGCCTTGTACTCTTAACTTTAGTTTTTCATCCCAATTTAGAATGGTAAAACATAATTATCCCAATAATTTTTACACAACTAGAAACTCTTTTGGCTAAACAAAGACCAAATTATACTAATGGGAACGGGTCAATGGCATATTTTTAGACGGAGACAGACAGTGAAATTTGAAAAACATTAGTGGGTACCATAATATTCTCCTGTCTCTATGCTTCTGGTGATCCTTTTTTGTGTCAAAAAAGTTTATCTCATTCAGCTAAAAAAAAGTTAATATCTTTTGTGTCTCTCATGGAGCCTCAGTACTCCTTATATGTCGTTATCTTTGCTGGCCTGGTAATCTCATTGGCATTACTACCAAATCCTACCACAGCCTTATCCAAATGCAGTTTTCCGGCCATATTCAACTTTGGTGACTCAAATTCAGACACCGGTGGTTTGTCAGCGGCATTCGGACAAGCTCCGCCGCCCAATGGGGAAACATTTTTTCACACTCCATCTGGACGGTATTCTGATGGCCGTCTTGTAATTGATTTCATAGGTACTTCCATTTCTATCTCTTTCTTAATGTTCTCATTTTTTTTTTCTTTTTTTTTTTTTGTGTGGAAGCACATGTACATATCCATTATGTAGAAAATACATGATAAAAGATTATAATCCGAGGAGAGTGCCCTTTATCCTCTTCCTCCACATTAGACTTGGCACATATCTTAGAAATATCATTTGTTGTACCAAAATAAGCTAAAACCCTTCTTCTTCTTTTTTTTTTTCATTCTCTTTAGTCATTGATCCTTGAACTTTACACCCCCCCCCCCCCCCCTGAAAGAAGCTATGTTTGTGGAAAATGGCAGCTTAAGTATATTAGCTGTCCATGCTTGTATTTATAGAAGTATCAATATACAAGTGATAAATATCACTAAAGAATGTGATAATTACAAGTAAAAGGAAAAGATAAAGATAAACTTTACAATCATGATTACACCTATCTAGCATAATACTAATCTACTGGTATGGACTGCAATCTGGTGTTGGCTACAATCTTAGCCTGATTATCATCTCTAACAAACTTGATTTTATCTTTACTGGTTATGCTAACACCCCCCCCCCCCCAAAAAAAAAAAAAGAGAAAATAATATAATTTTATAACTAATTGGTATTTTCATTTTCTTGTTTCTTTTTTGGTTAAGAAATTAAGATGGAAGTCAAAAGTATGCTTAATTTGGAGGACCAAGTGTAGCATGTTAGTTCTAATTGTATGAGAAACACTGTTTGTTGATTTTCAGCGGAAAGCTATGGGTTACCGTATCTCAGTGCTTTTCTGGACTCGCTGGGTTCAAACTTTAGCCATGGAGCCAATTTTGCAACTGCTGGAGCAACAATTAGACCTCAGAACACAACAATGGCACAAAGTGGATATAGTCCCATTTCATTAGATGTGCAGTCTGTTCAATTCTCAGATTTTCACAGAAGATCCCAAATATTCAACAAACAAGGTGACTCCCATCCCATGTTAATTATTGTTGTTTCTTTTCTTACATATATCATTTTTGTGCACAATGCCACAAACTTTGATTGTCATATTGGTGTTGAAATTGAAATGGGATTGTTTCAAAATCTGGAACAGGAGGGTTCTTTGAGAAATTGTTACCAAAGGGGGATTATTTTTCTCAAGCTCTGTACACATTTGACATTGGCCAAAATGATCTTACTGCTGGTTACAAACTCAACATGACTACTGAAGAAGTTAAGGCATATGTTCCTGATGTATTGGGCCAGTTCTCAAATGCCATTAAGGTAATACAAATTCACAACAATCACTTCAAAAAAAATTTGGTACACACCTTGATGATTATGTTACATGCAGAAAATATATGGTGAAGGTGGAAGAATATTTTGGGTACACAACACAGGCCCAGTGGGCTGCCTTCCATACGTTATGGACCGCTTTCTTATCACGGCGGGCCAAATAGATAAATATGGCTGTGTCAGTCCATTCAATGATGTGGCCCAATATTTCAACCTCAGATTAAAAGAAGCTGTAGCCCAACTCAGGAAAGATCTTCCGGAGGCAACAATCACCTATGTTGATGTCTACTCAGTGAAGTACACCCTCATTGCCCAAGCCAAAAAACATGGTACTTCCTTGCATCCTTTTTACACTAGTGGATTTGATTTAATTTGATAAATAAATAAATTCCTGGGCTAATGGATAAAATTATCGTGACTATTGGTAAAATTATGTACGTGGATAATTTTATTAATCTTCACGTAATGAGTTTAAGAAGTTTCTCGTAAACTGTATATGAATTTTTTTTCTTGGTGAATTTGAAGGATTCGAGAACCCTTTTGTGGCATGTTGTGGTCATGGTGGGAAATATAATTACAACCGGTTCTTGAAGTGTGGGGCCAAGAAGACTGTAGATGGCAAAGAGATTGTGATTTCAAATTCGTGCAAAGATCCATCGGTTCGGATTAATTGGGATGGGACCCATTTCACCGAGGCCGCTAACAAATGGATATTCAACCAAATAGCTAATGGCTCATTTTCGGACCCACCCATTTCGTTGGAAATGGCCTGTCATAGAATGGACCACTAAAACATTCTTTCTCTGTTTTTTATTTTTTATTTTGGGTCAATGAAACCTTTTTCTTAACCTTTTTATTTTGGAAAGACAGGAGGGAACATCCTTTTGATTTGGAATCCTGTAAGGCTAAATTATTGGGCCCACGTGTGTGTTTGGTACCATCTAAGCTAGGTTTTTGGAAACTTTACCCTTTTTTTTTTTTCTCACTTTCTCAAAATATATGTATACTCCAACACAAAAGTTAAAACTGTTCTCAAACGAACACGAGAATATCAGGAATGTATCTCCAAATAAATAATTAATTTTACTTGAAATTTTAGAACTTAAAAAAATATGATTCGGTGTTTATCCAATAACTTATTCATTCCTATAGAAAAAGTCTTTCCCCTTCTCACATTAGGTGTGGACCTTTGTGTAATTCAATAACTTATTCATCCCTCTATAAGGGGTTTTCTCCCTCTCACATTAGGTGTGGACCCTTGTGTGAGAGGAGGGAAGACTTCTCTCCTAAGAACAAATAATTTCTAGTGTTATTCTCGTCTTATAAGTTAGTCCCTCCTTTGCCTTTTCTTTCAAGTAGCCCATTGTGCATTATGTATCTTGCTATCAAATAAATTATTCATTCCTATAGAAGGAGTCTTCCCCCTTCTCACATTAGGTGTGGACCTTTGTGTAATCCAATAACTTATTCATCCCTCTAGAAGGAGTCTTCCCCCTCTCACATAAGGTGTGGACCCTTGTGTGAGAGGAGGGAGGACTTCTCTCCTAAGAACGAATAATTTCTTGTGTTATTCTCGTCTTATAAGTTAGTCTCTCCTTTGCCTTTTCTTTCAAGTAGTCCATTGTGCATTATGTATCTTGCTATCAAATAAGATGACTCATTCAAAGATGAACAATGGTTCATGAAAACATATAGAATCATTGCTATGCAAGTACTTACAAGCGTTTATTGATAATAAGAATTCGAAAAGAGTGTTGAAAATTAGTATCCACCAAATATCAAGGGTTAGCACAATTGGTTGAGGATCATGTCTCATGATTATGAGGTCACTAGTTTAAAACTCTTATTCTTTTGGGCTAGAACTCACTTAAAAATAAAATAAAATGCAATTTTTTTCACTTAAACATGAGGACAATATTTTAATCCCTCAATTTTAAAATGTTCGATTTTGGTTGTTTAAAATGTAACAATTTAGTCTATTCATCTATTTTCCTATTTACATGACTTACAGTATGTTGAGGCCCCATATAAAATGCAATTAAAATCAAACTGACTATATTTAAGGAGACCTAAGATTTGAATCTATGCTCTCCAAAATTGCTAGTGAACTAAGAGGCTCTTGGCTAGTTTAATTTTATTATTATGACAGACTTGCCTAATACAAGTTCCCATTCCGAAATTCCCCCTTGTTCTCTGAGTAGTTTTAGGAACAAATTTTCTAGAGAGAAAGAGAGAGATTTATAACTTATTAACTTTTAAATTTAAATTTTATGAATATATACCTTTAAACAGTAAATAACTAAAATTATGGAGAAACTTGAGTATAATAATAAATCAAAATTAAATTGTAATGAACTCCTATTAAGTTAAATTTTGTGGATTTCCTATATATATAAACAGGATCATATCAACCAATTAAGCATAATTTTTCCCATAAAAAAATTAAGCATAAATTTTCACAAAAAAGTTATCAAAATAAGGCTTAATTAAAATAAACCTTTTTTTTTTTTGAGATGTGGGCTATCCATCCATTGTGGATGGGGGTGCTCTTTAACCCAAGGGAAAGGGGCATGCAAAATATTGACTCCATATTTGACAAATCAACATATTAACCACATCTCATCTAGGCAATCTTAGCATACATCCAACCATTTTAATGCCCCAACTTGGCTACAAGCTTACGTTATTAAGCTCGGCTAATTAAAATAAACCTAATTCAAAGAATGTGCTAGTTTTTTTTTTTTTTTTTTTGCTAACAAAGAACGTGCTAGTTGATTGGAATATGAGATTATAAAAGATGTTGCATGGTGCTCATATTGTTATCTTTTATGACCTTATATAGTAGAATAATTACAATTCTATTTAAATGTTTACTCAATTGTTTTACATATTGATGATTTTACATGGAATTAATTTTGCTTGGTTTGTTTTTTAATCTTACCTCCCCTTCAGGCCTTCACTGGACTCACTTCAAAACAAATTGATCCTACAATTTTATCTAAGAGGTGGCAAGAGAATCTAATATGAGCAATGAATCCATAAACAAAGGAACAATATATCCATGCATTATATACTAAAAAAGAGAGTTCAAATTTGATAAAGACATGGTGTAAAAGTCTAGTTCTACACCCTCCAATCAAATCCAATCAAATGATGTCACATCAGACTTTTCCAAATATAATAATACACATCAACACAGTTTATCAATCCCATTAAAATCCATATATTCTAATATCAAAAAATAAAAACAAAATTGGATCTTTAACTGTGAATGCGGGATTTGCCAACACCACCTTATGCGACATGGCGGAGCAAGAAATTTTGTTATTAGAAGACTAGAATATGAGCACGCGCAACTTTAGATTAAAAAAGTTACCTTTTTTTTTTCTTTTTTTTTTTTCTTTTTTTTTTTCTTTTTTTTTGTGGGTGCGGGCGGGGCACAAAGGCGGGGGGCACAAAAACCATACTAGAGTTAAAATGAAGTGATTTTACTTCATTGACCCTATTCTTAAATTTTTTTTTTAAGACTTGATAAGGTGTGTGTGGGTACTATGGGATAGTAGAAAATTCAATCACAAACCTCTTCCTCTAATTAAGGTATTTAATTTGTTAGAGTCATATTTTTATGTAATTGACCAATTCTATGACAAAACACACTTTACTTATATTTGGGTATATCTAAGTGGATTCAAGAATATCATGATGTACTTTGAAGAAGTTTTTCACGTGATAGTATTGAAGACATGAAGAATGCATAAAGAAACAAGTGGTTAAAAGCTAAAAATTGGGATCTTGACACCTAGCTCGACAACTTTGATCTATCGAGATTTAATGAACTTTGATACTTGGTTTGATACCTCTTGATCTATAGGAATACGAGATTTCAAAATATAGCCTGCAATGTCTTATTCTAATTGGCTCTTTATTTATGGGTTTGTGTAAACCTAATAGGAATAGGAGAGTCCATTTAAAAGGCTCATTAAGCTCCTATTCAAATAAGGTGGTAGAGAAAGAAAACCCTAACCCTAGAGAGTTTCATAAGACTTTCTTTTGAAATCCTAACCTCCACCTTTTGAACTTATGAGTTCAGAAAACAAAAGAAATAGATCTTGCTGTCACTCTTGTGCGCCTTTGGGTTCTATACCAAGCAAAGTCTCTAGTACCAACAATTAAAGATCTTATTGGTGTTTTCATGTGAAGTTGCTTCAAATCAACTACAACAATAAAATAAGGTTGTTGTGGAGTTAGTTACTTATTGGAGATTCGTGCAAAACTGTTAGACACAAATTGGAGATCTGTACAAAGGGAAGAAGTCTTCTACATGATCAAGTCCAATTGGGGATTGGAGCAAAAGTTTAATTGTAGGTTAGTATTTTAAGATAGGCCTAGTAGTAATAAGATTCCTTATACTTGTAACCACTTGTTCTTGATTACTGGATTCTTGAGAGTGGAGACATGAAATTCATTCAGTGGGTTTTTGCCTTAATTTCCGCTACAGTCTAGATTAAAATTGTAATTTGTTGGTGCCTCCATGATATTGCATGTAATTTGACCTGATTAAACAACTTGGTTAATTGAATTAATAACTAGGATCAATCTATAACCTAACATAATTGAATTCATTAGTTATTCTATTCTGCTGTTATTCTTTCTTAAATTAAGTTATTTGCTTGATTTTTGTTCCTAAGGTTGTCCTTGAAAATGTATACCACTTAGCTAGTCAGGCTACTAATGTGCCAACTCATGTTTGTTGGCCTCATATGTCTCCTGTTGTTTCTTAACTGTTTGTATTTCTTCCTTTTCTGGTATTTAAAAAAAAAAAAAAAAAAGTAATTTGCTCGAGGGTTAATGAGAGGTTAAATAATTTACATTTCTTATATAAACAAATCACATAATTCATTAAATAGGAAATATGAATAAAAGTACGTTTGAATGATTTTATCAATTGTCACGTAATACTAATGAGTTTAAGAAATTTTCCTCCAAACTTTCAAACTAGTTTAATAATAAATTTTTTCCTTAATATGATTTTATTTTTTCTTGGTGAATTTGAAGGATTCGAGAACCCTTTTGTGGCATGTTGTGGTCATGGTGGGAAATATAATTTCAACCGGTTCATGAAGTGTGGGCCAAGAAGAATCATATAGATGGCAAAGAGATTGTGATTTCAAATACTTGCAAAGACCCATCGGTTGGATATTCAACCAAATAGTTAATGGTTCATTTTCGGACCCACCCATTTCATTGGAAATGGCCTGTCATGGAATGGACCACTAAATCACTTGCAACAACATTCTGTGTGTGTGTATGTTTTTTTTTTTTTTTTTGGGGTTAAAGAAACTTTTTTCTTAGCCATTTTATTTTGGAAAGAACTTTGCACAAGACAGGAGGGAACATCCTTTTGACATGGCATCGTGTAAGGTTGAATTATTGGGCGCATTTTCGGCTTAGACTAGCATTCAAGCATTCATCCCTGTCCCTCAGTTTTCATTTTTGGCTAAATAAACTTTTGTTTGAATCCATTTGGCCATGTAAAACTTGAATAATTCAGGTTACTTGCATGTGAGAGGCCTCCTATAATGGGACATCTATAGTCTTATTTACCAAATATCTTTCATCTTTTGGATTTTTTTTTTTTTAAAAGAAAATTCCAACTTATAGCATTCACTCATTATAATAGTTTTTTGTTATCAGATCAAGACACCTATTGATTTTTTATGTAAGCAGTGATTGAACCCCAAATCTCTTATTCAACCATTAGAGAACAATATTGAAAGCTGGATGGTCAAAAAATTATCAACCTTACCATACTTAATGAGATGGATGCATATCACTTTATATTTCAATATATCAATCTTGATAGACAAACAAAACCACACATTTTTTTACAGAATAGAAATCTCTAAGATATGCAAACTTCTTTTTAAAATTGACATGGATTTACTACTGCTACGCCTTTTTTGGCAAGAGTTTCTGTCACACGTAGAATACTATTGTTCATTCGGTGTCAACTTTAGAAATTATTCCTTCATATAGGAGGTGGCAAGATTTTCTGTCAGATGTAGAATATCATTGTTCATTTGGTGTTAATTCTAGAAATTATTCCTTCATATTTGAGGAGTCTTCCCTCCTCTCGCAAAGGGTGTAGGTCTTGTGTGAGAGGAGGGATGAATTCTTCCGTAAGAATGAATAATAATATCTTGTTTTATCATCACATTTTGAGCTAGTCTCTCCTTTGCCTTTTCTTCATATTAACTCATTCAAAAATTGAATAATTGTACTTGGAAACATATAAAATCATTGTTGTAAGGACCAGATTTGAAATCTTAGCCCAAGGTATGAATGGACTTAGGCCCAAAAAACCCAAAACAATGAATTTGTAGAGAATGAGTTAGAAAACTGGGCTTTAGTTAACCAAACAACAAGTCAGGTAGGTTTGATGACAAAATGAAACACTGTAACAATCTAGAACCAAACTTGTAACCTTGCCTAAGAACATTAAATAAGAGCCGTTTTTTCTTCAGTTTACACTTGTATATTTTCATTCTTTTGTCATCAAACTTACCTGACTTGTTGTTTGATTAACTAAACCCAGTTTTCTAACCCATTCTTTACAAATTCACTGTTTTTGGCTTTTTGGGCCTAAGTGCATTCATATCTTAGGCTAGGATTTCAAATCTGGTCCTTACAATTGTTAAGCGAGTTTGTATAAGAATTTATTGATAATAAGAATTTGAAGAGTGTTGAAATATATAGCATCCACCAAAAGATCAAAGTTGTGCAATTTAAATCCCATGGGATAGCACATTCAGTTAAGAATCATGTCTTATTTCTCATGAATATGAGGTCACTAGTTAAAATTTCCCATTTTCTCTTTTTTTTTTTTTTTTTTGAGGGGCTAGAACTCACTAAAAAAAAAAAGAAAAAAAAAAGGGTAAAATACAAAATTGAACTGACCCTCTATATATATATATATATATATATATATATATCAATGAACCAAAATTGAGACGATCCTATATTTTAGGGGACCTTATTTTTGGGATTCGAACCCAAGCTCTCCAAAAACGCCATCAAACTAAAAGGCTCTTGACTAGTTTAATGTTAATTATTATGACTGACTCGCCTAATTTAGGTTGCCAATCCAAAATTTCTCCTTGTTCTCTAAAAGCAGTTCTAGGAACAAATTTTCCCTCAGAACTCTTGAATGGAGACACTCACAGGCTATAGAGATAGGGGAATGGGGGGACCCCGCCCCAAAAATTGGCCTTGCCCCCCACTACTCATTTTATATTGATCTCCATGTGGTCACTCTATATTGATCTTCAGGATAGGCCCCCCAACCCCTCATTTTATTTTTATTTTTTATGAATTTTTTTTTTTTTTGATGAAAAACCAACCCCTCATTTTAAATACCCAAAAGCCACATCTCTATCATAAAACCTAATCTATTTGTCTTTTAATTTCCAGTTAACATTACAAGTCACATATAAACATAACATTAAAAACATAATCCCTTTATAATTAATTTGTTGATATATGATTTTCTTTATAAAATAAAAAAATAAATAATAAATAAATAAAAAAAAAGCAATCAAGAAACATGGAAAAGCTTTTTAGTTGTATTGTTATACTTTAAATGTACTTTTAATTGTGTGAATAAATACATATAATTAACTAAGATTACGGAGAAATTTGAGTATAATAATACATTTGAAATTAAATTCTAAGTCTTTCAAAAAAAAAAATTAAATTCTAATGAACTTCTATTAAGTTCAATTTTGTGAATCTTCCAATATATAAAAAAAATCGTGTCAACCAATTAAACATAATTTTCATAAACAATTTATCAAAATATGGCTTCATTTAAAACCAACCTAATTCAACGAATAATATATTTTTTTTAAGAATCAATTCAAAGAACATACTAGTTGTTTGGAATATGAGATTATAAAAGGTGTTGCATTTACTGTTTATACTGTTATCTTTTATGACCTCATATAATAACATAATAATTACAACTCTATTTAAATGTTTAATCTTTAAAATGGTACTACAGTTTCTAAGGGGTGGTAAGAGAATCTAATACGAACAATGAATCAATACATAAAAGGAACAATCCACGCATGATTTGCATAAAACATGCAAACATCAAGTGCTTCAACCAACAAAACGAACTATATGTAAATCACGTGAAATGAGTTAATATTCATGAAAAGTCCAATCATGATTCAATGGATTATATATCTAGAACAAAACGACAGAAAAAAACAACGGCTTATCCCATATACATAAATATATCATATGTGTACATGTTCTTATATTTGGTGCTTCGGTCACCTATGTGAGTCTTTGTTAACTATTTTTCTTTTCGTACACAAGAACCCAAAAAAATCAAAAACAAAACACATTATAGAGCAACTCTAAATTCAGAATGGGTAATGGAGATGGAGAATCATTGAACTAGGCAGATAAATGTGATCCCATCTGGCCTGTCCAATCATGTCCATATTATTCAATCCATTCCCAGCTGTAGCCTGTAGCTAAATACCAACTCACTTTGGGCCCTCATGTTTGGTCACTATGCTTCTAACACCAACCTTTTCTCTTTCTTTGCTTCTCTTTGTAGGAGTTCAATCCAAATGACTACCATCCAAAATGCGTGCGATTTTATGAACATGACTGCTCAGCTCCCCCCTTTCAGTTCCTTGGTGATGACAATATGCTTATGATTATCCATATTGATGATTATTCCACTCTCCAAGCATAGAAAAACAAGGAAAACCTGGAAGACCCACATGCATTAACTTCTTCTCCTGAGGCAGTACTGGCTTCCTGAGTTGACAAATGTGTTGATGTCAATGCTGTTGTTGTTGATGATGATGATGATGGAGATGCAGATGATGAAATTGGCCTAAATAAGAATAGACCATGCCTTGTACCAGAGCTAAAGAACCAGTCATGGACATCCCAATAAACTTCTACTTTAGTTTTGCTTACACTGATGGACTCATTGCCTCTAAACTTCCATTGAAGATGCTCAATATGAACAGCTAGGTTCCCATCTATCTTAATCTCCATTTGTGGATCAAACCCACCTAAGGATTTGTCATTGCTAATAGCATTTTTGCACTCAATAGAGAGTTCATGAATGTTACCTTTCTCTTGAAATTTGGCCCTTGTGGAGAATTTCTTTCTTCCAAACACATGTTCCTTCCTTGTAACCAACATTGGCTCGATGAGAGCCGGCCTACAACCTGTTTTTCGAAAGGCATCTTTCTTTAGATCACCAACAATTAACACCACCTCTTCTTCGCAAACAATGGCAACATAGTAACCTGATTGTGGCTCAATCTTGCCATTAAATATTGCAGCTTTAAGGTCCCAAACCACATAGACTGTCTTACCATCAACCATAAATTTCTTGGAGCCTTGTTTCCTCCAAAAGTACCACGGCTTGAGTTCAACCTTGCAACTATGATGCTCATCCCCATCTAGTCCTTCAACTGAAACAGATAGGCCATGTAGTAACATATTCTTGCACCATGTAATGGTGATCAGACGACACTTACCGGCAATCTTTGTTTGGTACACTGACATAACTAAACTTTGGCCTGACCTGATTACAGTTGCTGGATCATCAGCTGGCCTCTCACCAGATGAAAAGCAAGCAGGAATTCCAATTGAATCATGCATGATACTCTATTAAGGTATAAGAGAATTGATCAAATTTTTGAATATAGAAAAGAGTACAACTTTGGACTTAAAACTAAAGGATAAAGCACTTGGCAAGCTGAGAAGGATGAATGAATTGGATCAAGAAGAGAACACAGCTCAATTTCTAAACAGGAAGTTTGAAGTTAGGAGGAGTGAGGATAAGGGTGGAAGGAGCAACACATTTTATATTCAATTATGTGCAAAGCCGTGTAAGCTTTTCTATCAGTGTTCTGTTCCCTTTTTCTGTTTTCCCAACTTTTTCCTTCTCCAAAGTGATTTGGATTCAATGTAGGTTTTATCTCCAAAAATTATCTTTCTCATAAGTGGTAAAAAGCAAAGGAACACCTTTTCATTGGTCTTGAAGTTCATGTGATAAGTGTACCAACCAAAAGTTCATGAGCATGTGGGTGGTTAGAATTTAAAAAGGAGGCTAGTGATGAAAAAGATGTACACATTAGACAGAATTTGGACTTACGATGTGGTTTGTCACAACTATAATTATTTTATGTATTTATGATTTGTATGTTTACATGGGGGTTTCCTTAACTTTTCAGTGGAGCTGTTGTAAAAAAAGTGAATAGGCAAGGAATCTAGGGGGTGAGATGCTTTATAACGTGAGGAATCTGCAGTTTCTGTGGCAGATCTAGTCCAACTCTCAGTATTGCACTTGAGTTCGGGTAATTAGAAAATTTAGAATATAAGTAAACAGTAAAAACACTTTTCTAAAGTTTGAACATAAAAAAACAAAAGAACACGCAGAGAAGAACAAAAGAGAAGAACAAAAGAGCTTCAGAAAGGTGATTAAGTTACAAATATAAACTCACATAGCAAAAAACAAAGTTACAGATCGTGATTGATAACATGACAATCAATTGGAGTAAAAGATAAAGCTGGAGGATTATGGGGCTAAATTTTGTATCCTTGTTCTTAGAATATTGTGGGTGTTGAATCACTCCCTTACCTACATCTTGTACTACCAATGAGTTATTTTCCCATGTAAAGATACAATCATATTCTTCCATAATTTTGAAATGAGTTGATTGGATTTTGCCACATCATCAATATTTATAAAGATACCAAAATGGTGATCGTCAATCTTTTTTAAAATATTGATGATGTGGTGAAATCTAATCCCCTCATTTCAAAATAAATTGATAGGATTTTAAGAACTCTATAGAATCTTAATGACAATGGAATTTGAAGACTTCTATTGACTAGTCAATAATTGAGTGCTTTGTCTCCAGGATTATTAAGCAGCAAACCAGAATCTCAAACAGTGTATTTGATTTTACATATTTTAAGTTATAGATATACTTGTCAATTCCTATATAGATTAAAAATCAGCATGTACATAAAAAGTGAAGAGGCAAGGGAGAAGAATTATTAAAGAATAGTGGTGGACTGGTGGTCCAGAGTTGCATCAAAGTCAGTTGCATGCAACAGTCACTAGCACAATGCTTGATCTAGAAAGCACAAATAAAAGAAAGAGAAAAAGTTATTTCCTGCTATAATAAGCAGAATAAAAGAATCTAACGTTTAGCTAGCCCTATGTGTAGGAATTTAAAAAAATTCAAGAATTAGACATGGACTACACAACTTCAATTATCAGATATATACAGGAGAAAAGAAACTTTTGGAGCATGAGTGAAATCAACAGGTCAAGAGTAATCCATGAACTTCAGCTGTTACATCTGAAGTGGTTCAGATCAATTATCATAACAGTGATATCATCTAAGCTACCCCTACTCACAGCAAGGTTCACAAGCTCCTCACAAGCAGCAACAAGTCCATTTGAGGTAGTTTTACTCATCTTATAGCTAATGCTCTCTTTAGTTGGAGACATGGTTTTCATATTTACTCGCTTGACCAATGATATTCTTCGTGACTTTGATGGAGGACTTTCATTTTCATTAGCAAAATCATCTTTGTTAGCTTTCCTTCTATTTATGGTTTTCTTATAGCTTGGAGACTGACCCATCATCCCTTTAGGTTGCTTAACCAGTGAAATCCTACGTAACTTTGATGATGGACTCACATTCACACAGCCGAAATTGTCATCATCATAATCTTTCTGAAGATCACTTGATGGGCCCAATTGCTTTTCAACAGTACAAAATTGTTTGATTGTATCGACGGTTTCTTGGTTGCCAACCTAGGCAAAAATAGTCAACATCAAAGTTAACAATCAAATAAGAGTTAGGGTATGTCAATATTGCAGCAGCTAAGAAAATGGTATCCAACTCAAAATAAATCCAATGCATAAATACAGGGGAACGGCACATCTTAACACATAAACAATTATTTAAATTTGTTCATTTCCACACCAATGATCTGTGTAACAATTTATTCCAGCACATATCCTTCATGTCATGTGCCATGTATTTTGAACTCTATTAAGCAGCAATAAACTTATGCCATCACTGATAACTTAACCCAGCATTTTAGCTAGATGACAAACTTTATGAATGGCATAATGCAAGGCATGCAAAATGAAGTTAACTATTAGATGATAAACCAAACATGAGCATAAAAATTAAGAACACAAAAAGGCAAGGGTATAGGACTTCCAAAAACATTGATTTCTCACCTCTTCCCATAGTCCATCAGAAGCCAAGACAAGGAATTCCATGTCCGGCGTCAGCTTTAAGATCTTTGTATCAGGCTCAGCTAGTACCCAGTCTTTTAGATGAGCATCTCCTATGCTTCTAGAAACACAAAGTATCCCATGAACTCTCCATGCTCCTCGATGAAACTCGACATATCCTCCCTTTAACAGAGTATGAAGAGATACCATCAATAACAATTACTGCTCCACCCTTTAAAACAGCTAAGTTTGACAATACAACAATAAATACCTTATCCTCTATTCTTTTCTGTTCATCCTCTTGTTCCACTCTATGATCTCTTGTAAGAGCTTCTGCAACTCCACCTCTACAAAGAACAGCCCTGCAATCTCCCAAGTTTGAAATAAGAACCTCCTGCCCTTCAATCAAGGCTGTGACACAACAAGCACCGCTGCCTAAACCCTGTATTTTTTCAGAATAAAGAATTTAGCATATCCCCAAAACAAAAGATATAATGATGACTTATCAAAAACCAAAGGAAGCACTAGTTACATATGCACTATACCCTTAAATACTAGTCAAGTTACAATTAAAGCTCTTCGTAATAGCTTATATAGCCTAGGTAGACCTAGTACAAGCTCAATGTGGGACTTAGCACATTCCTGTGTGACTTGTACTCATATTCAATCCAATATCGATCTAGACAATCCAGGGTATCACACATTTAGTTTTTAGAATAGCCACCAATAGCCAAATCAGCCACATCACTCAGTATTCTATATTATTTCCAATTTAGATTTAGTCTAAACACACACACACATTATACAAAAACAATAACAGCAGCAGCAACCAAACCTTAGTCCCTTGGGATTGGCTATGCATTCTTAACATATTAATCAAAATTGGCCACATGTATTCCTTTTCACCCATGCATCGCTAGTAGGGGACACCCCAACACACATATGATGAAGGAGTAGTAAGTGTAATTCTTAGCACACAGCACAAAGAATGGTTGGCATAGATAAAAATTGCAAATTAGAATTTGTGAACCAACCCCAAAAAGTCAAAACTTAGCATAGCCAAGATGACATGTCAATAAAATAACAAAAGTTTGCTTCAGCCAAAAAGTTTAAAACTATAGTCTGCATACCAATATGCATCCCATTCAACCAGTATAAACAGAGAAACAAAACTTCTAAATAAGATTTGGCGGAAAATTACATATACTCCCTCATTCTCTACAAGCTATGAATAGCATTAGCTTTTATTTACCAATAGTAACACAAACCCAAGTAGAAAAGATTTGTTAACAATGAATAATTTCACGATCATGTAAACAAAGTATCCTGACTTGATGCATGATTTCAAATTCAAAGCCATTCACTAAGTGCTACCATCAAAGAAACTTTACTAGTTATCAACATAAAATCAAATTCATAGTTGGTTATCGGGAGACATCAAATTGGTTCCTTTGTCATTAAGTGACTATAAGAAACAAAATTATGAATCAAGAAACACAAGCATTTTGGAAACAGTAGAAATCCAAATTGCAATAACCTGCTTCAAGAACTCCTGATCCGTTTTCAGATAACCAGCTTTAACTGCCTCTTCCTTTGACATGGGTTCTTCACAATTCTCCATCATTTGAAGAATGTTAGTATGTAAATTCTCAGCAACAAACTCTGCAGCTTTCTTACCTCCATGTCCATCATATACACCAAAGAACCCCTACACATTAACCAAAAAAACTCAACAATTAGCCATTTCCATTTCAAATATTAACTCACAAAACTGAACAATCAACCACCCCCACTTCAAAAAATCCCATTTTCTTATCAATGCCAAGTATCCAACTTCTCACACCAAAGGACCCCCTACATACTAAACAACAAAACCTAACAATTAGCCAACCCCACTACAAAAAAATCACATTTTCTTATCAATGCCAAGTACCAAACTTCTCAAACCAAAGAACCCCTACATAATAACCAACAAAACCTGACAATTAGCCAACCCCACTTCAAAAAAATCCCATTTTCTTATCAATGCCAAGTACCCAACTTCTCACACCAAAGAACCCTACATACTAACCAACAAAACCTAACAATTAGCCAACCCCACTTCAAAAAATGACATTTTTCTTATCAATGGCAAGTACCAAACTACAAACTAAGCCTCATTAATTACAAGTTACAACACCCAATAAATAAATAAATAGAACTCATTTTGAATTAGAAGTACTACTTTGTTTGAGTTGTTGCCATTTATGCAAGGAAGGATCTTGTGGGTGTCTTCCATGAACTTCTTCTTGCCTTTAACGGAGGAAACCCCAACAAAGCCAATCTCAGAGAAAACGCAAACGGGGTCTTGTTGGGTCGTGGAGTCTTGGGACGTGAACTTCTCTGTTGGCATTTCTTGCAACACATTTGGGATCTCAATCTTGGGGGGCCTCTTCCGCTTCAGTGAAAAGCAAGAAGAAGAAGAAGAAACAGAGGGCATTGTGTTTGTGTCTTTTACAAGTGAAGAGCCTGAGTCACTCGCCATTGTTACAAAGAGAGAGAGAGAGAGAGAGAGGTTGTAACGGCTATAAAGAAAGAGAGTAATTTATAATTGTGCGCGTGGAGTGAAGAGAGGGAGTCAAGAGTAAGAAAAAAAAGAACGGAATTTTGGGTTTGGAGCCGTTGGGGATAATTGGTAATTTGGTCAAAAGTTTGAATGTATGTTAGGACATTAGTTGGAGAGAAGGTTTCCCAAATATGGGTTCAATATATAGGTGAAACCAAAAAATTAGGGTCATTCTTTGAACAGATTAATACTAGTAGTAGATAAGGTCAGAGATAAGACGAAAGAGAAGTTACAATTTTGTATGGTATGTATGACTTAAAACTTTATATTGTAGTTGTGGCTTGTGATTCGTATGAGTCACTCATGACCACTAAATTGGTCAGAAATGTATAGGTTGTCTTTAGGTCATTTTTTAGTAGACAATTTTAATATTATTTTTTGGGAAATATTAACGGATGTCTAAATTGGTATGTATGACTAACTTGGTCAGAAATGTATGACCACTAAATTTTGTATGGTATGCATGACTAAAGCTTTATATTGTAGTTGTGGCTTGTGAGTCTTATGAGCCATGATTCATGTTCACTAAATTGGTCAAAAACGTGTGTGTGTGGATAACAGGGTTGCCCTTAGGGCATTTTTTAATAGACAATTTTAAGAAAATTTTAATATCACTTTTTGGAAATATTAACTGATGTCTAAGGGCATTGGTTTAGGGAATATTTTTAGAAAATTTTTATAAAAAATGAAAAAAACAACTGACCTTTTATTTTTTTACAATTTTTTTTTAATACTTTCCATGAAAATTGTATTAAAATGGTCTATTAATAAATGTTCTAAGAACATCCTAAATCGGACCCAAAATTTTCTTTTCCCATAAAATGTTTCTAAAAATAATTGGTAAACCAATGCTCATGCTCTTAGAGCATTTATTAACTTTTCCCTCTCTCTCTCTCTCTCTCTCTCTCTCTCTCTCTCTCTCTCTCTCTCTCTCTCTCTCTATATATATATATATATATATATTTCCATTTTCTTCTCACTTTATTTTTCTTAAAATAATTGATTGAATAGCATTTTACTAAATAAATATACCTTTAATGTGTTCAATTTTTCATAGAATTCTACATTCAATGTTTTCAATTTTTCATTGTATCAGTCCAGCCAAGCAAGTGCTTATGAAATTAACTTTCATGTGATCTGTTAAGTGCAGCGAATTTCAAAGAGTCATCAAAATGTTCACATGGTTTAATTTAACGTGCACGCATGTGTACAGAGCATGTAGATTTTTTTAGCAGGAAGGAATGACAATGCCGCCTCTAGATCCTAGTCTTGGTGAAGCTCAGGCTGCCTTACAAGCTCTCAAAATGTAAACCTCCATAGCCTTTCTTTTGTGCAGTTTCAAGATGGTAATGGAAGCTTTTCAGCACTTCCTTCCATCCCACCCTCGTTAAATTCTCTTGCCTGTTGGGATTTTTGTTATGTACCTAGTGACTTAAATTTTTTAGCCCATAATTTAGCTTCTTGGGTTACTTTTTGCACGTGGAATGAGTTTATAAACATCTCTTTTCTTTTTATTTGGGTTTCCTCACTAGGTTCTAGAAATGTTTGTGGGTCATTCTCTTCTCTTTCTTAGTAATATTATTCTTGTGTATGAAAAAAAAAATGTAGATTTTTAGTAATTACGCACACATAGCGTATACAAATTTGGAGTTACTATATGGCCAAAATGTAAAAAAACACCACTAGGATTTGGGACAGTTCCAAAAAACATCCCCTAAGATTTTATTTATTTATTTATTTTTATAATTCCTTGAGATTTTCATATCCATTAAATTGACTCATGGAACTAATTTCTGTTAATTCTTATGTATAGAAAAAAAAATATGTGACCACATTAAGAAAACTCACCAACTTATTCACATCACTGATTACGTGATGGTCATGTGGTTTTTCCATTTATAAAAGTTAAAGGAAATTTAGTCACAAGGGTCAATTTGGTGAATATAAAAAGTTGGAAATCTCAAAGAATTATAAGGAAGAACATAAACCTCAAGGGGGTGTTTTTGTAACTGTACCAAACCATAGGAGTTTTTTTTTTTTGGTTGTTGCATTTAGGCCTGAATAGTGAATATGTCTCCCTATTCCAAAATATAATAATCTAATTCCATTAAAAATAGTGGAGTGGACTAAAGGACAATGACATCCCAACACACTGAAAGGCACAATTCTAAAATTAGAGGGTGCTCCACCAACCCGTAATCTCTTTTAAATAAGCATGGATATCGAGATCATCGTCTTCCATCGATGCCAATACATCCATTATACCATTACACCTTTTATGCTATGACTCTTGTAAATAAAAAAAAAAAAAAAAAAAAAAAAAAAAAAAAAAAAAAGAAATTAATGGTCAGATTTGCTCCTATATAACGCCTAGGCCACACCACTCCAAATGTATGAGAAAGAACCCTAGAAAACTCTATTCGTTTTTGTAAGTTGGGCTTTATTGAAGTATGACTTAAGTATCAAGGAAACTTAAGTATCAAGGAAGTTTAGATTGGCACCGCATCAATACTACTTCGACTGAGTGATTTTTTTTTTTTTTTTTTTTGTTTTGCAAACCTTCCAAAACCCTAGTTTGCATGAGTGGTCCATTGAGATGTGTAACGCCATCAATTTTGAATGGTGGGATAGACATTGCAAATTAATCTAAAACTAGGATGTTGCAAATGATATTTTAATTTAGGGATGATACTTACAATGAAGCCACCCCCCCCCCCCCCCAAAAAAGGTGAAAAGAACAATTAATTCACACATCGACGTTGAGATCCACGAAAGCTCTTCATTAGCTCCTTGGCGTGCTACCGGTTTTTAAGGGCAACCCGATGTAGCCAAACGATTTATTTCCTGGCAACTGATGGAAGTTCTGAAAAAACAAAGTCATTTGTCATGGGTGGTGTTTGGGGATTTCAACGAAATATCCCAGTCTGATGAAAAGCTCGGAGGACCAAAAAGAGATGCAGGACAAATGGAGGATTTCAGGGAGTGCTTGAGCAGATGTGGCCTCTTTGATTTGGGGTTTGTGGGGCAGAGATTCACGTGGTGCAATGGAAGGGTGGTGGAGCAAAGAACAAAACTCCAACTGGATAGGATGGTGGCAAGTGAGAGCTGGATCAAACTTTTTCCTGAGGCAAGTTTACATCACTTTTCAATGTCCATTTCTGATCACTGCTTGTTAACACTGTTTTTACATCGGAGACAACCCCACAAACCGGTAAGAAAGAGGTTTTTCTCTGAGGCGATGTGGACTAGGGAATCTAGGTGCAGAGAGGTGATTGAGGAAGCATGGGATCCTTTGATAAGGGATCCGGAGTATAAAATCTCGGATAGACTGAAAAGTTGCCAAGAACAACTTCGACGTTGGAATTGGAGGGTCTTCGAGAATGTTAATAACACCTTGAAGATGAAAAGGAACCAACTCCAACAACTTGAAGCCATTGATGGTTTGTTGGACAAAGCCGAGGATATCAAGCATTTGAAAAAGGAAATCAATGAGGTCCTGTTAAGAGAGGAAATTATGTGGAAGCAAAGGTCTAGAGCGTTGTGGCTGAAGTGGGGAGACCGAAACACAAAAATTTTTCACGCCACAGCTAGCCAATGGAGAAGAAAAAACCGAATTGAGGGGCTACAAAACCAGAATGGGGAGTGGACAGATGATCAAGAGGGTATTGAGGCCATAATTCTAGAATATTTTGCTAATATCTTCAAGTCGAACTTTCCTTCCAACTTTCCAGAAAGTCTGGGTGCAATATCCCCGAGGGTCACTTCAGACATAAACAATGAGCTATTGGTAAAGTTTAAGGCAGAGGAGGTTTGGAAAGCGTTGAAGCAGATGCACCCAACAAAGGCTTTAGGCCCCGACGGTATGTCACCCTTATTCTTTCATCAGTATTGGGATGTTGTTGGTGCTGACGTTATCAGTTGTGTGTTGGATGTCTTAAATTCCGGTGTGTTGCCCTGTGAGCTTAATGAAACCTATATTTGTCTCATTCCGAAGGTTGCTTCCTCCAAAAAAATCACTGAGTTCAAACCTATAAGTTTATGTAACGTGGTGTATAAAACTATCTCTAAAGTTCTAGTGAATAGGTTGAAAAGAATCCTAAGGGAGGTGATTGATGAATCTCAAAGCGCTTTCGTACCTGGTAGATCTATAACAGATAATGTGCTTGTCGCATTCGAGACGATGCATTGCATTGATCAGAGAAGAAAAGGCAAGGAAGCGCTAATGGCAGCGAAGCTTGATATGAGTAAGGCCTATGATAGGGTTGAATGGTCGTATCTTGAAGCCATAATGAGGAGATTGGGGTTCCATGAGAAGTGGATTGAGTTAATGATGATGTGTGTTAGCACGGTGTCGTATTCAGTCTTGATAAATGGGGAACCAAAAGGAAAAATTGTTCCATCAAAAGGATTGAGGCAAGGGGATCCTATTTCACCGTATTTATTCTTATTGTGTGCTGAGGGGCTGTCGGCAATGTTGAAAAAAGAGGTGAGAGATGGGAATATTAAAGGGGTGGCAGTGAGTATAGGGGTGCCGAGTATTTCACATTTGTTATTCGTAGATGACAGTATAATCTTCTATAGAGCTCGGTGTTGGAGTGTGACAGGGTGCTGAAGGTGTTGGAGGATTATGAGCGTGTTTCGGGCCAGAAGCTTAACAAGGACAAAACCTCCTTATATTTCAGCAAGAACATGGGTGGAGATATTCAGGATCAAGTGAAGCGAAAGTTCGGGGCGGAGATTGTTAGGCATCATGAAAAGTATCTTAGGCTGCCACCACTAGTTGGAAGGGGGAAAAGGAAAGCCTTTAACTGGATTATAGACCAAGTGGGAAGAAAAATCGCAGGGTGGAAAGGTAAACTGTTATCCAATGCAGGCCAAGAAGTCCTCATCAAAGCCGTTGCACAAGCCACACCTACATACACAATGAGTGTGTTCAAGCTACATTTGTTGTGTAAGGACCCGAACTCTTTGATGGGTAATTTTTAGTGGGGGCAGAAGGAAAAGGAAAGAAAAATGGCTTGGATATCGTGGGAGAAATTATGTACACCAAAGGTAGAGGGGGGTATGGGGTTTAGGGACCTTAAGGCTTTCAACTTAGCCCTTTTAGCCAAGCAAGGATGGAGAATACTGAAAAATCAGAATTCTTTGGTGCATAGAGTGTATAAAGCGAAATACTTTGCTAAGGACTCTTTCCTCCATGCTCAGTTGGGCTGAAGACCCTCTTTTGCTTGGCGGAGTATTATGGCAACAAAAGAGGTTATTGTGAAAGGGTCTCGATGGAACATAGGTAATGGACAAAGGGTTAATATCTAGATTGATCAGTGGATCCCAAGACCAAAATCCTTCAAAGTTTTCAGCCCAAGACAGCCCCAACATGAAGCAATGCATGTCTCGGACCTGATTGATGTTGATAGAAGAAGCTGGGATATAACTAAGGTTAAAAGCACTTTTCTCCCTCATGAAGCTGAGGTTGTTTTAGGAATTCCAATTAGCTTTCGTTTGCCTAAAGATTCATTTATATGGGCATGGACCACCCACAGAAAGTTTATAGTTAAGAGTGCTTATATGGTTGCACAAAAATGGCTGAAAGAAAGGAATACTCAATCTGAAACAAGAGGCAGCTCAGATAGTTCAAAGACGAGGTCCATCTGGAAGCTAATTTGGCAACTGAATTGCCCAAATAAAAACATCCTCCCTACCAAGAATCGGCTTATGACTCAAGGCGTAGGAAGCGAAGATTGCTGTGCATTGTGTGGACAAAGTGAGACATCGGGTTATATCTTGTGGGGGTGCCACTATGCAAAGGCAATTTGGAGTGGAACTAAAATTAAGCTACCATGGTTGCAAGATCCACTAAATGAATTCATAGATATAGTATGGGAGACATTGAATTCACATCTGCAGGTTGATTGGATTATGTTTGCTGTGACGGCGTGGAGCTTATGGAGCAATAAAAACTCGGTAATTCATGAGGGGAAATGCAAAGATAACGGGGTTTTGTTCCGATCTATGGCTGACTATGTTGATGAAATCAAGCAGGAGAAAAACCACATTTGAGGCATCCTCCTAAGACGACATGCCCTTGGTCTCCTCCTAGTCAGGACTGGTATAAAATCAACACAGACGATGTAGTTTTCAGGGAGATTGGTTGTTGCGGAAGTGGGGTGGTGATTAGGAATGAAGAGGGACAAATTATGGGAGCAATGAGCAAAAGATGGGACCTGCCTCTGGATGCACTAGAGATAGAAGCAAAGGCAGTGGAAGATGGGGTACAACTTGCGTGGGACCTCGGCCTCAAACGGATTATTATTGAAAGTGATTCGCAAACTGTGGTCAGCTCGATTCGTGATCAAAGCTTGGTACCGAGTAGCATCCAACATGTAATAGAAGGCATTGGAGTGGATCTTCGATGTTTTGAAGTGTGGAATGTGTCTCACATTTGTAGGGAATCAAACTCTGCAGCTCATATTTTGGCAAGAAATGCCAAGTCTGTAATAGATAGGGTCATTTGGGTGGAAGATATCCCACTTATAGTTTCTGCACAAGTGCAGCATGATGTAATATGTATGAAGTCCTTTTCAGTTTAATGAATTTTAAGTTGAGAATAAAAAAAAAAAAAAAATTGTAGTTATCTATCCTAAATTTGGGGATGTTTACAATATGTACTATAAACTATAAAATTTTGATTTGATGCTAATTTGCAAGCTCTACTCACCATCCAATAAGTATCCAAAATGTTAGATTAGTTGGTTGACAAATATTAAATGATTATGTTCATATTGCAAAAAATTTGTAATATGAATGGTATATATATGATCAAGAGCCTTGTAAACTTGTAACTCAACCAGTTTATAGCTTATGGTGTTTCTAATAAAGACATTTAGGTTTAAATCACTACTCCCCTACTATTAAATCAATATATATATATATATATATATATATAACTGAAACATTTGGAGCTCCCACAATTTTCCACATCATCACTATTTTATTTTTCTTTTTATTTTAGATTCTTTTTATTTTAGGTTTTATATCTTATATATTTATTATTTATCTTCAATGTGTAATTATCTTATCAAGTGTTACAATAGTTTAGTTTAACTAAAACTTTATTAGATATATGTTTCAAAAGCTTGAAAATTCTACTTTAACTAAAATTTTATAACAAAAATTTCGACAAATATAAACCCCTATCAAGGTCGAAACCTTTCATACTCACTCAAATTTTCACAAAGAAAACACACACAGCAAATTGAAGATTTTGCAAAGAGGGTACAGGACTTCATGAGACCACTTTGTAACATTGTATCCATGGAGTTGCTCAAAGTAAATGCAGAGGTAAGGACATGTTGCCATCTTTCATGCTCTAACTTTCTATGATTACTACTTTATAATATTGTTATTGTTTGACTTGTGAGTGAGTTTATTAGTATGAAAAATTTACATGTGAAAATTTTAATTGTAAAAATTTATTTTTATGATTAAAACATTAGATTTAATCGTAATTTTGATTTAATAATTAACAATTTCATCAATCAAATTTTCTCTAACGTTGGTGTAATTTGTACTACTATGTATGTTATATATAGAACCCTCATATGATCTTGGAAAAACCACTCTATAAAAAAAAAAAAAAAAAAATCATCAATAACAAGAAGAAGAGCTTATTCCTGACCATCAAAACCACAAATTTCCTGTCATCAATAATCAATTTTATATTAATGTTGTGATATAGTCCATAGGTATTTTTTTTTTTTAAGGAGAAGTATAGTCCATATGGGAATGGTTTAGATGTTTCTTACTTGATTTTGGAATCTCAGATTGATTAGTAGAATAATATGGAGTGAGGAGGTGTATTATTCATATTAAAAGTGGCAATTCACATTGATAAGAAACTAAACAAGAGCGTGTAATAACCTCTATACATATGGTGGTGGTGTAGCGTTGGTGCATGTGAGAGTTAGAAGACAAAGTTTTTTTTTTTTTTTTTTTTTTTTTAATTTATTTAAAATATGCATCCTACTTTGTTGATACCTATACAATACCTATGGGAAACTATTCAAATTCTACTACAATTTATTTGTTCATATCCTATCAATTTTTTTTTTTTTTGGATAAATAATAAAAGTATAAAACAAAAGCAACCATTGCCCACCATTGCAGTCTTTTTTAAAATTTAAAATATGCATCCTACTTGGTTGATACCTATACAATACCTATGGGAAATTATTTTAAATTATAAAATAATTTTCTATTAACTTTTAATTAATAGTTTTTTCCATACAAGACTCTCTATTTGTTTTTTTGCTTTTTTGTTTTTTTTTTTTCTTTTATATGTGATTTTAAATTTAACTATCACATGCATTGCACAGGTTAGCGACTAATCTATATATATATATATATAACCAAAACCTTTGAAACTCTCACAATTTTCCACGTCAGCACAATATTTAAATAAAATTATTTTTGTTTAGTCCAAACTTAACAAGAAGTGAAACTCTATCTCTCTTAATAAGTTCAACTTAAACTTAAATTCATCATTTTTTTTTATCATTTTTTTAAAATTATTATTTTTTTAGTCCAAACTTAATAAGGAATGAAACTCTATATCTCTAACAAGTCCAACTTAAACTCAAACTCATCATTATCATTTTTTTTAAACAAAATTATTTTTGTTTAGTCTAAACTTAATAAGGAGTGAAACTTAATCTCTTAAACAAGTCTAACTTGAACTCAAACTCAAACGTTGATAAAATAAAATTAAAAAAAAAAAAAAAAAACCTTGAATAAATCCTATATTAAGAGTATCCTAAACGTGACTTTATTTGGATAAATATAAAAGTCATCAACTATTGATAAAGTTCAACTTCTTAGGATAATAGAAGAATTCTACCGCAACTTCTTATACAACAACGTAGTAATTAAGATGCTTGGTAGGCATCACTATCATTTTTTTAAAACAAAATTATTTTTGTATAGTTCAAACTTAACAAGAAGTGAAAATTTATCTCTCTAACAAGTCAAACTTAAATTCAAACTTTGCAAGGTTAATCATGAACACTATAAAAGTAATGCAAACCCATTTATTTTTTTTATTTTTTTTTTTTTTAAGCTAAGTAGAGGTGTGAGCTCTTCTTATGTTTTTTTTTTCTCCTCTACTTTGTTTTTTTAAAAAAAAAAAAAATTATTTTATGGTTTTTCATGTATTTTTTAAAAAGTAATTTTTGTACATGAACCATCAAACTCTCTTTGGTCATTTTTTACAAGATAAAAAAGCTTGCAATAATTAAAATTAATCTTTTGAATGTAATCAATCTTTCTTTATTTTTTAGTCATATATATATATATATATATATATATTGTTTTGTTTCAATAATTTCTAAGCAGTGAATAATCTGATTTTTTTAATATTTTTTGGTCTTTCCAGCAATGACTTCTTCATCAAATTGTAACACAAATTAAAGTCATATAAGAGCAAATCATGCAATGATGTAGTTTTTTAATTAATTTAAGATTTATAAAATTATTTTTAGTCTACCTCACAAATAGGTAGGTTCTCATGCATAGCACAGATTATCAACCAGTTATTATAAAAAAGAAGAGTAATGCTACAAACACAAACTATTTTACAACATTTTTACAAACTCCTAATGTGACAAATTCTTACTAGTTCTAATATGGGCCCATCACTAACATCACATTTTTACTTACAATAATTATTTGGAAAATACTAAAACCACACCAATAGTTTGTAAAAATATTGTAAAATAGTTTGTGTCTATAGTATTTCTGAAAAAAAGAAACTGCACGTTATGACTTATGATGTGCTTGTATTTGGACAAGTGAACATTATAAATTAATTTCAAAATTTTTTTTTGGATGAAATTAATTTCGATTTTTTTTTTTTTGATGAATAAAGAGGAGGCGGGGGTGACCATATGTGACTTACCCTCCAGGATATGACCTAATAGAGGCACCCACCGCTAAAAAATGTTGGATTGAATCATAACTACTGTGACTGAAGCGCCACAGACCTCACCCTAACACCCCAAGAGAGTCAGATTGTGAGGCGCAATGCATGCCATGAAAATCCCCCCACATGGTACCCGCAACGACTCAAACATGGGACCATGAGCATGCAAGCGAGATTCCACATCGCTGGGCCACCCTCCTGGGGCAATTAATTTCGATTTCAAACTAAGGTGTTGATTGCATTAAATATTTCTCTTCAAACGGCGTCGTTGGAAGTTTGAAAAAAATTAAAAGAATACCGTCCATTTGTTTTGCTTCTAATAGTGTGGGCCCCACCTTCCATAATCCCCATAGCTTTCAACGGCCAAATGAAATTATGAAATCACTTTCCTTTCCTTTCCTTTCAATCCTCTTGAGTCTAATAACTAATAAGTAATAATAACTCCTCTTCCCATGATAACTGAGACTGTCTCTCTCTCTGCAAACTCAAACAACAATGCCACTCTCTGCAATAACTCCTCCTTCTCTACCACCTCTCTTCTTCTTCTTCTCTAACAACACTACTCCTCTCTACTCTCTCAAACCAAACACTCACTCTCACTCTCACAGACGCTCCTTCATTCTCTTCTCTCACGCTTCCGCTTCCTCTTCCTCTTCCTCTTCCGTCGAAAACCCTAACAGCCCCTATACTCTCCGCCACGTGTCCCACCACGACGACGACGATCAAGACGGCAAAGGAGCTGAAGATGAATCCATGGCTTCCTCCGCCTCCGCCGTCGCCTCCGCCATTCGCAGAGCTTCCACGTCCCCCGTAGACTTCGTCCAGAGAATCGAAAAGGACAACGCTAGTAGAACAACCCGCCGCCTCGTCCTCCCTAGCCCCGATTTTCAACGCCTCTGTATCGAGCAGCTTCATCTCTTCCGCCGAAACGTTCATCCCCACGCTCTTCTCTCGGTGATCCCTACTTTCATGAGCTTTTTCTGAATTTCTCTTCTGTTTTTTTTTTTTTTTTGGTTAAAGAAACTAATTAATTATCGGTTTGCGTTTAGGTTTATGTAAGACCAGCTGGTAGCTATGTAATGGACCGTCTAGAACTACGTCGTATTACTCTATATCCTGGAGTAGACGATGACGATGTCACCGACATTGTGATATTAGTCGGTAATTTTAGCGTTCCCACGGGTTTGCGTGTTGCTGAATCTGCTCTCTCCAATCAACAAGTATGTTCATTTTCTCCAAAATTGCTAATTTTAGCAACTGAAGTGGCAATGAATGGCATTGGTGAATTTCAAAATCATAATAAATGAATGTCAGATTTATTGTTTTGTGATTGATGACACATTGGTTTGTAAGACGTACATCACTCTTATTTTCATGCAAATTTCACAATTGTTGAAGTGGAGGACTCAACTAACACTCACCTACCACTTCAGCAATTTTGAAATTTGTTACGAAGATAGTTGTGTTTGTACTTTGTAGCATTGTTATTGATTGAATTTTGGGTTTTAAATTAAAACTTTGTAGGTAGAAGTTGTGGATGAGAATGGGGCTGTGGTTTTTCCAATGGTGAAACACCCATTTGTGGTGGGGTTCTTGGTTGCCGAGCTTCCAATGATGGTGGAGCCCGAAACGTCTGGGAATAGGGAGAGTGTGAGTGAGAGTGAAGGGAATGGTTTGGTTCATTATCCTTCTCCTGAGGAAGCGTATGCATTGTCTTCAGGATTTGGATCAGGTGTGAAATCGTGGAAAATTGAGTGTGTCAAGGACGAGCCGATGAGAATGTGCAGGTTTAGTGCGGATCAGAAAGCAAATGCTATCAACATTGCACAGTCTCTAGCCATGGCGTATGTTATGGATCAGGTAGATGACATGTACATAGTTTCTATGGTGTTATTTTTTTTTAACAGAGAGTTGTGGCAGTGTGGCTTTACTGATTAGATCCTTATTCAATGTTGTTCACACTTGTGATTGAAGTTGCCTTTCCTTTTGGGTACTGATGGGTGCTTGTCACTTGCAACTGGTTAATTGAATATGTGTTAATAATTCTAACTATGCTACTTAAGCTTAATGCATTTACAAAAGCTTCAGAATTAATAGTATTGACTGTATAAGCAAGGATTTCAAGTCCTTAAAAAGCTTTAATGGTTTCCTGGGAAAATTTGTCATCTATCAGTATCTATTTTATTTTACTTGGGGAAGCTGTTTTCTTGCTCAAACGGCTAATACAAAAATATAGGGGAAGAAACTGATAAAAATCTCCATATGGTTTTTATTGTGTTATGGAAAAGAAATGAGTTTCTTTAAAGTATATAAGTTGATTAAGGATGTATGTATAATGAAATTGTAATAGATGTAAGAACAAGTGGAGACATCACAAGCAAGTTTTCTATCATTATAGGTTTGCATCAAGGTTCGACATTAAATATATGTCTCTTTGCATTGATTAGGGATGAGCTCACTTGATAGATTCATAAATAAACTCCCATGATGTATGCTTTTTGTAGATGATATAGTTTTAGTGGATGAAACGCCATGCAGTTATTGTCAAGTTACAAAGATAAAGGGGTTGTGATGTTAGGTCCCACCCCCCCCCCCCCCCGGTAAAAAAAAAAGTCAGACCAGCCTGAAAGGAAGCCAAAACAAGTCCGCCAGTCTAACTGCCTATTGGGAAATAAAGAGCTCCAATCAGTACTTTGTCTCTGACATGTAAAAATACCAAAATCATGTCAAGCCAAGACCAAGACCCTCTTGCAAATGGGAAACACCAAACAATCAGTCATGAGCTTACATTGGAGTTATAACTCATGTTTTAATTGATTTATACAATGTACATGTCCAAATGGTTAGTTAGAAGTTATAGTTGGTTGCACAAGTGCACATGTAACATATTGAACTCATGGGGATATTCATTCAAGTACATGCCTAATTAGTTTGGTCCAATAGGGATGAAGCATGTGTAGCCAATGGGAATGAGACATGAAGTGTATAAATAGGGAAATATAATAATCACTAGGGATATATGGAAGAATAATCGAATAATCAAGTTTGTTGCATTGTTTCTTGCTTTCTCTTTCTTAATACTCTCTAGTCTTTCTCATTTCTCGTGGAGGTGGTGACTCCCTTGAAGTACTCTCTCTCTCTCTCTCATGGAGGTGGACTCCCTTGAAGTAGTTACTTAATTAATTTCATCTCATATTCTTCCACACAAATCCTAGTTAATTTGAAACCCTAGAGCTTTCCAAACACCAATCCTTACACTTCCATCATTAAGAACCAGTTGAAACACCATATAACCGAAACACTAGAAATCCCTAAACACAAAACCCTAACATTTCTAACCCAAGAACCCATTTAAATAGTAAGGTTATCCTAACCCTAAATTGGGTTCCTTATGATTGGTATGGTGATCCCCTTGAAGTAGTCCCTCTCTCTCTCTCTTATGGAGGTTGTGACTCCCTTGAAGTAGTCACTTATCAATTTTACCTCATATTCTTCCACACAAAGCGTAGCCAATTGAAACCTTAAAGCTTTCCAAACACCAATCCTTACACTTCCATCATTAAGAACCACTTTAAACCCTATATAATTGAAACGGTAGAAATCCCTAAAAATCAAACACTAACATTTTCTAACTGGAAAAAAGTTTAGCTCCAAACTAGTTTGGAGCTATCTTCTTCGAACCCATTATGTGGTAATTGAAGAGACCATCCATGGGTAGTTTTAGTCAAATGATTTTTTAAATGAATCTTGTGACTTGTTTAAATAATACACACAGATAGTCTTATAAACCACCATGTAATGGATTGGAGGAGATAGCTGTAAATCAGTTTGGAGCTAAACTTTGTCCTTCCTAACCCAAGAATCCATTTAAATAGCAAGGGGTCCGTTTGGTAAGAGATTTCTAGTAATGTTGTTGTTGTTTTGTGGAAATATGTGTAAGTGAAAAAGTATGTAGAAATACGTGTAATGTTGTTTAAACATTGAAAACTATTGTTTAAACCACAATACCAAACACCCCCAAGGTTATCCTAACCCTAAACCCGATTTCTTAAATCTAAGACTTACTGGTCATGAGCTACCCAAGAGTGACTTGGATTGATATTTCATATAGAGAGATTGAAGAGTATGTGAATTATAGGATGAAAACATGTGAATGAAGTAGGAAATTGCATCAAGAGTATTGTGTGATCATAGAATACCTATTAAGTTAAAGGAAAATTTCAGAAGACTAATACAAGACTAGTTATGCTTTATGCAATTGAATGTCAAACTATTAAAAAGCAACATGTTCATGAAATGAGTGTGGCTAAAATGAGAATGTTAAGATGGATAAGTGGAAATACAAGGGAAGATATAATTCAAAATTAGAAATTTGCTTAAAGATAGGTGTGGCCCAAGGAAAATATGAGGGAGATTCATTTGAGATGGTTTGGTTATATGCAAAGGAGAGCGATTAAGCACTAGTGAGGAAGGATTTCAGGTCAAGGGAACAAGCAAAGTAGGAAGACCTAAAATATCATTAGTAGAAGTAGTAAAAAAGGACAATTCAATTAAAGAGGTTACAGAGAGTATGGTTTTGGATAATGATATAATGAAAAAAATAGACTACATGTGCCCAACGCCTTATTAGTTTGTTGAGAATCCATCTCTCAAAGTTTTGTGGTTGTTATTTGTCTTGTATGTTTCTAATCGTTTGCTATCAGTTGGGATAAAGGTCGAGTTCACTTGGGTTTGAGTTTATAATCACCTTGGCTATGGTCCTTGATTGCACTCCCACAGTTTTTATTGTTCGTATTACCTTGCATGTCACTCTCTATACTTTGCATTTTTTTCCCCTGAAGAAGACTGGATAGTGTTTGGCGTATTTGACACTTTACCTTATATGTGTTTTGATGGCCTTTGTTCTTTAAATTCTGTTGCTAACCTGCTTACTTCATCCCCAGAAAGCAATGTTACTCCAGCAATCATCATGGCAAAATGATGTCAGGCTGAGCAATCTTGTTGAGCAAGTAAGATGTCTTGCTGACAGTTGTTCTGATTGGCTACAGTTGTTCATTAAACTTATTGGTGATTGTCCTTTCGTAAAATCTCTATCAGATTCGTGGTCCTCTTTCTAGCATTCGGACTTTAAGTAAAATGCTGTCTATTCAGTTGAAGAGGAGTGAGGTTTGTCTGCTACAGTGATTTTGAAACCTGGAATTTACTAATCCTTTTATTATTATTATTTATTAACTTATATATGCCTGAAAGAAATGATCTGGCAGATTTCTTATGACATTGTCAAGGACATACTGGTGCAAGGTGATCGTATGAGAGATACCCTTCAACAACTCCAAGATGCAGTTTACTTGACAAAGGTTCACTCTCTCTCTCTCTCTCTCATGCATTAATACACATATCTGTAGTCATGTTGGCTTGGCTTCTTTTATGATATTCCTTAAGGTGTCATTGTTTTGTTTAGATGTAGTTGTATGTGAAAATAAATTTTAGCCTTTTCTTTTTCATTTGTTTATATTTTATATTTCCATTTTGCTCAACTATCAATTTCCTGGCTAGCACATTATATTAGAATCTGGTCACTCATTTTCAAGTAACATTCTCAGTCATTCACCCTCTCTGTGTTATGAATCTCAAGCTTTTAGAAGTGTGCTGGATTTTTGAAATTATTGGAATAAGATGCCTGGTTCTACCTATTTCTTTCCACATCTTAGTTTTCTAGATTATTGATTCCCTTTTATTTTAGTTATGATCAAGTTGAACCTATCTTATATCCTTCTTGTCTACCAGGTGTCCCCTTGGCACCAACTTTTAAAGAGAAAAAAGTTGGAATTTTTTAGAGTTCTCTTGTTTTAATTTCACTCCAAAATGTCATCTTGTTAGTATAATTTATTATGTAAAATAAAGCAACTATGTTTCTGACATTGTTATTTTGTGAATTTTTTGTTTCCTAGGCTAATATAGTGCACTATAATGAAGAAACATTGAAGAATATGCATAATTCGACTGATGCCCATGAGTCAGAGAGGTCTCAGTTACCAAATAACTTCTCAAGGGATGGTTCCAGAAATGAGATGCAAAAGTCCAGTGAGCAACTCTGTCTAAATGCTGGAGCCAGGGATTTAGAGATGCCCCTCCCACCTCTGGCTCTTGCTCCTCTACAACATGGAATTAGGTAAGTTGGGATCAATGTTGTGGGTGAATAGGGATCCAACACCCTCTCCCATCAACTGTATAAAATAAATTGTGACTCAAAGTAGTGTGTGTGTGTGTGTGTGTTTTTAAGACATAGTTAGAATAATGATTTAATGATTAAATTCATCATTTCCTAATAGTTTAAGCTTTTGGGACAAATTGTAATTTATTAGGTATCTTACTTTTTCTTCTTTTGGCACATCTAGGGATTACCTTAATAAAAGCCACACACCTGGTTGTTTTTATACTTTAAATCTGATTTCATTCATTAGTCTTAAATTTGAAATATTCCTTTTGCTTATGTTCTTTCTTTATGTCAGGAAGACCATGCAATGTTTCTGATGTGTTGACAGATCTGGTTGAGGCTGTGAGACCTCTTGCCCATAAGCAGCAACGCATGGTAAAACTAAGTGAAGTCTCAGATCCCTTGCAAGTTGCTGTGGAAGAACCTGCTTTGCGGCAGGCTCTTAGCAATTTGATTGAGGGTGCAATGTTGCGTACAAATGTTGGGGGAAAGGTTGAAATAGTGTCAACTGAAGCTCCAGCAGGTGGTACTCTTGTAGTTATTGATGATGATGGGCCTGATATGCACTATATGGTAAAAATATTGAATTCTCCACCCTACTGACTTGTTTCAAGCAATGAAAATAGACATTGTGAAGCCTCTTCTTTGTGTTATACATAATAACATACATTTGTATGCCTAGAAAAATCTATACATATATGTCAATACTTCTAAAAAAAAATTATACATATCACCGCATTATTGGACAAAATCTTGGTTGGAAATGTTATACATTGACATGGTGGCGGCAAAAACCTCCTGCCTTCATAAGAAACTTCAGTAGGAAAAAAAATCCACCTGTCTTTACAAAAGAATACAGCAATAACTGTACACCTTTATTAAAAGTATATTCTTAAACAAGTTTTCTAAACTCTAAACCCAATTAAGCATATGAACCAATTCATTCTGGGTATTGTTATGTAAGTTTATGGCATGATTTTTTTTTTTTTTTTTTTTGGGGGCAAGGGGGTGGGGGGCTTTTGTTAAGTACATAAGGTTTAAGATAGAAGCCTACATGGGTATGGCTTGAATGGAAGCCTTAGCAGTGTTATACCTCAGGATCTTGTGCATGAGTCCTGGACTTAACTGATTTGTGGCTATCAGGCTATAAAAGGTATCTTGGGTTCCTCATCATTAAAAAGAGGTTGCTTTAAGATAGAAACCTTGGCATAAACACACATACATTAGGATGGTTGTCAGTAGGCTGAGCACAACCATGGCTGCCCTTTTAAGATTTATGTTTTGGCCCCTCCTTACTTTTTAGATATTATCCATGTACTTGCTAATGAATAGGTCATACACTCCCCCACTTCTCCCATCCCAATTAATAATTTTCTAGATTCGTCCCTGTATATGGTTATATTGAATTTTAGGTCAAGAGTCTCTTGGCTCAGTGGCATCTCGGGCAAGGTCCCCTTAATTTACTGTACCAAAAATTTAAAAGAAGGGGGAAAAAAACAAGAATTCTCGAGTTCTAATACCAATTTAGAGTGTACACTTTAAAACTGAAAATGGTGGTTGGTTTTTAGTCATTACTATAAACATAAATGGAATTAGTTATGATCCATCTAATATAACTTTCAAATACATGCAATGGTTGTAAATGAACCAAGCTGTTCATGAACGGCTTGCGCTTGGCTTGAGAAAAGCTTGTTCATGTTTGTTTGTTTATAAAAAAAACCAAGTTTGAGCCTTAGTTTTAGGCTTGTTTGATAAACGAGCCGAACCCAAGGAAAAAAAAAAGGTCATGAACAGACTGGTTGACATTAGGGCTCCATACAAAACAAGCCGTGCTTAAGCTTATTTATGGGCTTGCTAAGAAGCTTGATATAGGCTTGAATAATAAACCCATAATATATTATTATTGATATAGGCTTGAATAATAAACCCATAATATATTATTATTGATATAGGCTTGAATAATAAACCCATAATTTATTATTATTATATTGTATATATGGTCTACTTGGACTACTCAATGTCATCTATCATATTCATCCCATTGAAAATTAAATAACCCTTAGTGACAATTCTTTCCCATCTAATCTGATTTTTGCCCATATTGTTGATTAGATATGTTTTATTGTTGGATTGGCTTGCAGACACAGATGCATTCCCTCACGCCATTTGGAGCAGATCTCTTTTCAGAAGACATGGTTGGAGATAACATGACATGGAACTTTGTTGCTGGGTTAGCTGTTGCTCGTGAAATACTTGAGAGTTATGGCTGTGTAGTCCGTGTTATCTCTCCCCGGACCACAGATGCTGCCCTTGGAGCAGGTGGAACTCGTGTAGAACTCTGGTTTCCATCTTTAACGGAATTATCTGACTTTAATGGCCACACTCAAGAGGTATAGCAAGGATTGGAACTGTCCATGGAAGAGATCTTTCATGGAACAGAAGGAATGAATCCCGTCTTAAGTTGATGAGAATTAGGTGGTACAGAATTCAGAATTCTTGCCCGCATTGGTGCATATAATGTATGTGATTTGAGGGGATGCTGTATAGTTTCTAAGTTGATTAGGTTGTCCTCTTACACATTGAAAAAATTGTAAATAGCTAAAAGGTTTTAAGGTTTAGGGAAACCTCATAAATTCATAAAATGAGGTTAGATATTTTTCTCAGTTGTATGTGGAAGGTCATTAAGAAAGGACAGAATCACAGAATACTCAAGCTTGTAATACTCTCTAGTCGTACCATATCAAAGGTATAATTGAATTCGTTTTCATTATGACAATGACATTAGAATTGCAGTGTTAGAATTTGAAGTCTGGCTTTAAATATATTTAGGTAAATTTTGAATTGGCTTATTTAAGAAAGTTAACGATTTCATAAATTCAGAATTTGCTGAACATTTTTTCTACTGTTGGTCTTTGACACTTTGTTTCAAATTCCAACTCTATTGCTGACATCAGAGACTATCCAACAGCTCTGTTCCTTTTTTTTTTTTTTTGAGTTTGGGGGGGGGGGGTGGGGGGTATCATTGATTCATTGTAGATTCAGGGGAAGTTGAATTATTTTATATTTATTTCTTTAATGAGCTATTGCCAACTTTGTGTTCTTTCAGTTTTAATTCTGTGTGAACTTGATGATTTACATATTATAGTCTAAATTTGCACTTCAAGATTTATGAAATAGATTGTTTTATGGACTTTTGTTATTTCGGTTTATATCATTTAATGTGTTTATGCATGTTTTCAGAAAGACAGGTTTTACCATCCAGACATTGCACATGTAGTTTCAAGTAGGTCTAGTTTGGTATGTTGTTTTTGGGATTTACTTGTATTACTTTAGTCTTGTAATGTGATGTCTTGTCACAGAATTCTCAAATTGAGAGTTTGTTAAGATTTAGATGCTGGCTAATAATTCCTTATTACAAAATAAATGAGGTATTATTAGAATTCTGTCAAACTGTTGATTGACGATTTCGATTTCATAGAATTTCACTAAAACATAACTCAAACTCGCTCAAGCAAACATTAAAGAAAACCGAACTTTGCAAGGCACTTATCCAGCTCTCACTTGAGCAAAAATCTCAAGATCTGCAATTCGAGTTCTACTTGAAGAGGGATTGCTCTAACTCTACATTTACTTATATCAAGACACCCTAAAGCACAATTTTCTAAAGAGAGAGAATGTCTTACTTAGAGCTATACCAAGCCATCTATAAGACTTTCAACTTAAGCTAAACAAAGAAAATCCGCCCTTGTTCTTTGACTATAATGGTTAAACAATTGTGTTCTTGATATGTCTTGAGCCTTAAACTATTCTTAAAGCCACACAATTTATAACTAGTGAGTTTATTGCTATAGATCTTTAGGAGTCCCTTAGAGTGCCGGAACAGTAGTCCCTTGGGGCTACTGTGTTTGAAAGCCAAACAGATGGTTTGTAGAGGTTATAACAATGTCTTACTTGTGCTTAGATTTGTTAAGTAAACCATTTGTTATTGTTTCTTTTATTGTGGATTTTCAAAATAACATAATTGGATCCCGTTGAAGAGATTCTTTGTTGGTTTTCTACTCTGTCACCTAAACTTGTGTGCCTTTTATTGTTTTCAATATTATTGTTTTTGATTTGGTGATTATTACCATGGTTGAATTACTTGTTGGGTTTTTTTTTTTTTTTTGAAAAATACACAATTTGTTGAACTAGTTAAATTAAAACACACAAAAACTTTCTACTTGTGGAGGACCATCAGTTTTTTTTTTTTTGGTATGCCAGTTATTCTAAATTGGTATATCAGTTACTCTTTTTGTTTTATAATTTGTTTCCAATATTACTCATTCCACGCTGCCTCAGACTAACCTTGACCATAAACAGGAATTCTTTAACGCCTGTGTTGTAGGTTGCCATAAAACTTTACTAGAACAATAGCTCAGAGTGGATCAAGGTCGACCTTAGATTCCAATCTCCTAAAAAAGAGACAAGCCACCAATTCATTCTACAAAATTACTATATAAGTTCTAGCTAGAAATGCCTATTGTCTTGTGCTAGTACTCACACCTAGAGCAATAATTCTTTGGCTTGTCAAGACACAAGGACTCAAGGAGTGCACACTCATTTCAACATTTTTGATAACAAAAAAATGAAGAACATGAGAATTGCCAAGCTTTACTGCATTGCACTCTTCCTTGTCTTGGCCTTTGGCCTAAGTAGCTCTACAAGGGTACCCCATGTGAGAAAGCACTATTTGAAGTTCATCAACAACCTTAGCAACAAAGTTCTCAACGTCAACTGCAAAAACCTTAACCCATACATTGATCTGAACCTTCACATTCTTCTTCCCGGCGAGGTTTACGAGTTCAACTATGACATAACACGAACCATGAACTTCAGCTGTGATCTAAGGCATGGGTTTACAAGTACGGTTTTCTCCATTGGTGACAAAGCTACCAAAAGAGCATGCGGAGGAAACCATTGCATTTGGAAATCACAAGATGATGGAGTTTACCTTCTTAACCGCAGAACCGAACAGTACAAGTTCATGTACAAATGGGGACAGTGAAGATGAAGATTTCCTTGCTACCTACGTATGGTGTGGAATCCGAACCATGCTTAATTGGTTTTATAAATTAATTGAAGTGTAAAAGAGAAATATAAGTAATGATTTCTCTTTATTACATTTTTTGTTGGTTGGTTGTGTGTTGTTTTCTTTTCTTTTATATACGAAAATGATTTTTTTTTTTTTTTTTGATTGCATATACGAAAATGTTTAATATATCTTGTTTAGGTTATAATATCTTCTATGTTATGCACAGCTGGAAGCATTTATAAGTAGAAATTGTGTTATTTTTATTATTTAGAGATATCACTTCTGGTTAGTTATAGAAAAAAAAAAGTTTGAAATATAATGATTCACTAATAACCACTTCTAGCTCCAATTATCAAAAAAAAAAAAAAAAAAAAAGCAAAGGAGTATACATGTCTCACTGCCTTGATAACTTTTAAAAAATATGTAAAATTTAACAATTTTTCTCTAATCTAGCCAGTGCATATCTTCTTGCATCCCAAACCCAGGATTCATATATTCCAACCCTTCGATGGCAACTGGATTTGGAAGTTAAAAATTTTTCCGAGAATCCAAACCATTATTTGGATGTGTTTTCACAATTGCTTAGCTACTCGAGTGTTCTTAGCTGCCAGAGGTATACAAGTTAATACCGTATGCCCTATCTGCCTTCAAGCCCCTGAAACAATCATTCACGTGTTAAGAAACTGTCCCTTGACCTCTTCTTGTTGGCAGAATCTCAGAGTAAACCTTGGTCCAGATTTCTTTTCCTTAGATAGCAGAGATTGGTTGGGGGAATATGGTAGAAAGGAGTACAAAGCTGGCTTGCTATTGATTCCCTGGAATATAATTTTTTATTTTTTTCTTTTGTCTTATGGACTCTTTGGCAGCATCGAAATTGAGTGGTGTTCCAAAGTAAAACTCCCAACCAAGCTATTCATTCTGTAGTCATATAAGAACAGCAGAATATTTTTTCTGTCCTCATAATCAGGCAGCGATTAGACCTCGTCTAGAAAAAGTTTTTTGATGGGTGAGGCCGGAGAGGGGTTGGTTCAAGATCAACACGGATGACTCTTCAATAGGAAATCCTGGAAATGCAGGTGGAGTTATCCTGCGCGCTGATAATGAGGCTTGGATCAAAGCTTTCTCAAGAAACATTGGCCACATTACTAGCCTATTAACAGAATTATAGGCAATAAGAGATGGGCTAAGCATGTGTCTTGATCTTAGGATTAATGCATTAATAGTTGAGTTTGATGCTAAAGTAGTTGTAGACTTACTTAACAATGACAGTTTGTCTAACGCTCCCTTGTGGCTGATTGCAAGCTCCTGCTTTCCAGATTCCACAGGTCAAGGTGGTTCACTGTTTTAGGGAAGCAAACTATTGTGCTGATGCATTGGCTAGATTAGGAACCCACCAGGATTTAGATTTGCTTTTTTATAACTCCCCTCCCCCTTTGCTTTTGAATTTTTATCTTTCAGATCTCTATGGTCTTGGTAATGTTAGGCTGTGTACTGACAATGATGTAGCTGTTTCAGTTTCTTAGTTTGTTGAATGAAGTTTCCTTTATACCAAAAAAAAAAAAAAAAAAACCTTTAAGCCTTCCATTTGGAATCATAATTCCCAACATAAAAGTGCCCACTATGAAGTAAATGCGGCATGCATCACTAATGAAGCCCATTAAGAAGACTATGTCCAAAACAAAGTTAATATGTTTGAATCCATTGTCAAATTTACCTTTTTATATAATAAATTTGAAAATTTTTGTAAAGTTTTGTGTTAGTACAGAGAACCGAGTAAACTGCGAAGATTCACCATAGTAGGAAAGTTAATAGATAAGCCAAGTCTAATATAGAATGATTTACCAACAACGATATTACATATATATATTTTACTAATCCAAATCTGTGATTGTAGTTGTGCTTAATGTGATATTCTCTTAAATGCTTATCGGAGGAATCAAACCTGCTCCTAGTATGTCAAGCAAGCAGTAATTGATCACATTTTGAGTTCGTGTTTTGTGGAAGAATTCTTAAGAAATAATACAATAGCTAGATGTGAAATTCCTTATGTAGGGACACAATTTGGGGCCCAAGCCCAAAAATGTATAAAGTCTTGGTCCAAGAGGCCCCATACAATGAATTTTTATAGAATGAGTTAAAGAACTAGGGCCTAATGAGTTGTACAGCGGCAAGTCTTGAATTAAATGACAGTTAAGCACAAATAAAAGATATTGGTGTCAACGGACTTTAAGTCCGAGGAGGTTACAATTTGTGTATGCTGATTACAGTTGGATATTGAGACAACTTAGGTTGCTACAGTGTTCTCTCTCTCTTTTTCCGATCCTCATCTCATGGGGATCTCTCACATTATATAGTCCTCTTTGAGTCATCTTGATCATACACTTGTCGATCATCTGAGTTCCCACTTGAGTGTTCGTCCCATCAAACACTCCCTTTTAGCCTTCTATGAGTTGTGGTAGCTAAGGCAGCACTGTTTAAAGGTCCACTCCACATAAATGTGGTCAGAAAAGTAACTATAATGCATTTAATGCGGTGGTAGTAGTTTTTCCTTAGATATTTTGTATTTCCTTCTTTCCCGTATGTTTATGTGGCACATTCCTATCACTAGGGCCTTTTGGAGGGGCCCTCTAATTGCTAGAGTTACGCATTTGAGCTACATCCATCGCATCCGAGGAGGTATTCCTCCTCGGATCATCTTTCATGTACTCCCTGTTTATGAAACTCTAATTGAGAGTCCCTTTAACAACCTTTTTCCTCTTCTCGGACTTGTCAATTGTCATGAGTGAAACCCAAAGCCCAATATATGATTTTGGGCCTTTACCCCCACACCTTATATTAAGACTTGTTGAGAGATTATCTTGATTCAAATTTGAGACTTGTGTATTGATTTGTTTTAGCACCTAAAATCCAATTTTATTAAGGGTGGTAGTTTGTTTTGTGGAATGTGCCAAGCAACACCAAATATAGTATAAAAAAAAGTGTACTATATATTTCACATGGTCTGCTAGGAAATTTGCATCCAATTAATTTATCTCATTCTCAATTTCATTTCAAAATTCATGCTGATCTTTACTTCAATATAAAATTTAGTCATTGGTTCATATTTGGTCATTAATGCTTACTTTCAATAAAATGGTATTATAGAATGTCTTATTATTAATGCCTATATCTTATCATTTTGATCTTTATATTTGTAATGTTATTGTTATGCTTAAGTTTAAACATCTACTCCCTTTTTTTTTATTTTTTTTTATTTTTTTTTTATTTTTGGTAAAGGTTAATAGTTTTCATTCATCATGATTCGGGGTTGATGCATTTTCTAATCACAAAAATACCTAGTGTGTGATGAATGAATATAAAATATCTTATCACTTCTATGATTTATATTGCAGCCATTATTTGAGAGGGTCAATGAATCCTCCATTTGGAATCTGAAAAACAAAATATTTAGGATAGCACTTTTGTCCTCATTGATTGTTCAATTAACAATTTTTTTTTTGTTTTGTTTTGTTTTGTTTTTTGTTTTTTTGGTTTTGGTTTTTGTTTTTGTTTTTGTTTTTTTTTTTTTGTTTTTTTTTTTTTTTTTGTTTTTTTGTTTTTTTTTTTTTTTTTTTCTCTCAGCTCTAAGGTTGTTTCCAACTTTAACAAATTTGATTTTACTCCATACGTTAGCCGCCTTGCCTTTTACATTATGTTATTCCATTCTTCAGGGATGTTGGGTAGGTGTCCATACTTTCTATAACGTTCTTATATCTAATCATGAATCCTATAGCTTGTTCTAGCCATGTTTCTAGTGCGAAGTTTTGTTCTGAAGATTTTAATTATGTATTCACTGACCATAGTATGCATTGAATTACGAGCGTTAGTCTATGCTTTTTATTTGTCAAGACACAAACTAGATGTGATGGAAATTAACTTATCTCATTCTCAATTTCATTTCAAACTTCATTTTGATCTTTATTTCAAACTTTTTGATCTTTATCTCATTCTCAATGCTAGAGATACAAACTTTTTTACAAAAACTTTTACAAATTGCTAATGTGGTGAATAATTATTGGTAAATAAAAAGTGATGTTATTGGTGGGCCTAGATGAAAATCAGTAAGAAGTTGGCCACAACAATAATTTGGAAAAAAATATTGTAAAATAGTTTATAACTGTAGCATTACTCCTATAAAATTAGGTCATAACTTCAAATTTGGTCATTAATACTTACTTTCAATAAATGTAGTGCTTAAAATTATATTTGTAATTGTATTGTTATGCTTATGTTTAAACATATGCTAAATTAATTTATCTCAAATCTACTCCTTATAATTTTTATCTATCATATGGGAAATGGGGTAGTTTGAGAATCAAAATTTAGTTTGAAAATAGGGTTTACCCTAAACAAATATTGTTACTAATATGTTTATTAACATGTTTAGTACATAGTAAGTTAAATATGTTATTCCAAAGTTTAGGGATTGGGTTTTATGGCATCTCAAAGAATTTCACTCAAACTTGCTCGAATGAAACATTAAAGACAACCGAACTTCGCAAGACACTCATCCGACTCTCACTAGAGTGAAAATATCAAGATTTGCAATTCAAGTTCTATTAGAAGAGGAATCACTCTCAATCTACATTTACCTATATTAAGATACCCAACATGATTTTCTAGAGAGAGAGAATGTCTTACTTAGAGCTATACCTAGCCAATCTAGAAAACTTTCAACTATGCTAAACAAAGAAAATCCATCCTTGTGTTTTGACACTATATGGTTAAACAATCTAGTTCTAAATATGTCTTGCGCTTTAAAACTATTCTTAAAGCCACACAGTTTGTAACTAGTGAGTACATTGCTATAGATCTTCAAGAGTTTCCTAGAGTGCTGGAGTTTCGATTGTTGCAGACAAAGTTCATTTGTGGAGAAAATCCATATAAAAGGATTCCAGAAGTTCTAAGACTATTACGTTAGAAAGCAAACATATGATTTGTAGAGATTATAATAGTGTCTACTTGTGCTTAGATTTTGTAAGTAGACTTTATTATTGTTTCTTTTATTGTGGATTTTCTAAATAATATGATTGGATGCCCATAGCGGTTTTCCCTTTGAAGAAATTCTTTGTAGGTTTTCTACTTTGCACCAAAACTTGTGCGCCCTTTATTGTTTCGCTATTATTGTTTTTGATTTGGTGATTATTACTATGGTTGAATTACTGCTTGTTGGAATATTTGTTTTAAAAACACATAATTTGTTGAATTAATTAAATTAATCTACTACATAAATGATTGGGGTATAAATAAGATTTTTCAAACTTCTTAATTACATTTTTTATTTTGGATGTAAAAATTGATATATAAGTTTGTAAAATTTATGTAGTAAAATTTGTAATAACTATAATTATAAAAAAAAATTGTTATAGCTATAACTTAGTTGTATTCCGTTACTCCAAAGATATATCAGTTACTCTTTTTTGGTATTTCAGTTATTCTTAATTGGTATATCAGTTACTCTTTTTGTTTTATAATCTGTTTCCAATATTACTCATTCTGCGCTGCCTCAGACTAACCTAGACTATAAACAGGAATTCCATAACTTCTGTGTTGTAGGTTACCATAAAACTTTACTAGAACAATAGCTCAGAGTGGATCAATCTCGACCTTAGATTCCAATCTCCTAAGAAAGAGACAAGCCACCAATTCATTCTACAAAATTACTATATAAGTTCTAGCTAGAAATGCCTATTGTCTTGTGCTAGTACTCACACCTAGAGCAATAATTCTTTGGCTTGTCAAGACACAAGGACTCAAGGAGTGCACACTCATTTCAACATTTTTGATAACAAAAAAAATGAAGAACATGAGAATTGCCAAGCTTTACTGCATTGCACTCTTCCTTGTCTTGGCCTTTGGCCTAAGTAGCTCTACAAGGGTACCCCATGTGAGAAAGCACTATTTGAAGTTCATCAACAACCTTAGTAACAAAGTTCTCAACGTCAACTGCAAAAACCTTAACCCATACATTGATCTGAACCTTCACATTCTTCTTCCCGGCGAGGTTTACGAGTTCAACTATGACATAACACGAACCATGAACTTCAGCTGTGATCTAAGACATGGGTTTACAAGTACGGTTTTCTCCATTGGTGACAAAGCTACCAAAAGAGCATGTGGAGGAAACCATTGCATTTGGAAATCTCAAGATGATGGAGTTTACCTACTTAACCGCAGAACCAAACAGTACAAGTTCATGTACAAATGGGGACAGTGAAGATGAGGATTTCCTTGCTACCTACGTATGGTGTGGAATCCGAACCATGCTTAATTGATTCTATAAATTAATTGAAGTGTAAAAGAGAAATATAAGTAATGATTTCTCTTTATTACATTTTTTGTTGGTTGGTTGTGTGTTGTTTTCTTTTCTTTTATATACGAAAATGTTTAATTTATCTTGTTTAAGTTATAATATTTTCTATGTTGTTATGCATGGATGGAAGCAATTATAAGTAGAAGTTGTGTTATTTTTATTATTTAGAGATTTACACTTCTGGTTAGTCATAGAAAAAAAAGTGTGAAAAATAATGATTCAATAACAACCACTTCTAGCTCCAGTTATCCAATTATCCCCCCCAAAAAAAAAAACTGCAAAGTAGTATACATGTCTCACTGCCTTGATAGCTTTTAAAAAATATGTCAAATTCAACATTTTTTTTTCTCTATTCTCCAAAAAAGTTGAATTTGGGGTCTAGACTTATTGTCAACATAAGAAAAACACAAATCTCTGGATTCAACTGGATTGAGACTTTCCCTGCTGCGTATTGTTTCTGAATTGATATCTGCAATGATTTAAGCCACCAAACTGTTAAATGAGTAAAATTGAAGGAAAATCCAAATGTTGCTCTCAACTTTTTTATTTTTTAGGTATTACACTTTGAAAACATAAGAAAAATATATGTCACTCCGCAACAAGATTGTATGATGTACAATTCCTTCTTCACTTAATAGAATTTGGTATACAGAAGAGATTAGCCTGCTTATCAAGATTTTGTGCCAGAACAAAACATATAGACAATTTAAAACCTGAGGGTGTGGTACACTATATTGAAAAGATAGTGAAGAAATTGGGGTTTCCATACATTTTAACATTTCAAAAACATTATACTCAGAATGGATTAATATTGTTATCGAAGACATTTTTCAATTTTTGCAGTTGGATTGAATCATTGAACAAATAACAACTGAAATTGAAATTTAAGACACGAAAACTCACCAGCAGAATTTTCAAGCAAAAAGAATATCCCATTTTGAGACAACAATCTCATTAGGAGCTCTTGTCTGTTTAGAAACATTCACAATAATTCTAATTTCAGAAATATATAGATTTCATACTTCTTTGATAATATTACTATAACCAAAAGTTATGCAAAATTTAGGTTAATCTATTTCTCTTTCTACTTTATTTGTTCTTTCTTCTTTTTTGGTCACATCCACATTGAGTAAGTAAATTCCTTAAAACTATGTTCGGTTCACCCTCAAAGAGAAGAAATGAAAAGATTACAAATTTTTTTTTGATCATGTTTGATTTGTCAAAAGGGAGGGAAAGAAAAGGAAATAAATCTCAAGGCATATTTTGTTATATCATTTTTGGATAAACTAATCTTCTCTCTGTTGTTTTATTTTCTCTTGACTCTATCTTTATAAATAAATAAATAACGTAATAATATAATTATATTTTCAGTTAATTTCTTAACTTAAAAAAATTATTTTCTATCTTAAACTCTGAAGCAGAGAAAATTAGAAAAAGTCATTAATGATTAATGGCATATAATCTTGCTTGCGTGTATTTTCTTAGGGGAGGGGAGAAAACTGTTAACTCAATAAGAGAAAAATAGTGTGTAAGTGGAAGAGAAAGAAGAACTATCCCTTACCAAATCAATCAAGATGAACCTGCGGATATGTGCTATCTTAGTCCAATCCTCGCCAACTTCTCGCTCACAATTTCTACTCAATTTAGGACAACCTATAATTTCCAGTTCTCTTAAGGCTGTGAGGCGATCCATCCCTTCTGGCGGAGAAGTTAGTTTTTGGCAGGCCCAAATCTTAAGTTTTTGAAGTGAATTGAGATCTTGAAGCCACTCCGGCAATGTTACCAAGTTGTCACAACCATTAATACATAAGTATTGTAAAGTGCAAGCAGATCCTACAAGCCATTGTGGTAGAGCCACTAGCTGTGGCAATGCACTGATTTGGAGTGATCGAAGGCTTGTTGGATAGTCTTTCTCTTCCATCAAATTAAGCTTTCCACAACAGAAGATTAAAAGGCTTTTCAACACAGTTAGCTTTTTCATACCATGCGGCAAAGAGATTAGGCTTCCACAACTTCTGAATTCCAACTTACGAAGGACAGTGAGGCCTTGGATCCCTTCAGGTAGACACTCTAGTCTAGAACATTTGTAAAAGATCAAAGTTCGAAGAGAACGCAGACACTCGATTCCATTGTCTTGCAGACATGTCTGTTTTGTGGTTATTGACAAATATCTGAGGTTGATCATATTCCTTATATCTTTAGGCAACTCTTCAAGCCTTTCACAGCCAGCTAGCTTCAGAGTTTCCAAATTTTGTAGGCTGTAAATGGAGTTGGGCAATTTCTCGATCAACATATTACCCCTTAGGCTAAGATATCTCAAATGCTTCAAAGTACTAATGGAGCTTGGCAACACTTCGAACCTTGAAAAGCTTAAATCTAGTAGCCGCACATACTTAAACCTTGAAATGCATGTTTCTAACAAGGATTTATCAATATTAAAAGGGCGTTCATCTCCAGTTGGGAAAATAACAGTTCGCACATTATTGCTTAACTTGTGTAAAAATGTCGTCACTTCATCAACACCCAAATTGTTTTCCAAAATTGACACATGCCTAGCCGTTTCAAAATTGTTAGTGTTATTCGTGTTTTCAATTAAACAATAGTCATTTTGTGCAACATATATTGAAAGATCATGTAGAAGATCGTGAATTTTAAATGTAAACAAATCACCATAGTACTCAACTTCTTGAAAGAAATATCTTGACAATAACTCTTTTGCATATTGTAGTCCAATATCTTCCAACTCTTGAATACTTTGGCTAGACTTTTGGAGGAGTCCATTTGCCATCCAAGATAGAATCAAATCAGTACTCCTATATGTATGATTCTTTGGATACAAAGAGCAATAAGCAAAGCATTGTTTTAAGTGTGATGGCAAGTGATTGTAACTCAATCTTAACACAGGTAAGATGTGATCATCTTGTTGCTTTAGTCTCCATATCTCACTATCCCTTATAGAGATCCAATCACAATCATTGGTTTTAGAATAAAGTAAACTTCCTAAAGTCCTCACAGCCAAAGGAACACCTTTGCATTTTTTCACAATTTGTTTTCCAATCTCCAGAAGTTTGGGATATTGTTTGTCCTCTCCTTCATTGAATGCCCATCTTAAGAACAACGACAAACAATCATCCTCAGGAAGGCCTTTTATGTTGTGAATTGGTCCAGGAGCTATCACTGAGGCAACTTTGTGACTACGTGTAGTCACAACACTTTTACTTCTTTGGCCACCTTCATTTAACAAATTCTTTAGATCATTCCACTTAAATCGATCCTCATTCCAAACATCATCTAAAACAATAAAAAATCTCTTTTCCTTCAAAGTGTTTCGTAAATTGGCTTGCACTTCATCCATACTCATGTTCTCACTAATTTTACCACCTGCAGATTTAAGGATCTCTGTCGCCAGTTTTAACATCAGAATCACGAACAAAGGAGTGAGTCATATCACGCTCTCTATGCAAAATATGCTTATCATCAAGTCTCTCTTCAAGATGAAATCGAGCTCTATCCTTTGCTAGCTATCTCTTCCAACCTCACACTGATCTCCTTGATTCTATGAGCCATTTTAAATTGAAAGGCAAGTGGGTTAGAAGATGAAAAGAAACGACGTACCTTTCTACCAGTACTTCCATATGTTTTCACCACTTGTCTCTTTAGAGCTTCACACTCGAACTCATCCAGCACATCGGTCGCATCATAAAAGACATCTTTGAGTTGCCTCAACCAAACACTTAGACCTCGGTTTTTCACTTGCTTCTCCTCAGCATCTAGTAGCACGGCTTGGATGGTGGACATGGTGAGCTGAAGCCTTTTTTAGATCGCTGGAAATGCCCCATGCCAAGGATATCTCTTGGTAAGCAAGAGACCCCAGCTTTGTTAAACTTATGAAATGAGAATATTTCTTTTGTTGCTAAGGAAAACTTAGACGCTTCAGGAATTTTTCTCATGTGTGCTTTATAAAGTGATAATTATAAAATTTAATAAAAAGAGGAATTCATATATTGATAATAATAATAATAATAAATAAATAAAATATGTAAATACATAAAATTTATAATTATTTTTATAAATTTTTATATTTTAAAATCGTTATATAATAGTCTTATTATCAATGCTATATGTTACATCTCTTTCAATGTATAAAATCAATCATTCATTTACAAAATATAAAATAAATTATGAAGTAAAATTTAATTTTATTGCTATCAAAAAAACTGAGCGTTCCTAAACTGAGGAAAGTGCAACGTTTCTTCTTTTCGGTCAAAGTCTCTTTAACTTTTTGACACTCCATTGAGTCCATTCTCTCTCTTTTATCTTTTTGACACTCTTTTCTCTCTTTTAGGTGTGTTTGTTTCTCCTAAAAAAAAAAAATTAAAAAATAAATAAAACTTTCACATCATGCAATAATTAAGCTGCCTAATACGTCGTCTTCCTTCCCCCCACCCCCCCTCTTTTTTTTAAAGAAATTTTATGAATGAGCAAGAAATGCAATAAAACATAATTGAAAATAATAATAATAACAAATTTTATCCCAAAATAAAAATCACTTGCAGCAAACCAGGCTGCAAAACACCAACTAAACAGCACACTCTTCCTGCCTAAACATATACTGAAAGGAAAATTCTAAAACAATGACAAATTTTTAAAAATATAATTTTCAAATTGATGAGCCAATAAATGTGATTAGTGGACTTCAACTACCTAATAATTAAAAATTGATTTTTTTTTTTTATTGGTGACACATCAATTTGTAAGTTTTATTAAAAAAAAATTATAATATTCTTAGCATTATTCATACAAGAGTCGCGACCCAAATGATACATGAACCTCTATTATATATTCACCCTCAAAAAAAAAAAAGTGTGACCACTCTATTATATATTGAGTTTTATTTTATTTTATGTCCCTACCCAGTTCTCTAACATCATTTTTTATGGGAGAGTGGATTTCATGTGGAGATTTTGGTCAATTTGGCAATGGATTCAATCCATAGGTGGCGGTGGTTTGGTTTTTGTGTGCTGGAGCTTTGAGGGTGGTGGTGGTATTTGGCAGTTGGGCTTTTCAAGTGGGTGGTTAGTGGCTTAGGACCGCGATCTTGGTTTATTTGGTGTTTTTGTTGGGCCATTAGAGAGAGGATTTATAGTTAGCTTAGATGGGCTGGGTTTAATGGGGATAGACGAATAGTCATAGTACTTTGTGTTCAGTTTTGTGTTGACAACATTGGATTTTGGGGTGATCGTGTTTTTGGCCAAGTGTGGCTATTTTGGTTATTTACTTATTTAATTTTTTAAAATTTTTGGCAGATTTGGAGGAGTGGGTCACTTTTTTAGTTTTTTGAAAAAAAAAAAAATGATTGAAAAGATTATATTGTATTCTCAACAAATCATATCATATTATCTATATATCTATATATAATATAAAACTGAAACTTTTCACTTTTTGTTAACCTAACAAGAACTTACCACAAAAACTTTGAAACTTTCACAATTTTAACATCAACAATATTTTCTTTAATTTTTTTTAGGTTTATTTTTAAAAGCTAGTTTTCTCAAAAGTCAAAAGACTCAAAACCCTATTGCTATATAAAACCCTACCTTTGGGGATTTTTAAAAGACTGTTTTGTCTCATCTGTTTCTCTCTTCAAGCCATCATTTTCTTCTCCAACCCAAACTCGGTATCAATTTTTTCTGGCCAAACTCAGTATCAATTTTTTCTAGATTTTGTAGAGATAGTAAGTGATTTCGTTCATAAAGATTTTTTTTTGTACATGTTTAATAGTTATCATCATCTAAAGGGTCAAAGGTTATAATTTTAGTAAACTTTTGGTTTTGAGGGTTTAGCTTGTGATTAGCGGATTTTTTATTCCCGAATTTATGTTTAGTGTTTTGTTTTGTTTTTTCTTTTCTTTTCTTATTATTCTTTTTAGGAAAAAAAACTGATTTTTTTTAATATTTTTTTTATATTTTCCATAAAAGTTGTATCAAAATTTTCCTATGATAATCTATTAACAAATATCTTAAGAACACCCGTTAACATAATTCGAGTATTGAACCCAGGTTCGTTTCATGAGTTTAGCTTGTAGAAATTTGGACAATGGCATAGTGTCATTGAGTCACGGTGCTCTCAAGGTACAGCTTTGTTGCTTCTCAAAAATAAAAGTAAATAAATAAAATGATTGTGTGATCGTCGGACCCACTAAAAATGGATGCCAAAGTAAAAATTTAAGATCATTAGGCTACAAAGATCAGGCACGCTAGGACCAACCCAAGCAGCAAAGGGCAAAAGATTTTGTGGAACTAGAGGACAAGCCCAATATCAAATCATTTTGGTAATTGGGCTTTCCAATGAGTGACCCTCCCTCTCCCAAACTCCTCAGATCTATTATTAGGATTCGAGGCCCTTTTCCTTTTCATAAGCTTGGGCTGGCCCAAGGTAATTGAATTCAAGATTGGGTTAACAATTTCAGATGTACACTGTGATAGGTGGTATGGGATTATAAACAACCAAAATTAGTGCTTGAAGTAACATATAAAAAAGAGCTGAATTTTTGGGTATTTTTTGTTATAAAAAAATTATTTTTATAGGATGAATGATGTAGGTTAAATTAATTGATATCTTAAAAGTTGGTCCCAGTGAAAAAAATGAATGAAAGTGAATATTCCCAATACAATTAGTCACTGGAAAACTGTTTTTTTGACTAATTCTTTCCAGTTTATTGATTTCATCTTAATCTCTTTTTATTCATATATATATATATATATATATATATTTTTTTTTTTTTTTTTTTTCGAATATCTAATGTTAAAGATATACATGGTAATAATATGCTTGATTTATTGCCACACTTTTTTTTTTTTGAGAATGAAGACCGAGCACTTTTATTGACTACCTGGAATATCTGAAACAACAAAAGGTTCAATATCAGATGGAACATGCTCCATCCAAACTAGTAACGGAAATGAAACAATTGCTCTCCTAGCCAAAGCATGGGCTACACAATTATCCTGCCGCCTAATATGAGAGAATGAGAAAAAACTAAGTGAAACAATAATAGACATAATGTCTTTTACAATCTGTCCGATGGATGATTGCCCTGACTCAGTAGACTTCAAAGCTCTGCACACTACTTCCGAGTCTCCTTCAAATTCCGAACCTGCAATACCCAGCTCAACAATGAACTTGACAGCCCTTCTCGCAGCCAAAGTTTCCAGCACTTCCATCGAACCTGGATACAGAATCTTCTCGGCAAGAGCAGCGATTACCTCTCCCTTTGCATTCCGAACCACCATCCCTATACCAACCTCTCCCGATTCAGAGAACACAGCCCCATCATAATTAGTCTTGAACCTTTCACCCATAGGAGGACACCAACGTACATGACCCTTAGGTGGTTTTGGGGCTACCTTGGGGCGCTTTGCTTGGAACTCCGTAAGATATGACTTGAAATTTATTGCCACACTTGATACGACTTGAAATTTTAGTTCTAATATTACATGAGCTACTTAAGGAATTATGAGGATCAGCCATGTTACAACTATTTTGTGCGTGGGCTTTATTAAGTTAAGCCCAAGTGTAATGACATTAATGGGCATGGCCTTGAGCCAATTGTATTTGATGCTACTGATAGTATGTGTTAAGATCAAATGATGAGGTGAGTAGGGATGTACTTAATACGAAAATCCACGTTAACTATTAAATAAAAAAGGGAAGGCTTGATGTCCCTAGGATGAGAGGAGTATTAGAAAGAAGATGAAAATTTTAGAATAATTTTATCGAGAAAGAAGAATGAAAAAATGACATAATTTATACAGGTTTTTACATTTAAACGAAAATCTAATGAAGTTATTGTGACAAGTTAAAAACCAATAAAAACCACCACCACAAATTATTAATATAGTCACAATTAGGCTCAAACTGCTACAAGAAAGTCACACTTATATAACTGTATTTGGCGATTAATTTCCACCACAATATAGTATTTATCGTGACGATTTTTTGGAATTCCCAAAAAAAGAAAGGCCGTTAAGTGGAAAACATGATTAATTTATTTGAGAAAAGCTTGCTTAGATTAAAGTGAAGCAATTGCTAAAATAAAAAATATTACTTTTTATTTTTAAGAGAGAGTTTCAACCTATGGCGTCCGCTTCTGATATTAACTATTTATCATCAGACCGAGACACCAATCAGTTTTTCGTGTAGACGGGGATTGAATCCCAGATCTCTCATCAGAGACTTTACCAGTTGAGCTAACTGGAACTCACAAAAAAAAAAAAAAATATATATATATATATATATTACTTAATTGATGAGATTTTAAGTGAAGGTGCACATTTATTAGAAATTTTCTATAATTCCTATTGATATTTGTTTGATAAAAAAGGAAAGAATATTTCTTGTCAAAGAAGTAATCAATTTTGCTCCTAAAATTATCTATAACTCATTAACTCCTATTCATATGTTTAAGTATATGTTTAACTCCAAATTAACTTTTCTCGACTATACATTTTATAATTTTTATCTATCATATGAGAAAGGAGGATGTTTAAGAATCAAATTTTAGTATGGAATTAGTGTTAAAAAAAAAAAAAAAAAAAAAAAAAACCAATATACTATATATTTCACATGGTCTGCTACAAAATTTGCATCCACTTAATTTATCTCATTCTCAATTTCATTTAAAACTTCATTTTGATCTTTATTTCAATATAAAATTCAGTCATTAGTTCATATTTGGTCATTAATGCTTACTTTCAATAAAATGGTATTATAGAATGTCTTATTATTAATGCTTATATCTTATCATTTTGATCTTTATATTTGTAATGTTATTGTTATGCTTAAGTTTAAACATCTGTTTTTTTCTTTTTCTTTTTTGTAAAGGTTAATAGTTTTCATTCATTATAATTCGGGGTTGATACATTTTCCAATCACAAAAATACCTAGTTGTGTGATGAATGAATATAAAATATCTTATCACTTTTGTGATTTATATTGCCGGCATTGTTTGAGGGGTCAATGAATCCTCCATTTGGAATTTGAAGAACAAAACATTTAGGATAGCAGTTTTGTTTTGTCCTCATTGATTATTCAATTAATTATTATTATTATTATTATTATTATTATTTTTTGGAATTAAAGCTATTGTCAGCCTCGGCTCTAAGATTGTTTCCAACTTTAACAAAATTGCCAACTTCGTATCCTTTGCAGCTCTATTTTTCCCTACTCTTTTCCTTGTTCTTTGTTTCTTTCTTCTCCCCTTCTTACATGGCAGCCCTCCCTCTCTCACCAAAACAAAATATCCCTCTCTAAAGAAGAAATTAAATGGTTAACACTAAAATTTCAGCTTCAAATTGTTGGGGGCAAGTAATCAAAACTTCATTTGTTTATTTCTACTTCTTTAACCTCTATCCTGATTTTATAGGCTGAATTATGATTCTGTTTTAGTGATTTGAAGGTTTGATGATATTATGGTTTATTTAATTTTTAATAACATATTTTAGTATGTTTATTATAGGTATAAAAATACCCAAATGAAATTAAGGCCTATTGCTATTTGTTGATGATTTTGTAAGAATATGTACCGAAGCTGTCTCTGTGACAGATTTGATGTTTACAACAAGAAAAATATGTATTTAATCATATTTTGTGAATTAAGATTCTAAGAGTATTTTTTTATGAATTCTAAGACACACATGATTGTTATGGAAGTGGTCTCACAGCATTTGGATGAACATAAAAATAATGGTTTAATTTATAAGTTGCAAGAAATTCTGTTAGGACAGAATTGAGTATACTGTCTTGTGTGATTTTTAGTAAATCATGGGTTTATTCTTTGACTCCGAAATTTTTATGATTTATACTGGACATACAGGGGAGTAGTTATGTAAAATTTCATGACAATTGAATGTGTTTGGACAGCCCGTTTGTATTTTACAAATGGAGCATATGCTGCTGAAATGAGCAGTGAACAACATATGCTACACCTGACTTTGTGGATTTAATTCTCAAGTTAGGGTGAATGTTTTGAGCTATAGTTTAATATGCTCATCCTTTGGTATGTTAGAATCATATATAAATTTTATGAATTGGTTTCTCTATGATTTAGTACATCATGTTGTCTGATGAATGTATTTTGTATTTTTGGGAACCTCTTTGAGGTGGGATTAGGACTTCCTTGATTTTAAGAGATAGGCTTTGAGATGAATGTGTAAGTTTATGATAAGGAATAATTGATAGTAAGTAATAAGTTTTGATATTTGGTTTAGGTGTTACCAGTTCCCTAGGTTTAAGCTCCATCGACTGTAGGCTCTCAATTCCTCCGCTTTCAGGTAAGGGATAAGTTATATGGGTATTTGGTAAGTCATGAGATTATTTTAAAGTATATTATGCATTAAAAGGTTTTTTATTAGAGATATGACATATAATCATTATTCTGACAAAGACATGTTCATGAGCTTTCGAAACCTTATGTATATGATTTAAGCATATTGATGTCATTACTAATTTCCATGAACATGACGTTTAAAGAAAAGAATGGAAATACTATTATTATGAAATGTTATGCAAAATAAGAAATTTCAGTATAATGTAAAGTATGAAATGTTTTCGAGTTATGTCCTCTGGTGATCTAAACTCTGCCAGTAGGGGTTAATTACTGGCTTTCCATAGAAAACGTTATCTGATTGGCTATTATAAGTGGGACTGGCTCTGCTGTACCCGCCCCTTGTTGGTTACGGCCAACTTGTGGGGGAAGCCAACCTAGCCCCAAGGTTGGAAGATATGTATTATAATGTGATCCCGAGAATACCTGGCATTGTAGGGAATGCTGGATGCCTAGTACCGTGGTGGTAGAAGCCTCCCAAATAAGTATAGACTTATCAGATATGGACTAACCAATATGTTATGAATAATTATGTTATGTTATTAATCATGAGAGAATTATTTTATTTAAATGCATTGTGAAAAGTAAAAGCTCTCATGGCAAGAAGAAGTTTCTGATGAAAAGAAAAGTTGTTCATTAAAGATAAAGCTTATAATGAAAGTAAAAGTTTATGTTTAAAAGTTATTAGATACCTGTTCTTTATGAAATGTTAAGTTTTATGACTATGAAAGTTATAATATTTTTCGGGAAGAGGTTTATAAAGAAAGGTTTTCTTATTGAATCAAGATGTTTCTACTTTAATACAAAGTTGCCGATTATTTGATTTAAGTTAAAATGATTATTTTGTAATGAGAATATACATATGGTGACTTTGTAGGAAATGAAAGAAGTTTAATTCGAAAGGTTTTGATAATATTAACCTGATAAGAAAAAGGAGGACAATTATTTTCTATGAAGAGCGTATAAGTTATTATTATGAATAATATAAAATACTATGCATGAAAAGATGTTCTCCTATTCGAATATTCATAGAATGAAATGATCTGATTTACATGCATCCTTATTGAATTCTCATATATCTTACCTTTACTGAGCTGTGTAGCTCACCCCTTCCACTCTTTCAGTTAGCAGGTTTTATTTTAGAGCAGAGGGAGCCTTAGTCGAGTTTGGAAGGAGCTGGTTTTAGTTTTATATGTATAGATCCTAAATTAGCAATCTGATGTTTAGCTTTGTAGTATTGTGTATTTTAGGATCTAATGAAAGTTGTGTACCTTAAAATATTAAGAGATGTATTATGTGAAAGTGTGGAAATTAAATGATTAGTGGATTATGTTATATTTTGAGTACAGTGTAGATGCTTTGACTATCAAGTGAAAAAAATTATATCAAGAGGTAAAGAAACAAGAATGAAAAGAAAAAGGGAAGCTTTTGTAAAATTTTTGTAAAAGTTAAGTTGGTTCTTGTTAATATCAGGTTTAAGCTTGATATTAGCATGTCAGTCATGGTCACAAATCCGGGTATCGGGTTTGGGGCGTGACAGGGCATATTAGTATACTACACAATAGCATGTGAGTATCTATTTATTACATAGCTAGCATGTGAATACTAAAAACTATACCCAAAAAAAGAAAAAAAACACAACGTAATGTAATAAAAGAGAAGGTTGGAAGAATAGCACCTTGTTATCATCCACCATTTTCTTTTTTTTTCTTTTTTTTTTTTTTTCTTTTATCCATGCAAAAAGATGATAAAAAGAAATTTGTTAGTGCCAAGAATTGTTAGGGACAATGTAAGCTTATAGGATGTTCAAAAACACAAGAGAATGAACCTTGAATAGAAGTCCACAAACTACACCTTCCTAAGAAAAGCTTGGAAAGAAAAGTTACAACGTTAACTTTATCAGTTTAGAAAAAAAAAAAAAAAAAAAAAAAAAAAAAAAAAAAAAAAAAAAAAACCAACACACATTTTTTCTAAAAAAAAGATTTTATTGTGAGGTTTTGAGAAGAAAAAAAAAACATTTTGAAATCATTTTATTTTTGAAAACACTTCCTAAAAAAAGACTTTGAAAATATTTGTTTTTTTTTTTTTTTTTTGGGTTTCCTAAAAAACAGATTTTGATCTATAATTTTTTTTGAAAACAGATTTTTTGTTGTTTCTTAAAAAAAGTTTTTGGAAAACAATTTAAAAAAAAAAAAAACAGATTTTTTTTTTTTTTTTAAGTTTTGAAAACAGATTTCAGAAAAACAGATTTTTAAAACAGTTTTAGAAAAGCAGATTTTTGAAAACAGTTTTTAGAAAGCAGTTTTGTATTATTTTGAAAACAGCTTTATATTTCTTTAAAAAACAGTTTTGGGAAAAATAGATTTCAGGAAAAAAAAAATAGATTTTTATTCTTCAAAACAGTTTTTTAGCAAAGCAGATTTTTATTCTTCAAAAAAGTTTTTGGAAAACAGTTTTTTTTTTTTTTTTAAACACATTTATAAAACACATTTTTTTTATGTAAACAGATTTTATAAAACAGATTTTTTTTTTATGAAAAAAAATATTTTTTTTTTTTGAAAACAGTTTTTTTTTTTTTTTAAAGGTTCTATACCAAAAAAAAAAAGTTTTTTTTTTGTTTAAAAATTTCGGGTTTCCCCCTTTTTTTTAAAAAGATTTTTTTATTTGAAAACTTTCTTATTCTTTTTTAAAAAAGGAACACAAAGAAAGGGTTTTTGTTTTGAAAACAAAAGACATTTTAAAAAGACCCATTTTTTTTTGAAGATAACTTTTTCTTTAGAGAAAGAAATGAAAAAGAGATTTAAAAAAAAAAAGCATTTTCCCGGAGTAAGGTGTAGGGGAAATGTTTTACCCAAGCGTATTTATTTTATGGCACATTATTAACAAGAAAAGTAAAGGGACAACAACAAAATACAGTGCAGAAAAATAAAGAGCTTAAAATTTAAATGACAAGAATGTAAAGACTTGAAATTTAAATGACATTAAAAAAAAGACTTGGAATTTAAAAGACATAAAAGTAAAGAACTTGAAATATTGAAAGATTGATTAAAAGGTTTGTGGGGCTAGAGAATTTGTGATCCCGGCCCACTTTACATTAAGGCCCAAGGCCCACGCCGAGGAGAGGCGTTGCCGAGAACATGCAACGGAAGTCCAAATGGCCTAGAGATATAGCCAAGGACGATTCTGTCCTCGGCATCCCAAAGCGCTCCTAGAAGAAAGGGCGAGTACAGTATAGGAGTGGTTCAAGGAAAAGCTAAACACCTCCGCATTGATGGGGAAAGGACCCCTAAATAGTGTGGCGACAAAGGACAAGGGAAAGGCTGTCATTACTGCAATTAAGTACTCTACGCCTGACAGAGCAATACTTTTCAGCTTTTATAACCACCCCCAACCACTTTGGGTATGGGCTGATAGGACAAGTATCAGCCCTAGAAAGCTGAACCTACACGTGGACGTTGGAGGGAGGGTAAATGCTAGTATAAAAGAAGAAAGAAACAATCCAGAAAAAGGGGACAGGGACCAGGGCCAAGAACCAGAGCCTCTCAGGCAGTGCCGAGGAGAAAGTCTTCTTGGGCAAGCACGGTTCACCCTTGTGCGATTATCATGAACACCATGATAGACTACTGTCTAATAACCAAGGCCTAGCCTTTTATCCCACTCTCTACAAATTTTATTGTTTGGACCTTCAACATTCGAACCCAATACTCCTTGGGGATCGTTACAAATTGAGTCCTTACAATTGGCGCCGTCTGTGGGAAGGCTTGTGCGTTGGTGCAGGCGGTGGTTAGTCATGGAAGGATCAAGCCCCTGTCAACGAGGGCCCCTCGAGAGAAATAACTTTGGTAGGGGTGTAAGCTATGCGAAAGCCCCTCTATCAATTAAGTACTCTACGCCTGACAATTACTGCAATTAAGTACTCTACGCCTGACAGAGCAATACTTTTCAGTTTTTATAACCACCCCCAACCACTTTGGGTATGGGCTGATAGGACAAGTATCAGCCCTAGAAAGCTGAACCTACACGTGGACGTTGGAGGGAGGGTAAAGGCTAGTATAAAAGAAGAAGGAAACAATCCAGAAAAAGGGGACAGGGACCAGGGCCAAGAACCAGAGCCTCTCAGGCAGTGCCGAGGAGAAAGTCTTCTTGGGCAAGCACGGTTCACCCTTGTGCGATTATCATGAACACCATGATAGACTACTGTCAAATAACCAAGGCCTAACCTTTTATCCCACTCTCTACAAATTTTATTGTTTAGGCCTTCAACATTCGAACCCAATACTCCTTGGGGATCGTTACAAATTGAGTCCTTACAATTGGCGCCGTCTGTGGGAAGGCTTGTGCGTTGGCGCAGGCGGTGGTTAGTCATGGAAGGATCAAGCCCCTGTCAACGAGGGCCCCTCGAGAGAAATAACTTTGGTAGGAGTGTAAGCTATGCGAAAGCCCCTCTATCATTTCTAGCAGTGCGCGGTGGTTACCTTAACGCAGCTCCTACTTGGGGCTACACTTCGGAGTGTCAGTGGCACGGGCAGTTCTAGGGGCTTCTAACATAAAGTTTATGCCCCACACATATGCTAAGGGGCTAATCCCCGAGGGACCATCAAAAATCTAAGTTTTGAATAGAACCAAGGTCTTTCATGGTCCTCGAACTCAAACCTATGGGGAAACCAACTACTATAAGAAAATACAAATTTTTGACAGAACTAAGGTCTTGCATGGTCCTCGGGCTCAAACCTATGGGAAAACTAGTCACTAGAAAATGGCTTAAGTCCTAGACAAAATGGAAATCCCGTGCTGTCCTCGGATCCCTAGCTCTAAGGAAACTAACACAACCGAGTGTTTAGACCCAGTACAGTCATACCTCGATCCTCGAACCGGATGCCAAAAAAGGTTAAGGCTATGAATGTTGTCAGGAACGTGGCAAAGCACCCTAGTGCTCAGCGACCCTCTCGGATAGTTCATTTTAGGTTACCCATCCTCGGATGATCACCCCATATGCAATACAAAGCATTCAGCTGTTATCTCGGTTAGTCTTATATGGTTAACCTACTTCAAGTCAGCATTATTGTGCCCGTCAGTTTTAATAAGTTCAAAGTGATAGCTCTTTATTAACAAGGGTTTCGGCCCTAAGTATTGTTCAAAAGAAAAGGACACCAGCACATCCATTCACAAAATAATTATTGTAGAAAAGAAAGAACACGCAAAATGGGATAAAATCATCTTTTATTAGACAAAGAAATAGTACAGCGTACAATAAGGGGCTTAAACAAGCTATACCAGAAGCTAACTACAGAAACAAAAAGAAAAAGATACAGGGGAATGATAAATCCTTCAAATTTTGCTCTAGCAGCGACTAAGCACGTCAGGATGGCCCCAGTGATGGAAGAGAAGAAGAAGCGGAGGCACCTAGGTGGCACCAGTGATGGAAGAGAGGAAGAAACGGAGATGCCTAATTCCCGTACCAACTCTGACTGCAATCGAGCAAGTATCATATTAGCAACAATCGAAAGAGAGCGGATGGTACCAACGATGAGAAACCTTAGTGTTGTTGCACCAAAAATCTGATGCGACCTCCACCTGCTTCGGATATTGGCTGAAGGAAGAAGAGGCTCCTTTCTTGCCTTTATCAAGGGGAAGAAATGTCTTGAGTCTTTGTCTCCCTTGCCCTGACCAGGCCATTTTGAGTCTCGAAAAAACCCAATGCTTCTAGAGAGGGTGTGGTCCCTTTGCCCCCATTCTGGGCTTGACCATATCACTCCCTAGGGCTTAGTCACACTTGTAGTGGGGACTTTGAGCACAACTAAAGGGTTAGGGACTTGAAAAGTTTAAAGGGCCTGTTCATAAAGGAAATGACCTCCCACCGTGCTTCTTATATGGAGGGCAAGCCTGACGGCATTTAATCTGTACAAATCTCCAAGAAAAACTACAAACGAGATAAGCCCCGCTCAATTCCCAAAGTCGTCTTCAGTCGTTGGATTTGCATCGCCTTGTAAAGAGACCTTATTAAAGACGCGCCTCGTGCACTGAAACGGCAGGAATGCGGCGTGGATAAAACTAAAAGAATGTCTCATAATCAGGAGCGTGTCCCAAGCAAACGAAGAAGCTCCATCATTGATGAAGGACAAGACTTGGCAAGCTGTGACATAAGCCCGACGTCACCAAAACCCTCCTCTCCGTCCGAGGGACCGGACAGCAGGATTTTGAGGGGCTATTGTGGGGCCAGAGAATTTGTGATCCCGACCCACTTTACATTAAGGCCCAAGGCCCACGTCGAGGAGAGGCGTTGCCGAGAACATGCAACGGAAGTCTAAATGGTCTAGAGATATAGCCGAGGACGATTCTGTCCTCGGCATCCCAAAGCGCTCCTAGAAGAAAAGGCGAGTACAGTATAGGAGCGGTTCAAAGAAAAGCTAAACACCTCCGCATTGATGGGGAAAGGACCCCTGAACAGTGTGGCGACAAAGGACAAGGGAAAGGCTATCATTACTGCAATTAAGTACTCTGCGCCTGACAGAGCAATGTTTTTCAGCTTTTACAACCACCCCCAACCACTTTGGGTATGGGCTGATAGGACAAGTATCAGCCCTAGAAAGCTGAACCTACACGTGGACATTGGAGGGAGGGTAAAGGCTAGTATAAAAGGAGAAGGAAGCAATCCAAAAAAAGGGGGCGGGGACCAGGGCCAAGAACCAGAGCCTCCCAGGCCGTGCCGTGGAGAGAGTCTTCTTGGGCAAGCACGGTTCACCCCTGTGCGATTATCATGAATACCATGACAGACTACTGTCTAATAACCAAGGCCTAGCCTTTTATCCCACTCTCTACAAATTTTATTGTTTAGGCCTTCAACGTTCGAACCCAATACTCCTTGGGGATTGTTACAAATTGAGTCCTTACAAGGTTTTTTTTTTTTTTTTTTAATATTTCTCCCTTAAATAGATTTTAATCTCTTTCAAGCCTTATGGATCCTTTAACATAAAAAAATGGGAATTCTAAATCATCACCATTCTTATGAGACATACCCATATTGTGCTCTAATGGAGGTTTAAAAACCATTTAAGAGAGATAGTAGAAAATCTTTTTTTAGGTGTCTAGATAATATATATATATATAAGTGCAATAAAATAAAGGGGCGTCAGGGATGTGCAAGAAATTAAATGGGATGACAAGAAATTAAAAAACAATAAATAAATCCCTAGATGCCTAGGTGGGATGTGATTTCTTCCCCCTAAGGGTACTTCCCATTCATAGCCTAGGAGATGGTCTAATACACATTTAGGATAACCAACACAATAATAATAACTAACAAAAATAATATAAACGTTGAAATAAAGGGTTAGCTATAAACATAATATGTACAAGACCATAGTAAAGATAAAGCAACTATATACACAAACAAAGTAAAGAAAATATTTTTATATATATGAAAAGATAATTACAATAGTAAAAGGGATGGGATGAGTTTAGGTATTAAGAAACTAACCCATCCCAAAAAACCCTACCCACAAAGATTACAAAAAGAAAAGGATAAGGCTTTTTGGTGTTGGGTTTATGAGAGAGAGAGATAGAGAGAGAATTTTTATATATTTTTTCTAAGGCTATTTTTCTAAAATTTCTTCACTTTTTCTAATTTTTCTCTCTACTTCACTTTTTCACTATTTTTCTTCATTAAAAAACTTCTTCTTTTTTCTTTTTTTTTTTTCCAAAAATGGGGGTATTTATAGGGGAAGGTGGAAAATGGGGGGCTAGCATTAGTGTATCAGGATACACTAGTGCTAGCAGCCCCTTCAAAGAGGCAGCTAGCATTGGTGTATCTTGAAAGCCTCCTCTTTTTGCCAAGTCATCAGCCCTTTTTGTTCTTTTCCTGATTTTTGGTCCAATCTTCATGCAGCTGTTTGGAGGCCTTTCTGAGTTTTGTTTTCATCAAATTTTATATACACGGAAAGCTCTTGATGTCTAGTTTCCAATGGTCCTGGCCTTGTTTGATTTGGAGCTACAGTCGTTGAGATATCACACTTGGAATGAAAGTGACGTAAAGTTGAAAAATTCTTGACATTTTTTTCTTAAAAAATTCATATCCTCTAATCCGAAGTAGATATTGTCAAGCTCTTTTGGTGAAAATTAGCTAAGGCCTTTTTCTTCAAGGTGGTCCATCCCGATTGTTCCAATTCTTACCCAATCAGTTCAGTTTATTGCACAAAATCAGGTAAAAAACTGCAAGTTTTCTTGAAAAATACAATGAAGATTTTATTAGGGTTTCAGCATTTTTGTGATATCTCATCTGTTTTAACTCCAATTTTGACCCGTAAACTATCTTTTCGAAGGGAAAATTATGCCCTACATGACGGCCAAAAATTTACACAATACAACAATTGGATCAAAAAGTCAACTTTTTGACCATACTCGATTAGGGTTTTGGTCTTAATTGCTGCAAAATGATTTTTTCTAATGTTTTGTATTTTAGATTCTCCATTCAAACATGTTGTGCTTATTTTTACCCTTTTTTTCTTTGAAATTCATGATTTTGCACATTTTTAAAATTTTTTGATTTTTTTGGTATTTGTTTTGACACTTGAATCGGGGCTAGACAACATACAATATCAATAGGTGTTATCATTTTATAGTTGATAGTTATTATACCAATACAATTTATTCCTTTTATTATTATAATAATTATTTATTTCGTTATTTTTTATTAGATAAAATATATATTTTATAAGTTTATGATAAAACTATGGAACGCACGAGCCTTTCACTAGTTAAGCTTTAAAGTTTATAGGGGTTGTAATTTGAATATAAAATTTTTCCACCAAACAGTACATGACGTTTTGGGCAATGAAGTGGGTGTGGGTTCTTGGATTTGTCATAGTGTGGTAGTCTTTTTTTGTTTTTTGTTTGAGAGATGCTATGTCTACAATATTTTTACAACAAATCACAGGTGGTTAATTGTTATTGGTTCAAATTTGAAACTAACACTAAAATTACTTTTTTACCCTAACAATAATAACCAGTAACAACCTGCAACTTAGGATTTGTTGTAAAAATGTTGTAGATATATCATTTCTCTTTTTGTTTTGGATAATTTTCATAGTGGCGGTAGCTTATTTATTTATTTATTTTTAATCCAAACAAGTTTTCTGCTTTTTGTCACAAACTTTTTTACACAATTTTACACAGCCCAAAAAACAACTAAAATCATGACTTGAAGTTATGATTTTCAACTTAAAAATAGTGACTTCAACTCACAGTTTTAGTTGTGTTTTGGACTATATGTAAAACAATTTGTGTGTAATAAACACAACCTAATTCTTTTATGTTCTCATACTCAAAAATAGGTTTTTGAGAATAGTTTTTGAAAATAGAATCCCAATAGATTCTAGAATTCTTTAATTCATAAATTTATAAATATTTCTTTGAGTATATATATATATATATATATATATCATTATTTGACCACAAATTTTTTATCAATTAAGTTAACTAGAACTCACTAATATTACTTTGATTCAATTAATGAAAATCTATGATTTTTTTTTCATTTGTCAAAGTTGAATAATAATCAATCAAATCAAATGGAATAATATTCAATTAAAACTCTTATTTTTGGGTTAATAATAATAATTTTATAGACAGATGGATGGGGTAAGAGGAACCAGCCCAGCACCAATCTACAAGGGCCTTAGAAAGGATGTTGCCATGTTGGTGAAGGGAATGGGTTCTTAAGTCTTACAAAAAGAAGCCCAACAAGCCAAGTTGTGAATTGGAGCATTGCAAGATTTGGGCCGAACAAAAAATAATATATCACTGAAAAGTTTTGATGACTGCAATTATGGATTGGAATTCCTAATCTAGACTTAGAGCTTTTTTTTTTTTTTTTTTTTTTTTTTGGACTTAGACTTGAATCATTAATAGAATCAATGATAATTTTAGCATCACCTTCAAAATGGACGGATTTGTACCTTTGAAATATTGCTAAAGAGAGCAATAAAGGCAATCTCTGCCTCAGTTTGGGTAGGGTAACTATATTATCTTAAAGACAGATTTTAGCGTTAAGAGTCTTTTAATTCAAGTGACATTTTTTGATATTTCCAATACAAATGGGTTTAAATATCTCATTTCTCAACTATCAAATTATGGGGTGAAAAAATCGTATACCATCTATGATCTATGCACATGGGCTTCATATTAATGGATCCATTTTTTTCAGCAAAAAAAAAAAAAAAAAAAAAAAAAAGGATCCATTTTGAGTTTCTTTCATACACTTTTGGATACAAGCAAAATCTAAAATAAGCTAATTATTATTTCGGAAAATTGATGAGAGCTATATTATGTGGGAGCACATTTAGTTGCCAAAAAAAAAAAAAGTTTTTTTCAAAATTTGGAGAAACAAGTGAATTAGTACTTGTCAAGTCGCGAGTAATTAAAATTTTTTGGCAATGAAATCACATACTACGTACCAAAGCTATTTATTGGGGTGAATTTTAAACTTAAACTTGTAAAGGCGATAACATGACCTTGAAAAGTTGCAAATAAAACTAGTAACTTGGAAGAGTTCTGATGTATTGAATGAGTTGTGAACACCATATTATTTTTGTGGGTTTCGGGTTGAGATTACTTTGCAACATGATTCATAGATGTGTTAAATTGGTGGAAAGAAGAAATTTAAAAAGGTTTTGAATCATTAATATAACCTGAGCACAACTATTACTTGTATGTTGTACATAATATTACATTCTTTCTTTGGGGAAAATAATGGAATAATATATACCTTAAAGCTAATTCATGTGGAACTGTAAAACATTGGAGTCTGAAGAGAGGCCTTAAAGCAATTTATGTCCCTGGTGTTTGCATTGTGGATGAATTGCTTGTTCATTTCTACTACATTGTAGATGAATATATGGATGGCATTATGATGTTCATTCTGATATGCCTGAAGCTGTTTATTTTAATGGATTGTGTTATTATTTCAGTACTTCATTTTTGGATCACATTTCCTTGTATATCTGTCATGAGAGCCACTTTCTTTAAAGAAAGTATGATAAACATTGAAAGCAGTTTTCTGCCATTTGTTTTTCCCTCCATTGTTCTACTTGGCGGTTGGTGCTTCTTCGTTTTCTTTCAATAATATAGTTTGTTTGCCAATTGAGTTGCTTTGATTGGTTATTATAATGTTGTGATTGACAATATTATTTGATCAATTCACACTACTTATTGAAGCTTTTTTCATTATGTTGATCTTTAATACTTCATGCCTTTCTCAATTACTCATATTCCTATTCACACAGGTCAACTCTTCTTTCCTGATCCTTATACGGATACTATTGCGTGGGACAATTAAGCGTTTTTCACCTAGGCGAATTATGTTGACTAGTATATATTGGGATTGACTATCAAACAATATGTATCGTGAAAGAAGAGTGTTGTGGAGGATGCGCTGGAACCTTCATCATCTAAGGTTTTTATAATTAGGGGCGGCTTGATAAAATTGAGAGTCTAAGGTAAAGATTGATTATCTTATTTTAAATGCAAAATTACTATTAATTAACATGAAGCACGTAATTTTTTTTTCTTTAATTTTTAGAAAGTCTATATACACAAAAAATTTGACAAAACTTTTCACACCAATTAATATGGCAAATTAATAGTAGTAAGTAAAAGAATAATGTTAGTAATGGACCTAGATAAGAATTAGTAAAAGTTTGTCAATTCAACTATCGTGAAAAAATGTAGTGAATTTTTTGTATATTGCTTTTTTATTTTTATTTTTTAATAGAAGTGTTACTGCATTCACAATATTTTTCACAACAATTCCTAAGTATTAAGTTGTTACTAATTCTAATTTGAACTTACCACTATTTTTTTTTTTTTTTTTTTTTTTGCCATCAATAACAACTTCTAATAACTTGCTATTTAGAATTTATTGTAAAAGTGTTGTAAAAAATGTTGTGGATGCAGTATTTCACTTCTTTTTTGTTTGTTTTTCATTTTATAAAAAATATTAGTTTACTTGAAACCTTAGACGACCGCATCAATTACTTATAACATAAAGCGAACACCACTTACAACCATATTAGAGAATGAATAACAGATTAAATATTAGTCTCATTTGAAGTTGAAAATTTTACTTTCAATTTAGGTGCACTCTTTTCTTGAGCTTGGTCAATTTAACTAACCTAACCAATTAAAAGAAATAATTAGTAAAGTTCGGTTTTGCAGCACCAGTCTTACGTTTTGTTTTGTGGTAGGCCATGTCGGCAACATTCCTTAGGCAGGAGGGTAATGGAATTCAATCAGTTTTCACAGGCAAGATTGATGTGATAGTCATGCGGGTCGTATATGCTCTTTCTGATTAGACGGAATGCTCATCCCCCAATTTTGTGCGTTGCTTAACTAGGAAGATCATGGACTGTGAGACCGACATGGAATTGATTGGCGTGCATTATCTAACCCAAATTCACCCACTCTAACCCAAACCTACTCAATTATAATTTGGGTCAAATGAGTATTAACCCAATTGTGAACTTAAATAATATTTGGAATTTAACTAAAAACCCAATTAGACTCAATTAACCAAAAATCTCGAGCATCTGATGGGTCATGTTGTTAAAGCTTGTATTAGTTAGATTTGGTTAATTTAGCTAAATTCTCTTGAAATAACTGCATTTTTTTTAATTAAACCTTAATACTTATTAAAACACACACAAAAATAATAATAATAATGTTTTAAATCAAATTGGGTTTATAATACTTATTATAACTGCATGGGTTTGATCTATACTTATGTCCTATTTGTTTTATTCATTATAGATTGAACTAATAGAGCTTGATTCAGACAAAAGAGGAGTATATACGTAGCCCATTGAGATATATTTAGGAAATAATTTTGACTTGAGATTTTACTGTTTGTATTCTTACTCGGTGGAGTTCCATTCACTACTCTGTAAAACTTTTCATTGCACTTGCAAGCCACACCTAAAGCTTTTATCATGTATTTTTTGTAGACAAACATATCTAGAACTAATTGTAGAGCTCTAGTAATTTGTCACATTCGGAATCTCAAAATCACAATTTAAAATAATAATCAGAAGAAGGTACCAAAAATCTCTTCAACGGAGTTTGTCGTTCCCCCAGCATAGTCATCTGTATTTTTTTCCCATATCTGTGCAGTTCTTAGCTACTAAGTACTAACTCATTCAGTGATCTTAAGGTTTGCTCTTGCTTCTCATTTGATATTGTTACAGGCTATTTTTCCAACGTTCTTTCTGTGAGTTTTGCTTTCTGCTTTACTTGCTTTGTCCCCGTTAACAGCAACAAGCACACATGCTCTATAGTACTTCATATCTAGATCATTTTGGGAAGTTAATAATTTGATTATTTAGTTGTCAAATATATTTTAAAATTTTCCACTTAGTATAATCAAGCTCTTTGTGCTTTATGATTCAGTATGTTTTTTTTTTGCTCAATCCTTACCAAAATGGAACTTATTGCCTTAGTCACCATTAGCCACATGATAAAGCACATAACTGATGATTCTCTGTCTAGTTTGTAAATTAATCTCTATCTGATGCAATTAAACATTGCACAACAGCTCAAGCTGTAAGATTGAACATCTTCAGAGTTTTCTCAATTGAAGTCAAAACTATTTAGTTTGCCTGACGTGTAGAAGACCATCTTTTGCTTAATTGAAATTAGAACCTTCCATAATATTCTTGACTTGTTTCTTCCGAAGATGGTTGAAAAGGGAATTGGCATCATTTGATCAATTTGAAACTGATCCCTTGCCATCAGTTACAGTAATGGCTTCTTATCTTTTTTTTTAAATCACCTTTTATAATAATGGATATTGAAGAAAGATGGGGGCATTGAATCTCCACTGAATGTTTGTATTTAAATGCTACTAAAGTTTTCTTTGAATCCTTGTTCATTTCATCACTAACCATCTATTATCTTGTGATTCAATGCCTATTATGCCTTGTATAAAGTTGTCTTTAAATTCCGTCTGCAGGTTGTAAATGTCATACCTCTGAACGGTGGTGCCCCTTCAAAGCATTCCCGAAAGAACATAGTTGATCACGGAGAATATTAGCAAGTGGTGTGACAAGTGCTGTACTTACATGCTATTGGATTCAAATTTTGAATGCCTTTCATGTTATGCCTTTTCTACCCAAAGTGAAATAGCTAGACTTGCCATATCCACTTATATTAACCTGATTATTTTCTCTCTTAGGATATTTTATTGAGAGCAAAACTTAAGTTCAGTACTTAGATGTTGTTCTTTAGGTTCCTTTTTTAAAATTCTGTCATATTGATTTTTCCTCATAGAATGAAAGTGTATTTTTTAATTAAGTAGACACATGGCTGAATCTTAAGAGGAGAACTTAAGTTACAGCACCTAAAGTACTATACCTAAGTTTTGTCATTTTCTTGATTAATGTTTCATTTTACTATAAATTGTATAGTTTTATCAATTAATGAGAATTGTGTATTGTCTTGTAGCTGGATTGGTGGCATGCATCCTAATGATATTCTTTATACCAGGCCACGCATCCTAATGAGAATAAACATGAAAACATGTAAGGGTGTTTTTTTTTCTTTTTCTTTTTTTCTTTTCTTATTACATGTTCCTCATATGATTAGAGATACAAGCAAGAATAAGCTAATTCATATGCAAATTATATGCACCTTTCATGTTTGCCTTTCTAACCTTTTCACATGCGCGAACCTTTTTTTTTTTTTTTCATCAAATTGTTCCAATTAAGAGTTGAATTATCTAAACCATATGGTATCAATTCCGTATATTCATTTTTAAAACTAATTTATAATTGAAAAAAAAAAAAGTTAAGTTTACGAATCAACCAGGAATGATTGCAAATAGCAATATCAAAAACTCAATATCAATTCATCAATTAAAGGTCATAAATTTGGATTTTTTTTATTAAAAAAAAAAATTTGGGTTGGAACAATTGCATATTTGGCTCATGATTTGTTTTCATATTTAGAAATAAATTAATTACCCCCTACATTGTGAGCCTAGGACCATCTAAGCAAAAGCATATCTTAAATTAAGGCTCATATTCTGGGCAGGCCCCATGTCCCTATGACTTGATCATGACCTCACATTCAAAACGGCTTTAAAACCTTGAATTCCAGGTTGAGATTCATGACTCAATTAAGCTCCTAAAATCGATACAAGCCACTGAATGATGAGCCAAAATTACTACTATTTAAGTCAGAGGAAATGCATGTAGGGAATTGAATGTGTTAAGAATTCAGAAACCAGCCAAAGATTTAAAAATTTGCACAAAAATGAAGCATAGCCAGATTCATTGTGTATTGCTCTTCCTTGCCTTGGCTTTAGGCCTAAGTACCTCTTCTGGGGTACCCCATTTGAGAAAACACTATGTACGTTTCATCAACCAGCTTGACAACAAAGTGCTTAATGTCAATTGCAAGAACCAAAACCCATACATTGACCTGAACCTTCATATTCTTTTGCCTCATGAGGAGTACGAATTTAGTTATATGGTAAATCGTACCATGCTTTTCAACTGTGATCTGCGACACGGGTTCACAAGTGCTGTTTTCCCAGTCAGTGATAGAACAACCAAAAGACAGTGTGGCGGAAACCATTGTGTTTGGAAAGCACAAGAAGATGGAGCGTATGTACTCAACCGCAAAACCAATGTATACAAATTCATGCATGCTTGGGGAAAATGACAATGAAGATGATTGTATACGTGAAGCAAAATTTTATTTGATTGTTACATTTAAAAGCCCAAAACATACTTTATTTTCTTAAATAAATAAAAGAGGAACAACAAAGGCTAAGCGCTTTTGTAGTAATACTTTGATTATATAATGTATTATAAGCTTGTTTAAAAAACTCTATATATCACTTTCGTGTTTATGTATTCTAATAAATATTACTGTTTTCTCAAAAAAAAAATTTGAAATGAATTTTCCTGTATTCTATATGTTTCCTTTCTAGTGCTATGTATATTTTCCCGTAATTATTTTTATTTTGCTGAAACACTTGTGAGATATGAATGATATACCACATTCAGATCAATTAACAACATTAATAAGATGTGTGAAAAATTATATTGAACTAATAATTGCCTCATTTATGAAGTTTGGCCAGTATAATGTCAGTCTGACCTATGCGAATGATAATTAGCAAAAAAAAAGAAAGAAAGAAAGACTTGTGATGAAGATTGTTATTATCTTTTAAAGATATACGGATGAGCGGGTGCCAATTATATTTTGGAAAAAGTTTGATTTCAAATATGTTTGGAATCTTAGGTTTCAAGTCTCAATTATAAAAAAGAAAAAAAAAGAACATGTGTCTATTATTGCACATAACTCATTTGGTTGTTTGAGTTAAGTGTGGTTAAAAATATGGATATATGTCAACTTCTTATTGCAGGTTAAATTGAGACCTAAGGCTCCAAACATATTTGAAGCCAAATTTTGTCCTTATATTTTCTTTATTTCAATGGGAAAAAAGTTTTCTTTTTATAGTTTCTTAGATTTATATTTTCAAAGTGTACGTTTGTTTGGAAGAACGATTTTCATTGCTTATGTAGTTTTAAAAATAAGTTAAGCACAAGTACAACTCTACGTAGAAAAAGTAAAGTCTTAAAAATTTGTAAATAAACCCCAAAAAATTGGAGAGAGAGAATGAACTGGATAATCAATAATTCTATATTTTTAACAATAAAATAGAAAGTGCTTAGGTGCTCCAAGAGCCCTAAGTAACATCTACGTGAAACAAAAATTATTAAAATTTAAATTGCGCAGGTGCTCCAAGAGCCTTCAACAAATATTTATATACATATTTCATCTGACATTAGGAATGTCCTAAGTATTGTCGTGTGGTTAATGTTAATAATAGTAACATTGAATATATATATAACCCAAAAAAGATAAACAAAAGGGGATTGAACTTTAGGATCAAATTAGGTGCTATACAGTGTAACAAGTATATGCAATATAATTTACATGCATGTAAAATCTATACGTTTGAATCTTATATACATGTAAGAAGAGTGTTGTATAACGCACTTTTGTAATAGGATCATTACTCTATATATCAAGCTTCTTGTAAGGAGACAAGGGTGGAGCCAATGAGTAAGTATGGACTGACCCTTGATGAAGCCTTGTGTTTGGAAAGGTGAGCAGAGTCGCCACCAATTATAATCTTTTTAAGGTGTGATTGACCACCTAATATATGTAATTGATTTTATTACTGCCCTAGGATTAGGAGCATGTGGTATCTCATATCCTAAATCAAGTAATAAAATATTTGCACATAATTGAAATAGATTTGAGGATTCATTTATGCATAAGAAACATATTAGGCACCCTGCAACATCTGATTAATAACAATTACCTACAATAATATATCATTTGAACTATTCTAAGATGGTTTACTATTTAAGGATGTTAGGATTTTGGATTTGTCTTATCCTGGTTCGGACATTAATTGGCATGTTCAATTTGTTTGGATTGGATAAAATTAAGCCTTAGTCAAGCTAGGGTCTGAGTTTTAGAAGGGAGCAAAGCCCATGTTTGTATTGATTACTCTTAAAAGGGGTTTGCAATATTTATACAAGAGGCCTTTGGTCTATTGTTAGGCTTACTCCTGTGTTGAAGGATGGGGATTTTTTTTTTTTTTTTTTTTTTTTTGAGAAACATGGGGATTCTATTACTTCAGGTTATGGCACTGTGTTTTTCTAGTTTACATAGAAGTTCTGAGAAATTTCAATGTATCTTAAATGAGGAGTGAGGCTATTTAAAGGCTTTGCAGACTTTGTATGGTTCCGCATACAGTGTCATTTTCATTTCCTTATACATAGCTAGTTTTTATTGTTTTTCCCCTAGCATCTTTATTTTATTTTTGGTAATTTGCATTTTGCTTACATTTTTTGTGGTCACGCATGCCGCAGCTTCCTTCCTTTCATGCATTTAAATACAAAGTGGTTGAGAGTAACGGTTGTATCTTGATTTTTATGCCTGTGTTATCACTTATCAGTTATGGGATGAATTGGGTTAACAAAAAAATAAAAATTTTAAGGTAATGTCGGATTGCGATGACATGATGCAGTTTTTTTTTTTTTACATTTATGATGGATTCTACTAATTACTACTCAACAATAAAAGCCAACCACGCATACAATGTATGCAAGATGAGTTTTCTTCTTCTAAACCTCATTTTCAGATTTGACTTGGCATGGCACTTGCATATGGAGTAAACCTTCTACTTTGGTATTTTAGGCTTCATTCTTTATGACCTCAATACTCATTTGTCGGGCGGGGACCAAATGGGGTATTAACACCCATCAAATAACCCTACATTGCTGGGCATAAATTTTTGCCCCTCAAGACGGTCAAATAAAACCCCTCCTCTCCCTCCCTGAGATCTTAAACCTAAAGATGGCCCTTCCCCACTAGGGCTACCTCTAGACCTAGGCCATTTTCTAGAGGCTCCATTAAATTCTCAAACTTATAGGTCAAAATTTGGTTTCATCGATTTTTTTTTAATAAAAAAGATTAAATATTGGTGTGTTGTGCACTCTCTCTCCTACCCTCAACAAGGTAACCAAATTGTAGGCCAATAAAAAAATAGCTCAATTGATACCCTAAGCTATGAGTGGGTCAATTCATCATTGATGATCAATTTCTCTAAACATTTGTAAGCTAAAATTTTTGGTAAAACCAATCTCTCACACACGATACATTGTCAACGTTAGTCATCCAATTGTAACTGAAAGTTGCAATAGCGCTCTTGATAAATCAAATTGTATCCTTGATGATCAAATTGATACCCTAAGCTATGAGTGGGTCAATTCATCATTGATGATCAATTTCTCTAAACATTTGTAAGCTAAAATTTTTTGTAAAACCAATCTCTCACACACGATACATTGTCAACATTAGTCATCCAATTGTAACTGAAAGTTGCAATAGCGCTCTTGATAAATCAAATTGTATCCTTCTACACTTTTTTTTAGAGAGTTTCAACTTATGGCGTCCACTCCTGATGATAACTCCTTATCATTAGAACAAGATATCAATCGGTTTTTGGTGTAGGCGAAGATTGAACCCTAGATCTCTTATTTAACCATCAAAGACTTTACTAGTTAAGTATCCTTCTACATTTTAAGTTGTTATATATTCTTATCATTTGAAAATTTATATTGTAGCTAGTGTATTTTATATATATATATATATATATATATATTCTTTAGTTATAAATGTCTACTAGAAAGTATCAATATGAATAAGCAAAATTTATTAAAGGAAGAGGGAGAAAAAGAGAATAGAAAAGTTAATTAAATTTCAAATAAGATCTGTTGATAAATTATTTACTAGCAATATAAAAAATTAGATAAAATTTCACAAATGAATAAAAAATTTATCAAAAGAGTTAGAAGACAATGAAATAATACAAGAGAAAGCAATAAAATAACCATATATCTTTAAACATGTAATATAAAAATTCTTTATAATATTAAAAAAAAAAAAAAAAAAAACTAGATTCTATTCTAAATGCGTGCATTGCTTGTAGAATTTTTCTAACAATATTTGTTACAATTGTTTAGAGTTTTTTTTTTTTTTTCAAAATTAAGACCGATAATAAAACCCTTCTTAAAATTGATTATATAATAAGAAAATTAAGTTTATTTTTTTATGTATACAATATGAAAACTAAGTTTGTGGGGGGGGGGGGGTAAAAGATCAAAAAAAGTCCATGTCAACATCCACATTGGGCCAAGGGTCGGGTCCCAGGAAAAACCCCTCCTTGACCATGGGAAGAACCCTTCCCGGCATTAATGTAGCCGAGGACAAAGGGGGCAACTCATCACTGGCAATGATACTCTAGATCATCCCACGGAATAGTAAAAGGACTAGAGCAGAAAAGGATAGCGAAAAATGGAAATGTCAGAGGGAAAGCTGTCATGATTGCATTCGATGCCTTGTGCCTGACATAGCCATGCTTTTTTGCCTTTATAACCACTCCCAACAACTGGAGGGAAGGGTTGATAGGACAAGTACCTACTCAAGGGACCCCATTCAGGGTGAAGAAAACAACTATAAAAAGGGAAGGGAAGGAGACAGAATGGCAGGGCTGAGACCCCCCAACACACCAGAAGTACCAGAAAAAGCCCCCCGGACTGTGCCGAGGACAAATCCTCTCTGGTGAACTCAGTCCATCTCAGCTTGATTGTGAAAAACACCGTGTTAACTGTTGTCCATACGCTAAAACCTAGCTCTTTGGCCCGCCCTCTACAAATTCATTTTACCGAGCTCACTAGTCCAAGGTCCCATGCATCTTGGGCTTGGACTGAAAAATGTGACCCTACAAAGTTGATTAGCCATATTATCAATTGAAAAGCTGATGTTAGGAAAACTTAAATACGAAAAGCTGAGAATTTTGCATCTCAAAAAAATAAGAAAAATGGATTATGTTGGAACATTTTAATATTAATTAATTATAATGAATTTATATGACAATATAAATGTAAAAATGTGGGAGTTAATATAAAAGATAAGGAGTTAGTGGAATGTTTAATCCCACATTGAAAATGAGAGAGACTTTTTTATTCTTTTTAGTTGTGGTGATTAATGTGTTGATATGTATTAGAGCAAATATTAAGCTAGATATATTCGAAATAAATTTCCATATTCATTGGTCAGTAAATTGCCTTTTTTATTATGGAAAATGAAGAGTCATTCGTCCACTTAATGGATTAGTCGTTGAGTCTATTTATTCTTCAGAAACTTCTCATCTAATCCATTTAATTGTGTAACTCCTAATTAAAAAAATCCATTGTGTTACAAGATGAAAAAAAATGAAGAATTAGAACTTGTCTTTTTTTCTTTTTTTGAGAATGTTTCATTTCAATAATCAAATAACCTATTTGAATTAATTCTTATATTTATATTAAGGGTTGGGATTGTGTCCAGTGTATCAGTTGCACTGCAAACGTTAGGATATGTACACGTGTCCGTATTCCAACTTGTCCTAAATGCATTGGACACAACTCTTTCCTTGGATTAGTATTTTTTTTTTTTTTTTTTTTTTTTTTTTTGAGAAAGGAATGAATCCACTTTTATTAAAATAATAAGCAAATTTAAGTCGTAACATCAACATACACTAAATAGGAAATGTCTGGTGGAACAAATTCCATCCAAACGGACAAAGGGGAAGAGTTTCTTGCTTTCCTAGCTAAAGCATGAGCTACTCCATTGCTCTGCCGCCTCACATGAGAGAAAGAATAGGTTTGAAAACAACCCATTAAAGACTTGCAGTCTTTAACAATGTGCCCAATATTAGACCGGTCTAGGCAGCCTCCTGTTAGGGCCTTTACAACAGTCTTTGAATCTTCTTCAAAAATGACCCTACGCATTCCCAATTCCTCCATGAAGATCATAGCCCTCCTAGCTACCATCGCCTTAAGAATTTCCACCGTTTGAGGCATGACGAGCTTCTCTGCTAAGGACGCCATCACCTGTCCCAGTTCATTCCGCACTACGACACCGATTCTTGTTGCTTCTTCCTCTGCAAAGTATGCCCCATCGTAGTTTACTTTGTAAATATCGAGTTTCGATGGTGACCATCGTTGTGGCTGTGGCTGTAGTCTCACTGACATGTTCTTGGGTCTATCTTGAAATTCTTTTAAAGTAGATTCTGCCGCGTCTACTATCTTCTCAGGTGGTAAACATTGCTCCTTAAAGTGGCATTTATTTCTTCTGCACCAGACAAACCATGCAATCACTGTGAATAGTTCTATGTCTTCCTCATATTGTTTTACAGCGGACACCAGATCATTGAAGGAGCCTAATTGCATCTGAGCTTGTCTTACTTTATTAAATCCACGACCCCAGCAAATCTGAATTTGGTCACATTCCCATAGTGCATGCAAAACGGTTTCTTTGTTCAAACCGCAACTGTTGCACACAGGAGAATTTACAACGTTGCGTTGATGTAGGTTCACCAAGGTTGGTAGGGACTCGGTACAAGCTCGCCAACAGAAGTTTTTTATTTTATTTGGAATCCTCATATTCCAAATTCCCTTCCAAAAACTTCTCAGATTGTTGCTATTTGACCCTAAAGCTTCTCCTCTGTTTTCTAGCTCTCCCAACAACTGATAGCCCGTCTTTACTGAGTAGTTTCCGTCCCTAGTTCGTGGCCACACTAAACAGTCCCTCATCTCCGTTCTACATAGAGGAATAGCTTTTATTTGCTGAGCCATAAATGGTACAATTTTGAAGTCAATCAGCTCCCCATCCCATTCCATTGTGGTCTGATTAATGAGTGAAGAAACGATAGAATCATCCTCAAAGCCTGGTATGCATGGTACAGCTCCATTCGGGAAACATCCAGGAATCCATTTGTCATGGAACACCCGAATCTGTGTGCCATCTCCAACCCTCCACATCATTCCTTTTTCAATAGCATGCCTAGCTTTAAGCAAGCTTTGCCAAGCAAACGAACCCGTGGAGCTTTTTGCTTCAAAAACCAAGCCTGAGGGGAAATACTTGGTGCTGAATACCTTGTATAGTAGGGACTACTTTTCAGTTTGTAATCTCCAAATTTGTTTAGCCAACATAGCTTCATTAAACCTAACCAAATCTTTGAATCCCATTCCCCCCTCAGCTTTCGCTTTGCACAGAATTTCCCAACTTTTCCAATGGATTTTCCTTTGGCCACCCCGCTCTCCCCACCAAAATTTTCTTATTTGCATTTCAATCTCTTTGCACAAACCCACCAGCAATTTGAAGCAACTCATTGTGAATGTAGGGATCGCTTGAACCACTGCTTTTAGTAAGACTTCTCTCCCTGCTTGAGATAAAAGTTTCTCCTTCCAGCCTTGAAGTTTCGCCCACACCCTTTCCTTAATTTAATTTAAGCTCGCCTTTTTATTTTTCCCCACAATAGCAGGCAGCCCAAGGTACTTCTCATACTCCTTTATTTCTGCAACCCCTAAAAAATCCATGATTTCTCTCTTCATATCATTGGACACAGCTTTACTAAAGAAAAGAGTTGTCTTCTCCCGATTTATTTTCTGACCGGATGCATGCTCAAAGCTAGTTAGGATGTTTTGGATGGCTTGTAAATCTTCCCTCCTTGCATGGCAAAATAGTAAGCTATCATCTGCAAAAAATAGGTGAGTAATCTTTGGCCCATTTTTGCATAATGAAAAGCCTCTAATAATGTCGTCCCTTGCAGCCTTCTGAATCATTCTATTCAACCCTTCCGAGCATAATAAGAATAAGTATGGTGACAATGGGTCTCCTTGGCGAATTCCCCTATAAGGGAAAATTTCACCCTTAGGTTCCTCATTTACCAAGATTGAGTAGGACACCATGCTAATGCACTCATGAATGAGATTCAGCCAACTATCACAAAACCCCATCTTCCTCATAATTTCCACCAGAAAACGCCACTCCACCCTGTCATACGCCTTGCTCATGTCTAACTTGAGGGTCATAAAACCTGCTTTCTTAGACTTCTGAGTCTTCATATGGTGGAGCAACTCAAAAGCCACTAGAATATTATCTGAAATAGGTTTATTAGATTGGAAAGCACTTTGTGAGTCAGAAATAATAAGAGGCAAGAATTTTTTGAGCCTATTTGCAGCAACCTTAGATACAATTTTATAAATGACATTACATAGAGAAATAGGGTGGAATTCTAAAACTACAAATGGGCTTTTGACTTTAGGGATTAAAGTTATAAAAGTGCGATTAATGGAAGAAGGGATTGAACCTGAGTTTAGGCAATTGAGAATTGCCTTTGAAACATCCTCACCAACAGATGGCCAAAATTTTTGGTAGAACAAAGCAGGTAAGCCATCTGGCTTAGGTGCCTTTAGTGGTGACATTTGTTGAAGTGCTTCCTCCACCTCCGCCTGGACAAATTCTGCGGCTAACATTGCATTTTGTTCCTCCGTAATAACTGTGGGAACTATCATCAGTACTTCTTCCAAATTTGATGGTGAGGCCGAGGTAAATAGGTTTTGGTAGTAATCAATCAAAATCCTCGATATCTCTTCCTCATCTGTACATACCCGCCTCATTCTTCAATTCTTCAATTCTATTTCTCTTATATCTATGTGAGGCCTTATTATGAAAAAATTTTGTGTTTTGATCACCCTCCTGTAACCACAAAGCCCTTGACCTTTGCTTCCACATCTTTTCCTCCTTTATCAACAAGCCATTAATCTCCCATTTCAACCAGTTCACAGTTTCCATTGTACCCTCCCTGATTGCTCTCTGTTCTGCCTGTCGGAGCTGCTGCTTCTTTTCTTTTAGTGCACGGGTAATATTCCCAAAGGAGGTCCAGCTCCATTATTTAAGCTTTGCCTGAAACACCTTTATTTTACCTTCCACTTGAACCATCGGGTTACCTGGACAAACTATTCTCCAAGCAAGATCCACACCTCTCATCCTCCAGCCACATGTGCTCAAACCTCCATGGTTTTTTGTGCTTCATCAGGACCCCTTTTGGAAGGATGATCAATGGCTTATGATTCGAGGAGCCACGTTTTAAGTGCACAACCTTTGTTGCCGGAAACTTCTCTATCCAATCAGTGATAACAACCATATGATCAAGCCTTTCCCATATTGTATTACCCCCTCTAGAGCCTTTATACCGCGTGTACTTCCCTCCCACATAACCCAAATCCTTAAACTCGCATTCATCAAGAACCTCCCTAAAAGCTTCCATCTGTCTATTTGGCCTAAGTCTTCCTCCCAATTTTTCATCCACCTTCAAAATTTCATTAAAGTCACCCGCACACAACCATGGAAGGGTGAATTTGTTTTTTAATCTCCTCAATTTTTCCTAGGACTCATTGCGAATTCTTGTATCTGGCTCTCCATAAAACCCAGTAAACTTCCATTCATCTTCCATCCCTTTTATTAATGATCACATCAATGTGATTAGGGGAGTATGTGTCTAGGGAGAGATTACACCCCTCTTTCCAAAAAATAGCCACCCCCCCTCCTCAACTTATTCTTGAGACTTCTATTAACCCTTTAAATTTGTATCGAACTTTTATTTCCTCCAGCCTAGCTTTGTTAAGCCATGTTTTGGCTAGGAACACGACTAAGGGACCTTGTGCCCGGATTAAGTCACTGAGCTCTTGATTTGTCTGTGGGTTCCCCAAGCCCACAACAGTTCCAACATAAGATGTTCATTGCTTCTGGCAGGGCTAAACATCAAACCCCGCCAATTCAATTGTAGTAACTTGATCATCATGAGAAACCTGCTTCTTCTTTTTGGTTAACTCAAGATTCACCAATTCAGTACTTGAACATTTCAGAGATTTCAAGGGAGGAATCACAGCTAGGCTATTTGTTTTCTTTCGCACTACCCTCTTCCACGTAGAGTTTGCATTCATAGCCACCCCAGACATGCTTTCCTGCTCCTTAATTTTTTTCATCTATCATGTGAGGTTCAAGACCATTAGGGTTTTCTTCAATAAGTGCCACGTGCTGAACTTTTTCCTTCAATTTCCCACACACCACCTGCTCCTGATAGCATTTATCTGTCATAATCGCACAATAATTGGATTTTCCATTTATAGCACTATCTGTTTCCTCAATTAACACTGAGCCAGCAATTGAGTCCTTCTCCAAGTCAAACTTATTTAATTCCAAATCAATCTCACGTAATTTCTCATTAAATAAATCCCCTTGAAATCCGGCACCCTTTCCCAACTGAATTGATTCTGCCTCTTCACTCGTTGCACCCTTTTTATAAGTAATGTTCATAACGTCTTCAGCCATAATCGGTGCATTTACTGCATTCATCCTGTTCCCCAACGCCTCCTCCACCGGAATTCTTCCTTGCTCCGTCGTATCTACCTTTCCATGTGCTTCACCATGATTCCCAATGGAAAATTTCCCCCTCTGTTTATTGCTCCTGTCTATTTCCTTCTTTTTTTCTTCGTAAAACCCCGGGACTACTAGCACGGAGTTGTTGTGTGCCGGTAAAGTGGATGCACGCAACCATGAACCATTCTCCTGATCTTCCTTCGTTAGAGTGCCACTGCTCTGTATCCAACGATCACAATCTCTATCAACGTGATTCAGTCGACCACACCAATAGCAAACATTTGGCAACCGCTCATACTTGAAGGTTACCCAACCCCTCGATCCATTGCCAAGTTTAAAAATTCGTCCACGACAGAGAGGAAGGGTTACATCAACCTTTACTCGAACCTGCATGATAGTACCACGATCCACCTCACCTAGGCTAGACTCCTTATTTACTACACCCACCGCTTCACAGAGTTTCTCAGCCACTTCTCTACTTAGATATTTTGCTGGAATGTCATGAACTTGCACCCACAAAGAAACATGATCAAAAACCAAGTCCTGTATTGGAATGCTATAGTCATATCGTTTTAACATCACTAGATGTTTGTCGAAGCTCCAAGGTTCGCCTTCTATAATTTTCTCCACCTTGTCTTCATTGTCAAAAATAAATAGGATCGTGTGATCTCCCACCCTACGTACCTTGAACCCGTTCTTTGGCCTCCAGATTGGATTGAAAGTTCTCACAACAGATTCTATGTTCAGAGCTCGTCTTGTCAAGAATTTTGCTGCAATGGTTACGTTATTTGAGCTCTCATTGTAGTTGAGTTGGACCTCTCCACCTTCCCTATCGTCCAAGGATAAATTCCCCCATTTTGTGACCAGATTCTCCATGATACTCCTCCTAGACTCTGTATTCCCCTACTCACACAGTGTTTCCCAAGAACCCCAGAAAAAACAACCCAAAAACCTTCAGCAACAGTGTTACTGGAGGTACTCACTACCTTACACGAAGGGAACAGCAATTCTACAATATCAAGATTTGGCGTGTAAAGCCCTCACTATGATACAGAGAAACTCTTAATTACTTTTAACCATATTATCAAAAAAAATCGTCAAACCACGTTAATTCCACATTCTCTCTCCATATTTTCTTATACAATTTATGTGGCTTCAAAGCTATTGATGCAAGAAACAATAGCAAAATCGATAAGTATTTTAAATTAGGAATAGTATACATTATCCATTTGTCTAAGCTTGCATTTTGCTGTTAAGTGGTAACTTGTGTGCTGCATTGATTTTGGCTAATCCTAATAAGGATGTGTATAATCCTTTCAAAATATTATTAATTGCGTAGTTTTCTGAAATGAATGGGAAATCTTTACAAGTGCAACGACAAACATATTATCCTTACAATGAGATAACATGTGGGGTAAATACCATGGAACAAAAGAAAGAACTTTGTAGTTTTTATGTCCATCGCTTTCAATATATGGACAGGTTTCATAAACTTGCTCGTGACTAAAGTATGGTACACCCAACATGACTACAGCAAACTACGTTGGTGAGCGCCGGCCAGATTAACACACCAAAACCGCGTTAAGAATATAAGTCTATTACTTCCAATTAAGTTTTTGTTTTTAACTAAAATGTCATTAAGACAAGGACAAAGGAAACACCAAGACTTTAATCACAGCCATCCTCACTGTTAGCCTCCATTACCCTAATAAGGAAAGAAGATTATGAACACGCAACCATTTACACTTCATCTCTTTCTATTCACTATCATATAAAATCAAACTAGACAACAAGCAGGATGAGTAACAATTAAGTCAAGGAATAAATATATTCTATAATTTGATTTATCTTCTGGCTAATACAATTAAAGAAAAGCACCTAGACATCAAGAACCTCAACACCCCGTTTAGTAACGAATTAGGAGTAAGAGCCTTTTATTGGCTGCAATCTCAATTGTTGGGTAATATCTATTACACACATGCATGTCACACACATACCACTTTTGCACTTCCAAGTGGGGAATTCTGACATCAAGTTATGTTAGATTATTTTTTATAAAAACATTATAATTTGATTAATTTGCTTATTTAAGTGAATTGATGAAATCAGTTTTCTCTTTATCAAATTTAAAATCTTTATATTTGTATTAATTTGTGAGTTATTTTGTATATAATGTTATAAGCATTTGAGTGACTGTAAATATTATTGACTATATAAACGTTTAGTGGCTCAATGGCTCAATGCATATAACAATATTTTCTTACCAAATACATTTCCTAATAAAATGTTTCCTTTTAAATGTTCTGACCTTTCAGTAGGGAAAGATATTGACATAAATAAATAAGGTTTGGACTGTCCGGTTAATATATGACATTAACCATCAATTTTGAAAAAGTTTTTATGAAGAATTGAAAAAGTTGTCAAAATAGTTAATTACTTTCTTTTTTTCATAATTTTTTTTTTAAAGTAGTTTACTAATGCCATAAGGCATATGTTACAAAAACCCAATAAATATTTATTATTTGATTTATGAGAAATTCAAACTGGTTGTCAATGTTCATAGATTCTTAAGGGCATGTTTGGTAGACTGTAATAAATGCTGTAATGTAATAGTTATTCTTATGGTTTAGTTATTCTTTAGTTTGGTTATGTTTTTATTACAAGAAATAATCATTCCATATGAATAGCTATTCTTCAAAATGAGGAATAATTATTCATCTTTAAAATGTTGTATTAGTTATTCCTTAATAAGAGTAATAATTTCAAAACTTAATATATTTCCAAATAAACAAACTTTTCATATACATCTAATAATTATAAAAATAAAAAATCATAAAAAATAACACATATCTCTCTTAAATTTAAAAATAACAATTTTTAAGGAGATATAATTGTATGAGTAAGAAATTTTCTAAAATAAATGTTAAGTTACATTCTAATATTATAACTCACAACCAAACTAATGAATATGTTTAGTTATTACATTACAACACATTTTATTCCTAGTAATAAATATTATAATTTCTATTGTAATTCTCATTCAGTATATCAAACATATCCTATATATAATGCCAGTCCCAGCTTATATAGAGGTATATACTATATAGACCTCTAGCTATGTACGGTGAATGGGATGTAAAAAAAAAATTGTAGTTCTGTCTTATTACTTTTACATGCAGCTACATATTTCTAACTGCTTTTCCTCTTCTTTTAATAAAAAAATATATATATGCCTGACGCAATATAATTTTGGGTAAAAGAAAGTTCTATTTTGAGAGTTTCATATTTTACAAGTAGCATAGATTTGTAAAAATAATCAACAAGATAGCTAGTTTGTTATATCCCAGAGGCAGCATGTGTAATTACTTGTCTACTACACCAGAAATTACAGAGCATATATCATCTCAAAATAATAACGTGATCTACGCCTCAATTCTACTATCTAAAAAATTCATGAATTGATGGTAATTATTTATCATGTTATGGGAGTAACTTTAAAGCATTATCAAGGTAATATCTCTCAATTGTTCTCTAATTTTATGGTAAATTTAATTTATGTGATATGTTATTTAAATTATATTTGAAGATTATTTATTTATCAATTATTATTCTTAGTAATGGCAAGTTACGATTTTGGTATTAAAAAGTGTGTGTAGTGTATACAGTGTGTAATTGGGTGTGCATAGGGGTGTCAAATAGGTAAGTTTGGGAGGGTTTGGGTTGGGTATATAAAACTCATTTACCCATTAAAATTCATTTAACTAATTGCTTCTAACCCAAATCCAACACAACTCAATTGTTATGGGTAAACTCCAACTCACCCAATTACCCAATTATCAAAATTACCAATATGCCATTAAAGTGAAAACCTCAACACTTTCTTGGATTTCCTTTTCCACTCTCTTTAGTCTCTATTCTTAGGATTAAAAAATTCCACATAAACACATCCACATCAGCAATTATATTAAAGATTCAAATAAAAAAATAATTTCTTTTCTTTTCTATTTTCTCTCACTTTCTTGGCAACCAAACAGTGCAACAAATACAAAGAAATGTCATTTCAAGCTCAAAACTTTCCTGAAATTTCGAAAACGTCTGTCCTTGAAACAAATAGAAATTCTTCTGAACCAATAAAAGAATTTCTTCTAAACTAAATTAATCCTAATTTAATAGCACAAAATTAAAAAATCTGATTAGCAAATCAAAGAATACAATGACATATTTAAAGAAAGAAAGAAAGAAAACCTTAAGTGGCTGGTTCGGAGTTGTCTCCAGACTTCTCTTCGAATGCGAGAGCATTATCGAAATTCTTCTCGATGTTCTTGACACTCTCCTGGAGCTTATTCATGGCTCCAGCGAGATCCGAAAAGTTCCCCAACGAAACTCTCCCACCAAACCACGCCATCTTCTTCTGCTTTCTAATTCCAAACCGAAATCTCTCTAAATCGGACTATCCAAACACATCAATCAAGAAGCCCTGCATTCATTTCCATAGCCAATTCAAGATTTTCAACAATAAACCAAAAAAAAGAAAAAGGAAGTGCGGAATTAAAGGGATTTAGATTTGATCACCAAGCAAGCATAGCAAGCTTCACATCGTTGAGATCAGATTTTGGTGGTGAGGATCTAAGATGGAGATCAACAGTGGAGAATTGAAATTGGCGAGAATCAAATCAACGATGTTTGCATTCGTTTTTGTTTTTTTGGGCTAGTTTTTTTTGTTTTTTGTTTTTTTTAATGGGAAGGGTTGGGTTGAATTTGGGTATATTTTTTTTGGGTTAAATGGTTTTTATTTAAAACCCAGTAATCACTGGGTCTAATTGGGTTGATGTCCATTTAACCCAACTAATAATTGGGCGGGTTTGGGTTCAATTAAAGTAGGTGGGTTTGGATGGGCAAATGGGTTTGGGCTTACTTTGTCACCCCTAGGTGTGCATAATATTTCCCTTTCTTAATTTCTAAAACTGTCATGCTAACTTTACCTTCTTTTTAAACAGCATTCACATTAAGTTTTAGCCAGGTTATGGGAGGCCTCTCTCATCTAGGCTCATAGCTCATATGCATTAGATTTGATGAAGCGTGACTTTGTCAATCGAATTGAACGTGCCCAGATGGATCCAAATTCTCGCCTAGATACTTGCGTAAATAAGAAGATTGCTTCTTTCAAGGTGGTCACCGGTGTGGTGTCTGCCACAACGTCTCTGATGGCCAAGTCAGAACAGGAAAATGCTTTGTAAAATGAAACAGAATAGCAAGATAACAATGAGTGTCTATGTACCTTGTGTTGGCAATGTGAGGGCCTTATATATGTTGCCTTGGATTCTAGCCGTTGTGGTTGATATTGTGGCATTAATGCTTTTCTTTGTAATGCCTCCTGCTTAGTAATTGGGCTTCAATATGCTCTCAACGATTTGTACAGCTGGTTTTGTAACCATCCAAGGCATTATCGGCGGTATTGAATGATCTTGCTATCCTCGTCAATGATGTGGGCACTGGTTTGGGCTCGTCTTAGAGAATGACTTCGTCTGTCTTATTGGGTTCGTCTGCAGTTGATTTTGTCAGTCCCATCAGCTGCCCTTGGATTCTGTGATCATCATGACATGTCATGATGACCATAGAAGATGAAAGGTTTTTTGGGACTGTAAGCAACTCTTGGGATTTCGCGTCGTATTAAATGCGTAGTGGTGGCGCTCCATAGGCCGTGGCCACGTGGCACGTCCCGGTTAGTGGAGTTAATGCTCCAATTTTGGGGACTATTGGGTTTCCCACTGGTTTCCAGTTTTTTTTTAGCCTTGATTTGAAACTTCTCCTCTTTTTTCAAAAAACTTCCAATCATTGTTCTGAGTGCTTTCTTTGCTAACCCTTGCTCTGCAACTCTTCTCCGGACTAGTGTGCTGCGTGATGGTGCTTTTCATCTCCTTTTTTCTGAGGTACGTTTTTCTTCTTTCTTTTTGCTTTCTTTTTCATTTCGATGTAGGCATAAACTATGGTAATTTTCTGATTTTTTCTCCCTTTCCTTTTGTGTTTGTTTTGGATTTATTGGGGGTTTAGCTTGTATCTTTTCCCTTTGTGCTTTGTCTGGCTTTCCATGGTTAGTGGTTCTGAGATTAGGATAGCTTGCCCCTCAATTTCTTTCCTTTTCATGCATTTAGGGGGGTCTTTAGGCATTTTCCCAAACCTTGAGGGTTTTGTTTTTGAGGGTAATAGTTTGGGTGTTGCATTGGCTGAGTTGTTACCTTTGCTCCGTCAATCAATTGTTTGGTTTGAGGGTTTGGTGAGAGAGCAAGGGACGATGTCTGAGGTTAGATCCAGTGAGCTCCAAACTAGGTTATCGTCTAGTGGTGACCTGGTGGAGGGAGATACTACCATTTCTACCCTCAAGAGGTTAGGGCTTTTTACACCCTCGAGGAGGTGTGTGGGCTAGATGTTGACACCGTGGGTAGATTTAAGCATAGGTTTCAATTTTTAGAGTGAGTTCGTGTTTGTCGACCCAACAACGAGGATAGAGCTTGTCACTTCTTCCCTGGTGAGGTATGCTTCTATGAGGCCGCCTTCACTTGTGGACTTAGGCTCCCCGTCCACCCATTCATGATGGAGCTTCTAGATCACTTTGGCATTGCTCCTAGGCAACTTATGCCCAATTCATGGAGGATAGTGGTCAACTGTATGGAAATATGGTTGGCCGCTAATGGGGACATGATTAAGGTAGGTGAACTCATCTATCTGTATCGCTTGAAAAAGTCTAAGGAGTACAGATACTATGAGCTAGTACCCTGGGAAAAGAAAACGAGGATTGTCATGGGTTTACCTTCGTCCTTCAGGTATTGGAAGTCAAGATTTTTCTTTGTGTCCAAGGACAATTTTGAGACTCCCTCCAGTAGGGACTAGGGTGATATCCCGAGGTTGCTTCATCGATGGGGAACCTCGACCTTAGGTGTGTCAGTATTTCTTTCCTTCGTTTTTAGTTTGGTTGTGTTTGTTGTTATCGTCATTGACTCCTATGCTTCTTGTTTTGCACAGTTAAGAGACAACCTAAGCTCAAAAGCAGGCATAAAGAGGATGTTGAGAAGGCAATAGAATATGCCCTGACGATAGAGAGTTGGGATGATCTGGTAGATCTGCGGACCCTTGAATTTTATAATCTTGGTCCTGACCCATCTCCCTACGTCCTACGCAGCATCGAAATCGAGGAAAAAAGAGTAAGAACTCGTCAGTATTGATTCTCTCGTGTACACTTGGATTTTTTTTTTTTTTTAACAAGTGTTTTCTTCTTGTAGAAATGACAACCAAATTCAATAAGGATATGTATGTGAAGATGAGGGACAAGAAGGACAAGTCGTTGTCCAATATTGGTAAGAAGGGAGTGCGTGTCACGGGGAAAGGTCTGTCCGTTATTCCAGTTACCTCTGCCACTCCCATTGTCTCCGGGGTTGAGACTTCAAGGATAGCCTCTCCAACTACTTCAGTTGAAGAGATCCCTACTCCTTCGAAAAGGCAGCGATTATCGGACAAGGAAAAAGAAAAGGTTGATTCTCACTCGTCTACAGTCTGGGATGACGAGGGACTGGCCGTGGAAAGGGCGAACGGAGTTGTGACTGCTGAAGACTTGAAGGTTTTTTCCGGGGTGTCACTCAATGTGGTTACGAATCAGCACGTACACAAGATCATCCAGGTAAAATGCTTGTGCATTTTTTTTTTTTTTTTTTTTTGCGTTTAAGACTTCAGTTTTCTTTCCCAGGTGTTGGGGGAGAGCCTTCATATTGCTTTTGAGTTCCTTACCCAGGAAGCCAAGGTGGCATCTCTGGTATCCAGGATGGAGGCATTGGAGAAGGAGAACTCCACGCTGAAGAAGAAACTCATTGATTCCATGGGTGAGGCAAACACCTTAAAGGAAAACGTCAGGGTCTTAAATGACGATCTCAGAGTTGAGCGTCAGCTAAACCTGGAGAAGGACGACCAACTTCAGGTAGCCAAGGAGAAGCTCAAGACTATCGCTGCCAAGTCTGTTGAGGCTTTCCAGCAAATCGATGAGTACAACACAGTGCTCTTCAGTTGATATTTTAAAGGATTCGAGCTTCTGCAAAGGTACCTCGTCAAGCATCCCACTAGAGTTGACCTGCAGAATCTGGATCTCGAAGTGGTGGACCAGGAGATGATGATGGATGAGGCTACCCAATCTTCGACTCTTGAGGGTGACGCCCTTGAGAAGGCTCCTACTGATGATGCCCCTACTGATGCCTGAACCTGACACTTATGAAAATTTTCTTCCCTTTTTTTTTTTTGGATGCCCGTTATGTTTTGGGCTTTTGTAAACCTAATTTCAGAACAATTTCCTTTTAATCTGTTTTGAGAACAATAGTTTTAGCCCAGCTTTTATGGGTTTTTAGATGTAAAAACAATGGTAACTGGCCGTTATTTTTGGGCTTTAATTAAATTTATGGCTGCGTACTTACTTGCATTCGTGATTGTACATTTATTGGCTCGTGGCATGCTTGTGATGTCTTACATCCGTCTTGCCTTGTATTTGGTGAAATCTTCGGTTATGACTTTTCCTTTTTCTTCATTAGCGTCTTGCTTCTTGTCTGCGCTGGTTCTGTTACTTAGTTGATTCCCTGCAACTTGAACTTCTTCAAGGGATCTCGTCGAGGGTTTTGGTGAACTGGTTGGGAGCTCAGATTCAGCTTGAGCTTTGTTCTAATTTGTTGCAAGGTTCTTGTCTCTCTCTTCTTCTTTTTTTTTTTTCTTTATGACTTCGTCAGTAACTTACATCCGTCAAGGCGGAATCTTGTTACTTAACCATTTTTGTTTTGTGACTTACACCCATTGAAGTGATCTTGTCATGTTTATAACTTTGTCAATAACATACATCCGTCAAGACGAAATCTTGTTACTTAACCATTTTTGTTTTGTGACTTACACTCATTTAAGGGATCTTGTCATGTTTATGATTTCATTAGTAACTTACATCCGTCAAGGCGGAATCTTGTTACTTAACCATTTTTGTTTTTTGACTTACACCCATTTAAGGGATCTTGTCATGTTTATGACTTCATCAGTAACTTACATCCGTCAAGGTGGAATCTTGTTACTTAACCATTTTTGTTTTGTGAATTACACCAATTTAAGGGATATTGTCATGTTTATGACTTCGTCAGTAACTTACATCCATCAGGGCAGAATCTTGTTACTTAACTATTTTTGTTTTGTGACTTACATTCATTTTACAGATCTTGTTATGTTTGTGGCTTCGTTAGTAACTTACATCCGTCAAGGCAGAATCTTGTTACTTAGCCATTTTTGGTTTTACAGCTAACTAGACCTGCTTGCATGAAGACTTTAGCTGAATAATTCTTTTATTGATTTCAGGAATGAATACAATTACTTGTTACATCTATTGGTGGTACTTCTTCAAATGCTCAATGTTCCATGGCCATTGGAGCCTCTGTTCGTTTAGGGTTTCCAGGTGATAGCTGCCTTGCCTGGAGTAGTGGACGACTCGGTAGTGTCCTTCCCATGTAGGGCCAAGCTTCCCTTGGGCAGAATCTTTAGTTACTAAGGTGACTTTACGCAAGACGAGGTCGCCTATGTCAAGTCATCTGAACTTTACCCTCTTGCTATAGTATTTGACCATCTATTGCTGGTACTTCGTCATTCTATTGGAGGCTTTGTCTCTTACTTTGTCCAGACAATCCAAGTTGATCCACAGTTGATCATCGTTGTGTTCTTCGTGCAAAACCTCTCGTCTGATACTGGTTACTCCTACTTTAATTGGGATTACCACTTCAGTGCTATAGGTGAGACTAAAGGGAGTCTCTCCAGTTGGGGTTCTTGCTGTGGTCCTGTAAGCCTACAAGACATTGGGCAATTCTTCTGGCCACGCACCCTTCATATCATCTAGCTTAGCTTTGATAATCTTGAGCAGTGCCCGATTCGTCACCTCAGTCTGTCCATTCACCTGTGGATGCCATGGGGATAAGAACTGGTTCTTGATGCCTAAGCCAAAACAGAAGTCTCGAAAGCCTTGGCTGTTGAACTGCCGCCTATTATTTGATACGATCATCCTTGGAATCCCGAACCTGCAAACTATATTCTTCCACACGAAACTCCAGATTCTTGCTTCAGTGATGGTTGCTAGTGCTTCTACTTCGACCTACTTTGTAAAATAATCAATAGCAACAAGTAGGAATTTTACCTGACCTTTACCTCGGGACAACGGGCCGACGATGTTGATTCCCCATTGTGCAAATGGCCAGGGGGATGCTATCGTTGTCAGTTGCTCTGCTGGAAGTTGCTGGACATTCCCAAACCTTTGGCACTTGTCACACTTCTTGATGAACTCTACTGCATCCATTTGCATAGTAGGCTAGAAATAAACTGTTCGAATGACCTTGCTTACCAGGGATCTAGGGCCAGCATGGTCTCCAAAAACTCCTTGGTGGATTTCTTCCAAGATGTACTTAGCTTCATCTTCGTCGACACACTTCAGATATGGCATGGATAAGCCATTTTTGTATAAGGTGTTATTTAGTATTGTAAATCTGGCTGCCCTCTTCTTGATATTCTTAGCCTCCTCAGCGTCTTGAGGGAGGCGCCCGTATAGGAGGAAAGATGCGATCGGTATCATCCAGCTATTTATGCTCTGGACTGCAAATGTTGGGACTTCTTTGATGTAAGGGTGCTTCTAAACCTCCATGTCTAACTCCATGCTCGTTTGCTCTTCCTCTGCATTCTTTCCTCCTTTGCTTCATATTCTTCTTTGATCTGCCCTATCACTAATTTCAAATCACTCTGGATAAGCAGGTTCTTTACCCCAAGTGCCTTCCCGAGTCTCAGCCCCGTCAGTATTCCTTCATACTCGGCCTTGTTATTCGTGGCTGGGAACTTCAGTTGAACCTCGTACCTGAGTATTTCTCCGTCGGGGGCGACTATGATGATCCCTACTCCCCCTCCCCCCTCTTTTGAGCTGACGAACCATTAGTGTAGATCGTCCACTGTTCTGTCTCAATGGTAGGGTTATCCTCCTCTGGAAGGGTGAACTTGGCAATGAAGTCCTTGTGCTTTGATGGCTGTTCTGGGGTGGTACTCGATGTCAAACTGGCTGAGTTCTATCGCCCATTAGACCATTTTCCCTGCCGTCTCGGGTTTGTTCATGAATTTTTTGATGGGCTGATCTGTCGCTACCAGAATGGGGCTTGCCTAGAAGTACAGTCGCAATTTGTGCGAAGCCACTATTAATGCGATTGTAATCTTCTCAATCCTTGGGTACTTGGCCTCGGCCCTTTGGAAAGCCTGACTAACATAGTAAACAGGGAGTTGCTTCTTGTTTTCTTCTTAAATTAAGGTTGCACTCACTGTCGTAGCTGATGCTGCCAGATACAGATATAAGTCTTCTCCCTGCTTGGCCGGACTTAGGAGGGGTGGATTACTTAGGTAACGTTTGAGTTCCTGAAATGCTGTCTCGCATTCGTCAGTCCAAGCAAAAGCCTGTTTCAACGTTTTGAAGAAGGGCAAGCATTTGTCTGTCGCTTTAGAGACGAACCTATTAAGTGCCACGATCCTCCCTGTGAGTTTCTAGACTTCTTTGACGATCTTGGGTGACATCATGTTGAGGATGGCTTGCACCTTCTCTGGGTTTGATTCTATTCCCCTTTGAGACACCATGAATCCCAAAAAATTTCTCGAGGCTACACAAAAGGCACACTTACTAGGGTTTAACTTCATCTGGTATTGTCTGAGCGTGGTGAACGTCTCCTTCAAATCGTCCAGATGTGTCAGTTCTTCCTTACTCTTGACAAGCATGTTGTCCACATATACTTCCATGTTTCTCCCAATTTGTTCGTTGAACATTTTGTTCACCAGCCTCTGGTAGGTTGCCCCTGCATTTTTTAATCCAAAAGGCATTACCTTATAGCAATAAAGCCCTTGGCTTGTAATGAAAGTAGTTTTCTCTTAGTATTCTTCAGCCATCTTTTTTTAATTGTACCCCGAGAATGCGTCCATGAATGTCAACAATTTATGTCTAACTGTAGAGTCTACTAGCTGGTCTATCCTTAGTAGTGGGAAGCTGTCCTTTGGGCAAGATTTGTTCAAGTCCATGAAGTCCACGCACATTCTCCATTTTCTGTTTGCCTTCTTCACTAAGACAACATTCGTAAGCCACTCTGGATAATACACTTCACATATAAAGCCTACCATCAATAACTTGTTAACCTCGTCTGTAATAGCCTGGTTCCGTTTTGGGGCAAAGACCCGTTGTTTCTGCTGGACGGGCTTCTTTTCGGGATTCACGTTTAACTTGTGCTCGATAACTTTCGAAGATATGCCAGGCATGTCTTCATGGCTCCATGCGAAGACGTCAAGGTTTTCTTTAAGGAACTGAACGAGCATTGACCTTATCTCGGGACTCAATGTTGTCCCTATCTTTGTTTTCATAGTTGACTTTCCTTCTACCAGCTCTACTTCTTCCAGGGCTTCTATCTTATCTTCCTCATTTTCTTCGATCATCCACATATGGTTCTCCTTCGCAGCCAACACAGCCTAGTAGCATTCTCTAGCTAGGACTTGATTTCCTCTTACTTCGCCTACACCGTTCTCCGTTAGAAACTTCACCTTCAGGCAATAGGTGGACATGGTTGATTTCCATTTGTTAAGTCTGAGCCTTCCAGTGATTATATTGTATGATGAGGGGTAGTCTACCACCAAGAAGTTTAGCTGACGGGTCAATTGCCTCAGGTAGGTCCCCACTGTTACCGTCAACGTCACTATGCCCTTGGCATATACCCTGTCTCCACTGAAACTAACAAGAGGGGAGTCAAATGGGTGTCGTCTTTCTGGATCTAGCTTCAGTTACTGAAAGGTGGGAAGGTAGATGATGTCTGCAGAGCTACTGTTGTCTACAAGGATCCTTTTGGTATTAAATCCTTCTATCGTAAGCATTATAACTAAGGGGTCGTTATGAGGCTCTTTCACTCCCCTAGCATCTTCTTCATTAAAAGACATGTCTTGGTCTGTCCGTCTCTGCTTGAACGGGGGTATCGTGTGGACGCTGTTCACCTGCCACTGACATGCTTTTCGGAGGGATTTGAATGACCCACCCATGAATGGTCCTCCTGCAGTTGTCTTTATCTCCTCAATTATATTCTGTGGGGGCTGGGACATGTTATCTTCGTCTCTTGACGAGGAGTCATGCTAATTTTTGTTACCGTCCCTGAACCTGCTAGACTCTCCTTTCTTCACATACTATTGTAGTTTCCCTTTCCGTATCAACTCCTCTATCTATTCCTTTAGGTCCCAACAATCTTTTATGTAGTGGCCATGATCCTTGTGAAACCGGGAGTATTTATTCTTATCACGGATGTTGGGGGATGAATGTAATGGCCTCAGCCATTTGAGGTAGTGTTCATCTTTAATCCGTGTTAGAATTTTGTCAACAGGCATAACTAGAGGGGTAAATTTTACCGTTCGAGGAGTTTTATTATCTTTCCTTTTTCCCCTGTCATTGCTTTGACGATCTGGGCATTCCCTCTTTTGTCCTCTACGATCGTCTTCCTTCCTTCTCTTAGCTCCTAGCCTCTTTGCATCCCTTACGGCTGTTAATGCGTCTTCAACATTCATATACTTCTGTGCTTTCAAGAGCGTCTCTGTCATTGTCTTGGAAGGATTCTTCACAAGTGAAGCCACGTACTCTCTAGACCTCAGTCTCGCTTTGAAGGTCGTCAGCTGCACCTTGTCGTCAGTTTCGTCTACCTCCAAGGTCTTCTGAGTAAAGCGTTGTACATACGACCTCAGGGTTTCTTTCTTTCGTTGTCTGATGGTGAGCAAATGGCATTGTCCTCCAATGAAGTGGCGTAAAAAGGCATTACTCAGCTGCTCGAAGCTATCGACGAACGATATTGGCAACTTGGTGAACCATTGTCTTGCCGCTCCTTTGAGGGTGGTGGGAAAGGAATGGCATAGTATCTCGTCAGGTGGCTATTGAAGGCCTAGCATTGTTTTGAAGGTGCTAAGGTGATCTTGAGGGTCTTTAAGCCCATCAAATGGCTCGAGTTGCGGTAGTCAAAATTTCGACGACACTAGACACTCCAGGACTGCCGTAGTGAAGGGTGAGTCTATTGCCCTGACCATTCTATCCACACTCCGGTCTATTTTCTCCTTGATTGCGTTCCTCAGTTCGTCCATCTCCTTCCTCATCTCTCGAAGAAGATCCGAACTCTGTTCATCTAGAGTTGTAAGTCTTCGATGGTCACTTCTTCTATGGCTATCTCCTTCGTCTTCTAAGTTGCCTTTGGATCGATTTTCCTCTTGTTGAAGCCGTAGTTTCATTTCCTGATTTTGTTTAGTAAGCTCTTCAACAGTGGCTGCTAGGGCCTGGACTTGCTGAGCCAAGGCTACAGAATCTTAATTAAACTTCATCTAGATGTTACAGTTGATCGGAAACTACATTTTCGAATATGAATACGAAAATGTCTTTCCCCATAAACGGCGTCAAACTGATGAAGCGTAACTTCGTCAGTCGAATTGAACGTGCCCAAATGGATCCAAATTCTCGCTTGGATACCTGCGTAAATGAGAAGACTGCTCCTTTCAAGGTGGTCACCAGTGTGGTGCCTGCCACAACGTCTTCGATGCCCAAGTCAAAATAGGAAAATGCTTTGTAAAATGAAACAGAATAGCAAGATAACAATGAGTGTCTATGTACCTTGTGTTGGCAATGTGAGGGCCTAATATATGTTACCTTGGATTTTAGCCGTTGTGGTTGATATTGTGGCGTTAATGCCTTTCTTGGTAATGCCTCCTGCATAGTAATTGGGCTTCAATATGCTCTCAACAGTCTGTACAACTGGTTTTGTAACCATCCGAGACATTATTGGTGGTATTGAATGGTCCTACTATCCTCGTCGGTGACGTGGGCACTAGTTTGGGCTCGTCTTAGAGAATGACTTTGTCTATCTTATTGGATTCGTCTGTAGTTGATTTCGTTAGTCCCATCAAGATTTATCTACAGTTAGCCTCTGCTTTCAAGCTTTTCACCCCAACTAAGTCAACCACACCTAACAATCCATTTAAGAATCGCACTCAAAATTTAATATGAACTTTGATGATTGAGAAGCCCGTGCAAGATGGGCAATTATACTTATAGGCTATTATTTATGTTAGATTTACTTTCAATTTTACTATTTATTTAATTCATTTTTTTAAGGTAAAGCGTCGAGGAGATTTGGATCCAATACTTGGCCATTATTCTTTGTTGAAAAGTATCTTGTAGTGTTCTATCAGCTTATGTAAAATACCATATAGCCCAAAAGATAGGCAGAGAAGCATAAAAATCACCCTCGTCAGATTATGAACCGGTTATATAAAATGTAATTTTGCTACAATATTTACGCATATATACAAGTTACTGTAGCTTATGCAAAAATATTTTTTTATTATTTCTTTGCATTTCTCGAAGACGAAGAAAGAGGGTAAATGATGATTGTTTTGTGTGGAGAAAAAAATATTAAAAAATAAAAGTTTTAATGAAATAATGTACAAAATGGATAATCACATGTGGGTATTTTGAAAAAAAAAAAGTTAAAATAGAAAAAAGTAAATTATTTTTTCCTAAAATAGATAGTAATTTTTGCACAAGCTTACATGCATGAATGCTCTTATAAATAAAATGTTTGCATCTTCCTCACAATATAAGAGGAATGATAGATTTATAGGATCTATAGTGTAAGAAGGTGGATACATATATTTGAGTATGATAAAATTATTAATACTAATGGGAAGTAAATGGGTTACTTTATCCAAAAGTCTTTAATACTTATCTAGTCATTAACAATTGATTTGTTTGTTTGAATGACTGAGACTGGCGGTAATTAGATTAATGTGTTTTGGGATTTGGCCTACTTTAAAAGTCAAATCTGTTGCAAGTTACATATTTCCACTCAATACAACCAGTAAAGTATTTTATTGTTGAATAAAGGATCTAGATTAGAATTTTATTTACACCAAAAATTTATTGATGTGTTGGTATGATAGTAAAGAACAATTATCAGGAAATGAACAATCATTAAAAAGTGAATGTTATAGGTTTTAAATCCTATTGTATCTATTAAAAAAACAGATCAAGTTTTTTTTTTTTTTTTGGGTTTGTTTAGGATAATTTAAAAAGAAAAAAGAAAGAAAGATCAAGTTAGCAAGTTTTAAGATTAATTAAATAATGTATTTTCTACTTCTCGTACTGTGGGTGAGTCCTTAATATAAGAATTGTTAAAATTAGTCAATAATGTACTGATTACGTATAAAGAAAATTATTTTTTTAGTACGGCATTCATGCTCAGATTAAAAAAATGATCAAGAGACTTTCTTTTAGTCAAAACAAGAATTAGGAATATGCCAATAAATTGTAAGTACAATAACACTGCCCTTATTTGTTGGCTTGATTGTTGTAGTGAATGTTCATTTAACAAAATAATAAATAAATAGTAAGCTAAAGTGTAAACTACGCTCCTATAGTTTGGGTGTATTTTGGATTTTACACTGAAGTTTTAAAATTTTAATTTTACCGTGGAATCATTTTATTGGATGAATTAAACATAAGTGGCAAACTTATATAACTAAATGGAAAATATGGACGAGTGAGCAATTGATGCAAACAAAATATAATTTTACGCAATAAAATTCAAACTCTAAAATTTCAGAATATAAAATTTAAATACTTTCAAATTTTAGGGGTTTAATTTGATGGTTTAGCCTAAATAGAATAACAATATCTTTTAATTGAAATATAGGGAAGCAAGTATGCCTCCCCCACAAAACAAGCTATTAAGGATGCAAACAATCAAAGAGAATAAAAGGGTTTGAAATTGTAAAAAAAAAAAAAAAGAGGAAGGTCTAGTCTAGCGTCTATACCAAATTTTGGTCACCATTTGATGTGGAAGCAGCAAGAGAAATAGTGTATGGAAGGTGGCTTCCTAGTTTCCACTGCGCAATCAATTGGTGTGACTTTTAAAACTTTGGTGACGATGAGGTCAAAGTCCACCTTTAAGAATTGGTTTCCAAGACTCTCTCTCTCATCACAGAGTCACAGTCCTATCTAATTCCAGATTGCTGCCATAAATGGTGGACTACTTCCACGTTTCCAAATGGCCCAAAATCAATACATTGACTGTCATTACTATTCTATTAAATTAAATTGAGTTTCATTCATTTGCAATGGCATGGGAAAAAATAAAAAATAAAACTCATATATTGTGATGTGTCTATAATCCATTGCCTAATTTCCCACCATAATGGTCAACATGGTTTTTATTTTTTGAAATAAAACCAAGCATGCTTCCATAAAAAAATTAAAAAAAAAAAAAAACATGGTTGAAAGTTTCACTCACTTTCTTATTTGTGTTATTTTTTTCCCTTACTACACAAATTTATTTATTTATTTATTTATTTTGACAAAAATAGTGTAAAATATAAGGGCAATAATTTGGTGGACCTCATAACAAGTTGTCCTTGGTAAGATAAAAGTCCAAGAGATTAAACAAGAATTTTTCTTCGTCTCAAGAAAAATAAATAAAAATAAAGAAAAGAATTTGTCTTGGCTTCAAAAAAGAGAAATAAAATTTGTCTTGTTTCTCAAAAAAAAAAAAAATTGTCTTAGGAGAATTACTTGTGATTGTTGCCTAAAATGCCAACTTGCCACTGAATTTTGAAATTTCGAATCCTTTGGTCATGGTCTACATTTCAGCCTTCCGCGTCGTCTTTCCTTCTCAGAAAATAATAATAATAATAATAATAATAATAATAAATTATATTAATAATAATAAAATCAGTGGCTTTAATACCATGGACCCGGATCGGTTTGTCTATACTCTATGGGGCTTTCCTCCCACGTAGCAGAAAGTGACACTTTATCCCGTGAGATGGTACATTCTGTTAGATAATTTCTACTTTTCAAAATTTATTATTATTTTTGGAAATTACATTAAAAATATTTCAAAGTTTAATCTTATTTCAAACTAGTCGCTAATCCGTGCGATGCACGAGATAGTTAAATAAAAATTAAAAGTATTTATTTTACTTAAAGGTCTATGATTTGACTTTAAAAAAAATGTATAACTTGAAAATGAATGAAAATAAGTAATTTTTTTGTTTAATATAATGGTTTAAAAAAATTCTTTTTCTTTCATATCATTGGTTCCACATAACACATCCCGGTGTGAGCTATTTTATAGTGAAGACTTTACACAATACTCAACTGCAATTAAATCTACTATCCACCACCAATCTAATCTAAGTTATCTTGATAGCAGATCTACAAATTGTATTCTCATATCTTCCATCATTTAGAAGGTAACTGAAGTAATGATTGTATGTAATGTATAAATTTTATTTTTTTACAATATAAAATTATTAAAATAACTAAAATAAAATCTAATGTTCTCGAAATTTTTTAAAATAGAATTTTAAATTTCTTAAAACTTAACTAATAGAGTTTCTATTTTATCTAAAAGTGAACTATCACAATTAATGAAAATTTAACCATTTTTTGCAAAGAGAAGATAACCATAGGCCCAATTTTTATTTTATAACATAGGATGTTACAGTTAGATACGTACTATGTGTAATATGTTAGTCCATTATGATAGTTCTAAATAATATCCTAATACCTATCTATATGAGTTTTCTTTTTAATGATGCCATAAATGATGGAGTTTAATAGAAGTTATTTAAGATCCAACGTATCCGATAATTTTAAAAAAAAATGTAATTTCAAAAGTCTTTTAATTGTAAACTTTTTTTATCATAAAATAGAATCTATCTAAACTCTAAAGGAAAGCATTCAGAATGATCATATCATGATGGTTGCAAATAACAATATTATTATTTATGATTTATAGATGAACAATGAAACTGTGAATTAACAATTTAACAATTCAAATACCAAGTTTAAACTACAACAGCACATATACCAAGACTCCAAATACTGGAACTTATTTCTTCTGCCATTTTCATTATTCAATCAAAACCAAAGTTTCAAAGATAATTCAAATTCAATTAAACTCAATAAATACATACACATGAACGTAAAGAATTCCAAAAATAAAAACAACAATCTCCAAAAGCCTCTGCCTAATATAGTCACTACTTTTTTTTTTTTTTAGATTGTGCGTTCTTTAGTTCTTTTTCCTTTTATGTTTCATCAAACTTTTTCTAATTGACCAAAATATCGCTCATATATGTTAACATTAAATCAAATAAGAAAACTTTACATACCTTTTGTTTTGAAGGCGCTCCAAGAACCAAAATCAATATAAGAGACTGGATAGCAGAGCAGTGTTGGAAGAATAATCCAAAAAATATATATATTTAAAATATAATATAGGAATGAAAAGCCGAGTTGAAATTGTAACAAATAATTCCTAAAAAAACTATTTATAATATAATATAGGGTTATGGATTCCTAATCAAATTTAGTTAAGGTTTTGAATTCTGTAAGGACCTGATTCGAGTTCCCTAGCCCAAAGGTTGGTGGACTTGGGCCCAAAAAGCCCCAAAAAAATGAATTTGTAGAGAGTGGGTTGGAAAAATTGGGCTTTAATGATTCAAACCAATACTAAGGTAGATTGAAATAACAAAAGAATGAAAACAGATGAGTTTATGTTGAAGAAAAACGTCATTGGCAATATCTGAGGAGCACAACTCTTTTATATTGTTCTTAGGTTTGATTATAAGATTGGTTCCTGATTGCTACGACATTTCTCCCTTGATTTCTTTATCCCCTTTCCATGGTGGGTTCCTTCTATTATATAGTTCCCTTTAAACGATCTTGGCCTTCTACTTGTTGACCATCCAAGCCTTCACTTAAGTGTCTGTCCCATCGGACACCTCTTTAGGCTCCTTTGTGCGTTGGGGCGGCCAATATAGTCTTGTTCAGGAGTTTTTTCCACATTAATGCAGCTAGAAAGTTAGCTGCAGAGTTTTTAATGCGGTGGTATCAGCTTTCCCTCTAAATATTTTAGGACCTCCCTCTGCACTTTGTTTTTACAATGCTTATTCGTGCCTCCAGAATTTCCGGGAACATCCCCCTGGATGGCATACCACCTATTTGGACCTCGGCTTTGTTTATCCGAGGTGACATTCATCCTCGGCTTATACTTCTATGCCATTATGACCAACACCGACCTCATCATTTGCTAACATGGACTCCCTTCATAATGTTTACCCTTTTTCGGACGGTCTTAGTCCTCGGCTCGGGCTTTAGGCCCAGTACGTACATGGGTAATGGGCTCCTCGGCCCAATGTCCCTACAGATTCCTAATCAAATTTGGTTATATAATTTTTTTTAAAGGATGAATATGTTGGTAGAGTCCATTTGATATAAAATTTAAATCCTATTGAAATTATAATTTCTAATCAACGTTAATATATATATATATATATATATATAAAGGAAAAAAAGAAGAGAAAGAATTTATTTCATCAACGTTAATATGATAGATTTTTTTTTTTTTTAAATGTCATCAACGTTGAAATTATCAAATTAATGGAGATATATTCCATTTTTTGGGATATATTTATATTAATGGAGTTATTATAAAGGTTGTTAGGATTATCTAAAAATTCCCTGATTAGGTGATAATTTAGGTCTCCTTTAAGTATAGTGTTTGTATGGCACCAAAAAACTAAATTTAATTTAATTTTTTTTTATAAAGAAATTTAATAAACTTTCTGCAATTTGGTGTTATGAAATCAAAAGAATTAAATCAAATTAAAAAATATAAATAAAAAATGCTTATGTGGAAAATTGTGGAGAGATCAACCAAAAGTCAAAGGCTTCAATTATATATATATATATATATATATATATATTAGAGATCTAAAAATTTTAATTTTATATAAAAAAAAAAAGTTGTATTTTCCCTTTCATGTTTGTGGTATATTACAATTCATCTCCTTATTTTTGAAACCAACCAATTTATCTTAAATGTTTGAAAAATGAGCAAATACCCAAAAATCTGAAACTTTTTCAATTAAATCCAAATGAATCACAATGATTAAAAATATAATCCAGAAAAACAACAATGCAATTTTCAATTTTTCTCTACTTTGGGGTGTACAATTAATAACTTCAAAAAATTCTATTGAATTTAGCTGAGAAAGTAATACATTGGGAGTATTTACTTATTTCCCAAACATAAAGGGAAAAATTTGTTAGCTTTGAAGATAATGGGGGGAGATTGTGAACTACCTCAAAAAAAGTCTACAACTTATGAAATAGTTTCAATTTGAATCTTCTATCCTTATTTGTTATTCTTTTACTTATTCTGGAGTAAGGGGACAGGGAAAATGAAGAAATTGTTATAAAATTCTTCGATTTTCTAGCTATCACTTTCTCACTCTAAATGAACTAGCATTTAACTCATACATACACATTAATACATTTAAAATTAAACACAATTGTTATCCTAAAAATATAAATTATTAGTCATTTTTTTTTAATTTAGCATAATTAGTCACATATTAAAAGTTCTTACTTAAATCTAATACTAATTATGATAAAAAAAAATTTTTAATTTTTAATAAGATAGACCATGTGGTGATCTTTGTTGTGTGGTGATTTTTATTTAGTATTAGCATGTAACCCATGAAAACACATGGGTGTATTTAAGATTAAACACAATTTTTATTATAAAAATAAATTATGAAAATTAACAATTATTTCAATTTGAAATGATTTCATTAATTTAGGATTTTAATTGACAATATTAAAAATAACCTTGGAACTTAATCTAAAATATAATATAAAAAATCTTGGTCATTTTAGTTTTTAGGTACTTCTCCCCTCCCCACCCTCGCTACTTTTTCTTTAAAAGGAAAAGAAAAAAAAAAAAATCTTTTTGTTACATTTTCTTAGGGCACGTCAGGTAGATTGTAATAAGTATTATAATGTAATTGTTTTTTTTTAGAGAGTTTCAACCTATAGCATTCGCTCCTAATAATAGCTCTTTTATCATCAGACTAAGACACCAATCAGTTTTTTGGTGTAGGCAGGGATTGAACCCTAGATATCTTATACAATATAATGTAATAGTTATTTCTATGGTTTAGCCATTTTTTAGTTTGGTCATGTTTTTATTACAAGGAATAGTAATTCCTTATAAATAGTTATTTTTCAAAATGAGGAATAATTATTTTTCTATAAAAGGATTGTAATAGCTATTTCTTATTATGTGTAATAATTTCTAAAATTAATTTATTTCCAAATAAAAAAACTTTCCATATATATGTAACAATTATAAAAATAAAATATCATAAAAAATAATTCATCTCTAGGTGCAATAATTTCTAAAATTAATATATTTCCAAATAAAAAAACTTTCCATATATACGTAACAATTATAAAAATAAAAAATCATAAAAAAATAATTCATCTCTCTCTCAAATTTAAAAATTACTATTTTTAATAAAATATTATTGTATGAGTAAGATATTTCTTAAAATAAATTTTAAGTTTTATTTAATGTTACAACTCACAATCAAATTTATGAATACGTTTAGTTATTCCATTACAACACATTTTATTCTTAGTAATAAAGATTACAATTTCTATTATAATCCTCATTCAGTGTACCAAACGTGCCCTTATAAGAAAGAAAAATTAACACATATGACCGACCTCATTCCTCAAAATTTTATTTTTATTTTTTATCTTTACCATTAAGTGACGATTCAATTAACTAAATAGCCCTTATTCTTAGGAAGAATTTAATGGGTTAATTTATGTAAAATTTAACAAGTAAATCTATAACTATAATTGAAATCTCATTTTCTTGTGTGCATATTATTCTATTACAAACTTTTAATTATATTCTATAATTTTGCACATCTATCAAATAATATTTTTCTTGGATAGAGATCAAGTGTAATACCCACTTGATGCAATACCTCTCAATGGTTGAGATTGAGAGTTGAAAAAAAAAAAAATTCAATTCTACCATTGATTAAAAATTTTAAGAGAAGTAAAAATGTGAAAAAAAAAATTGTGAGGGGCTAGAGAGGTATAGGTATTGCACCAGATCTTAATTCATTTTTCTTAAATAGTAGAATAAATATTGTTTCATATATAAACATAATCATAATAAATGCATATTAATAAAAAAAAAATCATAATAATTATCTATTAACAAGTACCATAATTTAGTAAATTTATTACTTAGGAAAAAAATAAAAGATACAAAAAAAATATTTTGTTAACATTTTCCTTGCATTGTATGGGTTACAAGTGGTCATAAATGGTTGAAGGAAAAAAAATCAATACAAATCCAATGAAGTATTATAAAATAAAGGAAATAGATAAAACATGGTGAGAAGAAAACAAGGAATATATATTGTGGGGTCCAATAGTTTATGGGTCCAGCCCACACGCTTATGGGAAGCCCACCGGTCTTAAACTGAAGGAGGCCAGGGCCCAAGCTCGAAACTAGGATACATAAAAAGTAGCCCGAAGACATAGCCGAGGACGGTTTCGTCCTCGGCAGGTCCAAAACCTCATGGATAGAAATGGAATACGAGTAAGTTGGAAAGATCAGAAAATATCCTGGGGAAGTTGTCTTTAATACCCTTCCCTGACATGACACTGCCCCTAACAGAGCCGGGATCTTAGGCTTTATGGATCATCTCCAGCAATTTTTAGGATTAGACTGATGGGACAGATATCTGTCCCAGAAAGATCGACCCTACACGTGGACGAATGACAACAAACGTAGGCTAGTATAAAAGAGAATGTTATGTGACCAAAGGGGGGGCTCCCATCTAGCTTCTGGAGAAATACTTGATGAAAGAGAATGCCTGGATAATATATACCGGACACCACATAAAAACCCTCCGACGGGTAACCGGGGACAGCACCATCGTTCCTCGGACATGATCCGAGGAGCCAAATCCTCTTAGATACAAGATCGAAGGGCCTGAATATCCAGCCCAAAGCTCTTTCTCATATTGGTTCATCCATAGTTCGGCTCGAAATGTCACCCTGTGATCCAACGCTGGCCTTTCAAGCCCACTCTTTACAAATATTATTGTGAGGGACTTTCCGCGTGCGAGCCCAACATCGATGTTGGGCCGTTAAAGATTTTGTGTCCTTACAATTGGCGCCGTCTGTGGGAAGGCTTGCGCGTTGGCGCAGGAGGTGTTTGAGTCAACTCTCTAGCCAGCTGAGGTTTGTGGGATTCCCTCCATCTCCGGCGACATGCAGTCGTTGCTCCGACCCGAATTTTTGCTAGGGGCTACACCCTGCAGTGTCAACAGCGCGGGCAGCTCTAGGGGCTTCCGGCTTCAGGCCAAATCCCCCCGCCATGGTCTAGGGGCTGATCTCCAACAAGTTTTGGACAGAACCAAGGCCTTTCATGGTCCCCGGACCCAAGCCTCTGGGGAAACCAACTACTTAAAAGGAATCATACAAGTTTTGGACAGAACCAAGGCCTTGCATGGTCCTCGGACCCAAGCCTCTGGGGAAACCAACTACTTAAAAGGAATCATACAAGTTTTGGACAGAACCAAGGCCTTGCATGGTCCCCGGACCCAAGCCTCTGGGGAAACCAACTACTTAAAAAGAAGCATACAAGTTTTGGACAGAACCAAGGCCTTGCATGGTCCCCGGACCCAAGCCTCTGGGGAAACCAACTACTTAAAAGGAATCATACAAGTTTTGGACAGAACCAAGGCCTTGCATGGTCCTCGGACCCAAGCCTCTGGGGAAACCAACTACTTAAAAAGAAGCATACAAGTTTTGGACAGAACCAAGGCCTTGCATGGTCCCCGGACCCAAGCCTCTGGGGAAACCAACTACTTAAAAGGAATCATACAAGTTTTGGACAGAACCAAGGCCTTGCATGGTCCTCGGACCCACGCCTCTGGGGAAACCAACTACTTAAAAGGAATCATACAAGTTTTGGACAGAACCAAGGCCTTGCATGGTCCCCGGAGCCAAGCCTCTGGGGAAACCAACTACTTAAAAAGAAGCATACAAGTTTTGGACAGAACCAAGGCCTTGCCTGGTCCCCGGACCCAAGCCTCTGGGGAAACCAACTACTTAAAAGGAATCATACAAGTTTTGGACAGAACCAAGGCCTTGCATGGTCCTCGGACCCAAGCCTCTGGGGAAACCAACTACTTAAAAGGAATCATACAAGTAATGGACAGAACCAAGGCCTTGCATGGTCCTCGGACCCAAGCCTATGGGGAAACCAAGTACAAAAAAGAAATCTTACAAGTAATGGACAGAACCAAGGCCTTGCATGGTCCTCGGACCCAAGCCTATGGGGAAACCAAGTACAAAAAAGAAATCTTACAAGTAATGGACAGAACCAAGGCCTTGCATGGTCCTCGGACCCAAGCCTATGGGGAAACCAACTACTTAAAAAGAAGCATACAAGTTTTGGACAGAACCAAGGCCTTGCATGGTCCCCGGACCCAAGCCTCTGGGGAAACCAACTACTTAAAAGGAATCATACAAGTTTTGGACAGAACCAATGTCTTGCATGGTCCTCGGACCCAAGCCTCTGGGGAAACCAACTACTTAAAAAGAAGCATACAAGTTTTGGACAGAACCATGGCCTTGCATGGTCCCCGGACCCAAGCCTCTGGGGAAACCAACTACTTAAAAGGAATCATACAAGTTTTGGACAGAACCAAGGCCTTGCATGGTCCTCGGACCCAAGTCTCTGGGGAAACCAACTACTTAAAAGGAATCATACAAGTTTTGGACAGAACCAAGGCCTTGCATGGTCCTCGGACCCAAGCCTCTGGGGAAACCAACTACTTAAAAGGAATCATACAAGTTTTGGACAGAACCAAGGCCTTGCATGGTCCCCGGACCCAAGCCTCTGGGGAAACCAACTACTTAAAAAGAAGCATACAAGTTTTGGACAGAACCAAGGCATTGCATGGTCCTCGGACTCAAGCCTATGGGGAAACCAAGTACACAAAAGCGCCATCGGAGTTCCCTAACTCCCAGTCGATTGCTCGGATGGAATATTTATAAATCATCAGCCTTGGACGATATTCACGCGCTTATCACAGAATACCCAACTGATATCCCGGTTAGTTTCTTAAGTTTGATTTATTACAAGTTATCGATATAATGCCTGATAGTGCTGACAGATGAGAGTTGATTAGATTATGCTTCAAAGTAGATTTATCACAAATATTTTCAAAGCAACACATACATAGAGCACATTCGTTCACAAAGTTGTGTTGCCCATTAGATCAACGCTTAAAATATGTAAATCAATTTCCATTTTTATTACGATGAAGAAATAGTACAGTGTACAAACGAAAAGCTGGAATCAGCCTACGTCAAAGCTTACTACATAAGCAAGAAAAAGAAAAATACAAGAAAGCTGGAGAAAGCCGAGGAGGTATGTCGGAGGAAAGGTTGGCTACAGCTCCGAGACCTTATTCTTCCCCCGCGCTCCTACATGCCCATAACTCAGGCAGCCAAAGAAACCCAACTTGAGCCTGACACCGTTGAAGGAAAGATGCAGGGAATGGGAAACTGAGGGGCTTTCTCTAAATATTCGCCTGCTGCTAAGCAGAGGCGCTGATGGCGGAGAATCTTTCTTCTGACATACCAAAGTGTTGGCATGAACAGAGCCTGCTTCGGATTTTGACTGAAAGAGGGAGAGACGCCGTTCCCCCTCGGTGGAGATGGAGTACTTTCCTGAACTTGTGCTTCCTGTGCCCATACCTTACTGTTGTAAGCCTCATGAGGACACGGCGCTTCTGCGGCAGAGAAAGTTCTTTCTTCCCAACCCTCGCTTTCAACATGTTATGCCAAGAAAGGAGAACTCCGGATATGGGAAGCGTGATGTGAGAGAAAAATAAAAGGATGGGTGTATATATAAAGCAACCCTCTCTCCCTCCTATTTATTTGAAAAGACAAGATAATGGTAGTCAACTCACGCGGCGTCCCAAGGAGCACTACAGACAAAGTGGTCTTGGCTCAACTTCCAACGTCAACTGTAGCCAAGAGACTCAAAGAGCCTCGTAAAGGCGCGCCTCGATCCTTGGGGCGTCAGAGAAGTACTGCATGGCCAGAGGTTGCAGAAATATCTCTTAATCCGCGGATTCATTTAAATTCGCGGCCCAGGCCCGCTTTGCGTGAAGGCCCAGGGACACCCTGTTTGGCACCTCGGGAAATGCTCAATGAAAGGGAAAATCTGAACTCAAAGTCTTGGACAGAACCTAAGGCTTGCATGGTCCTCGGACTCAAGCTAAAAGGGAAAACCAAGTACTGATGCAGACATTGGTCTTGGACAGAACCTAAGGCTTGCATGGTCCTCGGACTCAAGCTAAAAGGGAAAACCAAGTACTGATTCAGACATTGGTCCCGGACAGAACCTAAGGCTTGCATGGTCCTCGGACTCAAGCTAAAAGGGAAAACCAAGTACCGATAAAGACACAATTCTCGGACTCAAACCTAAGGGAAAAATCAAGTACATAAGGTAAAACGCATAAGTCCTGAACAAAATCCAGGTTTTGCAAAATCCTCGGACTCAAGCTTCTTGGGAAATCAACTGCCCGAATGAAGAAATTTCTCGGCTTAAATACTGGAAAGGGTTAAGTCTCGCGTATCATGGAAATGGCAGAACAACCTAATGATCGTCAACCTAAAGAGGCCATTCATCCGGTGGGTAACACGTCCTCGGATAGCTACTTCTTACATCTTATCGAAGCATTTAATACCCATCACGGCTAATTTTAAGACAAGTCTCATTCCTCACTGGTCGGATTGCTATGTTGAATAATAATTTTGTTAAAGTCATCGTGGCATCTTTTTATCAACGATTACTTTGGCCTTATTTATTATTAATTGAAATGCTATATTATTATGCCGAGCAGCGCTTTCACATTTGTTAAAATATATAAACAAGACATACGAAATAGAGTAACAATAACTTTTATTAATATGAAAAATTGTTACAACGTACAAGGAAGGGCTTAAACGAGCCTATACAAAAAATGAACTGCTAAAACAGTAACAACATCCGTAACACAAGTAAGTAAACCATCAGGTGTCTTCTGAATTCGCCTTCAAAGTCTTTCTGAAATCTATGCCTCAGTACTGCTCATATCAGGAGAAGATCCTTATACAAAAATAATGAAGGAGAAGGAAGAAGAATTGGAAGACATGGAAGCACTTCAGCAAGCTCTTGTCACTGAAGAATGCAAGGGAAAAAGAAGATGGAGGACATGAGCGGGAAGGAGGAGAAGAAGAGGGAAGCAATGAAAAGAAAGTAAAAGGAGCAAAAGAGGGAGAAGGGGAGCCTTATTAGGTATGCTCATGAGAGAGCAGATGGAGATGACAAGGGAGGTTTTCGACTCAGTCACACCAGAAATGGGGTGTGACGAGTCCCTGCTTCGGATTTTGGCTAAAAGAATGGGGAGGCAAATCTTAAGCCTCCGCCATCCTTGCCCTGACCGAGCCATCTCGAGTTTTGTTAGGACATGGCATTTCTGGGAAAGGAATGATTTGTTCATGGTGGATTACTATGAGATAAGTATTATTGAATAGGGAGTAACCGGATGGAGGAAGTGGATTCTGGGAAGAACGTGAGGGATTCGGATATGAAAAGGTCACCCTCAGTCTTCTCTCTTTATATAGGGAACGAAGAAGAGGGTATGTGACACATTCAGATCCCCAGGGAAATCCAGAGTATAACGCGCCGTTTCGTTCTCCCACACCATCAGTAACCGTTGCATCTGGGAGGTCTCGTGAATGGGAAGATATTAAAGACACGTTGTAGATAACCACGCGGCATAATGGTAATGTACGCAAATCTAGGAAAAACGGCTCGTAGACCGGTACGTTCCTTGGGGAGGGGAAGAGTCGCCAGTGTAGATCAAGATCCGAAGAAAGTGAACGGCAATAAGGGCTTGACATCATCAAAATCCACCTGTCCTACCATGACGTTGGACAGCAGGATTTTGAGGGGCTAATGTGGGGTCCAATAGTTTATGGGTCCGGCCCACACGCTTATGGGAAGCCCACCGGTCTTAAACTGAAGGAGGCCAGGGCCCAAGCTCGAAACTAGGATACATAAAAAGTAGCTCGAAGACATAGCCGAGGACGGTTTCGTCCTCGGCAGGTCCAAAACCTCATGGATAGAAATGGAATACGAGTAAGTTGGAAAGATCAGAAAATATCCTGGGGAAGTTGTCTTTAATACCCTTCCCTGACATGACACTGCCCCTAACAGAGCCGGGATCTTAGGCTTTATGGATCATCTCCAGCAATTTTTGGGATTAGACTGATGGGACAGATATCTGTCCCAGAAAGATCGACCCTACACGTGGACGAATGACAACAAACGTAGGCTAGTATAAAAGAGAATGTTATGTGACCAAAGGGGGGGCTCCCATCTAGCTTCTGGAGAAATACTTGATGAAAGAGAATGCCTGGATAATATATGCCGGACACCACATAAAAACCCTCCGACGGGTAACCGGGGACAGCACCATCGTTCCTCGGACATGATCCGAGGAGCCAAATCCTCTTAGATACAAGATCGAAGGGCCTGAATATCCAGCCCAAAGCTCTTTCTCATATTGGTTCATCCATAGTTCGGCCCGAAATGTCACCCTGTGATCCAACGCTGGCCTTTCAAGCCCACTCTCTACAAATATTATTGTGAGGGACTTTCCGCGTGCGAGCCCAACATCGATGTTGGGCCGTTAAAGATTTTGTGTCCTTACATATATATATATATATATATATATTTATTTATTTATATAATCTTGTATTCAAGTGGCCATCCACTATCTTAAGTTTTTAATTTTTAAATTTTTTTTATACAAGATTGAAATTCTACTCCAGCTTAATTTAAGTATATATGTGTGTAAAGTTTCCTCTTGGAGACTTGAATCTCAGCCATTCCCTCCCCCCCTCCCTACACCCCACAAGCATAGATATAGATCCTCTAGATTTCCTAGGATACCCTATCAATAGATTTTTTTAAATTCTAACTATTCTTTTATGATTTAAGGGTCTAGATTCTGCCATGTTAGTATTCCACTAACAATACTCTTAAAATAATAAAATATTGTTGCAAACAAAACAATTAAGATTATTGTTAGTATAATGCTAACATGGCAAAATCTAAACCATTAAATCATTAAAAAATTGTTAAGATTTAAGGAAATCTATTTGGTAGAATACTCTAAGAAATCTCGATGATCTAAATCCTATAAGCACTTATATTTATAAAGCGACCGTCGCGCAAAAAATGTGTGCACTTATACCTATAGTCATTATTTTAAGTTAATATATCTTAGTTCCGTGCAAAATATAACAAAACATTCCCATGTATATAGCCTTAGGATGCGGTGCTAGGTTTAAGGGAAAAAACTGCATTAATGAGCACAATGGATTTTGGATATTGGATTTTTTTTTTTTACTTGGAAAATTTTGGAAATACATCACCCATGTAAACTTTACATTTCCCAAGTAAATTTTACTCTTTATTTATAGCATGAATAATCAAGGTGACTTACTATTGTTTCAAAAAAAAAAAAAAGGTGACTTACAATTAGTTGGCTTTTTTTTTCCCTAATTATTAGTGGCTTTAGCTACTTCAAATTTTTCTCAAAAAAAAAAGAAAAAAGAAAAAAAATTCTTCAAATTATAAAGAAGGGTCATGTTAATGGATGCCCTTAGGAAAATTGTTAATAAATTATTTAAAGAAAATTTTGATACAACTTTTATGGAAAATATAAAAATCAATTAAAAAAATTAATTGTTTTTGTTTTCTTTTTCCTATTAAAAGTTGTTAAAAATAGATTCTAAACCAATATCCTTAAATCATCTATTAACTTTTCTCTATAAAGAAATCTCTTTGACATTTATCTCAATATATATATTATATAAATAAATATATTTTGAATGGGCATAAAATTTTTCCTATTGAAAATGAGAGCAGCCCAGTCATGTTTTCATACAAAACAACAAAAAGAGGTGCCAAAAACAGATTAAAGCTCTTTTAAATTTCAATGATTCAAACTCCCTTGCCGTCATTCTATGCCTTAATTAAGATGCATGGTCATTCAAAAAAGTGCAGACCAAAATATGCTCCACTGCATCAATCTTTAGATTGTGGTCCGTGGACCAAGCCAACAACATAATCATCATGTTAAAGTTCTTTTATATTCTGTTTTTATAAGCCATTAATAATTTTTTTACCCCCAAATCTTGATTGTAGAAAATTGATATACATTCTAATTCTAACACCAGTTTTACAGTCCTACACTACTTATACTTCTTCTTTTTGGTGAGTTATTAAGCCTAGGCCATAGCTAAGTAAAAGGAGAACAAAAACCCACTCAAAAATCTAAAAACGAAAAAAAATATTTCCTAATCTTTTTACTTATATAAAATTAATGTTGGCATGTTGCTCTAACTATAAATCTTTAAATTGTGATCATAAAAAATTATTTTAAAAAAATTGTGATGCACACCTTAGTAAAAAAATATTAAAGAAAATTATTTATGAATTGACATAACTTTTATCACAACTTATTAAAATGATCGATTATGAGTGGTGTATACAGGTCTATCATTTTTTTTTTTTATCCCCCACCATTCACACTTGATCCCTTGAACAAATTGTGAAAAAAGTTGTATCCTAGAGTTAAAAATTAAACTTTTCTTCTATGAATATTCGTTGAGAAAGCATTCATGCATACTCTTGTGCTGACCTTTATAGAAATGTTATCTTTTTTTTATCTTTTTTTTTTTTAATTCTTTTCTTTATTTTGGGTTTTTTTTTTTTTTTTTAAAAAGAGAAATGTTATGTCTACAACGTTTCACCACACTTTTACAACAAATTATAAATGGCAGGTTGTTACGGGTTGTTATTGGTGGGAAAAAAGTGATTTTAGTGGCAGATTTAAATTTAAACCAATAACAATTTACAACCTATAAATTGTTGTGAAAGTGCCGTGCACATAACACAATTTTTTATTTTTTTTAATGATTCATGTTTATTTGGGAACAACTTATCTAGTTTTTTGTTGAAAACTTTTTGAATAAAAGGTATTTTAAAGGTAAAAGTTAAACTTAAATAAAGTAAGTAGATGATTCACGCGGGACTTGCAAATAGTAAAAGTAGTAGAAAAATAAACAAAAATTAAAAAAAATTAAGTAGGTAACTCACGTGAGTGTCTCAAATAATAGGAAAAATAAACACAAATAAATTAAAAAATAAGCAATAAATTAACATATAATCTAATCTAATCTCAATTCAATAAACAAA